>NW_004567107.1:20435512-20545994 GCF_000260355.1 Condylura cristata
ATCTGCCTTTAAAAAATACAAACAAACCCAGTTATTCAAGTTGATTGACATTGTGCATTTCATGTATGTAACTTGAAGAATTTGGAGATAAGTGTTCACCCAAGAAACCATTACAAGATTAAATTCATAAACATACCCATCACCTCCAAAAGTTTCCTCCCATTTTCATTTAATATTATAATTATGTGTGTGGTAATTGCTCTTAATTAAGGGCTACCCTTTTAGCAAACTTTTAAGTATATAATAAAATATTGTTAACTATCAACACTATGCTATACAGCCATTCTCCTGGACTTATTTATCCTATACTGGTAAAACTTCAAACACTTGCCTAGTTCCCTGATTCCTCTCTCTTCCAGTCTCTGGCAACCACCATTCTACTCTTTGCTTTTATGACTTTGATTATATTTAAATCCTTATTTTTACAATATCATGTAGCATTTGCTTCTCTGTATCTGGTTTATTTCACTTACCATAACGTCATCATGGTTTATCCATGTTGTTAAAATGTCAAGATTTCTAAGATCAAATGATAATCCATTCTAAGTATTATTCACTCATCTGTCAATGAATGGGAAGTTTTCAGTCATTATTCTTTAAGTAGTCTATCAATGCCTTTCTCTTTCTTTTATTTCTGAGATTTCCACAAAACATATATTTGTTCCCTTACAAATATGTCATAAATCTCATAGGCTTTCTCTACTCATTTCCATTCTATTTTCCTTGTTGTTCTTCTAACTGGATAGTTTCAAATTAATGTATCTGAGTTTACTGATTCTCTCTTCTGCTGGATCAAGACTGTATTTAGTCATTGTATTCTTCAGGTCTAGTTTTTTTGTTTTTTAGGGTTTTTTTTAGCTATTTTAGTTCATTTTTTAATGGTTTGTTTCTCTTCGTTGAACTTCCCAATTTTTCTATCTGTTCTTTTCTAGATTTCATTCAGTTGTATATCTGAGTTCTCTTTCTCTCAGATGATTCCTTTTAATTCTTTGTCAATTAAATTCATCCATCTCCATTTTATTAGCATTGCTTATTCGAGTTATATTTTTTTTCTTTGGTGGAGTCTGTTTCCCTGGTTCTTCATGATTTTAGTACTATTGCGTTGGAGTTTACACATTGGAAGAGGCAGTCACCTTCCAACTCTACAGACTACCTCCACCAGGGAAAGCTCTCCACCACTCAACCCAGCCAGAGATTCTCTGTGAACTGACTAGCAGGATCCACACATGCATTAGCTGGTGGAGTCCACGATACACCTGTTCACAGGTTGGCAGGGTTCACTGGTAGACGCAGCTGGCCCTGGGGTTTTACAGGCCAACTATTGAGATCTGTAAACTGGTTTCTTTGTTCTTTCTACTCCCTTGTGATGCCCTCAGTGTTTTGGGCTCAGGGGCAAGAGAAAGGGTTGAATTCCACAGGCAGCACTTGATATTCTCTCTCTCCCCAGTAGAGGGAGGAGTCAGGCGGCCCGGAGACTTTCGGCATCATCTTGTACTGGCTTGGAGGAGAGGTGATAGGATGAAGTAAAACGGTTCCTACCCTTCCATTGCATATTTTGACTCCACTGAGATGTTGTAACCTCTCATCTATATTTCAGAGCTCTAACAAAGGTATTTTTATCCATGGATATTTATTAAATTAGTGTTTCTCTGGGGTGTTAGGGGAAATTAGGGATAAAGGTTGAAACCTCCTGTTCTGCCCTCTTGATCTTGTTACAGCCTCTGACCTTTTCTATTTGTCTACTTTCTTTGGATTTAATCCCAGATACAACCAAGGACTTTGATTCTTATGTTGTATTTGCATTCGCATTTGCACTTGGTAACTTCCAATTGTGGTGCCCAAGAAACTGATCCTAGGGAAAACATTGAAGTATAAATGGAATTCTACCTCTACTCCTAATTTTTCTGGGTTCTGGCTTTGACTAATCCAGGGGTCTATTACAAAACACACAAGGAAAAATGGCCAAAATTAGTTCAGTAATACATTTTCTAGCATAATAATGCATGATACTATATCTTAGAAAGTATCTAAATTTGTACAATAATAACATTTCCTATTCACCAAGTTTTTTTTTAATGTTAGTAACATTTTTGGAATCTTCCAGGTTTTAAAAAAAGTCCATGTTACTACCATTTTCATGAAGAAATCATCTTTCTCATGGAGCTGTTTGTGTACATGGTTCCCTGGGGTTAAGGCTGTTAGCTTGGCAAAGTTCCAAGACATCAGCACATGTCCTCTCTAACCTCATACCATTACTTCATTATGAGAATTTGAGAAAAGAAAGTGGCTGGAGTACTAAAAATCCTATAGGGTGCCATTATAGTGGCAAAAGACCATTTATAGCAAAATTAACATGAAGGCTAAGGTGTTTAAATATTCATTATTGTTTACATTAATGAACATTAAACTCCTAGCAAAGCAGAGTCTGAAATTAGCTTATGATGTTCAACCATATAAGGAAATTAATTTACAACTACTGGTGGAAACTTTTCAGACAAAAACTATCTTGATTCAATTGTAAACCTTTACAAGGGCAAGGCAAGGAGCACCCCAGAACCCCCAAATCTGCCTTTTCTAAATAGGTCCCAACGCATCAAGACAAAACATATCTAGTGCTTAAGACTTTTAATGGCAAGGAACTTTAATACAATTAGTGTGCAATAAAGAAAAAGACAAAAAATAAAGTTTCCAAATGAAGCACCCAAAGTTACTCATCCCCTGTGAGTAAACATCCAGCCAAACAGGGCTGGCCCAAAGCAGGGTTACTGAGTCCAAAAAAGCCTGCCACAAGTCTAAGGCACCTGCTGGTGGGGACACATAAGAAAGGGGCAGAAGGAGCCCAGCATGTCTGGGACAGCTGTTGCCAGTCAGCATGCAGCCAGCTCTTGCAGGCCAGCTTCCTAGCCAGCTAGTTCTCTGCTCCCTCAGAAGAAGCAAATGGGGGCTCTCCCTGGTGGTGCAACAGGTTAAAGCACCTCATTATGAGGCGCTCCAAGGCCACTGTAACACGAGTTCCATCCCTGGCCAGGGAGCTGACCCACAGGGCCCAGCAGATATCTCTCGACCTGCCGACTGCTCCCCTCAGCAGTGTATTTCCATGATCTGCCTGTTTTGTTCCCCGTTCTGTTTCTGGTGAATCCTCTCATTCACCACACCTCTGGCCTGTACCCCAGTACTGTAAGCATAAATAAATAAATCTTAAAAAGAAGAAGAAGAAGAAAAAGAAGCAAAAGCAAGATAAAAGCTGCCATAGTGAACCTCCCTGTGGGTCTCTCACCCACATCTGTGTCACCCAGTCCAGGACGAAAAAGCAAGTGCAATGTTCACAGGTCTCTCTGCTCCATGTGCCTCCTCCAGGTCTCCTTCAGGCCTCCATCCTTCCTGTTTCCTTCTCCAGTTTCTGCTCAGTTCCACTCTTCCTTGAGTGAAGCAGGGAAACTGGAACCACCCCTTTTCCCACCCTGTTACAGTTAGACTAATATTTTTGTGTTAATGTTTTATTTAAACACAGCAAATTTTTTCCAGTCTAGTGATTTGCCCTCTGGTACTGCACCCTAATGAGGATCTATGGCTATGAAATTATGAGAACAATTTTTTTAGCTTTTACTTTTTTAGCAGATTTATTTATTTATGCATACAGAACTGGGGTGCAAGTCAGAGGGTGGTGAGAGGATTCACCAAACACAGTGTGGGGAGCAGAACAAGCAGATCAATGAAGTACACTGCTGAGGGGAGCAGCGTGTGGATTAGGAGAAGTCTACTGTGCCATGTGGGTCATTCTGGGGTGGGGGATTGAACTCGCTGGCTGCGGCCAGCTTGCAATGCTGCATCCTAACCTATTGAGCTAACAGGGAGGGCCAGCTTTTACATTTTTATTGGGGGTCCCAGGAGAGGGACTCATCCCTGTCAGCAATGAGTCCATTTCTTACCATTTCTTCAGTCATGCTATGCTGTGCCCTGGGGGCGAAAGGGCATGACTATCATGTTCCCATCACTTCAGAGAGACTCTGGGGTGTTACAGTGTGAGGCCTGGTAGATGGTGTTGACAAGGTTGGTGATGGGCTAAGAGGGAGGGAGCAGAGTTACAGCTAGACTCCCCCACCACGGTGAAGGACATAACCAGCACAGGCTCTTTGATCCAGGTATTCCTGAGGAAGGTGGCAGATCTTGCAGCCAGCTTGGTCTGCCAGCTATAATTTTCAAGTTTCAATAATAGTGAGGGGAAAGGCAGAGCAATTAGCAGAAAAGAATATGGCTTTTTCCTTCCTTTGATGGAATCTGGTTATTAATGCATATCTAAATGATTTTAGGGGTGGTGGACAGGGGGATATGGTGAAATGAGCAGGCCAACTGTGAAGGTCTCAGTCACTTGTTAATTGCAGGCTAATCCATCTTTTCAGCTCTGTAAATGAACTGTAAATGAACAGTGTCTCTCAAATCAGAAATAGGAATTCAGTGTAAGATCCCAGAGGGAATGCGGGCTTTGGAACAAGAGAAAGACACGTTCCTCTGCAAGTTGTGATAGAGACAGGTGTGTGACACTCTCCAGGGACGATGTCTACAACTGGGGCTTCATTACCCGACAGCACAACCGCCCAGACAATAATTAGTGAAGTGCCGAGTGCCAGTGAGCAGCAAGAACCTGATGCAGGAAAGGGTCAGTCAGGGTCTGGAATGGGCTGGAGAGATCAGTTCTGGGAGCATTTACTGATCTCTTGACCCAGGAAGAGACTGAATAAGGTATACAAGAACCATGAAGGAAAGTGAAGCCCTGAATATGAACTGATGTTTATCAAGTGCTAGATTATTCCACTTGCACAATTCCACTTGCCCATTTGAAAATTCAAATGACTTTTTTCAGCTTCACAATGCTGTTCAAAGCTGTTAGTATAAAACATTAACATTTTGTGTCCAACCCTGCTCATTAGGATGTAACACTAAACCCTAGAAGATAGTCATTGGCTCCCTACGGTCCCCTTCCGCCTTCTCTGGGCCAGTGTGGTGACTCAGAGGCCAGGAACCCCTAGATCCAGAATCTGAGGCCCACTTATAACTGGAGGGCTCTCCATGTATGAATCATACAGTGTCTCTAAGTCCCAGTTTCAACACTTGAAAATGGGATTTAAAATACCAGTTTATTTCATAGTATAATGAAAATTGAATTATAATAATAATGATAAAGATTGAATTATATAGTGATGTGATATATTGGGATAAAATATAAAGCTATAGGAACATAAGGTTTGTTTGTTTTATTTTTTTACAATTCTCTGTGGAAGCTGACGAACAAAGTCAGCAAACACGAGGTAGCGAGGACAAAAGAGGAATAAAAAAAAGCAGATCATGGGGTGTCTTCAAATTTCTGTACCTCAAATAACTTCCCTTGTGGACCTCCACACTTAAAGGTATATAGATGCCTTTGCACAGCCCGTCCCTGCAAGAGTCACCCTTAATGAATAATAGGTGCCTATAAGTGTTTGTTGAATCATCCCACCTGGCTTTAGATTCCAAATTGACATATTGATTAGCCAAAAGGGTAGAGCAAATTGAGAGGAACCAGAGGAAACTTACTCAATGACAGGGAAAAGCAGCCTCGAGGTTGCGGTCCTTATTACATGCTGCCCATTCTGTCCTGAGTACAGACAGCTCTGGACACTCTACGTCGTCAAGAGCTCCACGGGTTTTCCCTGAGCAGCAGCTTTGTGTGGCTAAACACAAGATGTGCTTTCTCTTTCCACTTTTTGGGAGCAGGTTCACTGACAAATTCGTTGTCTCTCTCTTCCTGGCCTCAGCCCTTCTGCAGATCTAGTTATGCTGGTTAGGTTCATGAAGTACAAATTAGCATAATCCGATTAGATTAGTTGCTGAGGGGCGTCTTTGGTCTGAAAAGCAGAGAAAAGAAGTGTTTCACAAAGAGGGGAGCCTGGCGCTTGGAAAGGGGAGCACCCATGGCTCCAGTGATGCTGGCCTGAAAGCTCGCACCTGCACAAGCCCTCTTGTAAACAAGGACTCTCAGATGGTATTAGGGCACTGAGGAGCCCCGGAGAGCTGGGGCTAAGCATGGGGAAGAGAAAGGCAAGACGGCAGCTCTGCATCCCATTAATTGATTTATCTGGATTGGCAAAGCCGGGGGTTGCTGACAGAAGAGAATGCCCATTTGATTCCTACTCAGCATGGAGAGTGGGTCAGCCCCGTAATCTGGTCTATTGGGATAAGCGTTTTAGAATCTCTGCAAGAGACTGATAAGGGGTTTGCTTATAGGGAACAAAGTTCATTGGATATTTGATTTCAGAACTTTCTGAATGGGGCTTCTATCTTTTTCCCTTTTTTCTGGAAAAGATTTTTAAAAAGCTAGATGGTGGTAGTTGTTTTAGCCTTGGGGAAATGTGTGCTTAGAACCCAGACAACAACCCCCCTCCATCACCTTGTCATAATAGGTGATGCAGGAACATTTTATTTTTTTAACTGAATGCACCATTCCCTCTTAGAGCCAATTTATAGGCTTAACTGACACTTTTGTTATTGTGAAAACTAGGAAAGAGTCTGTGATCTCTGTGTTCAGTACAGGTTGAGTTTCAAGTAAGTGACCTCCTTCACCAAGATGAAGGAGTCCGGAGACAGAGTCCCTGTACTTGCTATGGGGACACATCCACCAGTTATGTGATTCCTAGAGAACATTTAAATATACCCCACTCTATGGGACTAGAGGAAAGACCAGCATAAGCCTGGCTTATGTCGTGATTTACTTCTATGACCAGGTACAGAATGTTTGTTTCTTGACAATCTTCCAAAAAGCTATTCTACATAGTTTAAAAGCTGAGAAGAGGAATGGTACCCACACCACTTCATTTGGATAATGTTTCCTTTATCTACCTACTATTCTGGATAGAAAACTCAGATCACCTACCACACTGTTATTCCTTCATTATTTCAACCATTACCTACTTGCCATGGTGTTTCTTCACAGGATGTTTCTATACTTTGAGGCAAAGAATAAGGGAACCTGGCCTATGCAGAAAGGCAGACAGGGGCTGAGAGTCAGGCTAGTTCTGTTTGCTCACAGTTTGGTCTCGATTTGTCTTCAGAGTCTTTTAAGTTACATTTCCCCTACTATAAACTGGAATGAATAACTCCATTAAGTGGTTATTAGAAGTATCTAAGATGTCATTGATAAAATTCCTGGCACATAATAGACTCTCAAGGAATATTAATAACCCTCTCGGGGTACTTATACTTCCTTTCCCCATTTCCAACTTGCCATATTCATACCTGTAGATGCTGTAAGTCACGTAGATGGGTTATGATACTAAAACACAGAGCAAACAGCATCCTACCTCCAGGAGTGGCCTTTTCCTTACTTTGTCTTCCTATCTCTCCACAAATAGGTCTCTCCTTCTCGATTTCTGTAATGGAACCTCTTTACCTCCTGTGCTTTCAGCCATCAGCTACTCAGAGAGGGACGAAGGAGACACTGCAAGGTTGTTCTCCAAAGCTCAGGAGCCTAGGAAAGAAATCTGGTCTAGGGAGGCAGGTAGGAAAGGAATTGCTGTCTGCTGGAAACCAAAGTGAGCATGCAGAACACCTTAAACATGAGGTGGGGGGCTGGAAGCCTGGTATCTATGAAACAGGGTAAGAAGCAGAACAAGAGAAGGCCAGAGAAGCTAACTAGTCCTGACAGCCTCTCTCTCTCAGATTGTGGGTTGAAACAGTTGGATTTCATACATGCCCTCCATAGAGTGGTGGAATGGAAGAAAAGGAAGTAAGACAAGGTGTCCTTAGGTAGACAAGATACACAAACATGTCTCTATTATAAGACTAACAATATAGCATTGTATGAAGAAAAGTTATCCAGGAAACACAATTCAACTGCTTGCTTCATTAGACTCCAGGGTGTTCTTGAGTCCTGGAAATAAATTCTTAGTGTCAATGTTACTAGATAAATTACCAGCCCAAGATTTATGTAAAATCTAGTGCCCGTTAAGACCAATGTGTTATAGGTCATTAACAATAAAGAGCAAATACAAGGAATGTTTCCCTTGTGTAGAGTGACCTCCGTGGTCACGGCAGCACAGACAGGGTGCAGGAGAGGCCAGGCTGCCTGGATCCCTGCAATCTCTCATGATGTTCATCTCCCATATTCCTTCCCTAACACCTGCCACTTTAGACCCCTCCCTTTGCATGGCCATTGGACTTGTAGATTCCCTCCTTGTCTTTGAAGGTTTTATTTAAGGATGTGACTTTTAAGTAACCTTTGGCCTATGGGTCAGCAGTTAAGCTGTCCATTCTCCAGACCCCTTTTATCTCACGCCTTTTTAAGAACAAAGCTAGTTGTGCATAACATACATATTTTGACCATCTGAAGCCATTCGTAGGTGGTGAAACCTCATAAGGCAGGTGCTACAAGGGCAGTCTTGAATGAAGTTATTGGGAAAAAGATTTCTCAGGAAAATGCAGTCCATTCCAGTTTCAGTTCAAAGCACTGTGTTAGGAGAAGATAGAGGCATATTCTTAAAGAGTCCATCTCCATATAGCTCCCTCACTCTGAATGTGAGGGCACTTGCAGGGCTGTTGTAGGGGTTAATATCAGACTATCCCTGTCTGTAAGGAGTTCTTAACTTGGGGCTGGTGGAGGCCAGATTATACACAGATGTATCACAGTATAGAAGAAGTAAGGTTCATGAATCACATGAGGTGATTCTAAGAACAGAACAATCAGCATGAGTGGTGGAAATCTAGGAGGACTTCATGTAAGAGGTAGCATTTAAGATGATTATGTTTTTTGAAGATTTTACAAGTGGAATTAGGTACAGGTGAAGAGGTAAACACAGTGAGTGAGAATGGAAATATTCACATATGTAGACAGAATCACAAAAGTAAAATCAAAGGTATTAAAGAGTGGGGGGCATTTTCGGGGGTCATAGGTGAAGCAACCTTATTAGCATGTATAACATAGATATGGGATTGTGGAAGGCGAAGGAAAGGGTACAGCAGCACCAGGATATAGGGGGTCTGCTTGGTGGGGTTATAGCATTTGTCTCAATCTGATGGGTATGACACTGAAGTTTTGATAACAGGAGAGTGATTTGTCCAAGCTTTGATTTGAGAAGGACAGGGAGCTGTGTGAAACATGAAGTGAAAAGAGAGGGAAGGCAGGAGTTGGGGAGACTAATCAAGGGATGCTAGATTTTTTCTCCACTAAAAACAATGGGCAATGTAGGGGGAGGGATCAAATCTAGGTCAGTACCAAGAGGTTGGAAAGAATAGGTGACGTTCTTAGTAAACCTTTTAAATTCTTTTTTAAAAGGAAAAAAGAAACCAATGGCTTTCCTTAAATAATTTATTTTCAATAAATTAATAGTTACATAGCTAATTATAATCAATAGTTTGACACTCACCAAACACATCAACAAATAAAATCTTTGGTTGATACATCTAATCACAATCTACAAAGAACAATAACTCATTTCCATAAAAGGGCACATGAAGATTACTGACACTGTTGGGAGAGGAGCACAGCAATAAGGTGCTTATCCACTTGCAAGCCTAAAAACTCGGTTACTGAAAAGGACTGTAGGAAGTCTGGACACAGACACAGGGCCCTGGTATTATGTCCTCAGTGTCCACTAATTGTCTGTGTGCCCTGTGGAAAGTAATTTTAAAACCCTTTTCAACTTTCCTTCTCCGTAAAATGAGAAAGAGAATTAGCCAAATCTAGTGATCTATAGACTCCATGGACTAATTTGTACCTGATTCCTGAATGTTTTCAGTGGTGTCTATAGCAAACCTAACACTTTTTCACCCCCAAATAACAGAGTAGCATTGATTATATAATCATTCTAAACTTTTCTGTTGGGCTCAAATGCTCCATAAAGAAATGTGGCATCAGTGAACTCTTGTGTGTTTGAACTATAATTTCTTATAACAGCAATTACCAAGCCAGAAGTACAAGGCACCAAGGATGACTGTGGAGTGCCTTTGAAATTTGCTTCCAGTCCCATGGATCCCTTTCCAAGGTTTGACTCCACATGTAACTATAATTCTTTTTGAGTCACTTTAACCTAATACAGCTTGATATACAAAAACCCAAACAAGCTTGCCAAAGAAATAGCCTAAGAAGTGAATCATGGAATGTTTTAAAT
The DNA here is from genome assembly GCF_000260355.1 of Condylura cristata. Lineage (NCBI taxonomy): Eukaryota > Metazoa > Chordata > Mammalia > Eulipotyphla > Talpidae > Condylura > Condylura cristata. The sequence goes on from NW_004567107.1 coordinate 20,445,652, forward strand.
GTTTATTCCTTTATCAAAGGAGTCCCTGCAGTGTCTCTTTAGATAATTATCTCTCTCAACTAGTATAATGGTAACTGGATTACCTTGTGAATTCTCAGAAGCCAATCATTGATATTTCAGTGCAAAGCCGGCTACACACAGACTGTGGTCCCAATAGCAGAAGAGGGGACTCATTCTGAGAGCAGCAATAAAATCCTGTTCAGGCAAAGTGTTCCTCTGTGTTTCCCTTGGCAAGACATTAAAACAAAACTAATATGAAAATGCTGCCAAATGTGTTTTTTTTTTTGACTTCGTGTCAGATGAGAAAGTAATGCTACCAAGTTGACAGCTGTCATCAGAGTTTTGAGCTGTACTGTCACCTGGTAGTTTCAGGACAAAATGAAGTTCACATAAGCTCATGAGAGATAAATTAATATTTGAGGGAAATCTCCTGGCTTCAGTGCTGATGTGTTTCCCTGCACCATTCTAGGTTCCAAGAAAAGTTTACTGAATGCAGTTTAAATACAGAACCTAGAAGGAAAATGTATTGCTTCTGATAAACTGTGCTGCATGTGTGAATGACATTATGACCTTCCTATCTTGGGGTCATGAGACTTCAGTGGAGCATTCTGTTTCCTTCTGTCACCAAATCAACCTTTCATAAATCAGCCTTTCAACAATCAAATATCTTCTTTATAGCAGGGCAGGAAATTTAAAGTCCATGATTGTGTATACACTTGAAACCCATAATCTCAAATCCATCAGCTTCCTATCTGTGGTTAAGCTTTTAAAAACAATGTACTGTCAAGAACTTTGGGAAATAAAATGTCCACAAGACCATCAAATTAAACACAGTCTTGGCTTAACTACGGGATGTATCTTCAGACCCACATACCTTCAGGGTGCACGTAATGGTGAGTTCTGCCAGATCCTGGCTGTTTCTTCTACCTGTGAGCACTACCCCTCCTGGTATCAGGTTGAGTTACAGCCCCACAGCAGGGATGGCAAACTACAAATTCATCAATTCATCAAAGTCTGGTATTACAATTATATCGTCTACGCTAAACCTTTTGTTTTAAGTCCTCAGTTAAAAAGTCACTAAATGGTGATGTTTGGACTTTTATAATAATAATTGAATTTAACAAGTCTCCAATCAGCAGGAACTCAGACCGAATTCAAAGTTTTAGTACCTGACATGGGAACAGAGGTTAAATAACCTATTTCAGCTAATTATACTGCATTAAGAAAACTACAAACTCCAATTCATAAATTATCAAGGACTTTTGCCTCCTGGTATTATCTTCTGTTTGTCGAGATAGAGAACATATAGATGAAAGGTTCCATGCAGTTCACACCTCACATTTCCATACAGATAAAGGGTACAGAACCTTTCATGTGTATCTGCTGCCCACCTATAATCCTCAACACCACATGGGCCTTTTTTCCCATAAACATTCCCACAAATTTCCAGGTTGATTTCTGCAGGACGATCCTTTCCTTTGCCAACCTTAAGACTTAGTCCATTTATTCTTGATCAAAATATACACTGTTTTTTCTAAAATAAGTTCTAAAATATGTTCCAAAGGAAGCATTTTCAACTCATCTACCTGAAGATTCATTATCACAAAACTCCTTGTAATGAGAAAGACACTAATAAACCAGTGGCCCCCAAATTAGTTTTTAAGTGACGGTGTTTTGCCCCCAAACATCTATGTGAGGCCCCAGGGGTTGGACGGTCCACAGTCATGTGTCTTGCAGCCTCTGGACTGCTCTCTGAGCTGCCCCTGAGCCACCTCCTATGAAACTTCAATTCCCACCTCAGGAATTATTCAAGTTTATGCTGGAACATGCAAAAGGCTATGGGCCCCCAGGGACATCTGAACAAGCACTGCTCTGAGCAATGACTGTCAGGGCCACTCTAGGGAACGTGGTGACTGGGGCCAGGTGAGGGCACCTTGCAGTCACCCAGCAGAGTATCCGGCAGGTGGGGTTCTTGGGGGAAGAGTTCCAGAATGTTTCCCTGAGCCACTACTCCTGCTTGCTGGAGACTTTGCTCCCCTAATACCTTGACCAAGAAGTTGATATACCTCATTGCCAGACGAAGTGTTTCATTCTTGCTTAACTTTTTGTCTGGAGGGTGAGTAGGGATGAGCTTCCTCAGCCTGGCAAAGGCACTGTTGACATTCTGCTGCCTCCAGCGCTCCCTGGTGTTTGTGAAGATCTTCCTGGTCATGTCGGAGTCCCTGAGGGGAAGGGGGCCAACACGTTGTAAGATGCCTGATAGACATCCCAAGTCCTGCCATGAACATGAAGTACTAGACTTTCCCTACCCACATTTTAGGAAATTTGTATCCTTAGTTCTAGGTTTTTTGAATGTTCCTTTCAGTAAGTGGAGAGAATGTAGAAAGAGCAGGGTAAGAACCACCCTTTTGCTTTTCCTTCCCTGGATGTTTTGAAGTCTCTGGGTACAAGATTGCCCTACCCCAGTACATCTATTATTCCTTTTATAACCAACTCTAATTGCTCAGTGTCAGGCACAGTATAGGACTGAATAGATGTGTGAGTAAGTTATATATCATTTATCAATAGAGGGCTGAACACAGATTCTTTAAAAATGCTGTGATCCTAGGTTTCCTTAATGAGATGATCTTTCCAATGAAGGAAGCGTCACATAGGGAAAGGAACTCATACCTCCCGGCTTCCTTTCTATCCCAGCCACTCTCAGCTTGAGCTGCTCCTTGGAATCACCCAGGTGGCACCACAGGTCAGTGATGTCTCTGAGGGACTCAGTTCTTTTCAGTGGATCAGCAGGTCCTCAGGAAACAGATGCTGAGTTACAGTTGTCCATGCAAGGGGCTCTTGGGGTGAACGTCTGTGAAAGATAAAAAGGGAAGGAAACTTAATTGGGCAAAAGCAGCCTTCAAACCTGTAATGCCCACCATGAGTTATTAACTCTGCCCTTATATATTAAAAAAAAAAAAACGCAATGATGACTGGTGTTAAAGGGAACAAGTTCATCTCTCACCACAAGCCCAACTCTCTAGGACTCTGTAGCCAGCGTGGGTGGATAAGGGCACATGTTCCAGAGCCACAACTCTGGCTTGGCTTTCACTTTCCTCTTCTCACCTATGTGACCTGTGCTTCAGACCTCACCAGCAAAGGTTGACTGACTCATGGGCCTACTGACGAGGACACAAAAAATGATACAGGCAAAACACCCAAGGCCAGTGTTTGACATGCAGAAAGTACTCGATACATGTTAAATGATTGCAAGCATTATCTTTACAAATAAGACACATGTAATTGCTTATTGTAACAGCAATTCTTTATTTTTCATAATAAAGAAACTACAGTTTAGTAGAAAAGGTCTTAAGTTTATCTGTATTTGTTTTATGCTATGCGAGTGTGTGTATGTGTGTGTGTGTGTTTACACAGAACAAACTATCTGGAAGGATTCAGCTCAGGCCAAATGGTCCACAGAGGTTCCTTGGGGGTAGGACAGTGGGTTGCAGGAATAGAAAAAAAGAAAAACTTGTGCTTTATTTTGCATAGTTGATGTCCCTGTATATTTTTATATTAAGAAGGTATTCATATGGTAGTTGTTTCATAATATAAAAAACTTTAAAGCAGAAAAACCTGATACAGAATCTCAGTTCTTAATTTCCTAATTACAGGAATTTGAGAAAAATCAGTTCATTTTTTTCTTCCCTAGAAAATGGAGAATCAGCCACCAGTAGGGTCCTTGTGAGGATTAAACGAGCCACTATGTAAAGCATAAGTAAGCTACTATGTGCCTGGCACAAGGGTACTTAATAAATTCCAGGGCTCTCTCCCCTGTGCAGAAGAGACATGACATTACTCCAGAGCATAGCATCTTGGACCTTCTGTGTGCCTCTGGGACACTGCTGCTGCCTCTGGATGGAGAGTGCAGTGTGGTGCTGTGGACCCAGTAGAGAGCAGCAGAAGCATGGCAGCCCCTCAGTCCCACTTCCTCTGCAGAACCACTCCCAGTGAGACCAACAACAGTCACATGCACCTACTGCCACCACATGTGATAATGGGCTGCTGTTTTTGGGGGGAGGGGGCAGTGTCACATGGAGGGAGGAGCTGCAGGAGCCGAGAAACAGCACCTGACCCGGGTATTCTAGGGGCTTCCAGACCAGTCAAGTATCCTTCCAAACTGAAGGGGTGAGCCAGTGAACCCCAGTGTCTCTTTTTGCTCTGAAATGCCCCCATGCCCTGCCTATTGTCTTTTATCAAAATTTTCATTTCTAAATAGCCTGATTTTTGGTTATATGACAAAAATACGAGTGCTGTCAGAACTGTGTCTCAGAATATCAAAAATATAAGTTTGACCCAAAAGCAAAGGGATTTTAACAGAAAGAAAATGATCCAGTTTTGTATACCAAGTGGCTAGTTGCTTTACAGCTACGACTGTAAGAGTAAAATTAGTTTCAAACTTCTCTCATCAAAGAGGATTTAGTTCATTCACCAAGTCAACTCTAGTCCCACAGGGGACCTTTTGCAAGCTGGGAAGAATAAGATTAGGCAGGATAAGCTAACTGGTGTTCTTTTCTAAGAGGGCCTGATCCTTTGGGCGAGAAGCAGAAAGAGAGGGAGAAGGCAGACTTCTGAAATGCCGCCTGCCATCCTAGGAGGTGCTTAATAATTACTTGTTGATTTTTCCTCAAGTGTGTTACTCTCCTTCTCCACAGGGGGGAAAGAGAAATCAGAGGTTGAACAAGCTGGGAAAACTCAAAGTAGAGGTCAGTGGAAAATTATGAAGGTACTTATTAAATCAAAGGAAAATGACATTTAGCAATTTTTTTCCAGTTGCAAGGACTGATTGCTGCTAACCTTGACATCAGCGTAATTTCAGAGCTTAAAATATGTATCAAATCCCAGAGAAGAGAATAGTCAATAGAGTTCAAAACAGGGCTGTAATTTTGCCCCGGGTCATACAGGGAATGCAGGAAAGCCTGTGTCCTAATCTGGATATTTATGTACCTACATCACCAAAACTCCGGCTGGGGTGGAGTCCACAACCTGTTTTTGTGCCATGGACCCTTGCGGCAGCTGGAGGCAGAGTCTGCCTCAGAACGATGATTTTTAAAAAAACTAAAAAGTCTGTGATCCTTTTTCCTAATAATGATTTTAAACACATAAATTAAAATACATAGACACAAAATAATGAGTTATGCTCGATAGTTATTATAATAATTGTAATAATTTAAACATGCAATCCAGTAATGCATGTGCTTCATTGTAAATGTATTACCTAATCAAATTAATTACCATTGCTATGTGCAATGGCATTAAATGATCTTTCCAAAAGATGGACAGTCTCTGAAATATGAGATGAAAACATCTGTGATTTCTACTGGTGACAAAGTTGCCAAAACCATTAACACCCTGCACTTTATTGCACACATTCATACATGAAGGATATGCTAAATGTAGATTAAAGGTTGGTGAGTGATTTTTTCCCCCCACTCCATATACAGAAACCCTGAACTCTCTCTCTACATAGGGGCTGGTGGTCTCATGGGTTCCAGGGCTAAGGATGCCTGGGCACTGGAATGTCGTGGTAAATACAGAAAGATTACAGATGTGCACAAACTTCTATTTATATCCTTCTTCTATTTATATTCTCACTACTGCAAGTACAGTTTACTGAAGAAGAATGACAATTATGTGCCCAGAGAAGGTGACTAACATGCCCAAAAGGAGCTGCTGCTTCCCCCCACCCCCACCCCCGCCCAGTTCATGGTTCAAGGACAGAGTTCCGTCAACTAGAAAGGCGGTGAAAACACTCTCCGGCAAGAAGGAAAAGAAAGGTCATTTCTATGGTTTGGGCTAGAGGAAATTGCCTAACCTCCCAAGCCAGGCACAGCTCAACATTTTGAAAGTTTTAAAGTGATACATGCTCCTTTAAGAGGAAAAAAAAAAAAAATCAAGCAGTGCACAGGTGCATACAGTAAAAAACAAGTAGAAAGGAAGGAGGGGTCTCCCCACCTAAGTGCACACCTTCCCACTCAACCTCACTCTCCAGCTGCAAATGGTTTGGAATGTGCACGCTTCTTAAAAGTCACTAGAATACTATCGTTCAAGTTACTTGTCTCACTTCGACAGCTCTGCCTGTTGAAGTTCTAATAAGTACATTTTCTACGAATGCCGGTCTTTGGTGGGCACCTCGCGCTGGGAGAGACACCTGTTCCCAGGTGCGCTACGCGGGACCCTCCAGAGACCCCCGAAACAGCCCGATCCCAGCCAGCCGCGCTCGCCCGCTTCATCTTTTCTTTTCCTTTGCTGCAGCTTCGCGGGCTGTGTCCGGTCCAGGCATCCAGGAAAATATCCCGTGCTAACGTGAGCGGTGGCCAGGTGTCCGGCCCGGGGAGGTGCTCTGAGGTGCCCCGCCGCGCGCGTGGAACCACGCGCCCTGGCCCTCGCCCCGCGGAAAGCCCCCCGGTCTTCTCACCGAGTTGCCTTGCAGCTGCTACCGGGTCGCCTCCACACCGCTGCTGTCCGGGAGAATGAAGCCCGCCGGCCTGCGACGCGAGCCCTGGCCGCGCGGGGTCCCAGCCCCGAGGACACGTACCTCGGCGACCAGAGCCAGGAGCCCGCGGGGGTCGCGGCGGCCGTCGCGTGCGCGCCCTGGCCGGGGCCCGCGTCTGCTCTGCAGCCTTTATAGGCACCGCCCTTTGTTAGCCGCCCCCCCACCCCGGCCCCTGCGGGCCCCGAACTCCCGCGGGTCCCTCCCCACCGCTCGCGTCGCCTTTCCCGGGGCAGCCCTCCCTGCGCGCTAGGAAGGGGGCAAGGGCGAAAACAGGAGCCCACTTTGTGTCAGGTTTGGGGCGAGGGACGCAGCCGCCTACCGACCTGGGCTGCAGCCAAAGGTCGAGTCTCTTCCCGCAAAGGGCACAAAAAATCAAAGTCACTTAACCCCCCCCCCCCTTGTATGTTATCTCTAACTAGTCCAAGAATCACTTGCTTCAGACTCGTGGGTGAGGAAAGGTAGATCCGTTGGGCATGGGATCTGAAATCGGCCTTTTTACTGATTACCACACCCCCCAACCATCGCCCCAACATTAAGATGCGCAGCAAAGTTTAACAATCCCTGCACTGGACAGATACACAGATTTCTTTAATGCTTTCCCCAGTACCCAGCACAGGATTTGACTTGGCAAGTGGTTTTTCTTTTTCTGCACTTCCCTCTTTCCCTCTGTTGGCCAACATCTCTCAGAATGGTCTTATGAAAACCCAAGTCAGATTCCAGTCACTTTGCTCAGGCCCAGATGCCCTCCATCCCTCTCATTTGATCTCAATCTCTCTCTCTCTTTCTCCCTCCCTCCCTCCCCCACCCTCTCTCTCCCTCTCTCTTCTCTCTCTCTCCTTCTGCCCTCTCTCTCCCCTCTCTCTCTCTCTCCTCTTTTCTCTCTCCTCTTCTCTCTCTCTTTCTACCCCCCACCCCCTCTCTCCTGTCTCTCTCTCTCCCCACACCCCTCTCTCTTTCTCCTAGGGACACAGCTTCAAATAACCAGAAACAAATCTCTGGCCTCAAGGAGCTGATATTCTTTAGGTCTTTGTTCAATATATCAAATTGCCCCTTCACACATAAAGGGCCTCTTCAAATCCGGGCCCTGTTTCTCCTTAGCACCATCCTCATTTAATAATATTTATTTTGTGTGTCTCCTAGTGAAGAGGCACCCATCAAATATTGGTTGATTATTTAACGAGTAAGTAATTTCTAGGCATCACACACTGAGGGATTTGACACAATAAATTCTAAGTGCATTACTGCTTAGTGAGTAAGAGTAGGACTCTGGAACTGCATTATCTAGGTGGAAATCTCTGGTCTCTTCACTTTTGTGATCCCAGGCAAATCATGTTACTTTATTTCTCTATTTCCTCACCTGTAAAACGGGGACTGTGAGAGTTTTGTGAGGATTATGTAAGAAAAACAAAACAGGGAAAGAAAGCATTTCACCCCATGCCTAGCACACAGTCAGCATCTTGAGAATTCATTGTGCTAAGTTGTATTATTGCTACAATTTACTGGCTCCCTTCCTGTGAGAGAATTATTCCTGCTGCTGGTTGTGCATCCCTGTAAATGGAATGAGAGAGCTCCTTGTCTCCTTCCAGTCTTGATCATATAGAAACTGCATTCTTTGTCTTTTCTATATCACATACCAATTGTATTACAGTTCTTTTCCATTGCCTTGATGTGGCAGATGGCAGAACCTATTTAGAGCAGGCAGGTATGGGGATACATTGATGCCCCTCTCTCCCTAACCTGTAACACTAGGACTTAAGGCAGGTTGCCTTTGACATGTGTGGGCCAGGACAAGTGTAGAAATGGAGACTTGTGGTCCATTCCCATCTTCTTCCCGCTACCCTCTCCCTCAGGTCCTATCCCATGAAACCTTGTGTTTGAGTGGACTCCATGGCCACATCCACCTGAGGAGAACCAGTGCAGGCCCTGAAAATTAACTGAGGCTCTCTGAGGAGAAATTCAGGGCCATGGGATGCCCATTGTGGTCAGGCTTTTCCTCCTTGCTCCAAGGTGCTGCAAATCTGAGAGAGCAAGTGCAAATTTCAATCCAGAACCAGTGTAACCTGTCATCTTTCTTAGCCAAATACCTGAGAGGCAATATATTCTCTTAGTGGTATCTTCTATAATCGTGAAAGAAGGATGACGCATGGGTAGCATGTGTGAAAACCTGTGAGGCTAAAGTAAATATCAATAAGGTGGGATGAAGAGAAAGAATGAAGACCACAGGTAAAGCATACATGTGTAGTAAAACGGCACTCGCATTGGTATGTTTTGTCTTTCTGAAAACCCTCTTACATGTTATTGTTGGTTTTACTGTTTTTAAAATGGAGGAAACCATCTTGGTGTACCATTCCAACCACAGAGATTCTTCAGAGTGATAGTCCCTCTCCCAGCCCAGTCTCCCACGGTGGAGAGTTTAGAGGCCAAGTCCCGTAGGGGAAAGGGTTGAAGTAGGAATTTGCATAATCCGATTATTGGAGGATTAGGTTTGGGCAGCTAAATGCCTCTGTGTGCTTGAGCTAAAACCCTTACTATTCATGGCTCTCACTGCCCCCTGGAGAGACTGCACCTGCAGACTCCTGGGGTGTGTGTGTAAATGATAGATATCATTTATAAAAGCTGATAATATGTTTTGCCAAAAGAGAAAAATCTCAATCAGTACCCAAAGCGGTGGACACAAGGCTGGGGAGGGCAGGGCAGGTCACTAGGAGAGCCTGGCATTGTCAGGCTCTCTGGTTCTACTAGCTTAATTGATCTGTCTGGATTAGCGTGTGAATGAATACTGGACCTCTAGTCCAGGGTGCTGGGTGTGAGCTTCAGGAAATTCAGAACCTGAGGTTTTGAGAAAGGATTTCTGTGAGCCCAGGTGGCTGTGAGCCAAGTTCATTTTGGCTACAGGTCAAGCGTCAGCCTTATCAGACATAAAAGTCCTTTCTACCCCTGGTATGCTTAACCCCCCTCCCACTCTCTAATTCTGCAAATCAACGGATGAGTGCTCCATCCATCTCCCTGTTCATTCAGTCACCCATCCACCTCTTCTTCCTTTGCCTCCAGGGTATGTTTCCACAGGTTTATTAAACATATGAAGTAGCTGTTCCATGAGTATTAATAATCAAGTGTTCTTTCTCTTATATCAATTTTGACACCTTAATGTTTTAACCTCGACACTTTCACAGTCATTTAGTAAAGTGTTATATGCAATCATTGAATGATTTTTAAAGCACTCTCTGCATTTACGTTATCTCATAACTCATGTCATGTGTATGAGTTCTTTCTCTTGACGAGCTTTGCAAAGGCAGGTCTGTTCTGTTGTATTTTGAAAAAACCCTTCCTTGTAATTCATTATTTTGATGATTTTCTAATGCATTGGTTTCTACCATGTGTTCATTAAGTATACTTTTTCTTTTTCATATGCTTATGGTGATTTTATCCTCTCTCCACCTATTTTTAAATTGAATATCTATTTTATTATTTTTTTATTCTTTCTTGTTTAGGCATTAAAGTGTTCCAGGTATGATGGGAGACATCTTCGTTTTCATTTGCAGTACCTGTCGTTAGTGCCTAGTATCTGTTTATTTCAAAATATTCAGAAAGTCATTTTCCTTATTGTTGTATAATTTGGTAACCATCATTAATTTCTAATTTTACTGTAATACAGTCAAAGATATGTCCAGTAGCTTTTCTGCTTTGGGTACTGATTGAGATTTTTCTCTTTTGGCAAAACATATTATCAGCTTTTATAAATGATATCTAATAGAAAAGGAGGTATGCCTTCTGTTTGAAAAATAAAATGTTTTTAATACACATTCACCAAATATTGATCACCTATATTCTTGGGAGTTTTGCTCTATTTGATCTGTTAGAGAATATTGCATGAAAATCTCCCTTTATTTTGTAGCTGTTCTTTCCTTTTGTTTTTTCTGGGGATTGTTTGCTTTATCTACACAGAGTGACACATTGTACTTGACACACAAAGAGCCGGGAAAGTTCTATTGATTTAGAGAAAACTGTATCAATAAAATGACCCTCTTTGCTTTGTATTTTGTCATGAATTCCATTTGGTTTTATATTATTACAACCTCTGTTTTCAGATGTGCAGTTTCCAAATAAAACTGTGCCTGTTCTTTTACAGTTAATTTGGAAAAGTGTGTGGGTGTGACTTTCGTTCATAGATTTCTGTGAAACTTTATTTGGTCAATTTATATTCCTTTGACTGTCTACTTCTACTGAAAAGAGACCCCATTTCCATATTTTGTTCGTCAGAGCAAATCTCATCCTAGTTTACCTGCTTATTGACTTGCTTGCTACACTGTAAATCTCAGGAGGCCGGGGCTCAGTTTCCATAATCACTCGACACCACAAACTGTGCTCACCCTTTGTACGAGCTGCTGGACAAGACATTTGTTGAATGAATGCATGACAACTCTGGCTCAGTTCTCTAAACAGCTGCCTCCAGCCTGCTGTGCTGGTTTCTGGGATGTGAACGCTTCCAGGGCCAGGAAGGGGGTTCTCGGTGACTGTTTTGTTTTTAGAAAGGTGAAAAGCGCATTCTGGCTGCTGAGTGGAAGATCAAGAGGGGATGTGGGGAGACCGGTAAGGAGGCTGAGACAGGGTGCAGGTGATAGGGGAAGCTGGTTTGATCTAGGAGCTTGGAGGAGCATTGTTTATTATGAGAAATTATATGAGAAAGTATATATTTTGATGATAGTTATGTAACAAGTTATTATCCTAGATAAAACAAAATATTGCTTCCAAACCAGCTAAACCCTGAAACAAGAAACAAGCCTTTGTCATGCAGCTGCCTCTGTCCTCAGACATCTTTTGAGAGGCAGCAAAAATCTGTAAATTTTAAGGATGTAAACAAGACGCATAGAGCAAGTGGGTGATTAGTTGGCTTCTCTGAGTCTCTTCTGTCTCCCCTACTCAAACTTTCCTAAAAAAAAAAAAAATAATAATAATAATAATAATAACAGAGCCAGCAGGTGAAAGCAGATGCCACAGGAAGCGAGGGAAGGAAGAATCCACAGACCCAGCACCAGCACTGGAGGGTCAGCTACAGCAGAGCTTTGATCCTCTCCCAGAAGAAAAGAGATTCATCACCCTTGAACTCACCTGAGGTCATTCCCTAGTCATGACAGAAGAGGAAAGATGCTGGAATTGTACTGCGGAGTCTCTAAAGTACACCGATTTTGTGGCCCTGGACACACTCCACAGGTGTGAACACTACAGGAAAAAAATGCTACAAAACCGCTGGCCGTTGCGCTGTTCCCTGAAGCACACAGTGTCTTTTGTGGACAAAGGTGCAGAAACAATATTACTGTGTAAACAAAGTTATAGTTACTTGGGAGATGGCACAGTGGAAGTGCCAACCCGCCCTCTATCTACTGAGCAGCCAACACCAAGGCGCAGCATGGTCTACACCTAGAAGCAAATGTAATGCACCTTGTTTGCATCATGAAGACAAATAAGCATAAGCAAATGGAGAAGTGAGCCGTCCTGGGTCGAGTCAGGCCTGCAAAGGTTTCCTGCCCTGTGGAGCTGCCCTTCCTTCCTGTTTCCTCTGTTTTCTGTGTTGGTGGCTGTGTCTGGCCTGGGGGAGCATACTGATGGAATTACTGCTGGGTTGTAAGCAGAGGAATTTATTAATTGGTCTAGAGGGTCGCTGCTACTTCATCACTTCCTGAATTAAACCAGCCATTGCTTAAGAAATAAGAAGAGTGAGTAGGATTGAAAAACAGGATTTATCCTTCCATGCCTATTTTCTAGAATAATAAACATTCATTGATCTACTGTGGATTGAATGGGCTAAGGATTGAGAATTACCAAATAGGGCAGTTCAGTCTAGCTGTTATAGGGCACCCCAAATCTATTCCAGAACAGGGGGAGAGGGACACCCCTGAAGCCCCAAAATCCTGCCTGCTCTAAGTGGGTTCTGCCATCCGCCGCAACAAGGCAAAACATATAAAACTTTAATGAAAAGGGACTTTAATACAGTGAGTATACAATATGGAACACAAAGAACATAACTTCTAAATCAAACACCTGAAGTGACCCATCCCCTCGTGGGCAAAAGTCAACCCAAAAGAGATTGGCCCAAAGCAAGGCCTGAAAGCTGCCACTAGACTAAAGCACCTTCTGGCCGGGACCCATAGAAAAGGGTCAGAAATGGCCAGACAAATCTGGGAGTAAAAGAGCAAAATCAAAATCAATATAAACACTGCAATAGTCACCTCCCTACAGGGATCTCACCCTCATCTGCCTTAACCAGTCCAGGGTCTTCATCACATGCTTGCTGCTCCATGTGGTTTCCTCCGGTCTCCTTCTCGTTCTCCATTCAGCTTCCTTTTTTTCTTCTCTTCTCTCCTTTTTCTCTGCTCAGCTCCACCCTCCTTCTGGGTGGGGCAGGGAACCTGGAACTTCCCTTTTTCCTAGGGACCACCCTGTTACATAGTCACTAAGAAAAGACCTTTGCTTTGGCTTTGGAGCCAGTCTGGTGTTTGAATCCTTGTTCTGATTATTGATTCCTGGGCAAGTTTCTTCTCCCAGTCTCCATTTTTTTCTGCTGCAAGTTGGAAATGATGCCAATTTTGTGGGCTATTGTGAAGATTCAGGGAGCTAATGTACATAAATTTAGAGACGTAGAGGAAAGGCTTTTTAAAATGGTGGTAATAGACATCTAACTAATTCATAGCTGCTCAAAAATATTACTTTATTTTTATTACCAGAAAATTTCTATCCAAAAGATAAATAAGGGAATATGAACACACACCTCTAGTTATTTTTCCTTTTTTGGCCCAGCCCATGTCCTGGCTCCTCCCTCTCTCTTTCTAATTGCTCTGTGTCCTGTGCTGCTAGGAAACATTTATTTATAAAGAGCCCAGGGATGAAGGATTGGATGAAGAGGGGAAAGAAAACCTGCTCTTAGGTATAAGGTTCTTGTAATTAATTTCCATTCTCCATCTCCCCAGACCCAGGACCCCTTGGTAACACCCAGTCACACACATGGTGGCACATTTCTATGCAGATGCCTCTTGTTTAGGCCAGGCAGTATTTCTGTCCAGAGCAAATGTTGACCATTGTAGCACTTAAGGTCTCAAGTAGGTGGATTCCTCCCCCACCTCCCTTGGTTAACAATTAGAAGAAAACACAGTTCTGGGTGTGCCCAGCTGCTCATGCTTGCAAAACCAGGCTAACTTGGCCTTGACTTTGAAGGATTGGCACTGAGAGGCTTCTATTTCCAGCCAATAAACCCAGGGTAGTGGGAAAGCTAGGGGCTGTGTGGGTGGGCATAATCAGGTACTGGAGAAAAGGAAGGGGGTGGGGTGCAACTCCCCTTTTGCTTTTTATTCTCTGTTCTTTGTACAAGGGGCATGACTCATCAACAGCCCCTCTAGATGAGGATTTAGATACTCTGCTGGCAGCCGATCAGAGTGCAGCCTTCCTGTAGAAAGTAAATTCATTGAATACTCCCCATAAAGTCAATACTGTCAGGCTTATCAGCTGTCCCCATTCCCAGCTCAGCCCCTGGGGACCAGGCTTGAAATAAAGGCCACAGCCCCAAGGGCTGGAGGGCGGGGTGCTGGATTGGGCTGGGGAGGGGCCTCTGCCCCCAGGGCCAAGTTTCAGGCAGGTGGGCAAAAATCAGTCAGGCCTGAGCTGCCCACAGCCCTCAGCTCCCCAGACTCACAAATCCCAAACCAAACACGCACACTGAGGGGATAAGGGAGAAACTCTGCCATCCTTAAATCCAGCAGATGTTCTCAGGAAGCTCCACTGGGGTGTCTTAGGAAAACTGGAGGATGTCACCTGTAAGACAATATGAAATATCTATTGCTCCTGAGGCCCATATGTATAATGTACTAAGTAATTAGAGACAGGAACATTTTTTATTCAAATATTTGATCTTTGACCCTGGCTCCAGAGTTCTGGAAACCATTCAGTTTCTAGAGTGATAGGTGCCTTCTTCTAATGTGGCAACTTTGGATGGGTCCTGGAGTGAGGGCGGGTCACAAGAAGACCAAGATACCATTAGATGTTTGGAATTTCCATCCCCGTGCTCATTCTCTTGAGAAAGGGGAAGGGCTGAAGGTGGAATAAAGGTCCATTGTGCCTACAGGACGAAGCCTCCATAAAAATCCCTGAAGTCTGGGGTTCTGAGAGCTTCCTGGTTGCTGGACATGTGGAGGTGGCAGGTTAGGGGGGCTCTGTACCCCTTTCTAGGTACATTGCCTTCCTCAGCTGTTCCAGCTGGTTATCTGTGTCTTTTATATTCTCCTTTTATAATAAATCGGTGAGCATAAATAAATTGTAAATTCTGTGAACTGTTGGGTCAAATGAATTGAAACCAAGGAGGGGGTGGTGAGAACCTCTAATTTAGAGTTAATCTGAGAGGTGACAACCTGGGCTTGTAACTGGCATCTGCAGTATTGTGGGGTTGAGAGGCTGGGGGGGGAGGGGAGGAAGCGGCGCAGCTGCAGTCTGTGGGATGGAGCCCTTATTGTGGGATCTCCAGGTAGATCATGACAGAAGGAGGGAAAGTGCACACAACTCCATCTGTTGCAGAGAATTGCTTGGCGTGAGGCAAACCCTCCAACATTTGGTGTCAGAAGTGAAGTGTCCTGTGTAAAAAGAGACACACAGAGAAGAAAGGCAGTAAGGGAGAGCTAGGTTTTCCCTCCTCAGCAGAACTGCTGAATTTTCCCAACATATAATAAATCTAATTGATGAAACCCCTACAGAGGAAACTTTGATTTTTCACCACCATTCTCACTTTGGCTTTTCTGAATACAAACACCTGCACAGTACCTAAGAGCAGATCCATTTTTTTCTAGTTGGTGGGGGTTTGGTTTCTCTGTAAATCATCTGAAATAAATAGGGCACCAGTAGGCGTTTCAGACTCTGTTCTGAGACATTCATACAGGGAAAGCCAAATGTTTTGACAAGATACAAGGCAGCGCTTGTACTCCCACTCACCACTCCCGGGCAAGACTCAAACTTGGTCCCTGCTTACTTCCTCTCTGTGGTCTGCACCTCTGCTCTTGAGCTCCACTTCCCGAACCAATACCAAGATGCCCCTCAGCTTCCAGCAGCTTTTTTTCTTCCTGAAATGTTACTGCTTCCATGTTGGGCATTCTCTTTTGCTGAATAACTTTATTTGATAACAGGTGTCTTCCTGGTGGCCTGTGGCTGGCAAGCGTTATTACTGAGAACTCTTGGATCTCCAGACTTGAATTTCAGAAATATTGTACTGGTGGCAAGATCACTATTTTATCAGCTTGTTCATGAATGGTAGTGTCTATTATTTCTAAGCTAACTTCAAAAATAAACACATAACATCTCAAGAGGTTAGAAAATTTTTATTCATCATCCCAAACTGGGATGATATATTACAAATTCTGATGAAAATAATATTAAAGGTATTTTCAGTAGTACCACAAAATATCTGTACATGAAGATGAAATCAAAGAGTAAATTAGTAAGCATACACTGAAATTTACTCATGTTTAAAATATCACTGTTCAGAGAATTCAACTAAGTTTTTCTTGTTACATAGTAGAAGGGACTTATGAAGTTACTCATGGTTTTCACTTAACAAATACATGAACTATCCCCCATGCTCTGAACGAGATATCGGAAGGCTACAAAATCTGGGAGTTTTGTAATGGTACATCATTTTAATAGCATATCATTTTATAGAACAAAGTACAGTATTTCTAATTCTCATACTCCCTTTCAACCCCACTGTGAGAGCTGCTTGAGGTATATATAGCAGCTTGGCTGGCTAACAGCTTCCTATATAAACTGTGCCTTAGGATGGATTAAAGGATTATGAGGGGTGGGGCAGAGGGCGGTATCTTCTAAGCCAGAAGAGCTTTCTCATTAGAAAAATTCATACTTGACTACCTCATTACTGGTATTGCATAAAAGATAATCACTATTGTATTGATTTGTTTAATTTACAAACTATAATTAGGATTTTAGTCTGATGCACAGCAGCTTAAAATAGCATTGTATATCCAATTAATTCTTGCCTGCTTGGAAGAGAAACACCAGCCTGACGGAAGAAGGTAGAAATGCGTATTTTCGGTTTTTCTATATTAATGCTGATACAGGAATCCAGCAGAGACAATTAAACAAAACTAAGTATTCCAAATTATTTCCTTCAAATGACATATCTGATTTTGACTGGGCAGAAATTTACTAGCAAGCAGGTGAAAGTTACTTCTAGGAACAGCTGACACAGGGCAGAATGGGTACCAAATCTAGGGAGGCATAGAGAATGAACAGGTTGCGAGCAAGGAACTAGGTAGCATGTGGGATAAGAAACCCTAGGAGACAACAGCTTGACCAATAAAATGAAAATTTTACAAGTTCTGTGCAGAAAAGTAAACAACTTGAGTATAACTTGTTTTTGAGGGGGTTGGAGGACAGACATTCTGCCACCTAGTGGTCACACTTCAGCATTTTTAGCTTCAGAATCATGAAGCCCTGTTCCATTCCACAGCCCGACTTCTTAGGGATGCTCAATTTGGAAACTGTGGTTTTACTGCAGGAACCAGAGGTCAGTAGCAGAGAAAAGGAGAATGGGAAGGAACTCCCTGCTTAGAGAAGGACTGAGCGGCCATGCGGTGGCCAAGCAGAAGTCATCGGTCTCACCACCCAGAATCGCTCTGGGCATCGCTCTAGGTGCCGATGGAAGAGGTCTTCTCATGGTGAGCCAGGCAAACTGGCCCTGAAAGTGGTTAGATTTGGAGTATAGTTGTTGAAATACTAAGGGGAGGAAAGAAAAAGGACCTGATGGGGTATGTTAGTGGTAGGTGCACCTGCCCAGGTCTCTGGACACTCGGCAGAGGGCAACTGCTGAGAAGCAGAGGATGAAATACAGCTGACTGTCTACCAAGGGCAAGCCTCATCTTCAGTCTCCCAAGTTAGGGTAGGAACTGAGAGCTGTGGTCTGTGAAAATGGAGGACAGTCCAGAAGGCTGGTTCAGCTGCCAGTGGCCTATGGAGGGAAGAATGTGGAGCCTCCACTAATGGGACCAAGCAGGCTTACATTTGGGAGACTTTAAGATCTTGCACCCCTGCACGGTGAGAAAAGAAGTAACCTAAAGAGGGGTGGGAAGAGCCTCTGGCAAAGTGGGTGCCCCTGTTAGAAATGGGCAGGAATGCGAAGCACATGCTCAAGCAAATGGAATTCACTAAGCAGGGTGGGTCTGCCCAGAAATATTATTTAAAATTTTCAACTATGAAAACTGAAATTAGGTTTAGCTATACAGAACTTGATTATGATTTCTATGGGCTGACTGGTTTGCCATTTATCTTCATTTTGGAGACATGATAGGAAGAGGGGAGGGAACAGATGGGTTTACATCTAATTCAAATTAGTTTATAGGTTATACATTAAATATACCGAGTACAATTGATGAATGAATACACTGAATAGTACCTTCAGAAAAATTACCAATTTTTCTGCTAATATTTGAGTGTTAATTTAACATTAACAGTGGGATTAAAGGATTACAGATTTATAGAAAACATAAAATGTCATCAATAGTTCATAATCTTACCTAACAAAATGAGAGAATGAAATAAAATAAGTTTTGTAAAAACCACAACAGTTTCACAATTATATCTGGTAATATGGTCTCACTTGAATGATTTGTCAAAACGCACTATTGGAAGTCAGTGAAAATATTCTCACAATGGCTGGAAATCTCAACCACACAAACATATGCTTTCTTCTCACTTGGAATATGAAAATAGAAAGTGTATGGAAATTTACTCCTCTTTGACAAGGTTAGAAATAAGCTCTCAATTGCTTATAAGATGATGCCCTGTATTTCAAATCAATTTCTGAAAAGGTTGCTTATAAAATAAAGTCTGCTAGCATCTTTTTTTGAAGCTACCTAAAGTCTTACCACGGACTCCACAATTTCATATCAGCCAGAATGCTAAAGGCAAGGTCATTTAACCAGTATAGCTTTCCTGGTAAGCTTCCTAGCTTAGCTTTGCCTGGTAAGCCCTCTTCCCAGTCTAAACATTACCTGACATTTTCAAAGCACTTGGAGAACATATATTCTTTATGAGCTCTTTAAAGGGTGGGGCTATTTCCCTCAAAGAAAGTTGGGGTGCTTCAAAGAGAAGGGGGGAAAGAGGCAGGTGTCCCTTACTCATCTCTGCTTCTTCACTGTAACCTGGCACACGTGCAGACTCCTTAAAAATGTGACATGAGGGCCTTCCTTGGTGGCACAACGGGTAAGGACTAGGCACTTGCAAGCTAGATGCAGTCACTTCAGTGCGAGTTCGATACCCAGCCCAGGAGGTGACCCACGTCGCGTGGCAGACCTCTCCTGACTGGCCCGCTGCTCCCCTCAGCAGTGTACTTCATGGATCAGCCTGTTCTGCTCCCCACTCTGTCGCTGGTGAATCCTCTCACCGCCCCTGCACCTCTGGCCTATACATCAGTTTTATATGAATAAATAAATAAATCTTTAAAAAAAATGTGACATGAGAATTAAATCAGATGTGTCTTCAATCTTGTCATTTTTCTTTGGCTCCCACTCATGGTTGATAGCAGACGTGTATCTTTTGAAACAGTTTTCACATTTTTTTTCAGGAGAGAAACTCATTCTACCATTTCATCCTACTGTATCAGTATAACTGGATAACCTCATCCCATTCAGCAATGGGCCAGATTCCATTGGGCTGCACATTGGGGGGAGAACTCTTCCAGTCCCATGTCTTCACGGGAATCTTCCAGGTCTTACCATAATTAGCTTCTATGTATTCGATGGTTTCACAGGGCACATGAACTTTCATGTCTACAAACTCAGTCCAGCACAGGGTAAACTTGGGAAACACGTATCTGTGGCAAAACAGAGGCAATTTGGGAAGGGTTAGGCTTAAACAGTGGAAGGTTCAGCTAAGGAGCCCACTGGCTGACAGTGCTGTCCTGCTAGATAGCCCTAGGGATATATATGTACTGACCATTTGATTATATTTACTATCCCTTTCTTCTCTAATGTTAACAGCACATCTACTCCCCCCCCCCCCCATTCCCAGTCTATATGTTTCAGTTGGTGTTGACCCCGCCTCTAGGCACCAAAGAGTAAAGAAGACACTAATTATATTGATTGGGTCAGGGATGGAAAGACACACAAATTAGGCAAATGAAAATCAGCGTCAGGATTTCCTTGGGGAAAGAAGTGTTCTTTTTGCTGAGGTTTTTAAACTGGTAAAATAGAAGATGAATAATGTTGGTGGTCATTATCAGAGACCCTGCCTGGGAATAAGGTCAAAGCAAAATTTGCCAAAACAATGGAAGAAAATGTTTGAGTTCAGAAAACCCACATGGAAGAGCTTGGAATTGGCTCTGGCTGTTTCTTAAACATCTCAGTTGAACATATACATATACTTTTTGAACTCCATTTCTAATACTTGGAATTCTTAAATACATAGGAGGCACATGTAGCAGTGAGAAAAGAAATACATGCCCCCATACACTGGTCTTCTTTCCCAGAGACCCTGAGTCAATCCTGGCAATAGATCACAAATGCTGTGCCTTGTGTCCTGGGTTTCACTGTGGTCTCAGATGGCTTTTGAAAACCTACCCAGTTAGACAGTTAAGGAGAAATGTCCAGGGTCAATCAGGTTATTTCTCAAACTCCCTTCCAAACTCATACAGTCCTAAGAATTTCATACCAGAATACACAAACATTGAAGGTCACTTGACTTGACATGGCCCCACTGGCCCCTCAACTAGAGAACACAGATCTAGTACCCAATGTACTGTCTCCTGAAAGGACAAGTATGTAAGCCCCCTCTGGCTCTGTCTTTTATTTACTCTCTATCCTTTTGTCATCTCTACCCTCGGTCCTGAACTTACTTTTCTCTCACATAGTTGTAATAGGTTATATGTTATTAAAGTACCATCAAATTCAAACTGTTCTAAAAGAACGGAAGAAGACAGCAAATGTTTAAGCTGAATCTTCTTTTCGTTCACAACCAAAATTTCCCAAGGACACAGAACAAGCACAACTCCTAGATTCAATCTCAGGTTTCTTCCTTGATACACCCCTTAAATGAACCTAACTGCAATCTCTGCTTTCTTTCATCTCAAATGGTAATGGGCATTTCTAAACCAGTCCAAGGACTATTAGCTACAATGAACTTAATTCTATATAGCTATTTTGCTTAGTAAGTTTCAAAACCCATAACAAAACATGTTTCCTAAAAGCATTTTGGATCAGAAGCCTAAGTGCTCTATATTACAAAGGAAAGCTAAAACTAGCAGGTTTATTAAAGTTCATATTATATGGTCCTTTATAGTGTGTCAGTATTTTTTGAGAAATGCTCCTTCTCTTTATAACATGAGAAGAACTTTCAGTAATGAGATTTGAAGTGGCAATAGCAGAGATCACAGAAACTTAAAATGTCAGAAGATTAAAGAAAAAGAAAAAAAAAGAAAGAAAGAAACAGGGAAAAGCCAGAGGTCAAAATGTAATCATATTACAGAAATGGGATCTAATTGGGATGTTCTCCAAAGAAAGGTCAGTTCTCATCAATCCATTTTTGACTAGCATCTTGTACCACCAGATGAACATGAAAATGAGTGGCTGAATAAATTCTAAAAAAGCAACAAGTCTCTTCTACCCAAACCTGTGGGTGCTGGCAACTAATGGATAATCCCAGCTGGTTTCTGTGAAAAGACGGCTAGAGCAAATCTCCCAGCTTAAGAAAAAAATGAAATACAGCATAGCGCTACCATCTGCTGGTCCCGATTTCACTCTGCACACTCATATTCATAGAACTGCTTCTTTTGTCAGACAGATCCATCCTCACAGCCTCCAGCCTCCTGAATGAGATGCTGGTCAGTAGAACGTCCACCTGTCCCAGCCTATCAAGTTGACAGCCGGAAGTTGAAATGCGGCAGAAATCATAGTCTACATAGTAACACAGGCCAGGAAACCTCTTTCTTAAATATTACCCTCCATGGTATCATCACAGGTGAAAGAAAGGCAAATCATAGGTCCAGGTTAGAGAGATAAGAATACTGCATTTAACAAAAGCCACATTTTGAACTGTGAAGATTTATGAGGAACACCAAGTCATTTAAATTGCATAAACAATTGATCTCACTGAATTCGTTAATATATTTCCTAACAAATTTTTTTTTTTCTATTTCACCTACATGGAAAGTCTTACATGATTTGTGGTTTTCTTTTCACCAAATAATTTTCAATCCTTTCAGTGAAAAGAAAATTCCAGCTTCCTAGGAGAAGAAGAAAGATAAATAAAGCATAAAATGTGAAAACTGATTGTAAAATGGGGTTGTGGAGAGCAAGAGGGGAGAAAGTGACAGAAAAGCATACATGCCATGCACTCTGTCCAGGTTACCAGGAAATAATGACCCAAACTAAAATACACCATGGGTCTGCAGGGTTGTCTAGCACTTCAAACTAATAAAACTTGAGTTCAGCTAAACAGTGTATTTTAAAGCTCTCTGAGAGGACCCACAATGTGACCAGATTTAAATTCAGACAAAGGCAACCCTTAAACAGAATGTAAGTTCAAGGGATTTCATCATACACACACACACACAATCCTCCCATTTCACTTTTTATTTTATACCACTTTTACTTCATTTTACTTAGGATTAGGAAAAGAAGTAAGAATGTTTTGGAAGAGGCCACTTTTCCCCTTTCAGACATCCTTACAAACTGTAAAACTATTGGCGGTTGGGTAAAGTAACTGGTTTAATTGTACAATCGATGACTAAATGAAGAACACTATTTTTATGATTACTAATTAACTAGGCTAAGTGAGCTAGAGACACCATCAAATTTCCTGTAAAAACAAACAAAAAATCGCAAATGGCTTATTTGCATTACTAATTTTCTTTTAACTTTTAAATTTCTTTTTCTTGTATTATGTCAGTGCCTAAGCCCTTCAGCACATTGCTTAAAAGAACACAAAGCATGCACTTTGTTACTTTCTGTCTTTAATAGAAAGACTTCTAAACTTTCCTCATGAAATGTGATTGCTCACACTGTTTTTGGTATTTTACTTTATCAGTTTAAAGAAACTCCAGATCCTTTTACTCAAAGTCTGCTAAGACATCTTTTTTTTTTTTCTTGTGGTTAATTACAGGAAATATAGCAAACATTTTTAATGTCATCTATTATATTTAATGTCATCTATATTGAAGCAATCATGTATACTTTTTCTACCTTTAATATTTAATCCTTCATTCTTGAGAATGACATTAATACACACTACAAAATTCTATTCATTTGTCTTTCATTAAGGGTATTTTCATCTATTTACTGATATCTGTAATGTTCCCTAAATTTTTTCCTTTTTTTTTTTTTTTTGTAATGTCTAAGCCTAGTTTTGTTATGCATGTCATGGGTTTTTAGAGCCACTTGCTTTCTCCTTTTCTACTTCCTGACAGTTTACATAATATAGGGAATAATCTATTCTGTGATGTCATGGTAAAGCTTTCCTATAAATATTCTTGGTCTTCTGGTAAGGAAAGGACAGGAAAGGATTAGGTTACCTAAATCTTCTTGAGCCTCTTTTGACATTTATACCTTTCTAGAAATTTTTATCATTTTCAAATTTTAATGCTTTCAAGTTGTCTGTAGTATTTTCTTCTAAGTCAATGCAACACAGTTAAAAGCATAAACTATAAAAGCATACAGTTTAGATGTGTGTTGTAAATAGTGTCTTTTATTCTTTGTTTTTCTTGATCAATCTGCTGAAGTATTGTCAAGAGTTTTACCTATTTTGAATTTTCTCTTAACATTCTTTTAAAAAAATTTTATAGGTTATGGCTAACAAACTTACTGATATACTCTATCCATTTCAGTGTCTACCATTATTTTATATATATGATGTCTTCCTTCCTGATTACCTAACAGATTTTGAATTGTATTAAATTCAGTGTACTGAATCGGCAGACATACACTTTCTTAGTCTTAGTATATATGTAAATGTCCTTATCTCTTGAATACAGAATGCACGCAACATTCTACGTTTACAGTTATTTCTCTTTCCTTTTGGAAGATGTCAATCTATCATTTTATAGCTTCTATTGTCTAATAGCTGTTCTTTGATGAACAATCTATTTTCTATGAGTGCCTGTAAATTTTTTTGGTTTTGATATAGTTTCTGCAAGAAGTACGCAGATGCAAGTTTATTATATATCCTGTTTTCCTTTAATTTGAAAATTTCTTTAAAAAATGGCACTTCTTTGTCATTTATTCTCTTGATTCAGCTATATATATCAGACAATTCTTCAATGAATTGCGTTTGAAGCAAAAGGAATATGGCAAAGTGAGAAATTACTCTATAATGACAGTAACTACGTCATCCCTATGAATAATGCCCAAAATAGTTATCGAAGAATTAAAGTCAATACTTGAAAGCCAGTTTTACAATATGCTGACTAGTGTTTTCTTAACTCTCTTTTCCACAAAATCATTCATGGCTCCATCACAGATTGTACTGAATCAAAAGAAATTTCAGAGAAGTGTTTAACATACTTTTCAGAGCCTAGGCTTAGACTATAGGCTCTCCGAGGTTTTTATCGATTCCATATTGCACTCCTATCCCAAACATCTAACATATAGTCAATATGTGTAAAATAAAATTCCAACCAGTAAGCCTCATTTTCCCACTAACTTCCACTGTAAATTGAGTGACTTCATCTACCTTACTGGCTAATAACCTTTGCTGAGCAGTCTCTGTAAGACTAGTTTTCTGCACCACAGAAGAAATAAGAAGTTTATGCCATCAGTGAGCAGACACAATAGAGGTCATACAAATAGTTACCATTTGGCATCTGAACAAATGCACATACACATGACTATATTTAAAAAACTACATATTTAACACACATACAAAACTTTTTTTCAATACTAGATGACAGTCTCAAGACATTTTCTTAATTCTAGTGTGTAACTTCCCCAAATTAGAACTATACTTCATTAACAACCAGCATAGTGTCTAGATGTGCTTGCTTTTTTCTCAGACCATTTTTTACAGAATTTCTTTTTGGCTATAATAATGACAAAAGGAGATTAGCAATGCAAGTTCAAATTTCATACTAAATATAAAGGTTTCTTTTGATTTCCGAGAACTCACTTTGTCCAACCAGGAGTCAAAGACTAGAAGTAATTAAGTCTGCCCTGATCAAATTCATGGCTTCATTCTGGATTGTGTTCTATTTCAATTTGTCTCTTATTGGCTTTCTAAGTCAACTTTTTTTAGTGTTAGCCTTTTAAATGAACTTTCTTGAGGTGTAATTTATATGTCACTTATATATCCATTGTAAAATCTGACAAATGCATATACATTTGCACATACAAATACACAGACTGTGGTGTGGCCACCACAGTAATCAAATGGAACATTTCCAGGGAGTTCCCTGGATTCCCTGTGCCTTCGGCAGCCATGCAGTCAATCTGCTTGATCTTTAATCACCAATCTTAAGTTCTTGGTTGGTTTGGTTTTCTGTAAACTTTCAAGTAAGTGTAGTTCACAATACTTACACTTGACTTCTTTCCCTTACATGTTCTGAAGATTATTCTACATTACTGCATAGACCAGTATGCTCGACAATATTATGTTTGAACATAATATAATTTGTTTGATTACTAGAAGATGGGGCCACTTATTGGCCCCCCGTGTAGAGACTGCTGCTATAAACGTATGTGTATAAGTCATTCAGTGAAAGTATGTTTTTATTTCTCTCAGGATACTACCTTATAGAATAACTTAGAGAATTACATTTTAAAAATATGGTAGTCTTTAAAAATATAATTACTTCACATAAGTGAGGGATCTTCTATTTATTCATCCTGAAGTAACAGTCTCTTAAAAGAAGAAACAAAATTACATCTCTTTATAGTATAAGTGCAAAATTATCATATAACATGCATTTCAAATCCTCCCCACAAAGATTCAATTTTGCACCTGCTTCCCACTGGAGGTTTGGAAGTGCATGTAATTAAGGAGACCTGGGACATAATCTTTATGTTGTAAAATATGAAAGCATAAACAGTATAAGGAATGAGAGATCATTTTCAGAAAACCCAGTGTTAAAAATACACTCATTTAAAGAAATTAGTCAAATCCTCCTTTCCAGTTACACAGCTGTAAGTACTAAAAAGCCTAATGTGATTTTTGACAACTATAAATATAAATCCATAATATCAATCCACAGAACTGAGAGAACCGGTGAGTGTGAATATTACAATTCACTCTAGTTTTTAACCTCTTGTGAATCAAAGTGGCTGAAAACAACTGTGGTGACCTTATTTCATGGCTTAGACTCTCCAAAGGTGCTAGGTTGTATCAAGTCCTCAATCTGATGTCACCCTATTGTCTTAACAAGACACTGTAGATTGCACTTAGGAGGATCTGAGTTTAGTTAAAAGTAGAGCTCAGATCTCACTCAATCTGACTAATTTAGCAGGCTTGATTGTAACTCAGCAATGACAAATCATCTAAAGGACCCAAATAAAGTAGGACAGAAAAACATGTCCAGTTAGAAGTAACAAAAAAAATTGTCAGAATGGGCAAAACTGGGAAATGTGATGTTGTAAAACAACATGTTACTACTAGTGACATGCTCCAATCTTGGACTAAATCAAATTTCAGAAATTTGGCTGAGTGTCTAAATTCAATGTAGTAGCATGGATTAGGCACTAGAACAGAAAAAGGTCATTAGTGGGGAAACTGGTGAAATCCAGATAACTCTGGAGTTTAATTAATTGTAATGCATCAGTGTTGAATTATATACAGTCACCCTTGAATGGAAGTCTAGTCCTACAAAGGACAAATCTAATTTTTGAAGGTATAAACAAGAAGAAACTGCATATATCAGAAGGCATAAGGAGCCTAGCACAGAAGGTATTGTAATTCCTTCTTGTGGATCGAGAGGTAGCTGTACTACCTTTATAATGTCAATAAACAGAAGGGTTATCTTGAAAGAGGGGTAATAACAATCTGATAGACATCATGATGACACTAACCTTGAATAGGAATAAGAATGTGGGCTCTAAACTGATTAGGCCCTAGGTCTGAGTCTCAGCTCTGCCTTAATTTCCTGATCCATAAAATGGAGATGAAAATAATAAAGTCTCCCTTATAAACTTATTATGAGGGTTAAATGCAATGAAGCATATAGAAGCTTGGAAGAGTGCCTAGCACATAGCAAGTATTCAGTAACAGTTAATTCTTATTATTGAATTTTTACCTCTCAAACTTCTAACTTCTACTTTTATCAGTTGATTCAGAGGAGAAGAAAAGAAATAATGCAAAGGAATCTAGGTAGCATCTACAAAACTGTGAAGTTGTAGGATAAAAACTTTATATACTAGAAGAATAGTTATTAGATCATCACTTTTTATTGCTAGTGATTGGGATTCTGGAGAAGAAAAATAAATATAAGAAGCCCAGAGAATATTTAAGGATGGACTGTATATTCTGGTAAAAGATTAATTCAGATAAGGGAATGAGAAACTCCAAACTAAAAATGGAGTGAATATGAGTCCTGGGAAGAAAATGCTTGCCCAGACAGGAACCAGTACAATTTAGTACTGTGTAGAAGGTGCTATGTTTTGTGTGAGTGCAATACAATCACAACAGTAACAACAACATAGCGATGACAGCAGCAGCAGTAATGCTCACATAGTTCACACTAACCATGTATCAGGTACTGTTCTACATGAATGGTGTATTAACTCCTTTAACCTACTAATTCTTAGAAGAAATCACTTAGGCTTACACTTACGCCTAAGATCTGGACTTAAATTTTGGCCCTGCCTTTAAGGAGCAAAAAAGTTAGTTCACTTCTTTGAGCTTTAGTTTCCTCATCTCTAACTAAGAGAGAACACTTAAACTATAGGAGTAATATGAGGGTTATCTGAGACTATAAACATAAAGTACTGATCTGTGTGCCAGACAAGATAACAGAAACTCTGGTAGAAGTATCTTTATCATTGCTGTTAATATTAGAATTATTACATTTTAGGGCCAAAAATGTCATCTGAAGACATACAGACTAATGTTTTGAAAGGGGGAACTTTTGTCTTCCTGAGTTCTCAAGCTCTTTGAAAAATGACAAATCATTCTATGATATTAAGCTTTTACCAGAATGAACTACACATGGATAAAAAGAATATTATAAAGAAATAAACTAAGTCTAGTTTTAAAATCCCCCCCCCCCGACCCCACTAGGAACAGTAGTGGTGAAAATACTACAGCTCCTTAAAGTAAATAGTGCTGAAAAGAATGACAATGGCATATGGCTGGGGGAATATTCCAGAGAGACTACTCAATGCAGCCATCCCCTGTTCTTTTCTCTGCCTTTTAAGGTCATGGTAACATGATAGAAAAATCTGGGACTCACACCATCTGTCTAGACAGTTCTATCACTGCTCATTTCTCTTGTTAAATAATCAGTACACTTCACACTTCCCAAACACTGCTACTATAAAGAGCATTTAAAGCAGAATGAGAAAAGCTTTTTCTATCCAGAAACATAGTGGTTAGAAATGAACAGTTCTTTGGAGGCTTATGGATTTCAGATCATGTCAGTGAGGAGAAAGAAATTCAAGCCTTACAAAGAAGTGTAAGAATAAAGGACTATAATATTAGTTCTAGGAATTATCTTCCTTAGCAAAAAAGGTGACATTCTCATATGAGTTCTCTAAGAATAGATGTGGCAGTTTAGCATTGAGATCATTATATAGGTTTCTAATCTGCAAAATTTCATAAAACTAAGAAGAATGCTTTTTCTTTACTACTAGTAGGAGCAGTAATAATAACAGTAGCTGATAATTACTTAGCACTCAGGACATGCTTAATACCGTTCAAAATGCTTTTTGCATATTAACTCAATCATTAAAACCATTCAGTGTAGTGTTTTCTATCATTACTGCCAATTTACACTTGAGGAAACTTAGGTACAGAGAGACAAAATAACTTGTCCAATATAAAACATCTGGGGAAATGTAGATTTTGGATTTAAAGGTAGGCAGTCTGGACCCACACCTTTCATTTCATGTGATCTTATCTTACACGTTTTTGTTTTTTTTTTAAGCCTCTAAATCACACATTTCAATTTGAAAATCTTTATCATATTTTAAATAAACAAACTGTGACTGAATGTTAAAACATCATCTCCAGCCCTCCCTGGTGGCTCAGTGGGTTAAAGGAGAGCACTAAGAAGCCTAAGCCACTTCCGCATGAGTTTGATTCCCGCCTGCCCCAGAGGAGATCCTCATGGTGTGGTAGACCTCTCCTGACCCGCCTCATTAGTGCACTGCTCCCCACTCTGTCCTTGGTGAATCCTCTCACCCTCCACATCTCTGGCCTGTGCCCCAGTTCTGTATGAGTAAATAAATAAATCTTTAAAAAACACACACACACAAACATCATCTCCATTCACCTAGCTAGAGAACCTCAATTAGATACTTTTTAACTTACTAATTTTTGCCATACTCAGTATGGAGTTTGTTGTTATAAGGCAAAACAATTTTTTTATACTTAACAGAAATTTCAAGAATATGCTCAGGAATCTGTGTCAATTTTGGTATATTTTATGAGTTTGAGAAAGAAGTTGGGTTACTCTCAAGGCTCCTATACAAGTTTCAGTTTATATGAAGACTCTGCCTTCAAATGAAGACTGAGTGATCCCATAGGGTATGTTAGTGCCCCCAGGAGAAACCAATATGAGCCTAGAATTCCTCTTCTTTGTTACAGAATATTCCCCATTGTGCCCAAACTCAAGCGTATTCAATGATAGAAGCCCCAGTGTAAGCCATTTGGTGAAGTAAATTTATGCTACTGGCCATATAACTACCATAATAATGACAGTGATGATAGGAATCCTTACATTAATAATATGAGATAATGACCATTTCATGGTAATTTAATAACTCAAGCATTATACTCAGTGCTTCACACTGTCAGGTGTATAACGAAGACATTGGGGAATACTGGTTGAAAACATGAATTCAAGAGACAGGCTACTCACTCATTCCTTCACTTACTTATTGTGTGATCTTGATCAAATTACTTAAAATCTCATTCCCATTCATTTCTCTCTCTTTTCCCCCCACTCTCCCGTCTCTCTCCTGAGAATAAGCCAGTTGTATCAGAAGGGGGAACAGTAATTCTAGTCATTTTTGTTTCTTATCAAATTGACTATAGCTGCATTAAGGAAAGGATCAAAAATGCCAATCTAACACACTTGTTTCATCAATTCTGAGACATTTTCTCCTTAATTTTTCCATTTGGGAGCTAGTGTCTTAATATTACAATTAGCAGTGATTTTTTACTTTCTTAGAAGTTAGTAAAATAGTGGAGCATCTTATAATCAATATCATCTTACATTTGACAAAATATGGTAGCCACTAAGGCCCATGAGCATCCTTTAAGGATAATTCTCAGTTTATGCTCAGATATTGCCCAGCATTTATGACCTCACCCCAGCTCAATCTCTTGAACTTTTACTTTACCTTGACAACTTCTTTACTGATCCTTAGCCATCCCCATCAGATTAGCAAGCTTCTGCAGCTATGACCATTAATCAGAGTTTTGGGTCAGGCTCTAGGCTTCATTTTTGGTGTTTCTGTTTGTGGCTGGTGACAAAGGGTTTATAATCACAACAATTCTTTGGACCATTAAGCCCAGGGACACTGCTCCTTACAGGCTGTCCTTACATGTACTCTTCACTCACAACTGTCAGTGAGCTCTAACGAGTAAGCAGAAGTATTAACTACTAGTGGGGACTTGACAGTCTCTCTTTTTAAAAAATTTTAGCTTCTGAAGTCATTGCTATAGGCCCTTTTGTAAGTACTTATCTGATTCATACTTAAATTTTTTTCCTGTTTTGGCCTGAGTGCCTCCATTCCACATATGGTCAGTCTCTTCATAGAAGAAAAAAATATCAAGTTTTATATCATCCTTTCCCTGGAAAGATAGTTCCAAGCTGTCTTCTACCTAGAGGGAAGATGACAACCTTCAAAGACTGAAATAAAGGAAATACACTTTTCATTAAAAAACATTACATTTGAGGAAGTATTAATTCTAACAAATGATTTTTCAAGTCGCACACCTGGCAAAACTGGAATATGTTAGTAGCCTGCCATCATTTGAGTTCTTTAAGTGAATATAAAATAAGTTTGTATCTTCCAGTTGGTGACAACTCAGAGTAAATAAATTACAGTAGTTAAATTATCATTTCACAGAGTACCCTGTTCTGAGCTCCTTTCTGAAAGAAGGAATGGAACCATCAAAAAAAAAAATGATTCCCTTTAATAACCAAATAAAACTATCAGGAAATAAACCATGACAATCAGTAACATGTACTTAAATAAACATGGTATTACAGAAATTTACATACATAACAAATTTATTATATTATATATTTGCAAAAAGAAGAAAGTTAAAAAAATAGGGGAAAATTTCTAGCACAATCTCTAAAGAAATAGCCTATGAATAATAATGTCTTCATTGGATTCCGTGCACCTGTCTGCTATGGCTCTAGAGGCATAATAACTATCTGTGTGGCTTTTCCCCCTCTCCATGAGACAGTGAGCCCCTTGAGGGTAAGGACCATATTTTATCCATCTTTGTGTCTCAGGTGCGATGATTGTGTTAGGCAAAAGTGAGTTGCTGCGAAAAGGCTTTGCCAAATGATTAGCATTCTATTCCTTTGACTTTGATCTTAAGAAAATGTTATATTAATTTTTAATAAAAGATAAATATTTTATTACTTTTAATAAATGAGAATGATTATAATGAGGGAAGTAACCTTCCAGTGAGGAAACATTCTTCTACTTGTTTTTCAGGACAATATCTCCCTGGAAACAGGCAGATTAAGAGCAAAGTGATTACCAAAGATCAAGGGCTTAGTGTAGAAGAATCAAATTGTCTAAAGGGACTTTGTCTGAACCATGATGAACTATTTTTAACTGGTTGTGGCCTAGGAAAAGTGAAATAAACATGCAATCAAATAATTATTTGAAATAATTCGGTAGTTCTACTCCTTAGGAATCAATGGATGTGTCTTGTTAAGTGAACATAAATTTAAATATCTCATGAGAAATGATATAACTTCAGGTAGGGCAGGTGAGAATACTATTTATTAACTATAAACTATGTTCTCTTAGTTATACTGTGGCCAGCATAATAGCAATAAATTAATCTCTAAGAGTCCAAGGTCTTCCTGTTTCTCATAATACTTAGAAAGCCATATTTTTAGTTTTTCACAAATATTGGAGAAGTTACAAGTGGTAACAAGTTTTGGTTGAACTCATCCTGGTCAAGAGTGAGTGATAAAATGAAATATGCAATATTCTTCACTTTTGAGACTTTGTACTTGCAAAGTAATGCTGATTTTTATCACTGACCTTCCCAAATTTATGTTTGAGTGGAAGTCCTGCATCCTGAAATGCTGAAATTATATCAGACTTGTAATCTTTGATAAAAATTCCTAGGTCGACATCTTTACTATAAGGAATAATGTTGCACTGCCGATACCATCCTAAAAACAAAAAAGAAATAAACATAGGATTGAAAAAAATTTAAAATTAGTGATTGTATCATATAATATCTGTAAGATATTATTTCACAGGATTAGATTTAGGATGCGTTACCAAAATTATCTTTTAAAATGTTAAAACCCAAAATAAAATCCATGATTATGGGGACCATCTGTCAAAAAACCTATCTTTGTTTATACTGATCTTAGCACTTGGCACCCATTAAAACTTTTGTGATATATTTTAATTCTTAATAAACTATTAGCCTTAATAATAATGTTAATTGGGCCACCCACTAAAAATATTAGATTACTGGCTTAGTGTTGTAACATACATATCAAGAGGTATGGGCTTATACTACTTAACACATATGCAGTTTTGTAAAGCAGTGTTGCTTTAATAAAATAAATAAATTTTAAAACTTAAGATACTTTTTCTGGAGCCCACTCTGGTGGCACAATGGGTTAGGATGCAACACTGCAAGCCAGCCACTGCTGTTCAGTGCAAGTTCGATCCCTGGCCCCAGAGGTGATCCACATGGCGCGGCAGACCTCTCCTGACCTGCCCACTGCCTCCCTAAGCAGTGTACTTCGTTGATCTGCCTGTTCTGCTCCCCACTCTGTCTCTGGTGAGTCCTCTCACCACCCCTGCACCTCTGTATGTCTAAATAAATAAATCCTTAAAAAAAAAAAAGGATACTTTTTCTCCCCATTCATTTATACACAGCAAGTTTACTACAAAGAATAAGAGAGATGCCTGCATAGATACAGGTGGGTAGTTCTAAAGATAAGAACCTCCGAAATTAAGATACTTTTCAGAAAGTTTAGTCATAAACTTCAAATGATGGAGACTAACTTATTAAAATATGCTAAAAACATAATTATTTTGTTTAGCTAGTATTCCTTCCCTGAGTAGTAATTTGTAGAATTTAACAGCTCTGAACAGATTGATCTGTTCAAATGGGCCATACAAAAAAAGCAGGGCAGTATTAATTGCAATTTTCAGCATACTGTCAAAGATAATTCTAAATATTTACTATTTATCTATTTTCAAGTAGGTGCTACAGCATTATTCTAAAGCATAAAATGTATACCTTGTTACTATAATGTATAATAACAGGGCCTCCTCTATTATCCTTCTAATCCTACCATCCAAATTATTTTAAGAATAAATACATTTATAACTACCTTTACAAGCATTGTTTATTGGTTAATATTGTTTGAATTCCAAATTTTTAAATTAATATGACAGAGACCTATTATTTTCCTACCTCTAGTTTGAGAAAAATCTATAATCCGTATCTATCAAAGAATCATGAAATGTTAAAATGGAAGACTCCTTAATATCATTTAATCTAACACCCTCGTTTTATGTGTCCTCAAGTCAAGAAAATCACAGGGCTAAGAAGTAAAAAAACAAACAAACAAATAAACAAACAAAAAACACCTTAACATGATTAAAAAGAATTTTTGATGATACAGTCCATAAAACAATCTTGTTTCCAAAAGTTAAACCTTAAAATTAAGACTTATATTACATAAATATATGAGATGTACTTTTTTTTTTTTTTGGCTTATTCTAGCTGTAAGTTCCTTAACACAAAACCCAACAGATAGTGTAAGCATAAATTCCAGTTTATTTCTATTGTACCAATAATTACCAGTGGCATTTTATTCTTTCATTCTCAAGTTTCTTGAACTGGACAACAACTTATATAGCAATGTATAAAAACAGAAACAAAATTAAGCTTTATACAAATACAACTGCAATCAAGAAAGAATATGCACAGTTAAAATCAGCTATAGTTAAGAGAACAAGCAAAAAACAGAAGAAAATTTATGATTTTATGTAATTACAAATACCAAAAGAGTTTGGTTTAGTGGACTGTGTTCAGAAATCTTTCCCAAATTCTAACCGCATTTGTCTAAAGACTCTAGATAAGACTATATTTCACCATTTCAGACTCAAAAGACTATATAAGGCAGTGATGTCTAATCAGTGACAATATTCAATGACCTAGAAAGGTTTATGGAGACACTCCCTTTTATCATCCTTCCATTAGAATCTTGTGGTGCAATACAAGCTGTCTGTAAGATATGTAAACAAAGAATAGAATAAAGTTCTTTAAAAAGTGCAATAATAACCTTTGGGATAGAAGTAATAAAACAATATAGATGAACTCAAAATCATTATCAGTCTCTGTATTCTGATATGACATAAATTTTATACACATTAGTCACAACAACTTTTGGTCAATACAAACATGGTCTTCCTCACTATTTTATGTTTCTCAAATTAACTTCTTTTAAACAAATCAAGAAATCCTTTCTCTATGCACAATGTTAATCCTGCCTATAAGTGACACTTCAAATGTCATTGAGGTTTTGTCATTTCAAGGAGAATTCTCTATATTCAAAGAAGATGAAATGGCAAAACACACATAAAGTAAGAATTTTACCTAGACAAGTTCCACTGCTCAGCCAGAACCGTATCCCCAATTTCTTTAGTGTTTTGGCTGCTAGTTGCAACAATTTTTTTGCACTCTTCCGAAAGGTCATAGCTTCCACAGTGTTATCATCAAGGTACTGCTACAGATAAAATAAGCAGATTACTAAAGCCATTTATAACTTATAAAAAACATTTCCATAACATCTTAATTAAATTTGAAACCTAACCCCTTATTACATCTTTTTAAAAGATTTATTTACTTATGCATGCAAGAACTGGGCTATAGGCCAGAGGTAGAGGTATGGGAGGGTGAGAGGATTCACCAGAGACAGAGTGGGGAGCAGAACAGGTAGATCTACTGAAAAGCACTGCTGAGGGGAGCAGCTGGAGATATAGGAGAGGTCTGCTGCACCATGTGGGTTAGTTCAAGGGCCAGAGATTGAACTCAAACCATTGTGGCTGGTGATAACTTGATAGAGCTGAGACTTTGACCTCTGTACAACCAGGGAGGCCCTATTACATATTTATTGTATTACAGAAATCAAGTTTCAGAGTTCTTTGTTTAAACATTAAAATAAGACTACAGAAGTAGATTCTAGGAAGGACAAATTAAAGGGAAAGAATACAGCCAGGATTCCCAGTGGATGAGAATTACATCTTTATCAACTCCCTTTCCACATCACAATTTAGCAAATTAGGTAGTTGAGGGGGAGGAGAGAGGCTAATTATGAAAGCCACAAACATATCCAAAGGAAAATGAATTCAATTTCCATCCATTAATCACTGATTATTGGTCTTCAGAGATGTATAGTATCGATAGCATGAGTCTGGATTTTGATCAGATTATCTGTGTTCATGTCTGGCCTCATTTCTTTTTAGCTGTGTTCTTGAGCATATCATCTGAAAGGAGTATACGTTCTATGAGGAAAGTGGCTTCATTCTTGGTCATCACTATCTCTAGTACTTAAAACAGAGCCTGAATACCTGTTGAATGAATGAGAGAATGACAGGATAAACTTCTCATAGATATCGTGTCCTCGTCAGTAACGAAAGAATAATTACTATGAAGATAATAGATGACAGAAAAATGCCTATGGAATTCTGAAGTTCTATCCAAATAGAATTTAGTCTTCTTGCTTTGCTGATTTTCTTCATTTTTAGAATATTCTAGAACTGAGGGAAGCACAAAGGTAGTGAACTGATGCTTCACTACCTAGGGGACACAATCTAAACTTGCATGGTAGACATTTGTGCTTCAGGTCCATCTCTACCCTACTCACATCGTACAGCATGAACTCATATTTTCCAAGTAGATCATAATTTTGTGAGCCACTGTGCCTTTATGAGTATTGCTTTATCTGTCCGAAATGCCCTTGACTAACAAAATCTTGCAGGTTTCAGTTCTACTTCTGAGACACATTCTTGGATTTGTCTGGAAAGATGCATTTATCCTCCCAGTGCTCCTCTTCAGTTCATTATCACAGACCAAAGAATTATGTTTACTTATCTATAGCAATGAAATCATCTGCTTATCTTAGATAACTGTTAATAATAACCACGTATATTAATCTATACTTATTTTTTTACTGTAATTCTTTAATGCTAGTTATCAATTTTACCTGTACTTCTTTTCCAAAGTTGTAAAGGTGATTCTGTGAGGGTAGGTACTAGTCCCTTGATAACTGTACTTACAAATTTAGTGAGTAACACAGATTGATAAATGGGTACATAAATGACTGACTAAGTCTCTCCCATGCTTACACTCTTTGAAAACATTCTTTCATTCTTTTATGACATAGTATGAAGAAATACAGTTTCTAGAAGAATCTGATAGACATTAAGTAAGAAGAAACACTAGGAAGTGAAGCTCCTAAAGATAAACTGACTTCTTCAGAACATACAAATTATTTGGGATCCTTTCAAGTGAAAATATCTTTAGGTTATAACTTCTCACATAACATGTGGTTGGAATGAAAATGCATGTCTTTATCCTTGAAGTTCGAAGTTTGGAGACTCAGGATTTGTATCACAATCAGTCAATAGTGACTGTTTCTAGTATCTTGAAACCTAAATTTCCTTATCTGTTATAGACAAGTATTTGCCTTCTTTTAGGGAGTCACTGAAAGGATCATAATGAATCACAGGTATCAAAACATTGCACGTTATAGAAAAATTATTCTTACAGCTATAGCAACTGAAACTGTCCCTTATGTACTCAAACTTCCACCTTTACCTAACATAACACTCTCAGAAATTGCAGTTCTTAGAAGTGAGCTTTATATGTGTGAAAGTGCATACACATATACTCTTACACATTTTTATATATGTTATGGGCTCTATATAGCATACATACATTTTTTTCATTAAAAATATCTTACATACCCTCCCTGGTAGAGCAACGGGTTAAGACGCAGCACTGCAAGCTAGCCACAGCCACTTCAGTGCAAGTTCGATCCTGGGCTCAGGAGGTGATCCACATGATGTGGCAGACCTCTCCTGGATCGCCCACTGCTCCCCTCAGCAGTGTACTTTGTAGATCTGCCTGTTCTGCTCCCAACTTTGTTTCTGGTGAATCCTCTCACCATCCCAGTACCTCTAGCCTGTACCCCATTTCTGTATGCATAAATAAATAAAATTCTTTTAAAAAAAAAGTCAGAGGGCTATTTTCTAATATAATTATATTAGTTCATGGCTGATATACACCAGTTCTATTTAAAACTGTTTGGCGCCATCAAGTGTTCAAAGTATAAATGCTCACTTTAATTTGAAAACAGATACTGGTTTTTTTTTAACACAGTTCTATCATAAGAAATGCTTAAGAATGAAACATTTAGAAGGGTTAGGATAAAAAGGATATCAGCAATATCAATATATTAGCAGAAGACAAAAATAAATGAGGAATCACATTATTCATTTTGCCACGTTCATTCATTTTTCATGATGAGAATGAACACAAAGATCTAGTCTGCACCAGTTCTAGTGCTGATCCTAGACAGCACTAGTCTTGCTATATGATAGCACTTTAAATTCCAAAATTATGAGCTACGATTACCTGATAAATCTCAGAACATCTATCACCCACATTCCTTACTCAAATGCTGACTGAGTGCTTAGCTTTAAAATTTCAAAAATAATCATAGGATTAAATTTAAAAATATACAATCCTTATGATGTCTCTATATTTTGAAACATTTACATTTTTACTACCTTTTCACAAAGACCAATAAAATAAGTCTTGGGAAGTGCTGCTAGGTACTGGAGTAGTCCTAATAAGTATTCATTAAAAAATCATTTGGCTTGGATTAGCACCTAGACTCCAAGCAGCTTTCCCTAATTATAGGGTCTCGTCTCTGTGCCAGGTACTACCCACTAGGTAGTAGGACTACCCAAGTGAATAAAACAAAAACACCTACCATTGTGAAGTCCACATGAGCTAGTAGGAAGATGAGAGAGACATTCAAAATTCTCTGTGATAACTATGATAGAGGCAGCAACCAAAGCAAACTCCCTTTACACAGGAAGAGTGGGCGGTCAAGTTCAAGCACCAGAGCGCACTACTCCTGATTCCTGCTACTATGTCGTGGGACATGATACCCAGCACTTGCCTACTGGAGTATGTTCCTCCACACAAGCAGTTTTCCAGCTTTTCATATATGAGGCTATTTGGGCAAGTTTCACAGCTCATAAGTAAAGATTTTAGGGGCAGGATGAGGATGTCCCACTTGGGTTCTAACACAATCTACCAGAAAAACCTTGCATTTATGTGCACTAAACCCATTGCATTGGCTGGTGAAGAGAAGGCTGTTATTTCATTTGCCACACTATAGACAGCTTTCTTAGAAGACAACCCCAGAAAGTAAAAAATAAGTGGAAAGGTTTGCATACTAAAACCCCACTATAAATGGGACTGTTTCACTGTACCCAGTGTTATGTCATCTCTTAGAGATGAATTTCTATGCCCTTCAAAATCATACTTATATCCCCAGGGTCAGCAGAGTTCCTGGGAAACAGGCTTTCAATAAATGTTTATTGAATTGAAAGCTAGAGCAGTAGAATAAAGTAAAGTTCAAAAGCACTTGGTCTTTGTGTAGCATTTATCTTCAAAAACCTTCATAAAAACTGCAAAAAAATTCATATTCAGAGCCAACCCTCTGAGAAAAACTGTATTTTTATGAAATCTTTTCTAAATCCACATAGTCCACCTTCTACAGTGGCTTCATCCTATTTAGACTGCTTCAAAAATACAACACACCATCTTTTATAAAACCTGTGGGCTGTCACAACTGAAAGCAGAAGCCTGTGCTGAACCTACCAAAGTCCATCCAAACAAAACAAGGCCTCCATAAATATCAAACTACTCAACTAGGGAAGGAAAAGTTTAAGACTAAGTTAATCTATTCTAAAATAATTAAAACAATCTAGAAGAAAATTCATGAATCAAAAAGGCATTTCCTTACCTATTTTCTGTAAGTCCCTTCATGTCTCCCCCAGAATATTAAAAATAAACATACTTCCTTTAATTTAAAAGGACAATATGCAGTTATCTCTAACCTGCAAGAATGCTCGAGCTTCTTTATACCGACACTCAATAAACCTAGAGTGAGGTATTTCTTGTAGAAAGTGCATTAAATCTTTTGGAATGAGAACTTCTAGTCCATCAACAGTAAGTTGTTGTAACTCTGGCCTGAAAACAAAAGTTAAGGTTTTTTTATAAGGACTTATCTCAGAATCTTTCAAGTTTCTTTAAATTTTACAACATAAGCAAAATAACTAACCATCAAACATGTTTTCTTCTTTTAGAACAGATATTAAGCTATAGCTTTAACCCAGGTCTTTAAAAAGAACTTGAAAATCAGACATCAATCAGCAACTTAACTTTAAGCATTTTAAAACATTTTTACAGTTACCAATATATATATTGACATTGAGAACACAAAGGAAATGCAGGTGACAGAGATATAAACTACCAACATTCTTAGCATTGAAGCA
The DNA here is from genome assembly GCF_000260355.1 of Condylura cristata. NCBI lineage: Eukaryota > Metazoa > Chordata > Mammalia > Eulipotyphla > Talpidae > Condylura > Condylura cristata. The sequence goes on from NW_004567107.1 coordinate 20,485,180, forward strand.
TTGAGTAAATTACAATAGTTTGAAAGTCTCATTAAATTGCAAAATGTTAATCTGAGACTTGTATGACTGACTTTGGATACTGTATTCTCAAGTATTTCTTGATGTTTTCTGTTCCTCTACATGAAATACTACAATGTACAGCGAGAATTTTGTCCAGAGATTGGAACATATATTTTTAATAAATTTCTATTGACTGGCAATTTTGAACTTCACTGAATCACTAAACTATGAAACACATGTTTTTTATTTGTGACTTGTTCAAGTTTAACTTTTTTTTTTTTAAGATTTATTTATTCATACCGAACTGGGGTACAGGCCAGAGATGTGGAAGGTGAGAAGATTCACCAAGGACAGAGTGGGGAGCAGAACAGGCAGATCGACGAAGTACACTGATGAGGGGAGCAGCGGGCAGGTGAGGAGAGGTCTGCTGTGCCCTGTGGGTCACCTCCCTGGCCAGGGATTGAACTCATGCTGAAGTGGCTTTAGCTTCCTAGTGCTGAGCTTTAACCCACTGCACCATCAGGGAGGGCCCAGAAATAAATTTTTTTTTTTTTAAAGATTTATTTATTTGTGCATACAGAACTGGGGTACAGGCCAGAGGCTCAGGGGCGGTGAGAGGCTTCACCAGAGACAGAGTGGGAAGCAGAACAGGAAGATCGACGAAGTACACTGCTGAGAGGAGCAGCGGGCGGGTCAGGAGAGGTCTGCCACGCCATGTGGTCACCTCCGGGGCAGGCGGGAATCGAACTCATGAGGAAGCGGCTTTAGATTCTCAGTGCTGTGCTTTAACCCGCTGCGCCACCAGGGAGGGCCAGAAATAAATTTTTAAGTCTTAAGCTAAAAGAAAATATCTCCTAAATGATTAAAAAAAAAAAAAAGGTGTAAAGATGGTAAAAAGAACAACAGTTATTAAAATCTGATTCAGATCAGAAAAATATGTTGTTTTAGACACACAAAAAATCTGATCTCTTATGAATCAAATTTCAAACCCATATAGATTAGCAAATGTGAGTTTGGTTTTTGCTTACATTCAACTCTGTGTTTTTATGTAACAAATACCAAAAGAGTATAAAGGCCGAGGCGTAGATATCTTATTTAAGCAAAAGAAAATTAGAAGCTCTTTAACTAATTAGTATCTGGTATCTACTGGAATATTATATAGAGAATAATCCATTCTGACTAGGCAGATTTATCTGTGACTATGGACTTCAATCACTCTCTACTGATTTTAAAATACAAATAACATAGATAGTAAGTGAAAATGACAGTACAAAACAAAAAGGAAAGCTCTTTCTCTCCTCACCCAAAACCCAGTGCCTCTCCTGTCCATATTACCTGAAGGTGCTTAATGAAGAAAATCGGTATACATTTTAAAATTTTAAGAATTCAAAGACAAAATATTAGGGACACTGCAAAGAGACACTAGTCAAGTGCCATGTTCCACTTCCCCTGTAGCGTGTGCTCTGCTCTTCAGTGTTTCATGTCCTTCTTGACCCCTCTTTTTACCTGCTTCCCTAGCAAGACTGTATTCCCAGTCTCGCCATCTTCACTTCCCTATCTTGTGATCTTGTGTACAAAAAAGAGTAAGAATTCAGAAGAGGACAATATACGCTTCACATTTCCTCTCTCTGACATGAACTTACCTGTCAAAAGCTCCTGGATAACGACCAAACTGTAACTTTCGAAATGGAACAAACTTTCGGTCGATGTGTCTTTTGAGCCGTAGGTGGCCATGCCAGAGGTAGTTGCCACTTCTCTCATGAAAGACCACCAAGTGGATAGCGTGAGCGGCCAGTCTGCAGATGTAGTGCAGGGGGATTTCAGTTCCAGAAAGTGAATCTATTCCATCTAACCGTGGGTCTTTGCTCTCTATCTTTAGGCACTGAAATCCCATATTTTCAGCTATCCGAAACCAGCCTTCCTGGAGTCAAAGAAACATCAAGTTTAAATATTTAAAACAAAACACTACTGGTAAAACTAAAGTGATTCTTACAGTGAATTAAGCCAGGTTATTTATGTGCTCTTTTTCCTGAAGAATTAAAAATGAGGGTATGAAGGGAAGAAGGTGGTAGAAGAATAAAGAAAAGAATCAAAAGAGAAATTATTAAAACATAGCATGGGAGATGTGTTCAGACTCTCTCTGTAAATATTAACACAAATTTCTTCCTTGAAATGAGAATACTCATTGTACTTGTCTCTGGTTAGCATCTATAAAGTAAGGGTTAATGCAAGAACTGTTCCTTAAACTTGTAATTCTCAATTTAACTTCCCTTACCTTTATCTTCAAATGTGCTTTAAGTAAGCAGTGTTTCCATCTTATAGTTTTTAATCCAAGAACTTTAAACTTTCATAATGCAAATTATTAGAAAACAGACTGAGATACATTGTAAAAAAAGAAGTGCATTTTCCAGCATCACTAGTAAGAGTACACATCTCATATAATAAGATTAACCTATAGGGTAAATTCATAGTCCTAATCTCAACAACCAATGTTATAAACAATTAAACAGTATTAATCAGTCTGAATATATTACATCTGAATAGTAATTTACACATTCCAAGGAACTTCGTATAAAAAATATAATACTATTTTATAAATTAAGTAGCACAGGGATTATAAGAAACAGACTCACAAAAGTTTAAAGAAATGAAGAAAATTAGTAAGAGGCAAAGCCAGTGTTTAAGTTTTATCCAACCAAGTGCAAGGTTCTTTCCATCATATTAAGGCTACCTCTCTATTCATTATTTACATATTATGTATAGAGCTCATTCACATTCATTATCTGATCTGACGCCCACAAAAACTATGTGCGGTCACCAGGGAAGTTACAGTTAAGGAAAACAGAGCTCTAGATTATAATACTAGAAATTAAGTCTATTAAGTAATGGAGCTGTGTCTGGAAACTTGTCTCCAAAATCACAGCACTCACAACCACTTTTCAAGTATTCTCTATTGATGCCACTTATTGCATTAGAATAGTTATTTGAATTTGCTGTATCTTTGTCTATGCTCTTGTAAGCTCTTGTAAACACATACAAACTTGTCATACTACTGATTCTACTGCTTGTTCATTGTTTAAACTTCATTAAAAGAACAGATTGCAAACTCTTCAGGAGTATCATTTATCCAGCAGGTGCTCAATAGAAATTGTAGTGGTTGTTATTATTATAGACTCAAGAGAAAGCAACTGGGAAGGTAACGTTAACTAGCAACTGCCTTCTTTCTGGCTAGAGAGCTAAAAACTGTATTTTGGTCAAGGATGTGAAAGGAAGTACCATATTTCACTTTCAGGCCTGGCTTTTCAATATCCTGTAGGATCTTCCATGCTTTCTCTCTTCCTTCTGTATATATAAGTGCAAATCCAAAATGGGCAAGTTACGTAAGTCAAGCACCCTGGGTCCCTAAGTCTCTGTCGAGAGGAAAAGTACCCATGAATATCCTTGACAAGAATGTATATATTGAATTTTGTATTCTGTTTTAAGATTTATTTATTTATTTATGCATACAAGAATTGGGATAAAAACCAGAGGTGTGGGGGCAGGGATGTGAGAGGATTCACCAGAGACAGAGTGGGGAACAGAACAGGGGGATTGATTGAAATACACTGCTAAGGGGAGAAGTGGGTGGAACAGGAGAGGTCTGCTGGCCATGTGGGTCAGCTCCCGGGCTGGGGACCAAACTTGTGCTGTAGCAGCTGCAGATAGTATCATAGTGCTGCGTTTAATGCGTTGTGCCACGACGGAGGGCCCACATACTGGATTTTGTAATAAAGACAATTTCTCCTTTTCTCGTGCTTGATCAATGATTTTAGCTTATTTGCTTTTGTTTTCAAAAAACAAAATACGCTTTCCCCTTGATTCTCCATATATTAGAATTACCAACTGCATTCTCCTATTCTCTTTTTTCCTTTCCTTTCTTAGTATACCTCAGAGATAGAATGTGCTGATTAGAGATGAGAATAATCAACTTGAGAGAAGGAATCTAACATACTGGGTGAAAGAAAGACATTGTAAGTTGGTAAATTCAGGAAAAATTTAAAGGGCCAGCTATGACCTTGAGGAGAATCAGACCTGCACTGTCTGTGTGTGTGATGCCTTTAAGCTATAACAATTATCTTTAAGCAGTGAGGAAAATGAAGAAAGAACTTCAGTGATGCAATCCCTCACATCAATGGATAGCTGCGAGAATACTAACAGCCACCAACCCTTCAACTTATTGTTACACATGGAAAATTAACTTAAACCACTAGTAATAGTTTTCTAGCACTAATAGCTGAAATTAACCCAATACAAATTATAAAAAAACTTTCGTGTTTCACATTTAAACTGACTTAACCCCACTATTTTGTAAAAGTCACATATTCTATTATCTGAAAGCAAATCACCTTACCTCATTCTTCCACAGGTGATACTGAAGTGCAAATGCAGTAAAGTCTCTCGGAGCACAGAAAAACTTGCATTCTGAAGTGGAGCCATAAGAAGTATTTTTGACTTGTTCCAAGTTTTTATTAATCATTTCCAGGATGAAAGGATCAATTAGGAACACTGGTACACTTTGGCTGGATGTTAACATGATAAATTTTTTAACTGCATGCTGTTTGAGAAGAAGACAATTTCCTTAATTCTACTAAAGCAACAAAACAATCTGTTTTCTAAAATATTTATTCATTAATTTTTAAAATGTGTATCATATTTACTCAATAACACCATATTCATTATTGTTCTAGAAAATTAAAAAAAATTTTTTTTCCTGCTCTCAAGAGGTATACAGTCTAGTGAGAGGCATGGATAAATGTTTATAAGGTAAAATATGCTATAATAAAAATATATGAATATATTGTAAAGTACAGAACAATAGGCCACTAATTAATTGTACATCAAAAGGCTGAGAAAGTGCTCACAGAGGTTTACAAATCATTGTTGGCATTATCTAAATCTTTAGAAAAATACCAAATTTTCCAGATTTTAAAATCAGTCATGTCATCTTTTTTGAAACCAAAAGTCAATTGTATGTGCCACCTTTCTTCGTATTTATAATATCGATTACTAATCTTTGTAAGCAAAAGCTCAGATTAAAATGCACTGCCTGCTTGATGAGTTCCATCTCTATAGTTTCATTTTCTAACAATATTACAATATTTTAAAATGTAATTCTACTGGACAGCAAGTGGGTTCCTCTACTGGAAAAAAAAAAGAATTTCAAAATTAAAAGCAAACTACCATACACTTAGGATTAAATAATACCTAAGAGCAGCAAAGATAAATAGAAGACTTGGTATACATATTGCTTCAGTAAAAGGAATAATGATTTTAAAAAGATGCATGCCCATCACAGAGGCACTTCATAGAATTAAGGATAAATTTTTATTCACCAAGTCTGAAGGATCTTTGCACATGCCAAGTAATACTTAACAGACAAGGATATCAAGAATTTTAAGAACAGGGGGAAATGAGGTAAAGCTAAGATTCAGTCTCTTATTTATTTTTAGTGTAGAAGATTATGGAAACACCAGGTATACTTGTGAAGCACTTATTAACTCTTAGACAGCTAAATAAAAAGTCAAAAAAAAGCAACTTTATGATAAAAACATTTAACAACTTACATAAAACAGATTTCTTTTAACAGACATTATCACATATAAGTTGCTTAATAAAAGTTTGTTAAATGGGTCTCAGCTTGGTATTAAATACAAATGTGATGAACATACTTATGATTCCATTATATAATATTAATATAAATATAGATAGGATAAGGTCTCTAGTTAAAAAGAAGTCAAAGATAGAAGTGCTTCCACAAGAAATATCTGGTCATATCCAAAATGGATAATCACAGAATAAATGTAACTTTTTATTAGTAACCTACTATTATTTTTCATTCTATTTATTTAGGAAAAAGGAAAGAAAATATATTTCATAAATGTACAGGCTCTGACGTTTATAGATCTTAACAGGGATATATTGCATATAACGCTATTTATAGTTTTCCTATGTAAAGAGGATATACTCAATAGATTTTTATTCCTAATCATTGTTTCTCCAATTCATAGTTCAATTCTAACTCATACACTTATTTATTTGGGAGGCACCACAGTTCAATGAGTGGGGCTTCTGGAGGTAAATAATTAGAATCTGGACTCAGCCACTTATTAATCAACTAGCCATAATCTAAGAGAATTGAGAACAATAATATATAATAATAAGCACTAAAGAAGATATAGCATGTATATTAATTGGCACAGGGCTGGCCTTTTCCCTTCTTCTACCTATTTTTACTCCCCACTAACATGGCTATTATCCCTATCACTATTCAACAAGTTTACATCAACAGATTAAATGAACATTGCTAATGAGGAATTTCTTGCTTCTAGTACATACCCACTGTGTGCTGTCAAATCCAATCTGGCTTCCTCTGGATTTTGATAAGCCAATTCCATTCTAGGAAAACAGCAAAAGAAAATTTAGTAAATTCAAAATTCCACAGCTAATAAGCAGTAAAGATAAGATTTAATTCCAGGATGGAGCTCATGCCTTTAGAAACTATGCTACATTGCCTCCTAGGAGAAAGAGTTAAGCTAGCAATTACTTATATGAGTTTAAAATAAGAATTAAGATGGGAATATTAAGTGCTATTAGAGTAACAGATTAACCATTTTGGAAAAACTGTAAGATATCTAACTTACATCTAATATTCAAATGAATTATATTTAGTTAAAAACATTAAACCTATCAATAAAACAGTATTTGGTGAAAATACAGGTTAAGTATTCCCACAATCTGTGTGTGACTACTTATGACATGAAAACCAGATGACTTTGGGGAAAAAGTTCTTGAAATCTTTCTACTTAGGTATAAAGTATATTTAATGTATTAAAGATAGTACGTTATGAATATAAAATTAAACTGCAATTTATAAACCAGAAAAAAGATTTTAAATAAACTATGAAGAAAAGAAATAAACATCAGTGCTCATAAAATATTTATGAAGGAGTTTAAAAAATAAGAAAAAGTAATAAAAAGAATTAGTAAGCACATGAAAAGCTGTTCAACCCCATTAATAATCAAAGCTAACTGAGCTTACTGTCTTTCAACTTCTGATCAGAAACATCAAAAATAAAACATGGATTTAAACAGGTTTAAAATCTGTCTCCACCACTTAATAAATGTGAGATATTGAGCAAATTAATTTATCACCAAATCTCAGGGTTTTCACCTGAGGAACCATAAGATCCGCTCAATTTGTTAAAAGAACTAAATGTATGCAAAATGCTTAGCATACTGCTTCAACCTATCAAAACCTGTCATCCGCTACAGTTCAACTAACCTACTACTGTATGGAACTAAACCTCTTCTGATGTGTAATCTGGTCGGAAACATTAAATAACACTAACAGGAAAACCCGGCTTTCCAAATTTTTCTTCAACCTGAAAATTTGCTGCTTAACGTCACAAAAGTGGAAGCCTACTAGCTTTCACTATCTTCTTCTTCTTGGGGTCTTGACTGTGCACAAGAAAAAACATTCAGAGAATTTTAGAGGCTCTGGACTTAACAGATATGAGATGAATGCCCTGATTTATTTAAGTTACCCTTAGCCAAAAGCATTGCACATAGAGATGCCATTACTACTGTTATTATTGTTGATACTGTTTTTATATTTGGAAAGGGTACAGGAAATTGGGCACCCCAACCTCATGAAGAGTAACTCTGCCATATGCAACGAAATCTAAAATGTGCATATTAGACCCAAAAATTTTACAGTAGGACTTTATCCTAAGAAACTAGAAAAAGATTAAACATGTCACACAAAGACTTTCCATAGAGCCTTCCCAGCTCATATCTTTCGTCTGCACACACGTTCCAACACAGCCGTCTGCCTGTCTAAGGATTTTGTGGTGATTTGTCTGTGCGGGGCAGGTTCCGTCTTGCTTTTCTGGAGTCCCGGGAGTCCTTCGCTTCCTTCGTGGCTTCTGGGCTCAGGTTACAGACTTGAGCAACTTCTGCCTTCTCTGCAAAAGGGGAGGATTCCCAGGCTTGGTGTGAGGTCTTTAGGCATGCGACTGGAACGGTTCTCCTGTATTGTCTTTCCGGGAGCCCAGCCGCCTATACTGGCCACTTTGGGGAGCCGTGGCCGCCAGGACCCAACGAGGTGGACCAGACCAAACCCCACATTTAGGCGCCCGCGATCCGTTAAGGGTCCCGCAGCCGTTCGCGCCGGTAGCAGGGCGCCACCTGGCGGTCGCTTTCCTCTAGCGGCTTCCCACCGGTGCACCGGCCCGGCGGCGGAGGAAGGGGATTTGGCCGCCTCGTTGCACAAAGCGGAGTTCCAGCTCAGCTGGCAGCACGAGCCGGATCTAACCGACAGTGAAGGGTGTGAGCTAGTCGTCAGACGCTGAAAAACTGTACATGCAGCTATGGCCGTGCTCTCGGATTCGCCTGGGATTGCAGGCCGCTCGAATGGATCAACCACTGACCCACGGATGACCTGCTCCCCTTCCTCAGCCCCATTCAACCTGGCACCCGCACAAAGCCCCGCCTGCCTGACAAGGGATCTAGAGCAGGGACCTCCAGCCGGGTTATGTGAAGTGAAGTGGATGGTGTGCCACCAGTGCTGCGGAGGCCCCTGTTGAGACCCCGAACCTCGAGAAAAGTTTCTTTTCTCTAAGTGCAAGATTGGGCATTGGGCCTTGAGCCTTGAGGCTCCAAGTCCATAGTGGAACTGCCTGTCAGGCATGGGCCCAGAACTGAACCCATTCTTGCTTGCGGGGTAGCCATCCATGTGGTTCAAAGTTCAAGGTTGACCAGCTGGTCAGACCAACACTCAGGCTGATTTTGTGGCCCCAATTCCAAGGTTAAGAAGCCAGCCAGCCTCAGACCCAAGCATGGGCTCAGCTTGAAGACTCCTATGGTCGACCAGTCTATTGACTCAATCTGGAAGCTCCTGAGGTTGACTTGCCAGCCGGACAGGACCAACGCCCGAGGTCTGAATCTTGCTACCTAATCAACCTCTGATGCAAGAGTCCTGGTTGACCTTCTGAGCCTCCAGGCAGGGCCATCCAGAAGGTCAATTGCAGGAGACTTCAAGCCAAGTCCTAGTTTGGGTCCAGTTTCTGCAGACTGAGCTTCGAGGCCAGAAGCTTAAGGCCTGAACCTGGGTCCAGGCCTGTGTCTGGCTGTCGAATGAAGTCTAAATTGGATCAGCAAGGCCTGATGCAGAGTCCAGTTGGCTGGGTGGTCAATCTCGCTAACCTCCAAGCCAAGTCCATGTCTGGGTCTGGTTCCTGCCTACTAGTCAACAGATGACTGGCTAAAGTTGTGGTATACTCAATGGAAGACTACTCAGCAATTTTAAAAGATGAACTCTTGCCTTTTGTGATAATATGGTCTGATGTGAAGATCCCTGCAATCAGCAATCAGACATTAGCATGAAGCATAACCAGAAATCAATTTTGTACCACTGTCCTATAACTATTTTTTTTTTGACATCTGACCTCTTCCCTCTCTACTGTACTACTCCCCTATAGAAGCTGATCTTTACAATGGGATTAGATGAGCAAAGAAACACTCTTTACCTTTGCTGATAAATAGTATTTGTAGTAGTACAACTGGAACAGTAGAAATGCAGAACTTGTCAGAGTTAAAAGGGCCAAAATCACGTTCTTATTGATTCTGCTCATTAGTCTGCAGTGTGTCCTTGGTCGTTTTTTGAAAGTAACTCAGTTGGTTTCATCTTTTTGGATAAGAAGATAATCTTGTTTTCTGTGAACAAAAAGATATTTCTAAAGAGACAAAAACCTGTTTTTAATTCTGCCCAGCTATTAAACAGCCAAGAGAACAAAAATAAGTTATCCAAAATTTTACAGTAAGAACATTCTTTGATTTAGTAATTTCTTATTCGAAAGAAATCATCAGACAAAAGATCAAAGATGAAAGGACAAAACCGTTTATTAACATGGCAATCTTAACAATTATTTAACTGAAAACATAAATGGGATATTAAAAAGCAACCAACAGAGATCGGGAATTCCCCCTTTTCAGCTCTGAATGTGCATTTCTGACAAGTTCCCAGATGATGCTAATATGCCCACTACAGAGAAATCAAGAAAATTTTGGACAGTGATACCTTCCCAACACTATGCTTTCCACAGAAATCTAGGCAGGGAACCATAGGAAAGAGGTTCTGAAGTAGGTCCCAGAAAATCTGGGGGGAAAAGGATACCACATCAAGATAACGGCTGCCATTGTCAGCCTCCCTAAGTGTGTCTCACACGTCTTTTCCAAGTGTCACTACATGTCTCTCCTCCACGTTTCTCCTTCCATGTCTTCTGCCTAGCAGTGTCAGGATGCAAGCTGAGCTACAGGAACAGAGCTCTCTCTTCCTGTAGAGCTGTCCTGCCTTCAGTGTTACGTAGCTTCTCCTGGCCACTAGTGCCACCCATGTTAAGTGGGGTGGGGAATGGGTACCTCCCCCCTTTATGGAGGTATACTTGTAACAAATTAATGACGCCAATGGCTGTTTACACATTTTCCTCATTATGTAGTCTTTCAGTTCATAGAGTCAACATTCTTTGTAGAAAAAAATTTTAAACTATATTTGAATATTTTTCTTTTAATGTTGAATTAATCCTTTTTCCAGAACTACTATTAAGCATGTGTTATCTCTCCTTTCATTCCCGTTTCACGTTGTTCAACTTTCAGAAACTTGTAATCATGTCCTTTACAGGGTTTTCAATCTAACTTTCCTTTTTGTTTTGATTGTGGCCTTTTATCTTTCTCCTTTTAGTTTCCTTTATTCGGCTCTGACAGACAATGATTTCCCATATACTATTCTATTTATTCCTAGTGCTTGAACCAATTAACTTTGCCTCTTAAAGCGATTATTTAATTAAATTTGTTAGGCTAGTGTAGTTTTCTAGAGTCTATTTATCACTTGTTTTTCCCTGTTTCTTTTCTCCTGACACCTTTTTTAACACCATCACATAAGTATTGTGCTCTCTTCATTTTTCTTAGTGTCTTTAAATGTGTTAGCTCCACCTGTATCAGTCATTTGAGAGAGGATTGTGGAAGGAAAACTCAAGGTCTTTATTTTTTTTTTTTAAAGATTTATTTATTTGTGCATACAGAACTGGGGGACAGGCCAGAGGCTCAGGGGCGGCGAGAGGCTTCACCAGAGAATGAGTAGGAACAGAACAGGCAGATCCACAAAGCACACTGCTGAGGGGAGCAGCGGGCAGGTAAGGAGAGGTCTGCCACACCATGTGGTCACCTCCGGGGCAGGCGGGAATCGAACTCATGTGGAAGCGGCTTTAGATTCTCAGTGCTGTGCTTTAACCCGCTGCACACCAGGGAAGGCCAAACAAGAGAACTTTTAATGAGAATGTGGTGCACATGTGTTATGTGTGAAACTGAAAGAGAACAACTCATTACTTTTTCCTGATATCAGAGACATTACAACTAGAACCTGAATCACAACGACAGTGAAAAAACAAGAGAAATTTGATATTAGAGATACTTTAGAGCTGAACTCAACAAAGTATCAAATTTTTCATTTTAAAGTGTTAGGTTACCAGTCCTCCCTGGCAAGTTAAAGCACAGCACTAAAAAGCTAAATCCACTTCAGCATGAGTTTGATCCCTGGCCCCGGAGGTGACACACATGGCATGGCAGACCTCTCCTGACTTGCTCGCTGCTCCCCTCAGCAGTGTACTTCGTCAGTAAGCCTGTTCTGCTCCCCACTCTGTCTCTGGTGAATCCTCTCACCGCCCCTGCACCTCTGGCCTGTACCCCGGTTCTGTATGCACAAATAAATAAATCTAAAAAAAAATACTAAAAAAAGTGTTAGATTACTACATTCCTAATGAAGAAATAGTACAAGCAAAACAGGAATGCTTGTCAAGCTAACATTCAACCTTTGAAATTGGATCACTGTGGCATTTATAGAAAATAAAGGAAGTAAATTGGACACCATCTTGATAATGAAAATGTAGTTAAATGATTGACAGTATATTTTCAATTTAGTCATACAACTTACTGTAGATTAGATATGTATCCAAAGAGAGAACAGGACATTAATTTGCACTTTATGTTTCTGTAATAGTTCTTATTGACTTTTTATGCTTTCTTTCCCAGCTATTAACTCAGGATAGCCTGAATGCCACTTAAGCTTCACTAGGAGTCAGTATACAACACATTGATGCACTGCTTAATACAAATACAAGAACTGAACTTAAATTTTGAAAATGAAGGGCATTATCTCTGCTACCCTTATCAAGAGTATTTGAGTATTTTATTTTGACAGGTTACAGATAACAAAAATGAAGACCATCATCAGTGTTTTGTGCTTCTGGTTTTTTAGTTTTAGGAGCTAAAAAATAATCACAATTTATTCAGTTCTTTGCTTTATATATTATCTATAGATGGAGGAGATTAGCATATCACTCTTGATATCATTTCCTAGTAGTTTGTTGACCTTAAATAACTTCTTATAAATGTTTGCTTTATGTAGACTTTAACTCTAGAATCTCATTTGAATTGTTTTAAAAGCCCAAACAAGACTTAAGATTTCAGCTACTCTAAGCCACAAAATGTCTAGTATCAATAGATGCTATTCAAATGACCCTGCATATTGCTGCTCTCCCATGTTGTTTATTTCCTTTGTTTCCACTAACTTCTCAAAAAAAAAAAAAAGTGTGTTAGTACCTGGAAGTAAAGATCAGGCTAAAAGAAGTTAAGAGGTCCCTTACTCTGCTTCACTCATTACTTCTTAACCTTTTGCAATATAACCTCTATTTCAATATTGATACTTGAAGATTAAAAAAGAAATCAGTCTCTCCATTTCATGCTCCAGGAAAGTTATAAACACATACTAACTCTTTTTCAAATGACAGTGGAGTAGTGAGGCTTTGGAAGGCAGCTATGCTAATCAGTATACCACTAATGCTGCACCAGTAATGAGGTTTTAAAAAGAGAATCTGAAATGATAGACCTAAATAGCAAAGACTAGGTAAAAAAGGAAATGAAGATAGGCCAAGTGGAGAAGTGGTTAGGTGAAGAAAGTGGTTAGCCTGATAAGCCTGCCATTCGTCCATGATATAAAATCTGGATGGATGTTTATCGACGGATGGTTGTTCCTTTACATTCTCTTGCTATTAATCATTTTATTAGTTATATTTTCCATTATCTACAGACTAATTACTATTTATAAATATTTTTTCACTAATGCTTTTCTTTATCCACACTGCTTTTTCCTCCCTATCAAACACAGCATAGGCTCTGAAGAGAAACTGCTCTGTCAAATCCTGCTCTTCCACCTGCAGATGTATGACCTGGCACAGGTTACTATGCACCCGAATGTAAAACAGATCTGTAAATTGTATCTGACTCACAGGGTTGTTCTAAGGAGTTAACAAATTAATACATCCAAAGTACTGATTAGCACTTACAAAGCAGTAAGTATTCAATAAATGTTAGCAATAATTAAGGATCAACTAAAAGATCTATTGGTAATTTCTTCTTTTCTCAGTTAAAGGACCTCTCCCATATATATGAGGATATGTACATATCTTCAACACTGAGTATTTGTTCTATTTATTTTTACAGTCAGCCTTAGTTTATAGTTCTTTGAGGCAAATTATCATATATTTTCCATATTCCCCTATTCTTACACAGGAGAATTCAAGCACAGGCCGATAGATTCAAAGGCAACTTTATACATTTGCTAGGCCGCTATTTCTCCAGAAGAGCTCTGTAGGGCTCTTGAAATGGACTGATGAATGAGAGTCACAGGAGGTGAAGAACAACAAATGAACTAAAAGCAGGGGCGACGAGAAGGCAGCATCAGAAGAGAAAAGGATGACTAACTAAATTACTCTATAAAATTAGTGCAGCTCCCCGCGGTCCACGGGAGTACGCCCCTCTTCCACAGGGCATCAAAGTCCTCCCCAGCCAGGACCTAACATTAACTCCCGCCACTCGCTGATCCTCCCCTTCTCTGCATTCCATCCCTTCGGCCATCAGCCTAACAGGCAGGTAGTGCTGACCAAACCCGGCCGTTCCCTCTAAGCTTCTGTACCTCGACACCTGCTGATCACACACCCGCAAAGATCTCCCCTCCCCCCCAGATCCCTTCCCAAATCTTGAGGTCAGCTCGCCCAAAAGGCATTACCCCAAGCCGGATCTTACAGGGCTCTCGACTGCCCTCCAAATGGAACCCGCTCCCAGGATGAGAATTTTACTTGCTAACCCGTCCAGCAGCGTGGGACAGACAGGCCGAACAGACGTCCACCCAGAGGTGCTGGAAGGCTGCCTCTCTAAGGAATACCATGCCCAGTGCGCGCTCAGCCTGGGGCCCGCCTCGGTGGCCGGGAAGAGCAGGTGCCCAGAACGCCGGGGAGACCCGCGGGACGCCAGACACACCTGCGAGATTGCCTGCCCACCCCCGGGACCAGAGTGAGCCTCCCACGCCTTACCTCACTCGGCCGCCGCGGCCACCCCGCTTTACGGCCCTTACAGCAGGTGCCGCAAAAGCTGCCGTCAAGCGCCGCGCCGCGGGGTCTGGTTGGCGGCCGGACGTTCTCACGGTATCGCCCCGCCCACCGCGGGTCCGCTTGTCACTAGCTGCGCTGGGGCGATTTCCTAGCTTTGGGGCTCTGCCACTTATCCGAAGCCCTTTCACCCGTTACCTAGGTAACAAGTACAGCGTTTCACTGAAGCAACCTGAAATTTTTGGAAGCGAAAGGTGAATCGGTGCGGCCCAGCGGAACTGTTTCCCGGAGTGTGTTTGCCAGATTAAAACATCAGACTTAAATGCAATTTTCAGTAAATAACGAGTAACTTTAGTGCGTGTGCTGTGCGGGGAGGGATTCAGAAACTTCTGAATTCTGGTTTGGGTAACAAGTGAGATGAAGGGGAAGTGGGGAGTGGCGGCTGCCTGTTATGACAGCCAGACTCCAGCGAGCCCCTGTACTCGGTTTTAGGTCTGGAAATAAACAGTGCCAGACCACGTTCTTTCAAGTGTTATCCTAAGGATTATTGTTCAGAATTAGACAAGAATTCTGACAGAAATGTGTAAGTCTACAAAGCACTAAACAAACCACCGTAATTTAACCTCTACAAAATTACTAGTCATTCCATAACATTTTTTCAGTAAAAATGGAAACTATTCCCTTACACACTTAAATTACGTTCCGAATTGTTATTGGAAAGATTTTTTTTTTCATTTCCTTGGTACTTTCACTAGGATTCTTCTTCCTTAAGATTTTATTTCGTGTTCCTGTTTGTAGCCCATTTTCCCCCACTTCTTCTCCCACAGTCTTCAGTTTGTTAATACCCAGAGGAAGTTATCAAGGATTAATGGGATTATTGGACACAGGTGCTAACTTCAGGAAGACAAGGTGGGAAAATTGAACATCAAAACAACTACTCATCAAATATATTAAAATTCTTGACATGATTCCTTAAAAAAATTCACTATTTATGGTTGATAGTTGAGGGCACTAGCTCATTATCCTGATATCTTGATTAAAGGAGGGGAGGGGAAACAAACATATACCTTTTTTTCTATGAACTGAAATTCAGTATGACTAAAGTGCTAATGAGAATTCCAGCTAATAAATGAAGAATGAATAATAGAATAATCACCATTCTGTCATCCTTAATGAAATACAAAGGACTGTATTTTCAATAAATGTCAAAATTAAGGTGAAGTGTTTGGCCGGGAACTTTTAAATAGATGGATTAGGCTGACACCAACAGAACCCACAGATTACTACTTTACTCTTGAGATAATCATGTACTTCCTGACATGAGGCAATACGAAGTACACACCACCACCAGTGCAGGATCTTGCCTTAAAAATGAACCTAGGTTCAAATTTAGAATTCTCAAGACATGTTAGAAAGCAACAGCTAAAAACTAGGTTCATCTATTCACCCCCAAGCCCAAATCTTTTTATTTCCAGTTTCAGTTTGCCACAAAATCCTAGTATGCACGTGTGGGGCCAGTCACCTCATTCCATACATCCAAACTCCATTCACTCCTCACAAATAAACCATAGTGCAAACTTTCTTCTGGATACACATTCTTTTATTTTTTTTAAAGATTTATTTATTTATGCATACCGAACTGGGGTACAGGTCAGAGGTGCAGGAGGGTGAGATGATTCACCGAGACAGAGTGGGGAGCAGAACAGGCAGATCAATGAAGTACACTGCTGAAGGGAGCAGCGGGTGTGTCAGGAGAGGTCTGCTGCGCCATGTGGGTGTCACCTCTGGGTCCAGGGTTGAACTCATGCTCTAATGGCTGCTATAGTTTCATAGTGCTGTGCATTAACCCACTGGCCATCAGGGAGGGCCCACGCCTGCACATTCTTGACACAAATTTTGGACTAATTGGACAGGGTCCTACTAACTTCTACCTTGGGTTCTATCTGGTTCATATAGTGCATGGGGAGTAGGGCTCTAAAGAGGTATAGTTCTTTGGAGCCTTCATGTAGAAAGGCACTGTAAGAGTGAAAAGCAGGTCCAAGTCTACTAAACCATGGTATCATATCTGCTGTTGGACTTTTTTTTTTTTCAATTTCATGTCACAAATATCTTTGTTAATACCATATTCTGTAATAGCTGTGTAGAATTACTTGGAAGCACCAGTTTAACCATCCTGGTGACCTTGTACAAAAGGGGCGTAAACATACTACCAGTACCATACAGTGTAAATGTTCAATGAGCTTAGCAATGGATACAGCTGGACAGAAAAGCAGAGAACATACAATTTCCTGAGCTCTTTTCACACAGAGCTGCAGTCAAGCACATTAGCACAATAGCACTGACAGACCAAGGAAAGGGGCTTCACTAAGGAAGTCACTTCCCGTAATGGTCTACACATTTATAACATTTATTGAGGAGGGGACAATGGGTGACAGACATATAGAATATATCTAGACAACTATGTAACAGTGGTGCAAAAAGAAAAGGGGAGCCTTGAAATTCTGCTAGCCTATTTTCTCTTCAATTATGGTTGCTTGTATTTTGCTATATTAATGCTGCACTTAATACTTGAAAGTATATGTGAAATACCTAAGAAAAACAAAATAGCTTTCCGAAAATATGTGTATTTAAAATCTTAGCATCATTAAATTGTCCCCTAGAAAAGTTGCACCATTCACACTTCATCTTTTATATCAGGGGGTGCATTGGTTTTTTCCAGTATCTTTTTCATACTCTCCTGTCTAATCAGGATCAATGGATTATTCATTCTCTTGGTAAAACTGATCTTAGTTCCAGGAGATCCAGTCTCATCTTGCTTGATTGGCTTTTCTTTTTCTCCTGTTTGCTTCTAGTTAGAATACAAATTGCTCCCATTTTCTTTTAATTACCATTCCCCAAAATGGTACAAGTTACTGACTTAAAGTTTCACATTGCCGGTTTTATCTCTTATGACTACACTGTACAAAGCACCTAATTGCAAGATGTAGTTCTTTTCATTTAATTTAAAATCTTAGTTGCTTAGTTAAACTAGCCATATTTGCAGTGTTCAAGAGCTCTGTCTGTGGCTAGTGTGCCACACAGCAGATATAGAACTTTTCATCACTGCTAAAGTTCTTTTATACTGTGGTAAGACTGTTTTGGGCAAAGAGACTATCACTTTTTAATCCCCAACAACACACTGTAGATACTTAAGAGAGTGATAAATGTAAACATTAATGCAAAAGCAGGGAAAAAAAAGTTTAATTGTGTGATGGGATATTCCAGGTGCTTCTTTAAGAACTTGGTCCTTCTATACAGAACACACAATCATTTCAACATCAAGTCACTCCACTTTGAATGCTCTTATTTTGAAGTTCCAAAAAAAAAATTTAAAAGGCTGGCTTGCTTCCAAGGAAAATATGACAATATGCTTATGAAAACACTAGTTTGCAGCACTGAGTACATTATAAGTATTTCATTAATGTTCTTCAACCATAACTTAATGTTTAACCTGAGAAATCAGAATTTTTATTACCAGAACTGCATACCAAAACCAGTCCAGATGATAGACATACCTATAGTTATAGATCAAGATAACCAGAAAACAACTTAGTAAATCTAATTTAACACAAAATAGGAGAGACTAACTAACTAACAAGGTTCTGAAATGGTTATTTTTTTTTAATGGCAATGCAACAAATATTAAATGGGCACATAAACTTTGTAAAATTTCTCAATGACAAAAACTTAATTTTTTAAATAGAATTTAGGCCAAATTCAGTCTTTGCATATGGCACTGAACAGTCATAAATCGGAAGTGCAAATACTTGGAAAGAAATAGTTTAATTCATTTATTTATGTTATTATTCTACACTGACATACTAATGCTGTAGGAGAAATTTACAGTTCTATGAAAGTCTTGATATAGAATAACAGAATGATAAGAAAATACAAAAAGGCCAAAGGCCATGCACAAACTAAAGGCTATTAAAGGGCATTTTAATTAGGGTTGTTTGTTTATTTTAATAACACGTGTAGTCCTGGTAGATACCACTTTAAGCACATGCTGTAGCAAAGGAGATGGCATTTAGAAATTACCTAAACCCTAAATCCAGTATTAACTGAAAATTTTACATTTACATAGCATTTTACTATTGTTGAAGCAATTTCATATTTTCTATTTCATTTTATTCCTCACAACAGCCCTGTGAGGTAGGCTGAACAATTTCCAATTATTTCCTGTAAAAGACAATGGAGACCCAAAGGTGATAAATTATAATATGCAGAGGTCGTAGATCTAGTATATGGTAGAGTTCAGGTTATTAATTTTAAATAAGAGAAATGAAGGCAAAATATATTTTAATCATATTCAAAAATTTAAAAACTAGTGGTTTTTAATATAAATACTCCATAACTTTAGCTATTATATATTGTATAGTATGAATTAGCAGTAACTTTGATTTTAAAGCATTTCCCTTAAAAGATAAATTGGACCCCATGCTTTGGTACCTTAGAGATATTGGAAATATTTTTTTCTTTTAAAAAATGCATTCTTATGGCCCTTAGATTCTCCAAAAAGTTCTAATACTAATAAAAATGCCTCTTACCAATCACTCACACTTAAAAATTGGTCCAAACTTAAGAAACTCCAAGCCAAATACAAACACATTCACTGACCTGCCCTACATACTGAGAAATCCTCTAAATGTCCATTCCCAAGGACTAATTTACATTAAATGGGTACCATTAAGAAAATATATCAGATTAAACTAACATAGCTGCAATGATTATGAATCAACAATATCTTACAATTATCCCAAATAACAAATACTGTTTTAATAAATGGGTATTCCGAGAAGAAAAGTACGATGGCACTTTTGGCATTTCTTTCTAAGCCAACACTAGCCTTTATATTTTCAACAAAAACATAGATCAAAGACAATCCATTTAATCCAAATTATCCAGAAAGCTTAAGTATGCTGAATAATCAAATATTCCAGCGGCACATCGGGGCCATAAATACTTGTGAATAAGACAAGCAAAAAATTAAAACTACACTGAACATGAGGTAATCTTTCTGTGATGACCAAAGAAACATTCATGATCTCTTACAATACTCCAGTACTAGCATTATAACATGTACATTTTGGTTAAAAAACAACTATTTTGTGGTGACTTGGATCTTGAGTAAATTTACGATGCCCATACACTTTTCCTAGAAGAACATATCCAGTATAAAAATAAAATCGAGAAAAGAAATCTTTGCAGAATTATTTCATATGACTATATAAAAGTGAACCCAAAAAAGTGAAACTTATTATATGCAGTTAATTTGAATTTTTTAAGTAAACTGTAACAAACTGTTAAATAATTTTCTGACATATTCACAAAACATTGTTTTGAGATGCAAATTTTATTGCATCACTCAAAAGCAGCAAAACTATACAGTAAATCAAATCACTAATTTTGGAAATTTGAATACAATGTAAGACTATCATTCTAGGCACTTTCACATTTGTCATATGAATTTGCTAATGAATGAACTCATCTTAGTCTTTTAAAAAATATGTGGTCTTTTTCAAGAAAGGGATGATGATGATTTGAAAATATGGTGCCTAGTTTATTATTTTGATGTTAAGTTTATACACCCTCCTCTTCTAAAATTAATACTCTGAAATGATCATTTCCATATATATCCTTCCCCCCAAATTTTACGTTTCCAAAAGAAACAATTAAAAATATGTAAGTATAACTTTGTGGAAAAGGTATATAGAGAAAAAATTAATCATTGCAGGTACATTATGAAATAGATTTCTTACCTTAATTAAAAGCTTTTATTACAAATTATTTACTTGCATTACTTATACCACCAAGGATTAGTCACAAAAATTCAAATTATATATGATACTGTTGTGTTTTAATTTCACAGGTGAATAAGCTGGACTAAGCCACTAGTTTCCTAAGATGACAACATGGAGAAAATTACTGTTTGCTGCACAAAGTGGGCCGAGTCTAGCTCTACCATAGCAGTTCCAATATGTACAGATGCCATCATAAATTTAAACCCAGGAACAAACAAGCTTTTGACTTATTTACCTACACTGGAACATTCAATGAATCTATACTAAACACAATGTATACTCATTTATTAATTGTTTGATATATACATATTTACCAAAAGTTAAAGACATATGTGACATGGTCAGCCTAAAAAGTCAAAATGAATAGCGAAAGAAATTTCTTTTTATAAAGTGCTTAAGGCAATTTCTTTATGCAGTTAATGAAACTGGTCTGGAATTCAATTGCTACGAGGGAAATGCAATAATACTAGGTGTATATTTTTATAAAATAGCATTCATGACAGTCAACCTCCCAAGCTTCCTTTTCCTGACAGCAATCTCATTTGACCTGCCAAACAAGTCAGACAAAGAGTAAGTAAACTAATAATGTTTACAAGGGTATATCAACTTTTCATGATGCATTAAACTTAGCAAAAGATCAACATTTTTTAAAATTCAAATGGCAATGAAAATATTAATATGGTCAAGTACTGTGATTTGAGACTATTTAAATAGGCAATGCCATGATTATTTCCTATTTCGAAAATGAGAGTGGCAAACTTTCTCCAGTTTAACTTAACACAAACTTAAAACAATTAAATTTAACCCCACACTTTGTCCTTTAATTTTGGAAACCTCTAAGAAGAGGCAGAGTAAGATTCTTGTTTTGAGTAATAATGAATGGTATTATTTCAAATGAATTTTCCAAATGAACATTAGAAAATTTTACATGAAGGACTTTAAATGATGGCATGAGCACAGGAGAGAATCACATGACTCCTCCAGCCCCTGATTAATAGCTCCTTTCCCATGTCCCTGGAATAGAAGGCCCTCACCGGTACCACAAAATGGTTTCTGACTCAACTATCAGTTGACATTGCATGGGGTGTGGAGCAAGAGTATGTCTAGAGGAGAAGAAGGCACTGAATTAGTAAGAAGACAAAATTTTATCAGACATCATAGTAAAAAATTTTATGTAGGAATTTGACTTTTTTTCTGGATCATGTTCGCTAAAATTTATTGTCTATAACTGTGCATATAAAGCAGCTACACTACTAAATTACTGCTTTTAGGCTGGACTATAAAAAGGAATTATAGCTTCCTGCTTCCTTAGGTCCTGGATAACCCTGCTATAGAGATTAGAACACTTCTAAATCTCTCAGAGGGACAAAACCAAAATTGTATTTGTTGGATAATCAAAAGAGTATCTATAACACATTTCATTCCAAAATTGCCTTATAGCATTTAAAATAATTAACATATCGCCAACTATGTAGATATGAATGTTCTCCAGAAAAAACATAATCCCAGTCAAATGAAATTGCTCATTTAGACTTGTTTAACCTACAAAAAAACATCCATCAGTAAGCAGTAAACTTTGAGAAAATTAGCTATTACCATTCCACAGTCTTTCTGTAGAAACTACCTCAAATGTAAGCAGCAACAGTCACTTCTTGGGAGAAGGTTGTTTTTAACACAATATAATTAAACAAGAAGTAAGTCAACATGAGACAGCAAGCTTCAAAAATAAAGACCACAAATACAGACCTCATTAAAATGCTCAAGGCATTCTTAAGTACTGTAAAGTACAACTTCTAGTTTGGCTCAAAGGAATCGTGTTACAAACTTCAATCAACTTTTAAAAAATTTATGTTCTGTTTTGATAACCATGGGTTTTGTTTAAAACATTTTCTGTAAGTTTGAGAAAGATTTTGACATCATTTTGGGGGAGAATTAACCCTTTTTAGAAAGCAAATGAAAGGACTGAGAAAAAAATAACCACTGAATAGTTGTGTCTGAAGAACTTACGTGCCAAATAAGTCAGATATGTGGATTTTTAAAATGGAACAGTACAACAGTTCAACAGTTGTACTGTTCCACGTAGTTAAAAAGCAGATGAAAATTACTTAAGTAAAGGATAGCTT
The DNA here is from genome assembly GCF_000260355.1 of Condylura cristata. NCBI lineage: Eukaryota > Metazoa > Chordata > Mammalia > Eulipotyphla > Talpidae > Condylura > Condylura cristata. Next base: position 20,507,620 of record NW_004567107.1, read on the forward strand.
TAGGCAACTCCTTTTATAACCTGTCCTCAGATAAAAGTTGAATAGTGTAGGTTTTATCAACTTTCTCAGACTTTAATAAACTTTCATTCCTACTAAAAATGTTAAAAATCAGTATAATATTTATCATTTATTACTAAAAGCAAGTGGAGATTTTACCAGATAACTATTAAAAGTGGCTTTAAAGTACAACAAAATCAGACAATATAAAGCTTTTGAAAATCTTACCCATCATATCCAAAATGATGGAATGAAAAATCTATTTAAAGAAAGCAACATACAAAGAATATTCCCTTTGCCACTAGTAGTGCAGCAGGTAAGAAACTGAAATTTGGGTGATTTTAAGCCATTATGTCTACAAAATTCCTATTCATTTTCTATTTTGAGTTTAAACCACAAAAAAAATATCAAAATACTTGGAAAAAGGGAAATGATATAAAGCTAGCTAATAACTCAACTAATTTATAAACCACTCTAAGAAAACCTAGCATCTCCAAACAATTATTTCAATTTTTAGAGAAACTAAGAGGACTATACATTTTTAAAGCTTCAGTGGAAAAACTAATAGGTAGAGATGAGGAAAAAAAAGGCAAAATTTAAATGTTTTTTTTTCCAGTCCAGGCCCTAGGACTAACAGAAAAGTCAAAATAATCCAAAAAACACAAAAATAGGTTTCTATATAACTAAACATTGCCCTTTCCTCCCATTTACTCTTCACAACGTGAGTTTCTTCGACTTCTGCTTGCTTCTATGACATTGCGCAGTAGGCTCCTGTGAATGCTTCATACTAGATGTTTAATGCTAACAGATTCCAGATGTTAAAGTAGGATGCAGCCAACCTGATTTCCATCATCATAAACTCTGTGATTAGTATCTGCACAGAAAAGGCCATTCAATGAAAAGACGGGGGAGTGAACACATCTGGAGCAGGCATTATTGAGTGACATTGTTTAGACTGCTAGCTGAACCGGTCATTCCGTTTTCACTTTTTTGAAATGTTCTCACAGCACTTGGAACCTGCATCCCAGTATTCACAGACAGTCCACCACACCAAACCTAAAAGACAAAAACAAAGCTTCTATCAAATTTTAAGCCAAATTAGAGTTTAAATACATGAACATCAACGAGTTTCAAACTTGTAACAGGCATATTTGACCTGAGGGAACTATAAGAAGATATTCATATGTATTAGAGAAAGTATTTTCACTCCAACTTCATACTGCATTATTAAAAATGAAGTCTGTAACAATGGACAAAGAAAGGTTTTAGGAAAAAATGAAACTTTTCATTATGCTGGGAGCTAAGGGACTAATGCAGGTTAAACACAAAATGTACCACCTGTAAATAAAAAAATTGGTACATTAAATAACATTCAAATTAACAACTTTTATTAATCAGAACACATCAACCACAATATAATATATCGTACTCAGAAGGACTGAATTTTTTAAAAGACAATCCTAATTGTTGATAAAGATATGAAAGAACTTAAATTTTTGTTGGTGGTAAATTAGTATAAATGACTTTGGAAAACTATTTGGAAGTAGCCACTACATTTGATTATACATACACAATACCATATGATCCAGCAACCCCAATCCTAGGTATATGTAACTAATGGAAACATATACATTCATTTAACAAGACACATAAGCAAGAATATAGCAATTCTATGTGTAAATGGTCCCAAATAGAAGCTACCCAAGTATCTAATCAAATTAGAATGGATAAATAATGGCACAATCATATAATGGAAAACTGTATGAAAATGAGTAAATCATCACCACACAGAGCAGCATGGATAAATCACACAAACAATTTAAGCCAAAAAGATACCTTATGATTACACTTATACAAAGTTGAAAGGGAAGCAAGATGTATTTAGGGTAACCACCTGGAGGGGGGCTATTAAGAGCCAGGAAAGGGTGCAAGAGGTCTTATGGAGTTCTGGTAATGGTCCATTTCTTGACCTGAATGCTAGATACAGGAGTATATGTAGTCCAGTGAAAATCCATCAAAATGCATCCTCATGGTTTGATTTCTTTAAATGTATCAACATTTATTTGAATAAAATATACCAAAATAAGGCAACAATTACAGGATTAGAAGATATAGGCTGGAAAGAGAGGAATGTGGAGAAAAAGTAAAATATAAAAGAAATGTTTCCCCAAATATATAACATAGTTAATTTATTCTACTTAAAAATTGTCAAGCTAAATAAAACATAAATTAGGTACTAACCATGAAACCAGGTAGGACTGGCTGAGTAAATTTTGTCTTGAAAGAATATAACAACTGTTTTGAGTTTGCATCATAGAAAGAAAGTTGACCTAAAAGGAAGAAGGGAAGGAAGAAAGGTCTAATTAATTATACCAAAAAAAGTATAATGTTTATTAAGTCACATATAATCATGCATAAAATAACTGAGTGAATATTTGGCATTTATTTTGTTGCAAACTATAAGTACTGGATTTAGTAATTCTCACTTGAAAATCAGCAATAAAATGTTCAATTTAAGAAAATGTCCAAATCTAATAATTTTCCTTTCCTGATTTTCAAGATCTCCAGCGTGCTGCCATTACCTGACACTAGTACTTTTTCAGCTATAAACTATTACTTAACAAATGATTTCCTTTGCCTATAAAAAAGCAAGGCTTCTTTCTCTTCAATCTCTCTCTCTCTTTTTCTTTTTTTTTTTTTTTGCAGTGACATTGGTTTACAACACTGATTTAGAGCTATAAGATTTCTCCCTTCGGTATCAGTCTTTCTAATCAAATCCCATCACCATTTACGCTATTAAATCTTATTTTCAAACTACTTTACTTCTACTTCAGTCTCTAAAATCATGACACAGTTATCACTGCTTCAGGCCTGGTTAATTTTTAAAATTCCCCCAAACCCCAGTTTGTTTTTCAACACAATCATGCAAGTAAAACAACTATGTCTCTCTGACCAGTGAACAACCTGATACTCTTCACATCTGTAACACGTTTTAAAACTCTGTTCGGTGGTTATTCTCTTGGCTTATAGCCTAGCTCTGAGAATGACTCCACTTTCTCTCCTATTCAAAACTTGCTTGTCCAAGTTCTCTTCTCTCTCTAAAAATATTCCCTTAATCAGTCCCCACCAAATAAAAAAGAAACTAACATTTATACCTACAATTAAAACACTGGCTGCTTTATGTGTGCATTACTTTAAAATGTTAAGCAACTTAAATATGGTCACAACAAGCAGAGCAGTAGTAGTTCATTATTTAGTGAAAACTCCTGTAGCTGCTCTAAGATGCTATCTCAAATATTTAGCTTCAGTTCTACTTCTCTTCTTTAATTCTGACAACACATTTCCAAATATTTGCCAAATGGTCATCCTGTTGGCACCTCAATTTCCCTAGAACTCCTTATGTTCCTTATCCTGTTGACCCGAATATCCTATTATTCACCCCAGCTGGAACCTGACAGTCAACTCGACCCTTCCTTGTCTCTCCCCCTCCAATCCACTATTTAGTTTCCAATCTATAGTTTTGCTATAGATTCTACTTTCACACCATCATACTCATTTTTCGTGATCTTCTCCACTGCCAGAACCTTGTTACTACTAATCACTCAATCAATTATTAAGGGTTTGCTATGTAAAATACAAACACTTGCCAGGCAGTACCATATATTGCTGAACAGCATAATCATGGCCCTGCCTACGTTACTCAATGGATACCTTCTGAAAAGTCTTATATTACCTGTTCTTACAATCTCATCCACATTTAACCATTTATCTGCCATCATTTCAAATACTTGATCATCATCACATGACTACAGTTTTCTAAAATGAGCAGAACCCACTTCCCTTGACTCCTAAAAGTAGAATAACTTTTTTTTTTTCCAATACCCTCAGTCAGATCCCATTCTACATTATAACTTTTCCTTCCTATGTCCTATATGTTCTAGGCTAATAACTATATTTCTCATTATTATATTTCTGGAATCACAAAACTTAGAAGAGAGAAGGTGAGAAGGAAATGTTATTTTGACAGTTGAAAAAGAAAAAAAAAAGAGTACCAATAAACTGCCATTTATCTTGAGAAATATGTATCTGAATCAAAGTGAATTAAAATAAAAAAGTGTAATGAAATCGACATTATCACTGACTTTTTCCCTTTTGGTTAAGTAATGAGATTGACAGTTCATGGAATTATGTGGACACAATGTTACTTAAATGGCAAAATTGCCTTTACTTGCTAAAAATGGCAATTGGAGAGAAGTATCTAAGTAGTTGCTTTTTTTTTCTTCATTCAACACTATATCACATTTACAATTTCTACAAATATTTAGATACTGTAGAGAATATACTCATCAAGTCACTAATTTAAAGCCTTAAAGAAAGTTTTACGAAAGACAAATATCAAGTTTAATTTTTAGATGACTTTAACTGGAGGGAAAGCTTGATTCGCATAGTAAGATAAAAATCATTTTATCTTATGTAAGATAAAATATTCTTCATTTAAGTTAATGTAATATTAACTTAATTACTTATTACATTAAGTTAATGTAATAGTAACATGTAATATGCTTCATTTAAGTTAAAAAAAAATGACAGCACTAAGTAGCCCAATATACACAGGACAAGACAATTTGAAGAACTCCATGAAGAAATATAGTGGCTACAAATTCAAAATAGGTCAACAAGGCCATGAATCACATTACTAGAGATTATGTAGCCAAATCACTGTCCTGTTCTTGTCAGAAGCTGTTCTAACGTAAGAGCCAATCTTTAAGAAATATGTTCACAAAGTACATAATCATAGGAAATTATAAAGGCCTTGGAAAATAATGAGCAACAGCTAATTATACAGAGAATGTTTTGTCTGGAAAAAAAGTCAAGAGAAGCAACGTCAGTAGTTTTTAAACTATTAAGGAGTATCAAGTCAATGAGGATTAGGGGACATAATTGTACACTTTTTCATATGACAAAATTTAAGAGCAACAATCTCAGAAATTATTGGATGAAAAAGCGAGTCAATTCAAAAAACATTTTCTAATCAAGTACTGTCCAACATGAAACTGGTTGTTTACTAAGTTCTTCATGGGAGTATCAACCTCCTACAAATATAATGTAATTCAGGATTTTATACCATGTGGCAGGTGGATTGGTAATTTCTAAGCTTTAGTTCAACTTGAAAAATCTGGTCTCATCTCTCTTTTAAAACAAGGTAAAGGGCCCTCCCTGGTGGCGCAGCGGGTTAAAGCGCAGCACTGAGAATCTGAAGCCACTTCCGTGTGAGTTCGATTCCCGCCTGCTGCCTGCCCCGGAGGAGACCACATGGCGAGCCAGACCTCTCCTGCTCCCCTCAGCAGTGTACTTCGTTGATCTGCCTGTTCTGCTCCCCGCTCTGTCTCTGGTGAAGCCTCTCACCGCCCCTGAGCCTCTGGCCTGTACCCCAGTTCTGTATGAATAAATAAATAAATCTTTAAAAAAATAAAAAAATAAAATAAAATAAAAAAAACAAGGTAAAGAAGAAAAGCAGAGTGTAATGAAACTGATATGAGCAAGAAAATGGGCAAAATCTTTCTTTCTCATATATTTAGTATACTATAGATATGAACTTCTGACCTCTCATACCCTTTGAGTCAATTCTAGAGCCAAACTGATCAATTCACAGTAGGTCAAAGCAACCATACCACAATACTAAAAGAAACTCTAAAGATGATTACCTATGAAGGTACTGAAAAACTACCAACTATGCTGAAAGGATTTATGAGAAAGTAAGAAAACTTACCCCCATCAAAATCACAAAATACACCTATTCTCTCAGGAACAGTAACATCCAAGGCTTTTACTTTATTATTATGCTTTGCTGCAAATGTATTTTGTAGCCAGTTGTTGACATGGATACACCAACTAGTGTTCGTCTTTCCTAGCTGATCAAATTTTCCCAAAGTCTTATAGGCTACCCCCACACTGTAGGATTTGCAATCCTTCTGGGCCTTGACCTCCCAATAATGTTGTCCACTTTCAATAGCAGTGTCTCCTACAAAAGATCAGAAAGATATATTTGACTCTTAACCTCTTCTTTATCAATCACACAGATTTTCACCTCTCATCCAACAAAATGGCAAAAAATTTTGAATAATCATGTTATCACCCAGATACTAAATGCACAGTATCTACAATAACTTCACTTGTGTACTTATAACTAATTTTTTTTAATATAAAAGGCTTCAGAACTTTTCTTCTTTACCAGCCCCTCAAAGGTTACAACAATAGGTGACAATAGTAAGACAACTCAAAATCCCACCAAAGGCTTCTGCAAAGATTTACTCAGTACAGAGGCAGCCACTCCAGATTTCAGTGAGTAGAAAGCCCATCAATGTGACTGTGAGAAACTCTGATGTTTACCCTACCCAGCACTGTGTACGATTCCCCAGTAAAACGATCTCTGCTGCCTCTCACTGCTGGCGGCCTGGAGCCTACAGATGTCCGTTTGGGGGATGGTGTACCACTTCTATAGAGGGAACACAAAGAAAAACAATTATGTGTAAATATTTCAGAAGCTAAAATTACAAATCATGGCAGATTTGTAAAAGATCTGAAAAGGTTCCTAAGTATGTTGTAAAAAATAAAAGCACTTACTTTTATCTGAATTAATATAAAACAGGTATCAATTATAAATACTCAAATGTGAGAAGTTATTAACACTAAACAGACTGAAAATACTAATATCATGCAGACAGCGAGCAAGGCTTAGGCAAAGAACACACAGTTTAAATAAAAAACAAAGTCAAAATGAAATGATAAGGATATGACAAAAGGACAATAATTGAAGAAAAAAGAGAACCCAAGAAAGATAGTGGATTATATGTTGTATATACTTGCAGCTAAATTTAAGTAAAAGCAAAGGCAAAAGCAGACCACTTATAATCAAAATGAAATAATGATGTTAATAAACAGTAGGTATTTTGCTCTGGGTGTTCTGGATTTCCTGAACTCATGCATATGACAACATCAAGTATTATAAAACATTTCTCTTACTAAGATGGACAAGATCCAACCTGACCTCCCCTTCTAGAAGATTATATGACAAAGTAAACTGAACAGTATTACACTTTTCACTAACTCTCAAAACTTCAAGATAGACAAATCCCAAAGATGATTTTGAAATAATATTTCTATTGAATGACTGCATTAGGAAAAAATATATAACTTACCAGTATAAAAGAAATAAAGGGAAAGCATGGAGAAAAGAAAAAGACATCTACTGAGAACAGTTTAAATTTCAGAAGTAATGAAGGAGAACTCCCATTGTGGCAGTGTAGACTCCAAACCCAAAGTACACTTTTGCGAGAAGTACATGGCTATAATTGTCTTACATCAAACAGGATCTCGGCCCCCAAACCCCCTTTTAAAGATACCTAAGTCACTCACCTATCCGAATTAAGGCTCTTCATTGCCTATACTCTGGTTGTTTTATCAGCTTTCCAAATGCTCTCTTTGTTGCCTGTTTCACCTATCGGCTGTCTACTAGATAAACCTAATGATGATTTTCTTACTTTGAAATATCAGGTACTTGCTTACTGTTTATAAACAACTTAGTTTAGCATTTCAGGTTGATCTTGATTTGCTCCCAATCTGGGTTTTGCTTTCCTAATCCCAGGGAGCACTATCCAGCTGAAAGTACCAGTTGAAGAGTTCCTTAAACTCACACCATGTGCTTCATTGCTTTTCCTTTTGTTACTACCTCTGTCACTTCAAGTCCAAATGACATAAATTCTTCCACTTCTTCCAGAACTAGCTTCCATTCCTTTAATAAAGGTCTCTCAGATCCTAACAGTTAAAACACTCTTCTGAGGAATCTAGCTCCAGGTCAAAATCCTGTATGTGATATTTCAGGTCCACAGGCAATTATAAGGTTTTACCTGGCAGACCTGGGGCAGGGAGGTGGGGGTGTGGGGTAAGGGTGTGTGTCTGCCTTTTCCACACTAGACTGGGTACATAACTAGTTCACTGCCATGTTTGGACCATCCAGTGCTCATATGCTTATCTATGTTCCTAGTTTAGACATTTCTATCCAGAAGCTTCCTTGGGGAAGAGGGGAAATACAACTGAGCTAGGAATGGAAATTCTCAGCTGAGACCTCTTGAAGCAGCTTCTGCAGAGACCCCCTTAAAGGGGGTAGAGATAGAGATGTAGGGGATATTCTTCACTCTATCTCAGTATTGTAAGAGGGTGATCCCCCAGGGAATAGAGAAGTTTCAGTTTCCCTGCCCCTCCCCCAAAGAGGGTGATGCTGAGCAGGGAGAAGAAGCTGGAGGGGAGAGTGAGAAGGAAGGAAGCAGAATGGAGAACCAGAAGGAGACCTGGAGGAGGCATGTGGCGCAGAGAGACATATGAAGAAACTTCTCTTGCCTTCTGGTCCTGGACTGGTTGAAACAGATATGGGTGAGAGAGGCCACGGGGAGGTTGACTATGGCAGATTTTGATTTTTCTCTTATTCTGTCTGGCTTTTTATGACTCTTTTTTATGGGTCCCCATCAGAAGGTGCTTTGGACTGGTGGTGGGTTTTTGGGTCTAGTTTTGGGTCAATCCTGTTTAGCTGGAATTTTAACCATGAGGGGATGGATAACTCTGGGTGCTTGATTTGGAAACTATATTTTCCCCCTTTCTGTATTACACACTAATTGCATTTAAGTTCCCTTCCATTAAGGTTCTGTCTTGATGCAGTAGATGGCAGAACCTATTTAGAAGTGGGTAGGTGTGGGGGCTTTGGGGTGACCACTCTCTGCCCTGTTATAGATTTGGTGACGCAGGTGGGACAGAGGTAGATTGTGGAGGATTTTCTTCACTCTGTCTTACTACTTTTCTACTAGCAACATTTCCCAATGCTAAACATCTTCTTGGCCTTCAGATCTTGAAACAAAACAGCAGCAACCTTTTGTTTGTGGCTTCTTAGGCAGTGAGATGATCCTCCAGGTATCCTTCACCTACGATCTACAGTGACTTATTTACCTGATTCTCATTTAGTGCCATTCTATGGAAAAATGGTACACTGTGTGAGCTGGCATCCTTTCTGTTGGCCTCTGATTTATACAATCCAGTAAGGAAATAGACTTGCTTGCTATTTTCAGTTTGGTTGACGGTCCTGGTGCTTGTAAGTGAGTCAACACTTCTAAACTCCTTTATTCACACTTACATTACACATTATTTCTACTCTGCATTATTTTTATTTGCATGTGTACATGTATGAATGTTTCTACATATATATGTAGAAAATCTACATAAGTTAGGGCAAATATCTTGAAGGAAGGACCAGAGTATACCTCTATAAACCTCACAATATCCAGCAGACATGCTACAGTGAACAAGCATTTGTGATAACTATAATATACATTCTATAAGTAGCTTCCATATAAAATGTCATAAAAATAATAACATCCATCCCTTGAATAATGTGGAGGTTTCCACACCCCTCTCAGTTGAAACTTTGAGTATAACTTATAGTTAGTTAGCCCTGGATATATACCAAGGACTCAACCATCATCCACTGAGTCCGTGAATGTGGAACACAAGTAAATGGCATGTGTAGTTCTAGTCTGTTGATCAAGGGTTAAATACAAGCAGTCCAGAACTCTCTAAATGAGCAACTGAAATTTTCCACTCTATTAAATTTACAACTTACAAGTTAGTGAACACACCTACTATGAATCACTTTTACCAATGAGCAAATAGACTGTAGGAAAATGGACAGTTCAAAAAAGAGCACATATTTCAGTTTCTTGTAAAAAGTGTTATCTTCAAATTAACACATTATTACTAGTGCAATTTGAACTGATTCACCTTTCTAGCACTGTTCCAATAGCTTCAGTAAATTACCTTTATTTTTTATCCTTGATGCTTTTGAAACTGCATGATTAATGGAAAATACATAACATTTTAAAACCTAACTCCTGTCACATACAAATAAAAGCAATCGTGTATGTTAGATATATTGAAAACAGCATGACAAGAAAGATGCCACTTATAAGTAAATGCAGGAAAAAAATCAGAGAGAAAATATTTCAGAAAAGACTTCAAAGCAGAGTTTGTTGTTTTGTTATCATTTACACTAGAATCCAAATAATATGTAGCACACTATAATGCCATAAAGCTACCAGTGCAGACAGTCTACACAAAGCAGTATTTTAGCTTATCAAAGCTGTTGCAATGGTATCTTCTTATTAGTTAAAAGTAAAAAATTAAAGTTATTCAGCCAAGCTAGATACTAAGTCCTACAACTAGACAGACATAGATTATCACCTTGAGTGTTTCTTCAGTGAAGTAGCATGGACACTGTCAGATAAAAATAAGCACCTGTTAAAAGACTGTGTCACAATTTAACAGTTTATTATCAAATTAGGTCAGAAGTTGGCTGAGGAAAAATTTTTATTCACTATTCTAATGCATTGTAATATTACCTTAAATATGAGCAAAACTTCCCTCTACTAAACATGGGATCCATATTTTCAAACTATTTAAATAAGTCTGAAAACAAAGGCCCTCAAGTTAGCCTTTCAATTGAGAATGTGTCTGTTTAGGGCAAGACACAGGGGTTGTACATGCTAAAAATTGTCATTCAATGTAGACTTCCACATAATACAGGTGATATGTCAGTCCAAAATTTAGGAATTGTAGTAGAACCTCTCTCTGTAGTTTAAGCTGTAGTGCATATAACTTTAAAGAAATGCAATACTGAAATAGAAAATGCATAAGGACTATGAATGCTAATGACAAATTTAAGGACTGACAACACATTTTTTACTTTGGTATTACCAACATATCACAAATCATATTACTACATGAATAAGAATTTCAATGTAAGTCACTGTCAAGAGTCAATTTACAAGCATGTGTCCAGATAACAGATATAATAAACTAGCTTACCTGCCCTTGTTCTCTTTCCCTTTAATTTTACTTTCTTGACCTTTTCCTCCTGTGGGATCCCACTCTACACAGGTATCTTCGACTCTCAGGTTCAAATGGGATGATGAGTTATCCAAAGCAAAGTTAAGTGCTATCCAAAACAATATTTTCATTTTTAAGAAATATTTTCATTTTTAAGAAATGTAGTATATAGCACAGATATCCCATTATTTCCCCATTTATCTAAGTGAATATTATGTATTGAAAATCAAGTTCAAATTTCTAATCCTATCATTTAATGAATGATAAGGCCATAATTTATTAATTTCTATTTTATTTCCCATTATTCTTTCCTATCTTTCCTACCTTCCAACAAAAACAGTATTTGTATGGTCACTGGTGTTTCTGCCTAGAATCTCCACCACACAATAACCTTAATTTCCTGTTATTAGAATGTCAGTTGATTATTAGTTATATTTCCCTCTGAAATTTCAAATGTCTGGTAATTATGAATATTCCCTTACATTTCATTTAAAGATATTGCTTGATTTAGCTAAGGCTTCTAAATCTATGAACTATGCATCATCAGACAACAAAATAATCATAAAGAGAACCTAATGTGTTTACCAAGTGAATCAAGAATCCTTTATCCTCTACTGTTCTGTAAAGAGCACTTTAATCTCAACTATGCATCTGACCCATTGTTCATTGTCTTTACTAACAACACAGCATTCTAAATACAAATCAAGTGACCACTTCTAGTATATCTCCTACTGTGCAAGTTAATAGTTTTTAAATTTGCATCCAAGCAGAAATGAATAAGATACAAAATGTGAACATAATATGACAAAAAGTAATAGTTTTTCAGTAAAAGTGAAAACAGAATTCCTTAATAGATTGGTTACTAAAATTTTAGGATTAAGCAAAATTGAGACCTGTTCAGTGAGTTTCAGTCTACCCCCATCACAGGGGGTTTACCTCACAGTTACAAATACCTCACAGTAACAAAAGGACTAAAACCAACTTTGCTTTTCTTTACATATACTAAGTCTGAAAATTTGGCTAGTTAAGGTACAGATACTGTTAACAGTTATAGTTAGCCCACTCTAAGAAAACTGTAAGTCACTTTTCATTTTCCTGAAGTTATAGAAAGTACACGGAAATGTACACCTCGCACTCAAGTTTGGTCACTAATAAGAGGGTAAGTGAGATGGAACCAAGGAAATAAAAAGATGTGGTACTCAAAAATATAAAGAAAGACAGATATAATGCTTCACAGGGGGCATTATAATAATGTATTTTTTTCCTAACAAGAGCTGAAAACAGTCCAAATTATGTAGAAAAGATTATCTGTCTATACCTATGACTAAAGAGACCACAGTAATAGCTCAGCACTTGATAAAAAGTAATTCAAAATAATAGCACTTCCTGGCTAAGTTATCTATACTTCTCAAATAAAAACATTACCAATCCCAACAAGTTACTTCAAGATAATTTTGTTAGATCTCTGGGTTGTAAACATTCTTCTTATTGATAACTTACAGTTCTCAAATTATTATTTTTTAAGGATTTATTGATTTATGCAAATAAGAACTGGGGTACAGGCTAGAGGTTCAGAGGGTGAAAGGAATCACCAAAGACAGAGTGCAGAGCAGAACAGGCAGATGTACTGAAAAGTACACTGCTGAGGGAGCAGCGAGTGGGTCAGAAGAGGTCTGTCAAGCCATGTGGATCAGCTCCCTGGCGGGGATCAAACTTGTGCTGCTGTGGCTGAGCAGATAGCTCCATAGTGCTGTGCTTTAACCCACTAAGCCACCAGGGTGGGCTCCCAAATTTATCCTTATAAAAATTCTCCTATTCTTATTTTCCTCCACATTATAACAAATTTCTGGCATGCAAACCTATTCAAATGTTACATGAAGTAGAGATCTACAGAATACAGTTAAGACCCAAGTAGCTACAATAATGTATAGGATCTAGTTACAATAATGTATAGGATCTGTTATGAAACCCAGATTTTTAAAACCACTAATTTTAGTGAGTAAAATTATTTACTAAAATGAATAAATACCTAGGCAATGTTTTATGTTAAAATATATCATTCAAGGGAATTTTAGCTAAATCCAAGTTGCTCTCAGAGATTAGAAGCATCTAGGCTCTAGGCACACAATAAGGGATGGCAGCAAACTTGGAAAGAGACTCTTAACAACACTCTTTCCATACTAGTTCCAGGGACTATGGGCAAACCTTTTAATATTTCAAATTTACAAGATTCTTCATCTATAAAATGGGTATCAATAATATCAATTCTACTTCTCTCCCAAGATTTTAATAATGAAGAGTTGAAAGTACTTTGTAAACATTAACAAATAATATAAACATTCACTTGGCAATAAGATTTAAGAAAATAGAGGTCCTTAACTAAATCGATAAGGCACTTTCCCAGTACTGAGTCAGAATCCATTCCTTGAAGAACCTTGGCTCATCTCAGTGACACATGTGTTTACACCAGACTGAAACTTGTAAACTAAGTAGCTACCAACAAATATAACAGCATTTTCTTAGACTATTTTATCTACCTGAATACTATGACAAAGGAAAATCTAATGAAACCACTACTGTAATCCTGATGTCTCTATGTTATCACTCCTACTTTGGGGAATCAGAGAGAGAGAGAATATGCAACCATACTTGAAATGAATGTCAAGAAGATTTCAATAATCTCTAATGTTAAATTTTGTGTTATGCTACATAAATAGCTACTGATCTTACCTTTTGTCTCTAGGGTCACTGGATCAGAATACTCTCCAGCAACAGCTTTGTTACAAGCTCGCACTCTGAAATTCATATACTTTGAATCAAATTTTAAGCCTGAAGAAAAAAAAAAGAAACTGCTTTTCAGATATGAGAAAGAATATACTCCAAAAATATGTATATAAATCTCTGAATAGTTACTTTTTCCTCAATGGAAAAATACTGGATGGTTTCTCTCATAGCAGGAATATAACCAAACAGACGCGAAAATAGCGATAATGATGAACAGCTATATACCAGAGACATTTTGTGGGGGTGGAGGGGGTAATGGGATTAAAAACAGTGGGGGGAAGGAAATGCACTGGATTATGGTGATGGCACATGGGTGATTTGGTGATGGGAAACCCAAGAGAATTGCAACTGAGATGGAAAAATACACAAAAATGTGTAAAAATAAACTATTAAAAAAAAATCTCCATGTATATCACAATGATCTACTAGATTGCAAATACCCCAAAGAGCCTAAATATAGTATTTTTTAATATATGTTTTAGGAAAAACTCACTTTTATATTGAATATATAAAAAGTTGGCTCAGCTAAAGGGATAATTTCTTTATCTTTAAAAGTAACAGAAAATATTTTTCATAATTATTTATTTTCTGAGGATGATTCATAGAATACATTTGTTTTACCTGACAGTGTATATTCAGTACCCTTAATATTATCAACAAGCTCCCAGCATCGCTCATCCTTTACACGTGGAAGTCCATCAAAATTAGTCTTCCTGTATTCCAGTATAAAATGGTCAATCTTATTATCTTCTTCTGGCATTCTCCAGGATACTGTTACAGCATTGTCAGCCACCAAACATTCTAGTGGGTCAATCTCTGGAGCTTTGGGGACTGAATTAAAAGAAAAACTTATTTCTAAGCAAATACGTCAGTCACATTGTGCTTTTTCATGTTGCTTTTGAATTGTTCAATTGGATTAGGTTAAAAAAGAGATACCTTAGAAATGCAAAATAACTATTTTTCAAAGTTCTACTCAAAAATTTATGTTCCCAGTATTTTCATAAATTTACTTGGCAGAATGTAATTCAAATATGCTAAGGATAAAGAATCAAGAATAATTTGTTACTTTTGAACATATACTTTAAATCTGCTAAAGGAGCTGTAAAAACAAAACACTGACAAAAGTAGAATTGCTTTGAAATGAAATATTAAGTATGAAAACCTCACATTTTGAGATTTACTTCCTACCCTAAAATTTAGCTCCCTATCACCCTAAGAAAATCTTTGGTTTTATTCTACTTAAAAGTAAAATCTCAATTAAGTGGTTATGTAGTATTCTGACATATTACAAACTCAAATTTTTCAAAAAAAAAAAAAAAGCCAGTATCTTGTTAATAAGATGTTAATGATGGAAGTAACCAAACCATTTTACTTGGTGTCCTAAATGAAATTTTGGAAAATGTTTATTTCTCCTTTAATGTAGTTTGACTTAGAGTCCCATCAGTGACATTGTGAAATTTCAAAGTACAGGCACTCACTGAAAAGTTATACTTTTGTCCTCTACAACTATGATTCCTTCTCTCATGCTTGCCACTGATAAACTGTTGCAGAATGCTGTATCTATACCATAAAAATTAAAACTTCCCTTGTACAACCATTACTGACAGCCCCATTATAGTTTCAGGACTACTAACTTTGTCTTTTCAATCATATTTTAAAAAGTCTCTAGCCATATATTCAGAAAAGAATGGTTTCATATGATCAAAACTTCCTATTCAAAAACAACTAGCGTCCCCTGAAAAAAAAGGTCATTCTAACAAAACATCTGTAAGTAAAACATTTCATTTTCAAGAGATAGCTTGATTCCCCAAACCACTGTGTATATATTATTTTAGCTATTAGCACCACTAACTTGATATAACTACAAAAAGAATACTAACCTAAAAGTCCCTAACCGGCTTTTTCACACAAAGAGACAATAATTTGTAACTGTATAAATAAATTATAATTTATAATTTATTTCAACTGGTTTTGTCTAGCAAAATATCCTCATTTGAATTCTCTAATAAACTAACTTTAAACTGGAAATATAATTCCATCTGGGTCAATAACAAGCCCAACAAAATTCATAAAGATAACAGCCTAACATTTATGCTTACTAAGTGCCAGGTACTATTTCACATGCCTGAATACAAGTAATGAATATGAAGATTTTGATTCATTTAATCTTTCTAAAAATCCTAGAATAACACCACATTTTAAAGATGAAGAAATGAGGCAAAGTTAAATAACTTGATGATTATACATGAACAAAACAATAGCCAGGATTCAAATGTAAGAGGTCTGGCCCCAAGACCCAGTGCTTGCCATTCTGGTATATTGCTTCTCTTGGTCACTAGTCATAAAAGGGATTCTTAAAATGGGAATTTTACTGCCAGTGAAATAATTCTCTAAAAATAAAGAACAGCAAATTTCATTATTCATTCCCAGAATTCAATTATTTTTTCTCTCTATTTTCCAATGTGCATTACAGAGAAATCTTGCAGGGCAAAAAAAAAAAAAAGATTTTGCATTCATAACTTTACTTACCTGGCAGAAACTTCAAAGTTTGTAGGATCTGTCTTTCCTGAGAAAAATCTACCATTAAATGAGTCATGTTGTCGCTGACCTTTGGTTTCAAAGAAAGGCGAAAAGCTGAAGCCATTGTTACTCTATGACAAACACAGAGATATTTTTTTAAATTAAAAGAATGAGAATATCGAATCACTTAATTTACAAAAGGACAGGAAGACTTGATTGTATTGATTTCTAAACTATAATAAAACTAATAAAACCTAAAATAAATTAGCTCTAAAGGTCCTCTGAAAATTAAGTGAGAAAACTGTGAAGTGTTTTCCAGTTTAAACATCAATATAACCTTAAAGATTTTCCTCCAGTCAGTTTTATAAAACTGCACACAAATGCGGCATCATGAGGCAAGAACCCAAAGTAAGTTATCATCAGTGGCCCGCAGTCACCAGACCTCTGAACACGCAATCTCACTGACTTCCTGATGCCAGTCCCACTCCTTTTCATTGGCCAGAAAGTAACATGTACACATGCCCTGATTTACACATTCTCTACAGTAGTCTAACTACTCCTTTGACGTCAAATGAGAGCAGAGGTACAGTGACATGTACTGTGTACTTTAGTACTTGGTAAGACAGTCATGGATGAGAAAGCAGAGATGTGAAATCACTATTTTAAATACCATGCTGGCAGGCATCTCTAATGGGAAGCTACAAGAGCCCTGTGAAACCATATGCCCCTATCATTACATATTTATTAGATGAGCATGGTTTAAAAAAAAGAAAAAGAAGCCATAGCAGACCTCAGTTTACCCAAAATATGGGGAAACCATTTTATCCATTTAAACTGGGAATCAAAAGAAACTTATATTACTAATTTATAACTTTATCTCAGAATTCAATTTTCATATTATAGCAAATTTCTGCCAGAATCACAATGTTAACACCCTTGTAGTATTTGGTAAAGAATGAAACAAAAGTACTATTCATGTTGTCCTCCTAGTATACAATTTGGGGCAGGAAATAAATAGAGCTGAAAAGGACAAAAGTAATACCACATTTACTCATTCATATCTATCAACTCTATCCTAGAGAGCAATAGTATAATAGATATCAAAATTTCCAAAGTTCAATACAGGAAGTCTTACTGTATTCAGTCATTTTGAGATTAAAAAATGTCAAACCATTGCCATATTCAGTTATTTTATTTAATTTTAAAATTATGAAAGTAATCATTTTACTTAGTACTAGCAATGAGTCCACAGAGCTGGTTTATACATAAAGTAAGTGCTATAGTAAAATACAATATATGGGGAAGGGAATCCACACTTAATGAAAATAAAACATAATCCTCAGTATTTCACTAAGCATTTCATGTCACTTTAAGCTGCTGGTTCTCAATAAAATTTTATTTTATATTAATATCAGGAAAAAAGGCTATGTATATTGTTCTTTACAGCCTCAAGTATTTCTGATCTGCAAATTTCTGAAAGAGCTATAATCATACAGAAACTTAGTAAATGCCCCCTTGATTGCTTCTAAACCTGGCTATTTAAATGTTTGAGAACTGTTGGGGAAACAAAATACTCCACTCCCCCAAAAAAAATTTTTGAAAGATTATCAAAACAAAAAAAAAAGTCTTGAAAATACACAGAAATGCTACCATCTTTCAAAAGACTGAACTTTGTACTTTTAGATTGAATATATTTATACAACTATGCCTCAAAACCCAAAATAATAACCTAAAATCTATTGGTAATTCTCTCTCTTTTTTTTTTAAGATTTATTTATTTATACATACAGAACTGGGGTACAGGCCAGAGATGCAGGGGTGAGAGGAATCACCAGAGACAGACTGGGGAACTGAAAGTCAGATGGACTGAAATATACTGCTGAGGGGAGCAGTGGGTGAGATAGAAGTCTGCTGCGCCATGTGGGCCACACCTCCCTGGTTGGTGATTGAACTCATGCTGCAGTGATTGCACACAGCCCCACAGTGCTGAGCTTTAACCAGTTATGCCACCAGGGAGGGCCCTAAATAAATCTTTAAAAAAAAAAACAACAACTATGTAACTGATTAACTACACTTCCTTTTCATGACCCCTTTGTTTTAGGAAGCAATAATTACTACAATAAACTCAAATTTTACAAAGTCACTAAATGCCCAGAAGTATATACTAGTGATCTGTAAAGTTCTAGAAATCTTTATATCTTATCTTTACTTCTCTCTCTGGTTTTCCTTCTCATTACCACTGCTTCTCTTGCATAACTCCTATCACAATCAATGGTAAATGCTATATTCTAACAGATATATTAATTTTCATAGCTTTCATTTCCTAGTCAATACCACTTCTACCCTCATATAAGGGAACAATTTTTCTTTCCCTAGTGAAAATGTTATTTTATTATGACCATAGTTTAATTATTTTTATTATAAATGGCACTGATGTAATTCTAAAGGTCTGTTTCCTAGGAGAACACCTAAAACCTACAAAAGAAAATCTGGACATTATGAAGATAAAAAATGGTTTAAAAAATAAGTCAAAACCAGAAATATTTGTTAGGCAGGAATTAAAATCTTATGGATAGCCAAAATAAAAACCTTATATAGATTTTGAAAAGCAAATACAAAAAAAAAAGGCAGAATAAAAGATTCCTGAGATCACCTAGCTAATGATGAAAAAGAGCCAATCAATGGTTGGCTTAGAAAAAGCAAACTTCATAGAAAACATCCAGTAATGAAAAATAATCACAAAATTAAATTCTGATAAATAAGCCTGGACAAAGAAAAATAAGTCAGAGGTAAGCGTAAGATTCTGGGGTGTACGGAACCATACAGAGACTGAGGAGATAACAATAGAACATTTGGTAAGGTTTTTCATAAAATGTTTGGAAAGCCCAAGGCCCTAAGAAGTGATTTCTAATCCAGAAAATCAGAGATCAGAGCAGGACTTAGCCCAGCTTAAAAAAAAAAAAATCTAGCTAAGGTGGACCTACTTAGCATCCATTCCTCATATAGTCAATACTTCTCAACTTCAAACTCATAACCTACTTTCTACATCCAAAATGGTTCTAGCCCTTAACTACTCCCTAATTATTCTAAAAATTTAAAAATTAATATCTGTGTTAAGAATGTTATGGCATGTATAAGAGAAACAGAATTAAAATCTCCAGTCAAGATAACAATAGATACTGTTTTTTACACAATCCAAAATAAGTAATTTTGTGAATTATCTGAAAAATAACTGAAGAGCTGTGCCTCTCAGAGGATTTCATAATATTAAAAAACAAAACTCTGAGTGATAATCTCACTATAGTCAAGGCTCAGTGACTAGCCAAGAAGATCAAAATCATTCCTTTTGTAGAAACACTCCAAACATTTCATTAGCTTTTTGGTGTGTTCATTACAAATATTAAATTACCTTTTGTTATCCTGAATCTACCAATGAGAAAGATTTTTTAAGTCAAATTTTTTATTATTATTTTTATTATCATTTTTATTTTCTCTTCTCATAAACTAGGTGGTAGTGGCATTAGAAAAAGATAGAGATGGCACCAGGAACAGGATGGAATGAGAATACAAAGGTGTTAAACAGAACAGCAATGAAAAGGAGAGCTTCAGCCCTTGAGGACTATTTAAAATGTGTGACTTCTCAGAAAATAAGACACACTACTTATATTTAAACTTAAAAACCAAAAATGCATTCCAGGAATATTTATTTTTCAATTATTCAAGATAGTCCCCCAACCATTAACACAGCTAATTAAGAATTGTACTAAAACTAACTATATCATACCAGAAATGAAATTCTTTTTAAAGCACATAAATGTCCACAAATATATTTTTAAATTGCTTATTACAGAAAATATACAGAGACATGTTTTCTCTTTCCTTTTTTTTTTTTTTTTCCTTTTTTGGTATTTGGTCGTTAGGTATTTTTATTTTAACCAAAAAGATGTTAATAAAAAACCATTCTTGAATTTCATTTCTGACTTCAATATCGGTATTTAAGTAAAAATGTAGGT
This sequence comes from Condylura cristata, assembly GCF_000260355.1. Classification (NCBI taxonomy): domain Eukaryota; kingdom Metazoa; phylum Chordata; class Mammalia; order Eulipotyphla; family Talpidae; genus Condylura; species Condylura cristata. Next base: position 20,527,863 of record NW_004567107.1, read on the forward strand.
TTTATACCATACCTATCCTTGATCTGTCTGGCAGCCTTGGAGCAAATCAGGGAGAAGAGAAAGAAGGCAGTTAGTGCTTTTCATGCAAGTTTCAATGGCAGTGACATGCAAGATAAGTTAGGATATAAATCCTGGAGTAGATTAGTTCACAGTCACCAAAATATAAATTACAGGAAATTACATACAGTTTTTGCATCAGTGTGAATAATGTGATGTTAGAACTATAGTAGAAAACCCAGACCCCATGAAATCACCTTAAAAGGAAGATTATTTAACCCTTCACATGAGTTCCAAATGACTAATAATATTTCTTCTTACCTTAAAATTATCAAAACACATCTCCACTTTCATTCAGTCTGACACTCTTCAACTAGAACAAATAATCTCCTTCACAGGACACACTTTCTATATATTCTGATGGTGTTCTTAAACATTTCAAATCTGCTCTCCAATTCTTCAAAGATCTCTTTCACCACTTGGTTGTTCCAAGTTTCTCTATATGCCTTCATTGGATAAGGACTTTGTATTCTGAGAGCTTGCCTGCTAACATATAAAACTAGGCTGCAGTTCTACAATCCTTTACCCCATAGAATGAAGTTGCAATGGCAACAATGTAGATGAAAAACCAAGAAATACTTCTATCAATGGAGTCTTTCCCTCAGGTAGATGACTTCATAGACACTGCCAACTTAATCCTACTCTACATGTCTTTTTTTTTTTCTTTTGAAGAACGCTAGCACAAGTTTAGTAAGGAATTATAACTTGGTGCTGTATAATCATTAAAAAATGAAAACTGCACATAAAAACTGTTGTCCCATTAACCAACAACATATGTGCAACCAAATCCCCCTCCTCCCACACGCACAGTTAATAATATATGCAGTCCATGATTGTTCTGCTCAATATTCTTATCTCTGCTGTTTAATATAGATCTTGGCACATGGTAATACTGAATTATTATTAAAGTTAACTAAACATTAATCAGAAATATACAACAATGCTTCTGTTGCCGCTCTCTGTCCAATTCTTATTATACTGCTCTTATTGTATAATGGTTATTTTTATACCCATCTGAAAATACTCCAGTCTGAGTACCTTACACAAAATAACAATTGAGATTTAAGAGATCAATATATCACACAGTTCTAACACTATCATAAGTAATTCTGTATATTATTCTGTTTCTTTATTAGGGGATTTTGGTACTTAATGTTTCTAAAGATCCTTTCCAAGCACCACACAATACAGCAAACAACCTAGTTTTGAGCTAGCTAAAGCATGTGCTTTAAGTTGGATGCTAGGGACCACAAAAATGTCAATTACATTGATTAAAAAAAAATATTGTTGTAGCTAGAATTGCAACACTAAGATTTTAATATAATTTTTAAGAAGTAGAAATGGAAATAGAGACCCCTCTTTGCACTTGATGGTTCTTTAGATTTGAAGGAAAGTGTCACTAGCTTTACACCGTTAGCTGTGCATTGGTCCCTCATTTCTACTGGGAAAATAGTATGATTTATCTGATTATGAGTTTGAAAGGAGAAACCAGAAATATGTAGCTCAGCTCCTTCCCCTCTAACTGGCAGCTTGCTTGCACACACAAAATATTCTGTTCTTGTGCTCTAAGCTCTAAGTTTCACTGAAGTAGGCTTCCTTCACAGCAGAGATCAGAGATAGCTACATACTGATTATACCTGAATGGATAAATGTGTCTAATTCTAGGTTTTGATGTTAAAAAGCTTGCTGACTGTACAAATTTGCCAGAAAACATTTCACCAATATTTGTTCTCTTATCAGCTTTATTATCTATTCTATTTCCTACCTGGTTTAGAACTTGGGTTAGAAGAATACTACTTACTAGTCACTCTCAAATAACCCAACACTACAAAGATCATTAATGATTTTAAAATGACCATAATAATAAAAATTTTTGTCTAATGTTATTTCACTTAATGAGGTGCCATTTTTAGTGTTTGTGTGCATACTTGCACATATAACATGCATGCAAAACTGCTGTTTTTCATTTAATATACCAGAATGACAAACCAGAAAAAAAAATAGCTAAAAAGCCAGATACCTAGGAAAAACTTTTGTCTCATTTATATAAAATACGTATGTATACCTGCTTGGTAAGCACCAAAGATGGTGGCTGCTCTTGGATCTAGGCCTGAACTTTAGCAAATAATCACTGTGTAACTGCAAGAAAGATGGAATGCTAAAAGGATAAAAACGCTCAAATTCTAAAGACATTTTTCAAAATGAGCTCAATTTTAAAATATGTCTAAAACTGAAGAATATATTAATCTTTTTCTGGAATATCTTCCCCAAAGCAGGGTGGCATCCACAGATACACATTACTATGTTGCTTTCAACTTCAAAAGTAACACATTTGTCAACTAAACATCTCTGTTAACAAGTAACAACTGATTTGAGGATTTATCACTGATCTGTCTCCAATGCATTTATTTGTGTCAACATAACTCTACTTTCTGAGTTATGAAGAAGTCTCAGGGAATGTTACATTTTTAAGTTATAATGCTCCAAGAAGCATCCATCACTTTACTCCGGTTAATATCATTATTCATCTTCTACTTCATCCTGTTTGCCAACATCTTTACTCTCTATTCAAGTTATGGATAGTTCTTTTCTTTCTCATTCCCCCCATTCAGTTCAGTTGATTGTTTTTAAAGTAAATTTTATGATTATGATTCTTTATTTTGTACATTTTGGGAATCTGTCACCTGAGACCAAACTTCTTTAAACAGAATTGTAGTAAAAGTACAACAGAGGAGTAATCACAAATTGTTCTTCATAATTAACAATTAAATATAAAGAAGGTAAATGAGACCTTTCCCCAGTCTCTCTTATTTTTAATCTGCAATGAATGAATATAAAAAATTTTTTCATCCACAAATTTATCAAGTACTTTGAAGGATAAACATCTTATTGTTTCTATATTTCTTCTTAATAACATTATCATTTTCACCCTTTACATAAAGAAGTTAGATGCGAAATGTACTATTTTATTTCCATAGTAACTAATTGAATCATGTTTTTCAAACACAGTTAAAATGGGGTTAATAAAAAAGTTTTAGATTGTTTGCTGTACTTAGTGAATCATTTGCCCAAACAACAAAATTTGAGATTTCTAAAATCCTCCCTCATTAGCTGAAACTCTGAAACTCTTCAGCAAAAAAGTAAAGAATATTAGACTAATGCTTAAGAGATCTGAGTTGGAACACATTATACTAACCACCAAATCACTTAACTATTTCAGGACTCAGTTACCTCATCTAAAAGCTGATTAGTATTTAAGATATCTTCAATCCCTAAAAGCCCTTCACAAGCTATTTTATTGATAGGTATTGAATATTTATAATTATCTAAAATAAATAATACATTTTCAAAAAATGGTGCAATGGGGGAAATAATAGGGTGTAAAAGTTAGTTAAAATCAGAATACTGATTTTTTGAGAGACAAGACCCAAAACAGATTAAGAAAAAATATTAAAAAAATGTATTTAAGGCATAATATGATTTATCAGAACCTTTCTAATCTAGAATTGAATGGGAATAATGCTGGAAGAGAAAGTGAAAAGAATGACAACCTTTCGGATGAGGGAAGAGGAGGACACTGAAAATGCCAATGGGAAGAAAATTTGGGAGAAACAAACTTCTATTATAGTTTTTCTAACAGTTTTCATTTAAATACAGTTGGACTCAACCAATTTTTGAGTACCGCAAGTCTTCATTTAATATCCTTAAGTGATTCCTGGAAGTTAGCACCTTAGGTAAACAATGTTAAAACCAGTTTTGCCATAGGCTAATTGATATGGGTAAAATTCTTACAGTATATTTCTGGTCATGAAAGTATTACCAAACTTTTAAATAAACACCCGAAACACTTCTTATATAAAATAATAGCATGGACTCATTCACTCATTCATTCATTGATTCACCTCAGCTTTTACAGTTTAGGGCCATGAGTGGTCAGAGCCTGTCCTAGCAGTTCTGGGAGCAAGGCGGGAGCCCAGCCTAGACAGGACACATTCCATTCTGCAGGGTGCTCAACACAGCCACACTCACTCAAACTGGGACAAGTTAGACACATACAAACTTAACTGGGGTATCTTTGGGGTGTGTGAGGAGGCTCAAGTCCCCAGAGACTTGAGAAGAACTGCAAACTCCACAGAGACAGCTGCACTAGTTGGGAATTGGATTTTTTCTTTTCAGGCACATTATAACAAATTACATTATTCAAAGACCTGCTTGTGTCCATATTTTATAGTTTTCCTATCCTTTCCTCACTCTAAGCTTCTCAGACATTAGTTCTTGCTGCTGTGATTAAAAATGTCATAAATAATTGCCCTATATCACTAGGAAGGGAATCTGTTGGGAAGTAGAAAGCAAAATAATGATAATAATAGTAATAAAATAACCTAAAAATGTGTAATCCTATGTATAAATTATTAATCAAAAGTCTCTGAGAAACTAGTAAGAATAGAAGACATCATCTCTACTCCATGAACTACACTACACGTATTTTGTGCTCTCCACATGCTTTTGGATATTCCAGATATTTGAGATAATCACATAAATGCCCTCTGTGTAGTCAATATACTTTATAAACCACTCTTCTAACACTTAACAGATAGTCCACCAAGAAAATGATAAGAAAATTTTATCTTGATAAGACTGCTACATAGTATATATTTTGCTAACTATTTAGCTAAAGCTCCTACTTTTTTCACTCCATTTTTATATTCTACAACTTTAGTTTTTATTTGATAAACTGATAATCACTTAAAAACAATTCTACTTAAAAATGAGAATAAGGATCTAGAATTTCAAATTTCTTAAACACCAGAATCTAAGGTAAAACAGCAGTCTCATGCACTACTCTTTGTATTTTTATACCAAACATACCCCTTTAATGAAATAAGGACCTTCATTTTCATAAAATATTCCAACAATCAGTTACATAAGTAGTAGAACGTTTAATGACAAATTTAGTTAAGAAAATTCACTATATTACACTGCTCATGTGTATCACAGGGTGATGCTTTCCCAATTATCTTACAGAACTGAATATAAAATTAGATTTGTGGACTGTTAATGGCATTATCAATCTTCCTTCCTTTATACAAAATGTTTGCAACAAAGGTCTGACTCGCAAATACCTTAAAAATAAAAGACCAGTATAAATGTAACTGAAAAAGAAAACCTGGTTCCTCAGAACAGAAAATTAAGGAAAAATTAAGTAATTTGCTCATGATCCTAAAGACACATACTTCTAGTATTTGCTTTGAGGTAAGTGAATAACTAGCATTAAACTTATAAAGAATTCCAAGCCTTTTTTTGTATTAGAAATAAGTATAAAATTTAAGACTTCCTTTCAAAGTGAATTGGATTTTTTTTTTGTACCTTTGAGAATTCTTCAGGTTCCTTTATATCTAATGATCGTGTTGCAAATTCTAATAGTTCTTCAGAGTTCTCCAGGGCGTTATTACATTGACTGAGCTGACTCTAGGAAAAGATAATGAGAATTAAAGTCTTTCAGAATCAGAATCTTAATATAGAGTTATAAGGAACGTACCATTTTAATATCAATAAATAATATTTTATATATCTACTAATTTTAATTATGTTAATTCATTGTACTTAACATCGCTCCATAATTTACCCAAAACAGCTTAACTGCACACAATATACTCCATCATTTAAAAACACAAAAGGAAATATAAATAAATTGGGATAGAACTTACCTAAAGATCATTCTTAAATAACAGTCATTAAAGTATTAAGTTAAATTAAAATGTCAAAATAATTCATATGTAGATAACCTATGCTACAATAAAGAATAAATTTTTTGACAATATTTAACTATAAGTTGAAGTTTGTGACTCAAGTTACAGGCATATTCTTATGCCACAGTCTTATGCCATTTGTCATTTTATCATATTACTCAAGTAATGCATACTACAATACATGTGAATTTAGAATTCTATGACTGTGTAACATAGGAATCACAAACACAAAGGCCGAGATATGAGGAAGAATGAAGCCGAGAAGATAACACAACTTATTGTGCTGGGCCTGTATATTTACAGTGATACAGTCATGGCAATGTGCTGATTGGTGCACCTAACAAAAACTTTTCTGATTCAGTTCTCTCTCTTCAATCTATCATTTGTAAATCTAAAACTAAGCTCAGTCATGTGAAAATATTGTCAGTGTTACCTTCCAATAAATAAGAACCAATTTCTAAGATTTTAAATGTACCCATGATTCTTCTTCAGAATAATATGTATTTTCATTGTCAAGTGTACTTATTTTTCTCTTAATATTCAGCACTAAAGATAATATTATAATTCATTTATTGATTTCTACTACTATCTTATTTTGGGGAAGTAGAATAGTTCAGCCAAATAGTTCATGTTTTCTAAGAACCTAATCATAATTTCATAAAACATTGTTCTCTATGAGTATACCCCTCAGACATTTCAAAGAAGAATTTCAAATACCCTCTTTGAAGAAAAACTTTAGAAAAGGTTCTAAGCAAAAACACTGAGAACAAATGGTAGGTATAAATGGTCTATACAGGATCACTAGGGCAGACTAAAACAATGTAGCCTTAAAGTAAAAATTACCAAGAAAAATAAAAACAGTATTACAAGGAGCTATTAAAAAGAATCCAGGGTCCTCCCTGGTGGCACAACAGATTAAAGTGCAACACTATGAAGCTATGTGCAGCCATTGCAGCAAGAGTTTGATTCCTGGCCAGGGAGGTGACCCACATGGAGTGCCAGACCTCTCCTGTCTCGTCCGCTGCTCCCTTCCACAGTGTATTTCAGTTGATCTGTCTGTTCTGCTCCCCACTCTGTCTCTGGTGAATCCTCTCACCCCCCTGTACCTCTGGCCTGTACCTCAGTTCTTGTATACCTAAATAAATAAATCTTCAAAAATAAAATAAAAGAATCCACACTAAGGTGAAAATTTAGGATAAAGTAATAGCTTATTCTAAGAAAATAGAGGAAGGGAAGGCACATAAAAAAAATGGGTAGAGTACAAAAGACCACAAGCTTCTAAAGGAGAAACTTACAGAGGAATTGTCAAAATATCTTAACTAAACAATATGCTGTGGAATTAGTGAATCCAAAGGAAGAACACAGTGTCATATTTCTCTGAACAAGGAAATGGCATCAGAAGCCAAATTGTTCTTATTGATATCTGATTTTTAAATTATCCCAAGAAAGTTTCATGATTTGAATTTCCATAATGCTAATATCACCATAGCTTTTCCTTAAAATCATGAGAATAACTTTAAGAATGAACAGCTATGTTGATTAAGCTTATGTCTCAAGAACTAATTATATTTTACAACATACTAACCTCTCAGTATCTCCCAATTTCCCCTAAGCCACCATTTCTATTTTTACAAAAAAAAAAAAAGCCAGTGTGTGTGAGATTGGGGGGAAAAAAGGTAAAAAAGAATTACAAAAGATAATAATGCATAAGATAGAAGAAAATAAAAAATGGGATGGCTGTAAAAACAGTCTAGTGGACAGGGCCCTGCCCGCACATCCCCGGGGGCACATCTGAGGACGAGTTGTGGAGAGGGTTTGCAAGGGCAGACACTGCTGTCCAGTGAACAGCCCTCTTGCTACTTACACAGTAATAGTATAAGGTATAATTGGTATAATTTCCATCTATGCCCAGACTGTCTTGGACCCTGACCACACATTCAGTGGTTACCTGGGTGTCCCCAGCCACCTCGTAATGAGGGTCATGTGTCAAGGCAGTCATGCAGGAGTGCCTTACCCAAATCGCTTACACACACAGGTGTAGAGAGGCCGTGGCACACAGGAGCAGAGGCCCCAGTTGGAAGAGAGACCACAACAACAAAGACCTAAAGTGGTGATATAAGGAGGAGAAGATGGTGCTAACATCCTGTTGTCACCACCTCCAAACTGTGATACTGGCATAAAGACAAAGAGAGGAATGGAACAAAATAGAGAGCCAACATGATCAGTGATCTATGGTAGAAATGCCAAGCTGTCCAACGGGAAAACTACAGAATCTTCAACAAATGAAATGGAATGAAGTTGGAACTTTTCTTCATATTATATACAAAAAATAATGCTAAATGGATTTTTTTCAGTGAGCCCTAAAAAAACTAATAAAAGAAAACATGGAAGAAAAGCTTTATGGCACTGAATTTGGCAATGATTTCTTGAATGTGGCATCAGAAGTCCAGGCAACAAAACGCAAATGGGACTCTATCAAAGTCTAAAATTTTCCACATTAAAGAGAGCCATCACAAAGTGAAAGACAACCTATGAAGCAGGAGAAAATAACTGAAAATTATGGATTTCACTAGGGGTTATTTTCAAAATATGTAAAGAACTGCTATAATTCAAAAGCAAGAACAAAACCCCCACAAATTAACCCAATTAAAAAATGGGCAAAAGGGTGGGAAGAATGCACTGAACTGTGGTGATGACACATGGGTAACTGGTAGTGGGAAGCCCCTGGGGATAACAACTGAGATGAAAAAATGCACAAAATGAAGAGTGATGTAAAAAAAAATAAAAAATATAAAAACAACAACAACAAAAGGACAATAGATTTGAGTAACATTTCTCAAAAGAGATCTAAAAATAGCCACAAGTACATGAAAATATCTTACAGTTTTAGGGCTCACTTCTAGGTGTGCAATCCATTTGGAATTAATGGAAATAACCCAAATGTCCAGACAGAAGACTAGACAAAGAACATATGGTATATACATATAATGCACATCACTGTCATATAAAAAGGAAATTCTGACACATGCTGTAAGATGGACAAACCATTAAGACACTGATGAGTGAAGTCAGTCAGTCACAAAAGGGATAAAATCTGTATGATTCCAATTACAGGAAATAACTAGGGTAGTCAAAACAACAGAAACAGAAAGTACAATGGTGGGTGCCAGGAGGTAGGAGGAGGGACAAATGGGGGATTGTTATTTGATAAAGCTACAGTTCCAGTAATGCAAGTGAAAAAGGTTCTAGAGAGCTGTTACACAGCAATGTGACTACAGTTAACATACCGGAAGATAGTCTTAAAAATATTAAAAGTAAATTTTATATTATGCTTTTAGCACCATTAAAAAAACAAAAACGAGAGCTATGATCAAAAACAAAGTCAAGATTCACTTTTCTATACATTAAAACTACATTTATATCCAAAATTTACTAATTTTTGCTTCTGATAAATTAAGCTTTGAACAGACTATTGTATGATCTCACCTGTAGCTCATGTGATTTACGAGCTTGTTCCTGCTTGATACTGCTCATCATACTTTCCTTCACCTCATCCAATATAGAGTACAAACTATCAAATTCTTCATCTAACTCTGAAAGGATGTTGGAAGAATTTTCCTGTTTAATAAGACAAAACAAAACAATGTTTTTATTCAAAAGTTGTTAAACAAAACTAAAGGCAGTACTTTTCAAAGGAGAAAACAGTCCTATTATCTATAAACTCCATCAGTCTAACAGTTACAACAAAAAAACTCTAATTTTGACATAAGGCTTAAAAACAAATCCAAGGAAGTTAGCTGCTAATGCTCATAGTAGTATTCATGTATGTTTTGAGTTAAGTAGCCCTTATGAACTAGCCCAACAAAGACAGTTAAAATAAACAAAAGGTGAATCCATAGGGAAGGATTCACTGTAAAAGGTCTATGAACTTTCTATGCTTATTTCACAAAGAAACAAGCCTTAAATTCTCTTAAGCACTTTCACTGGAAAGCATCACCAGGTTATTTTGAGGTTCTTTTCACAATTACTATTTAATTATTTATAACATGAATTATCTGCCCAAGCCTGTGTCTATATCCTTACGTATTGCTCTCTTCCCTCACTGGGCCCTTTACCATTTGCTTTTATGTTTTATTTTCACCTACTTCTCCAAGGAGACCTCTTCCACTATGTGTCATTAAAGAAGTGTTTAGTTTCCCAATACTTTATAAAATGTAAAATTTGCTTAGCTGGAATCAGAAGAGACAAACATAAAATGAAAAGGGATAAAAGTGAACACCATTATATTCCCTAGCAACTTCTCCTGAGTTTTCTTTTTCCCTGACTATTGGTTCTATCCAGGAAGAATGCAGGAATAGCAAGGAAAACTTTATCAGCCACTTAAAAACCCTGCTCTCCCCCTCATCAGTTTATAATCTTGCACTGATAGATGGGATATATTTATACTTCTGCTATTACCCAACAATCACTCATTGTAGCATTTATACAAACTTTTAAATAAAAGATTCATACCTGAACTCCTTTTAGTGTTTGATTTAGTGTGTCAATAAAGTTCTGAATTTCATCATTTTTATTTGCCAGAGTTGAAATGATCCTTTGTAGTGCTTCCTAGGATTACAAAATATTAAAACATAGTATTTTAATAAGAAAAAAATATGAACACTGTAACAATTGTCTAAACAAACTCCATGAAAGAGTGTATGGTATAACAGGAGCAATTTAAAGTTTCAAAGTGTATTTATAGAATGAGCCAAGTGTTTTATAAATTTACTGCATTTATTATCAGTCTGTAGTGAAGGAGGGCAAAAACAACCTGCTCTGTCAACCTGAAAAGATGCCCACTAGGCCTCAGATTTCATTTCAGGTCTCACTTCCATTACCTTTCAAACACTGATGGGCAGTGGAGGACATCATAGATGGATAAAGGCAATATAAGTGATATGAAGCTTATCTAGACAATGTAATTTTATATTTTGCATTATTAAAGAAAATGTAGGCCAGAAGATACACTTTGACAAATATCAATTCTGCTTTATCATTGTAAAATAAAGAGGATATGTCTCCAAAGGAAATCTACAGAGGTAATCTCAGTTATTATCCCTTTGGCCAAGTACCACAGTAACCAAGACCTCAAAAAACAAACAGCAACAAAATAAACAAATCACTACTGTGTCAGGATAAGCCTCTAAATTATCTGACAATGGAATTAGACTAAGATAACTGCTAATGCTAGCAACAAAAAGGGTCCTATACACCCCAGCCAAGCAAAGCTGTAATGATTCCCATGGAATGAATCAAAGTGATTTGGGGAGTGTACAAGGCAGAGACTCTGAGCAAAAGAAAAACAACACTTTCATATTCTTAAAAGTCAGTCACTATCTTAAGCGCTTTACAAATATAGATCATTGAATCCCCTCAAGTTCTCTGCGGTGGGATACTATTATCTTTGTTTTCTAAAGCAGAAGCTGAGAGGTTAAATTCCTGCCCAAATCTCAGAGTAATAGGAAGCAGACTCAGGAGTCAAATAAAGGCAGTCTGACTCCTAAACCTACTCTTTAATTATTACACTCTACAAAATGAAAGTGAAGATCGGAGGGTCGGGAAAAGGAGGTCAGAACATGTGAGTATACTACAAGAACTAAGGTTTTACTTCAAGACTGGAAAAAGCTCGAACTGATCAACAGGTCATAACACAAACTACTAAGCCACGTAAAAGGACAACAGCTATTCCAACTACACGCAAATACCATCTTGTAAATCTGAGACATGATGACTGTCATCATTTGAAGTGGCAATATGCCACTGGGTTTATATGAAGATGCCAAATTCAAATGTGGGTCTTAACTCTGCTGCACTCAATAAAAATGCTCTCCCAATTTGGGCCACTAAACAGGAAACTATCCAGTGTGAAAGACCCTGAAATGATGATACAGAAACTTACTGTCCTTAGAGTTTATGGCAGAAAACCATTATACATAGGTTTGGATGTCAGCTAATCAGAGGCGATCAAATAGCAACTGGTCACAATTAGAGAAATATTTAATATATGGATTTCCCACAAGCATCTATATACACCAGAAAATTTTTTAATTCAATTTCTACATGAATACTCCAGTGAGATACAGAAACATCACTAATCAACCTATAATTTAGGGGACTCAAATTGTTATTCAGTTAGTAGTCACTAAGCATTTCCTATGTTCTAGGCACTGCACTAATATATTTATTATCATAATAGATTTTTTTTAAAAAATAAGTATATTAGTCTTTGCATTTTTGTGTGGAAGAAAGGTAAGGCTAGAGAAGTTAAGCAGAGTATGTCTGAGATTACACAACTATCAAATGGTGGTCAAATTCAAATTCAGGAAGCTGCCTCCAGAGTGAGGGCGTTTCTGTGAACCTAGGCTGCTTCCACTGCTGGGCATATAGAAAACATTCACAGAATTTCTGCGTCTGGGGCAAATGCGTCCAGAAACCAGCATATAGCATTCTAATATCTAAATACAATACCTAAATGCCACTAGGACTCATGCCTCTTGCATTGAGACAGACATCACTTTTGAATTAGATATCAAGAGTTGAAATTCAGAAAGCTCTATCTAGCTGGAAGCTAGATAACCAGATTCTTACCAGTGGGCTATAGCTATGACAATACACACAAAAGAGTATTTTACTGGGTGTAAAAAGAAGCTGAAAAAGGAAAATTATCTATGTGGGGGAATTCAGGAATCTGATAAAGTTGCTGATCGGCAACTCTCTAGCAGTGAATGGTTGGGAACAGTGCCTGTGTAAAGATGCTCCCCATGTCCAGAGGAAAAAATTCAAGGGAAGACCTGGTGAGGAATGCTGCCCTTCCACCCTAAGCATTTGAAAGATTCTGGGTTACAGGAAAGGGTATGCTCCCATCTAGACTCTGAGGAAATAAAAGAGGCTAAAGAAGTCTAATCCATAGTCAATGACCTTTGAAATGGGATGTGCCATCTAATGAGGTTTAGTTAGCTCATATTCAGCCAAGGAAAACCGAAATCTCACCAACTACTGAAGGGAGGTGGGGTGGCAGTGGGGATAGGACTGGAAGAAGTGTAAAGTGACATAACCCCTTCTAAGGGTGACCTGCCATACACTTCAAAAAACTTTTAAAACTATACCTACATTAACTCAGTAATTCTATTTCTACTAAAGTACTCTAATGATTAATTAAACTAGAAGAAACATTATCTCAGTGTTATTTGTAACATTAAAAGGTTGAGATCAGGGAGCCTCCTTGCTGGCACAAGAGGTTAAAGTGCAGCACTGTGAAGCTATGCACAGCCACTGCAGCAGGAGTAGATCCCCAGCCAGGGAGCTGACCCACATGGCACAGTAGACCTCTCCTGACCTGCCCACTGCTCCCCTTAGCAGTGTATCTCAGAAGAGCCATCTGCTCTGTTCCTTACTCTGTATCTGGTGAATCCTTTCACACACACACTCCCCCCCCCCCATTGCCTGTACCTCAGTTCTTTTATGCATAAATAACATCTTTTAAAAAGAGTTGCAATCAACACAAATTCACAACAAAAGGTTCTAATTAAAAGTCAAGTATAACATTCACACAAAAGAATTCCACTGAATCATTAAAAGTGCTGTAGAATGATACCAAATGGAAAAATATTTGTAACATATTAAGTGAAATGCACATTATAAAGCAGTATACATAGCCTATCACCACTATTTTAAAGAACTTTTATATGAATTTTTAAAAGATTGGAATGTAATACACAAAAATGTTATCTCTGGGTCACAGGATTATGGGTGATTCTTACCTTACTTCCATGCATCTATATCTCCTATTTTCCTACAATAAATTTGTTTTACTTAATTTTTAAATAACAAAAGGGCACAGGATGGCCATGATAACCCTTTATTATAAATTAGTTCAAAATATAATTAGCTATCAATCATCAAGCATCAGTAATTGAGACCAGATTCTATCAGATCTTCTGGCTGGGAAGAGGACTAACTGAAGATATAAAAATAGACAATTAGAGTCAAAACCCACCAGCTTCAAAATATTGTCTTTCCTAGGTTTGAGTAAAATAGCTGTCACTATGGCAAACATTCAGTATGTGTTTACTACAGAAATGATTCTGTTTACATGAAACCAGGAACTGCAAAGAAGCATTATATTAAATTAAAAAAAAAAAGCAAACCAGCTTCACTGTATTTCTAATTTTTAAAAATTGCCAAGTTCAACAAAGTGAAGACCTTCTGTATTTAAGTACAGTGATCGTGAAATACAGTGATCGTGAGCATGTCAGTATGTTGTTTATATATACTTTCTTGCTCAACATTAGAAAGCTAACAGCACCCCTCAAAAAAAGTAACAAAGAGTTGGCCAGGAGGGGAATACATATATAAGAAGAAAACTGGGGGTTTTTTGGAGCAAGGACCAATCTAAATAATGTACCATACCATATATCAATTATTTTCAGTAGACTTAATTAGCTTTGTAAACAGACACTACCTCATAGAGGTTTAATGTCATTAACATGTTAAATTTTATTACTTTAACCATGCATATAAAGGCAAAAGACTCAGGCAAGATGGATGGTAATGAAAATAGCTGGGCTGTGAAGAAAGAGCTGGTTTGAATCCAAACTACCACTTGCTAGCTGTGTGACTGAAGAAATCACTGACCCTCTCTGTGCTTCACTTTCCACATCTGTGGAGCAGGAATAAGACTGTTTAAAACAGTCTAACACGATGCAAAACAATGTTCAAATTTAATTTCTCTCTCCTTTCCCCAGAATTATTTTTTTTAACTGACAGGTAATTTTGAGTATGAGACAGTGGGTTAGCTGGATATGGTGGAATTATTTGAACTGCTAGGGTATGATATGAAAATAAAGGAGAACAAATACAGGGTAAAGAAAGAAATAAAGGATAAAGGAGCCAAGAATAGACACACTATTTGCAGCAGGTTGTCAAGCTTTAAAACTATCCTTACTCAGGTCAATCTATCTCCTCAATCTAAGTTGTCTAGTCTTGTACAATCAAGCCTGGCCTGTCACTAAGCCTTTCTAATTAAACAGTAAAAAAAAAAAAAAAAAAAACACAGGAAAAAGTGGTGAAAGCAAACAATTAACAAAGTAAGCTCTTGGTGACATCCTTCCTGCTGGATCCCTTTTCTCTTCCTCTCTACCTTTATTATCTTTACAGCATGTACCTTTCCTAGAATCAGCAACCACTATGAATGTGTGAATGCTCTCCTGTGCAACAACTTACACTATCAAATTCCAAGTGTCAAGATTCTAGAAAGGTGCAATGTCTTATTTGTTTCAATGTTGTCTTTGAACATAAACATTTTATCAAGTAAAGAAACCTTCAGGATTTTTATCTTAAAACCACTTAAGGACATAATCAAAAGGTTTGAGTATCAAAGGAAGACACCTATCCATAACACATCCTGTTCACAAAAGTGACCCAGAAACTCGATATAAACAAAAATCCTTCTGTTTATTTCAAAGCAATAATACTGTGGTTTTCTGTATCCAACAGTATGCCTTACATACCCAAGGCAATTATGTTTTCTTCCTCTACTCAAACAAAGCATCTGTTGCTAACACAACACTGAAGCCCAAGTTATTTTCACAGACAAAAAAGCAGCTGGTCAAGCTAATCCATTTGCTGACTAGCCACCATCAAGCTTCTGTAAGACTGTCCAGTTAACTTAACCTCTATTGTCAGATCCCAATAATCAGAACTTGCAATCCTCTTTCAATTGAGATTTAACAGCTTCTTAAGCACCATCATTTGAAATCACTTATTACAGACATCAAAAAAGAAAACATTTTTAAAAAAAATTAAAGACAGAGATAAAACATGGCTAGACCAGACTCAAAAAATAGTCACACTGATTATCAGTGAAAGGACAAAGTATTCTGAAGTTGGAATTATGAAATAACAATACCCAACAGACAGTACCAACGTGTGCTAGATATGGTTAAGAGATTTTTAAAAATTAGTGAGATCCTCACAGTAACACTTTAAGTACAAATGTTTTCTCTATTTTGTAGATGTGGAAATAGAGTCACACACAAATTCATTCAGCTCATAAATAGTAGGGTTGAAGACCCAAAGTCAACCACTTAATAATTTAAAGCTCCAATCCCAATGCTTTACAAACAAGCAAACACTCCGGCCACTGGCAGCACCTAACCATAGTTCTTACACTAAGTTACAATTCCTTTGACTATTCTAACATTCTAAAGCAGTAAAGAAAAGTCATGCCAGGGCTATATTACTATCTTAAGGAGAAATAAATATCCAGTTTAGTTCATTGTTTACTGACATTTATAAGTAATTCTTTAATAATTCATGAGAAAAGGATGCTAAAATTCTAATCACTAGAGGTTATGAGCATTAACACCAAATACTGGTTTTATTCTATAGAAGAATATAAAAATGTTTTAATTAGAAAAATTATTTAATACCATCAATAGATTCAACACATTTTCTAATATGGAGAAGTTAATGCTCAAAAAAAGAGTTATCACAAATAAGGTATATTAGTGCCAGTAGAAGAGAATAGTTAATTCTTTGCTACCTCAAATGGTGTACCTGGTGCCTTTTGGTACTCAAATACATCATGAGGAATGAAACCAAGTAAAGTTTAAATCTTAGTCCTATAGCTAAGAAGTCACAATCGCTAATTCTTGAGTCCTCTGTAAAGTGAGGGATAATGCATACCTGACAAAATAATTCACATTAAAATAATTTTTAATTATACCTTACATCAGAGAACTTGTGCTTATTCTTTGTAAACTTTAAAACACCATATTTTCACTGAGGATTATTTCAACTCATTTTTCCAATAACCCTATCAAACTGTCTTACCTCCACTGCACAGATATCACATGACTTTTATCTAAAATGTTGTATGAACTGTTAAGTGCTTTACAAGCTTAGGCAGAAATATTTAAACACCACACATATTTAGAACACCTGAAATTATAATTTTAAAAAATGGCTTACTCGTAGTCATGTAAAAGTATACTCAGCTGGGCTTCCAGATGCATGATACAATGAAACCATGTGCACTTTCGTTACATTGCAACAGTCACCACTTAAAACACCACCACACTATTTGTCATGCCCCCCCTCACTCTGTTCCCCAAGGACATAAATTCAGGCAAAACCATAGAATATATGGTTCCAGTAAGTCCTTCCAGTGCTTTCTATCTAATAATAGAAAAGAATGGTCTCTTGGATAGGCCCTTGTTTTTCCCTGCTACATTATTAATAACTCTTGTTTTTCCTTCCCATACTGTACTAATCTACAATTACACTATAATCTAACAAAGAGAACAGGATATTTGCATTCTACATAGGAATTATCGTTGAACGTTAATAACTCATTTCCGATCCAAACACTGGCTCAAGTTCTCTAATTTTTTTTTTTGCCTTTAAAACAGCTAGTTCTGTACATTCTTTCGTTAACTTGCTCGGAATGTACAAAGCACATGGCACAACCAATAAAGTAACAGAGACTAGCAACACCGAGCTGGTCAAAGAGGGTGGGATTACTGCCCTGTCAACTCTTCCACCTTTTCATTCAATTCAGCTAACATTAAACCCTAAGATCCGCTTAAGAATTTGGGGAGAGGGAGGGCTTGGAAGGGGGTACACAAGAGGGAGTGTTACTAAGTAGATTTGATCCCCCACCTAAGGAGCCTGTATTGTGAGAAAAGAGATGACTTAGATGGAGGAAAGGGTATGAGCTCCGGTTCCGCAGGGTGACCCCATCCAGTGCCTAGGTTTTTTCATCCGCTGAGGACAGACAAACCCGCACTCGGACGACGGGAGGCTGCGAGAATCAATGGGGCCTACAGCACTGCAGAAAACGAGAGCTTACAAATTGGAGAGGTCTCCCTATTTCTCCAGCGGAGCCAGGGCCCGGGACCAAGGGCAGAGCAGAAGCCAGCCTGGGTCACCGGGTGCGGTCCCCGCAGCCCGGAGAGGGCTAATTCTCTCCGGCCTCAGAGACAGGCCGAGGGCCTCGCCCTCCTCCCCAGCTGCCTGGTCTGGCCGGGATACCCAGCGCGCCCACCGCCCACCGCCCACCACGCCGGGCCCCGGCGCCACGCCCACCCACAGCCAGGCCCCGCGGCCCCGCGCCCCTGTCTCCCGCTCACTTTTTGAGCATCCATGGCTAGGGGCTAAGTCCGCAGGGCCCCACACTGCGTCGGGAGGCTGAGGGAGGTCGGACACGCCAAGACCGCTACCCAGATGGCTGCTCCGCTCCGCCGGCCGCTGCCGCCCCAGGCTCAGCCTCAGCCCGCACCGG
>NW_004567107.1:20546414-20555140 GCF_000260355.1 Condylura cristata
GCGGGGCGGTGGTGAGGGCACGGAATTTAAAGCTCTGGCCCAGGAAATAAATCAGATTCCTCTCCATCCCTCACGCATCTAAGCTCCGCTGCACACTGGCCAGCAGGGCGCAGCCTGGCTAGACCAGTCCCAGCTGTCCGTTGAGAAGGAAAGACTGTGACGGGCATGTAGTGGAATCATGGGCAAGGCCTATAGGAACGGGAATGGACCCAAGTGTCTGGTAGGCCTTTCCCAGAGGACCCTCCTAGGCATCTTGCTATCTTGATTTTTCAGTAAGTCTCTCTCTGAACCTGTCTCATCTCCAATAAAATAAGAGAAAGAATGTCTTTGCAGAGCACTGTGAGGATGAAGTGCCTAGTACACCTTTAATGTTCTATAAATTGTAGTTATTGGTAGGGAGAGGGAACCTGCAGGGTCCGAGCTGAGGGAATAGTGCAAACTTTAGAAGACTTGGAAAGGTAGACTTGAAAAAGCAGACAAATCCATTTCTATTTCCATGACTGGAGAGGCTCAGAAGATTCAATTGGACAATCACTTAAGAGAATGAGTAAAAGGGAAGCTTATATCTTGTACCAATTCCACAAACAGAATTTAAAATAAGACCCTCTCACTGTCTTAAAATCTAGTATGGGAGGTTGACCAAAAAGAGTTTGAGTATTGTGAGACATTTAGAGGCGCTATAAAGTAAAATTACATGAGGACGATGGAGTCAGCAGATTGGGAGGGTGCTATTTTCCATGCGAAGACCTCTCTCAGGAGTGACCTGAGTGAAGTGTGAGAATGGGTCTTGGGAAACTCTGGAAGGAGCATTCCAGTTGGAAGAAACAGCATATATAGCACCAGGAGGAGATCAGGAGCTCTTTGAAAAACAGCATTTATCCTATAATGCTCCAATCCCAGCTATATTGTGATTTGATGACTGAGATTTCTTGTTCCCATAGCTCTATCCCCAGCACAGAACCTAACACCTAGTGTACCTCAATAAATCCCTTTTCATTTGGACATAAAAGAAACAGGATGGAGGGCACAAAATGGGAAACAAGAGCTGGTTGAGGAGGTAGGTCAGGGCAGGTCTGTGCAGTTTTGCTCCTGTCAGCTGAAAAGAATAATGGTATTCAGTCCTGTAGAGAGGTGCTCCCTCTCTTAGTACCAAGGGAAGGAACCACCTATCCAAGCTGTTCTGCTTTCATAAAGAGCAGGGGGACGATCAGGCACCCAGCCACTAGGGCACTGTGGCAGCCCTGTACCTACGTACTAGGCCTTTCTCCATTCAGCATCCTTTTGCAGCTGAGTCATTTTCCCAGGAGGAAGAAATGCAGCTCAGTACTGGACAGCTACAGAGGTCATACCATCCAACTATTGGCTTTCCATGCCTGGCACTGTGGTATCCACTATCAAGAAGAAAAAGTGACTGTCCCCAATTCTGTTGCTGTAAAGAACCTACTTCACTACTTGTCAAAGTACATCTCCTGGGCACTTTAAAGCTGTGGACATAGCCAGAGTAGAAGGCCAAAAGAGGCTTTTGGAGACAGTGAGTCACAGCTGAAACGTGATCGTCAGGTTCTATCAGAGGGCCAAATCCCAGGTTCTCACTCCTGGCTCCTTACCTCCCCATCTTCATGCTGTCTTCCTGCAGCCCAGCCAGGAGAGACTGTGGCTCTTGACAAGAATTCTACCCCATCTGACTTCTGCCCCCACCAGATGTCTTTCTTTGGCCAGTCTGTCTCCCCTGCTAAGCTTACCCTGAGCTGTCCACTTTCTACCCAACCAGGAAAGCTAGTTTCTTCTGGCTGTGACTTCTACCACCCCTAGTCCCTTATCAGGCTGAGCACCCCCAAAGTCACTCCCAGTACTTTTAGCCTGAGGGAAAGTCTTCCACCTTTTCTGTACTTAACTTTTCACAGCCAAATCAGTTTAGACATTTCCCAAAGTAGCTTTACTAGTAAACTAAAAATTACATAGTTCTCAAATGCAATCCTCAGACCAGCTGCATCAGCATCATCTGCTAACTTGTCAGAAGTGCGAATTCTAAGGCCTCAATTCCTGACCTAGTAAATCAGAAACTCTGGGTGTAGGGCCCTGTCATCTGTGTTTTAACAAGTCCTCTAGGTACTTCCCATGCTTGCGAACCACTGAACTATTAAGAGAAAGCATATTGCTAAGGGATATAAAGGAACTACAGAGGCATAAAACAGATGATGTTTCAACTCTTAGGTTTCTGATTCTGAGTGAGCTGATTGATGTTACTGGGCCTCCAGGACTGCCTTTCTGAGGAAACCTGAAGTTAGTAGCCTCAGTGTTGGCACAGTGGATGTAAAGAGTCTGGCAGAATTGTCTCTTCCAAAACCAGGTTCTCTGTCCTCTCCTGCCCGTGATAACCTTTAGCCCTGAGTTCCTTCATAATTTCTGGGCTTGCCAGTCTCTTGGAAGAGAAAGATCTCTCTTCTATATGTCACCAAGAGTTTTCCCTCTTGGGAGTCAGCCTAGAACCAGGACTGAAATCAGCAGTCTAAAGTTAAATTCTAACACTTCCAGTTACCAGCTATGTAGCCTTCAGTGAATGATTTAACCACCTCAATTTCCTCATCTGTAACAGAGATTCTAATAGTAATTCCTAGTTAGGGTTGTCTTGAGGATTAAAGAAGCTAAGTATGCAAATGCCTGTCTTACTATGTTTTTAACAACTGTTACTATGCTTATTCTCTGTATATTATCCTTTGCCATTTTTTTCCCTCTACCTCTCAATCTTTGGGGGCCTGAGAAGTCCTACATTCATCTCTGAACCCCCCTATTCACTGTTATAGCTGTCTTTTCTGAAGCCTAATAGCTGGTAAGATGTTTCTCTGTGTTTTAACCCCAAATCTTCCCCCCAGGACACCCTGTTGATATCTGGCCTGAGTCTTAGTATATGTCACCTAGGTCAAGGAAAACACTGAGCATCTTTAAGCCCCAGATGCTTTGATTGGGAAATAGGCAACATAACACCTGCCCAATGAGATAATTCATGGTAGGTGTTTAGCACAGTGACATGTAATGAGCATTCAGACAATAATATCTCTTGTCATCCCTTCCCAGCCATATAACCTAATTTTATTCTCTACCCTCTTCTGACTAAAGCCCAAACTTCCCCAAAGTCCTGGAAACCCTATAGAACTCAGAACACTAGTTTCTGAGACTAGGACATCA
Organism: Condylura cristata; assembly: GCF_000260355.1. NCBI lineage: Eukaryota > Metazoa > Chordata > Mammalia > Eulipotyphla > Talpidae > Condylura > Condylura cristata. The sequence goes on from NW_004567107.1 coordinate 20,549,601, forward strand.
TTATGGACACAGAAGTTGTCATAAGATTAAAAGCATGGTTCTGTCTGATGTGGGCTGACCTCCTTGGGATGGTCAGCTTCACACTTGAACTTTAAGCAAAGCAAGAAGTGGTCAGTGGACACAAATATGATTAGCAAATGTTCTGGAAATCATTTAGGAGAAATAATTAATATACCTGTGAGTATTTTGGCCTGCAGAGGAAGAACTCAGGGAAATGTGGCATTTATTTAAAATCTCTCAAGGGATATTGTGTGGAAGAGGAAACTGACATTCTCCAGCATTTCACAGATGGAATTATATCCACTGATAGAGGCTAAAGGAAGACGTATTTCCACTCTACACAACAAAAAAAATCTAACTTTCTAACAGAAAACAATGCCAAGCTGGAATGGAATTTGTTTGATAGTGAGGTCTCCATCAAGGGAGGCATTCAAGAAAGGCTGAGCATTTGAACTCTCATAGGAGAATTAGGTACTGGAAGAAAAACTTTAACATCTTTCCAAACTCTAAGGTTCTATCATTCTGCAAATTAGAGGTCAATAGTCATTGATTTCCTTGCTGACTCTGCTTTGAGATTACCCTCACCTCTGGGATGTCTTCTAAATCTCTTTTTCACACCCCCATTCTCATATGATCCATTGCAAAAGGCCCCACTCCTTCTGGGAGAGGGGATGGGAGGACAGGTAAAGAGGCCAAAGCCACTGTGATGTTACTATGTCACAATATCTCCTCCTTGTGTGATGGTCTGTTTCTGCTAGACACTGTACAGTGAGATAAGAGATGGTTACCCTTCAGCTCCTGCCTTGGCTTGGAAGCAACCTCTATACTCATAATGATCAGAGAATGGCCAAGAACAAAGCATTTTATCTACCTGCTGATCTCTTCCTTGTGAAAGGAGACTGAGTCTTAGCCAGGTCTCTCTGACCCAGAGCTAAAGACTCACTGCTTCTAATAATGTTAGCTAGCATGTAACCCGAGGGTAATCAGGAAACCCAAACTATTAAGGGCTATCCTCTCTGAAAGTGGTTCAGCCATCTGTGCCCACAAAGGCAAAAAAGCATATCCTTAATGTGAAAGATTTTTAATAGAATCAGTGTGCATTCAGAAATAAGAGAACAAAGGATATACCTAATGAAACTCTGAAAATTACCCATCTCCTCCTGGGCCAATACCAAGCCAAATATGCATGGCTCAGAGCAGGGCCATTGAAGCCCAAAAGCTTGCCACACATCTTTCTTTCTGGGAGGGAAACAACAGAAAGGAATTAGTCAGGTCCCAGAGAGTTGGAAAGAAATACTCAAAATTCAAAATGAACTGCATAATCCAACATGGAGTCAAGATATCGGCTGCCATTGTCTTTGACAAGGACCAGGAGTAACCTTCCCATGTGCCTGTCACTCACCTGTGTCTTCCAATTCTTTCTTCCAAGTATTTCTATATGTTCTCCTTTATGTATCTCCTCCAAGTCCCTCTCCTTTCCTCCTTCTACCTTCTTTTATTTATATATCCACCTTGCTCCTTCCCAGCAACCCCCAATTCAGGAAGTCTGATTCATGGTATGCTGGGATGCATAATCTAGGTAGTTTCCAGTAGGTGGGGCAGGGAACATCTGTTCACGGTGCTGCAATGCTCCACCCCCTTTTATGAAGATGCCTTCTAGAACAGTAAGAACATCACTTAGCTGTACCTCTCCCTCTGCAGATACTCTGAAAATGGTCTGGGCAGGCCTGAGGCTGGGTGATTGAGACAAGGGAAGCAAAAGGTCATAGGGAATGACTGTTCTTTTATTAGCTAAACACACAGACTCTGACACCAAACTGAATTCAAAGACCAGATCTACTATTTGTGTGGCTGGGGGTGATGCCTTAACCTCTCTGTACCTCATTGTTCTTAATTGTGAAATGAGAATATTAACAACACTGGTCATGAAGATAAATGGCAAAGTATGTAAAGTGCTCAGACTAAGGTCTAACATCCAGAAAGTACATAATCTCTCTATTGCCTGTTTTTTGCTATTTTCTGAACGAAGCCATTCTCTTGAGTACTACACTAAGAAATAATGGTGTCTGTGACACTGCTGAAGCTGCAGGGCTGCTGCTATTGGTCCAATGGCATGATGTCAGCACTTCCTAGGGAAATATGTCTCTTGAAATCCACCCCTCATTTAGAAGGTTAATCTAAACTTTTCCAGAGCAATAGTAGCTTGAAGGGGGAGGAGGACAGAACTTAAAATGGAAGGGTAGGACTTAAGCAGTTAGGAATGGAACCATTTCTAAGTCAAAGAAACAGCCTGAGCACAGAGGGAAACAATGAGAACTCCAGGAATAAAGAGATGAAATCAATGGAAATGCAACCTTGAAGCCCAGATACTGGCAAGCTATTAGGACACGGAATATTCTGTAGTCACGACATATTATCTTTATGAAAAATACACAGCAGTGTGGGAGAGGGCTAACGACATTGTGACTTAAAAATAATTTTAAAATTCTTAATTAGAATATTTTTTCTATATAGAGTTGCTAATAGCTAGTGTAGAATAATTGCTATTTTTATAATTTTTCTTCTGTTTATGCATACTGGTTTATGTGAGGTGTCATCATCTACAAAAATCTCAGCCTGGCTTCCTATGAGCAAATACACCACTTACAGATATTATACTACTTTTCTGCTTAAATACAATTGAGTCAAAGACAAGTAAATTGGCTTTGAAATATAAACTCAAAATTGGCCTGACTTCTTATTCTTTTGCTCTATAAAAAACATGCACACGTCCTTACGCACTGACCTTAAATTCTGAGACCATAACTGCCTCTCCTTGCTAAATTCTCCTTAGCACGGAGAGAGAATTTAGCAAGGAGAGGCAGTTATGGTCTCAGAATTTAAGGTCAGTGCGTAAGGACGTGTGCATGTTGTCAGTGGGAAGCCACTTACAAATTTATGAGCAAAGAGTTATTTTAGGAAACTCGATTTGGCAGGAGAAATAGAAGGACTTGAGTGGGATAAATCTGGGGTGAGAAGTTGACTGGGGACACCAGGAGTCCAGACCTTTTCCTTCTCCCTTCCCTGAGCTTTTTTCCCAGCTTAGACTCCTCCAGCCCCTTACTCCATCCCTACCACCAACATTAGAGTACAATGATTATCTAAGCATTGCAAACTTCAAGAAGTGTTCAGACTAAGAGAAAGATAATAAGTAATAAATTGGCCTTAATGAAAACTTTTCACTTTTCCTAAGTCATCTGGAATGGGGTCAGCAAAAATTTTTAGAAGGGTCAACCATTTAGTATTTTAGACTTCCCAGGAGGTATGGTCTGGTTACAACTATGAAATTCTGCCATTATGAAGAGAAAGCAGTCAAGGACAAAATGAAGGACCCCGTGTGGCTGTGTTCCCAAAAGACTTTATTTGCAAAAATAGGTTGGGGGTCAAATTTGACTCACAGGCCATAGTTTATCAACCTCTGATCTAAAAGAACATTGCTATTTTTCTTAGAAAATAAGTCTGAGATTCTTCACTAAAGACTTCTTCATCCCTCTTCTCCAACATTTCCCATACACATATGTTACAGTCCCCAACACTATTTATATGAGGGATTCCAGTGATGACATAGTGACCTAATTCTCTCCAGAGCAATGAGAGGCAAGAAGCATGTTAACGTGGAGAAACTTTGGATTTTGATATAGATTTGATCTCTGACTCTGCCAGCATAGCACACAGCCTGTCTGAGCCTTCAATTGCTTGTGGGCAAATGAAGATAATAGATACAACCTTAGGGGCTTTTGTGCAGATTAAATGTTTATAAAGTGCCCAGCCCAGTGACTGACATGAAACAGGTACTCAGTAAGTAGTTATTAACCCACAAGGGCTCTATAAATAGCAGAGTCACACAGGCCCAGTCCAGACTGTCTGAAGAGTAGCCACTGTGGACCCAGTTCCAGGCCAGGACTGGCACATCAGCGGAAAGCAGCAGGCATCACATTAGTTTACGCAAGGCTAGATAAGAAGACAATACTTAGTATGAAGCCAGTGCTGCAAGACAGCTTTGTATCAAATGCTTCTGATTAATCATTTATTAGGCAGCCCCACTGTACCCAACCCACTTGACTGTTGGTTTGGGAACATGGTCACACACTCATTGAAGTAATAAGATCCTGTTCTTCATCCACACTCTCAACAGCTGGTGAGTAGGAGGATCTTGTGTAAACAGCCCCCTCTGAGTCCATTCTTCCAGGCTCATGGGATCAGTCACCTTTTCTTCAGCTGAAAAATAAACACATCAAGAAAATGAATGCTTTCATTCTCAGGGGATTATGATACAAGGAGAAGTAATCAATAAGAAAGAGTTGGGGTCATCGCTATAGAAGATACAGAAGACACTGTGAAATGTAAGGAGGGTATACAAACACACACACACACACACACACACACACACATATACTAATGGAGGCCAACAAATGAGAAAGATTTGAACACAGAATGCTTGGGTTCAAATCCTGATTTTACCCCCTTGCTGTATATTTGTGGGCAACTTATTTTTACTTCCATGTATACAATGTAGATAATCACAGTGTGTTTCTTTAAAGTTGTTGCAAGGATTAAATGCATTCATGAATATAAAGTGTTTATTTTGTGCCTGGTACATAATAATGAATGCTAGATTAGAGTTTGCCATTAATGATGTTAGTATGGATTCTTTGGCTGTTCCTTACAGAATTCACATGTAGTTGTCCAGAAAACCCAATGAGGACAGAGATTCATCAGACAACAGCACATATGTGGGTTATCTACATGCCTGTCACCACTTTAAAAAATCTACAGCCATGTGGATGATGTGGATGATCACCAACCAATGATTGTCAAAATTATAAAATAGCAATAAATAAATGCATAAAAATTGGATTTTGTTTTTCTTCAAAAAACAAAACCTGTAATAAAAATGAAACTGGAGGCCCTCCCTGGTGGCGCAGCGGGTTAAAGCACAGCACTGAGAATCTAAAGCCGCTTCCGCATGAATTCAGTTCCCGCCTGCCCCGGAGGTGACCACATGGCGTGGCAGACCTCTCCTGACCCGCCCGCTGCTCCCCTCAGCAGTGTACTTTGCAGGGCTGCTGCTATTGGTCCAATGGCATGATGTCAGCACTTCCTAGGGAAATATGTCTCTTGAAATCCACCCCTCATTTAGAAGGTTAATCTAAACTTTTCCAGAGCAATAGTAGCTTGAAGGGGGAGGAGGACAGAACTTAAAATGGAAGGGTAGGACTTAAGCAGTTAGGAATGGAACCATTTCTAAGTCAAAGAAACAGCCTGAGCACAGAGGGAAACAATGAGAACTCCAGGAATAAAGAGATGAAATCAATGGAAATGCAACCTTGAAGCCCAGATACTGGCAAGCTATTAGGACACGGAATATTCTGTAGTCACGACATATTATCTTTATGAAAAATACACAGCAGTGTGGGAGAGGGCTAACGACATTGTGACTTAAAAATAATTTTAAAATTCTTAATTAGAATATTTTTTCTATATAGAGTTGCTAATAGCTA
>NW_004567107.1:20555240-20556201 GCF_000260355.1 Condylura cristata
GTACTTCGTCGATCTGTCTGTTCTGTTCCCCACTCTGTCTCTGGTGAAGCCTCTCACCGCCCCTGAGCCTCTGGCCTGTACCCCAGTTCTGTATGCACAGATAAATAAAATATATATATATATATAAAAAAAAAAACAAAAAAATGAAACTGGAATTTTCACTTGTGTATCAATTACATTGGAAAATAAGTGTTCCCATAGCTCAGCTCAATACAAGAAACAGAAAATGTGCAAAAGTTAACAAAAATGGTTTTGTTAAAGGATAGTTTTATTCTTAGGGAATTCATTTTGGAGTATTTAGTACAGCAAGACAAAATTGCTCTTTAGTGGTTATAAGTTACTAGGTGCATACACTCAAAGGAGAGTACACAGATAATGAAAAAAAATACATATATACAGAATACACATATAGAGACAGGTGATCAACAATAGATATAAGTCTGTGGTGGTCTGAATGCTTTTCTTATTCATGTAGCTTTTCTATAAGTTTAAAATCATTTCCAATTTAAAAGTTGTAAGCAGAATCAATAGAATGGGTGAAAACAGAAAAAAGAACTGACTCCAGCTTTACCATCAGACAGCCCAGGGCCACCGCAGGACAGCAGAGGTGACAAATGCTGACAAAACTCCAGGACTGCTTGGGCTGGGGACAGGTGGATCTCAAGTGGTTCAAGTATCTAAAGGCGATTTCAGGTTAGTCATGAAGTGACAGGCTAGCTGATGACATTCCCTGAGATGGATTGCCTCTGAATGAAGGCACATCACTGCAGTATGAGTGTAAACAAAAAGAAAAACAGGGCCCTTCCTGGTGGCACAGTGGGATAAAGCACAGCACTAAGAAGCTAAAGCCACTTCAGCTTTTGTTTTATTTCCGCCTGCTCTGGAGGTGACCACATGGCTCGGCGGTCCTCTCCTGACCCACCCGCTGCTGCTCCCCTCAGCAGTGTACTTTGCAGGGCTG
>NW_004567107.1:20556301-20570396 GCF_000260355.1 Condylura cristata
CAGTATGAGTTCAATTCCCGCCCCAGGAGGTGACCCACATGGCCCTGTAGACCTCTCCTGACCTGCCTGCTGCTCCCCTCAGCAGTGTACTTCTCAGTCGGCCTGTTCTACTTCCCACTCTGTCTCTGGTGAAGCCTCTCACTGCCCCTGCACCTCTGGCCTGTACTCAGTTCTATATGAGTAAATAAATAAATCTTAAAAGAAAAGAAAACCCCAATAATTAACAAAGGCAGGCTAAGCTTCCCTGATGCACAGTAGGGTCTGCTTGCCACCAGATACCTACCCCATGTGTAGGTCCCACTGAGAAGAGCATTGTTTGAAACCCTTGCCATAAGTTCTATTTTAGAGTTTCAGTCTTGAGACTTTCTTTTCACATGTGAGTTTATTGCCTTTTTCCTGATCTCGCTGTCTCAGATTTCTCCCCAATTTCAATTGATTTTTCAAACTGCTGACTGAATAAATCCTAAATCGTCACTTTCACTGCATCAGTTCCTCACTCAAGAAACCACAATGGCTCCTCTTTTCCACCACCACTTGATCACAACATTGCTATCTTATCAGTTCCATGTTTTATGATTGCACATATTCTGACTTGCAGTTTTAACTTTCATGATTTTTCCCCATCACCAAAAATAATAGAACCTACGATTAGATGGACATCTGATAGGAGTTGGTGTGTGTTACTGTTTGAGACCTGAACTCTAGACTTATAGCAGTGTGATTTGTCCAAAACTAAGATAAAAGTAACTTCTGCCTCCTTTTCAAAATTTGAGTTTTAAGATTTTGAACAGTTTCAGGTTTACAGAAAAGTCACAAAAATAAAGAGCTCCCACACAGCCCATGTCTAATTCCCCTTATTAATCTTTTTTTTAAAGATTTATTTTTCTTTATTTATGCATACAACAGATGGAGTATAGGCCAGAAGTGAGGGGAGGGGAGTGAGAGGATTCACCAGAGACAGAGTGGGGAGCATAACAGGCAGATCTACTGAAATACACTGCTGAGGGGAGCAGCAGATGAGACAGGAGAGGTCTGCTGCACCATGTGGGTCAGCTCCCTGGTGGGGATTGAACTCATACAACAGTGGTTGATGATAATTTGATAGCACTGAGATTTTTATCCCCTGAGCCACCACGGAGAGAACTCCCCCTTCACCCCCCAATATTCTTAATGGGATGTCAGAACTAATGAACCCACACTGGTACATAGTGATTAACTAAACTTCATACTTTATTCAGACTTCATTAATTTTCTAATACCCTTTTCTACTCCAGGATCTCATCCATGAAACCACATTATATTTAATTTCCTCTTATTTTAAAATATTATTTAAAAGACTAAAAATAAATGAAGTATAGAATCTGATTGAGTAAGATTTTATGTGACACTTTTGTGTATTATGTTTCCTATTCTCTTGAACATGAAAAAACTCACAGCATCTAACTCATCCCAAGTCATGATTAGAACTTTCTTTTCAAGGCCTCCTCAGATTTCCACTTTCTGTCTGATCCCTTCGGATCCTGGCACACCATTCTTAGATGGTCAGTGGGGAGCTGCATCTGATTAGCTGATTCAGGAAAGTTTTGCTTCCTATATTGTATAAAGGAATTCTCTATATTCACATGGAGATTCCTAAAATCTCATATTTGACACAAATTCCTAATGGTCAAGTAAGCTTATGCTACCTCTTGTGGAAAGTACCTCAGAAATATCACTGAGGGTATTATTTCCTCCCAGGGCAGTCATATTAGTATCTTTTATGGAAAACTACAGTATAATGTTCTGAAGCAGCCAGTGGCTTTCCTGGTTCAATTATTGAGAGGCTCTTTCCCCTGCTCACAGAACTCATTAACTCATACAGCTAATTAACAGGCAAGGTTTAATTGCTCTTTCCAGCCTCCAATTGACACTGACTCTACATTCCTTCCTCTACTCTCATCCTTCCATACAGAGTTAGAAGCAGCAGAAAATGATCATAATAACATCTTAGCAAGTGGCTATGTTTTCCCCATCAAGAGTGGGTAATTTTTCATTCTTTCTTAAAGAAGAGAAGAATTTCTTAGATGGCACCTGAATTTAAATACAGTATTTAGCATCCTGCAAAGGGCTACTTGCTATGAAACTGTCATATCATAATAATATCTGAACAGTGACAGCAATTCTTTCCAAATGAAGTATTTGGCATCAAATTTGAAATATGCAGCATAGGATTTACATATTTTTTTAAAATGTTGATGTTTCTCTTGTCTGCTTGAAAAACCAATATAAAGAGAATTCAGAAAAAAAAATCATAATTTCACCATAGTTATTTTCAGGTATGTGACTATTTTCTGTGGCCACACCTTGCGTTGTATTATATACATAGCAATGTTTCTGCAAATCATGTATCTTAATTCATGTATTTTAATGGTTACATAATATTACATGGAGTAGATACATAATTATTACATAAACATTTCCCCAGTAAGTTCTGTGAGGCTGTTTTCTTCATAGTTGTACTCAAAATGCAGCTACTTAGTAACTATTTGTTAAATACAAGATGAACTTAACTGATTTTAAGCTTTTACTCTCATTTATTATTTTTATTTCATTCTTTTTTCTTTTGACTTGATTTCCTCCCAAATAATAAGTTTATCATGATTATTTTTTCTTTTGTATGTAGAAAACAGTGATCAGTTTTCTATGATTATAATTTTGGTATGACTGGCAAAATTCCATAAAAATTCCTGGCATGCAACAAGCATATGAAAAAATGTTCAACATCACTCGTAATAAGGGAGATGCAAATTAAAACCACAATGAGATACCACCTCACCCCGGTGAGAATGGCACATCTTCAAACAATTAGCCACAACAAATGTTGGCGAGGATGTGGAGAAAAAGGAACTCTCCTGCACTGCTGGTGGAAATGCAAACTAGTACAACCACTATGGAAAACTGTTTGGAGGTTCCTCAAACTGCTAAACATGGAGCTTCCCTATGACCCAGCAATCCCACTCCTAGGTATCTACCCAAAAGACACAAAAACACTGATTCAAAGTGATACCTGCACCCCCATGTTTATTGCTGCTTTATTTACAATTGGAAAAACATGGAAACAGCCCAAATGCCCAAAAGTAGATGACTGGATTAGAAAAATGTGGTACATATATACAATGGAATATTATTCAGCAACCAAAAAAGAGAAACACATGTCTTTTGCAGCAACTTGGATGGAGCTGGAAAAGATCATGCTTAGTGAAATAAGCCAGAAAGAGAAAGAAAAATACTGGATGGTTTCACTCATAGCAGGAGTATAATGGACCAGGCGAGAAAACAACAAGAATAATGAACAGCCATATACCAGAGACATTTTGTGAGGGTGGAGTGAGGAATGGGATCAAAAACGGGGGTGGGGGGTGGGGAGGGAAGTGCACGGGATTATGGTGATGGCACAACTTTGTGATGGGAAACCCGTGGGGACTACAATTGAGATGGAAAAAATATGTAAAAATGTAAAATAAACTGTTATAAAAAAAAATCCCTGGCATGTCTGAAATGTCTTTAGTCGATCCTCACATTTACTTCAGTGTTGGATAGAGCACAGAATTCTATAGTGGAAATTACTTTCCCTCATATTTATGAAGGTTTCCTTCCACTTTACCTTAGCTCCCGGGGCTCTGTTGAAGAAGCCAATGCCATTCTGTTTGCTGGGTAAAGTTCTGGATGCTAGAATTCTCGGAGTTGAAAGTGGGGGTGAAAGACCTCATTTCCTCTATTTTCACTATGAAGACTCCCACTCACCTGATTTTAATATATTTTAATATAGTACCTCCAATGCCCCACCCTCAAGTCCTGCTTTGCCCTCTCAGAGAGTATTCCTTTATTTGCCTGCTGGTAATTGATTGATTTCATACAACAGAGGACGGTGATTGGAAATCTTAATACTTACTATTATCTATGATAAAGTATACAAATCTTAATCATGCATGAACAATGGATTTTCACACTGATATCCATCAACATACAACATCAATCCTGCTATTTCCAGAACCCTCCCCCGGTGAAAGCACTCCACAAAACAATTATTCTGACCTCTCTTACCAGAGACGAACTTTTCTTGTTCTTATACACGATTTTAAATGGAATCACAAAGCATCTACTCTTTTATTCTGGCTTTTTGCTCAATATTACATCTGTAAGCCTTGTTCATGTTTCACATTTGCTTTAGTTCATGTTTTCATTTCTGTGCAGTATTGTAGGTAATATATGAATTTATGACAATTTACTCATCCATTCAAATGTGGTCGACATTTGAGTTGTTTCCAGGTTTTGGCTCTCATAGGTAGTATTTTCATGAACATTTCTGAACATGTCTCTGGTGCACATGTACATGTATTTCTGCTGAGTACAGGAGTGGATATGCTAGATCTTAGGGCCGACATCTATTTTTAGGCTTCATAATACAGCCAAACAAGTTTCCAATGTGCTTGCACTGATTTACTGACTCAGGAGCAGTATGAGGGTTCCCGTTGGTCTACAAACTAGTCAATCCTTTTCATTGTAGCTATTCTATTGAATGGGTAGTGAGGTCTCATCGTGCGTTTAATTTGTATGTCCCTGATAACTGAAGAGTAAGCACCATTTTGCATGCTTTTTGGAGCTCTGACTATCTTCTTTTATACGGTGATTATTCAAGTGCTTTATATTATAAAAAGATTTATAGCAGTTTTTCATAAATTTGGCTAGGAGCCCTTTATCCACTATGTTTTTCAAATATAATTTTCCCTTAATCTTTGACTTGCCTTTTCTCTCACTAATGGAGTTTTCATGACAAATGGAAGGCTCAGTTCTAAGCAACATAGAGAGGGAAAATTTCATTTAGCAGTCTAGGCTGTCTTTCTGGGTTTGCCATAATGCATTGTAACTGAACTCGTGCTGAGAAGGACACCATCTTTGTTCTAGAGTGCAGGTTATGCTTCCTGTTCCAGCTATCAGACACAAACTATAGCATGCCACCCTAGGATCTCTGAAACCAGTAGATAAAAAGTGAGGGGTCAATCTTAGGGTATTCTGACAGTCTTTATTGCAAAGCTTTGGTCCCAAGGACAGGAGGACAAAACTTCTGGAATCAAGTGGTCAATGTCTTTTCCTTTCTTTACAACTTGCTTGTTAATGTCTGATATCATTTTGGATAAGTTTTATGCAATCCTGAAATGCCTTCTTCTTTCCCACCAATATTCTACCTTCAATATGGTAGAACAGAGACAAGCATTCTATTGAACTCATGATAAGGTTTTATTACCTCTCGCAAGGAGTGGCTTAACAGGTAGTCGGCCAACTAGCTAATTATTGACAAAGAAAGATATAGAATAGTCTTTCAGGAAAGGGTCATGAGACAAATGAATATCCACACTCGAAAATAAAATTTGAATACTTATCTCAAGTCATGGGCTAACTCTTGGACTAAGGAGCAATTTTTATAAATAACAACAGCAAAAAACGTCACCAAAGAAAAAAGGTAATTGGACTTCATAAAAATGTTTTATACTTCAAAAACTAGAAAGGGAAAATAAAACCTACTTAGCAGGAGAAAATATTTACAAATTAAATACCTGATAAAGTCCAGGAAGTATAAGGATCTACTGTCCAAAATAAAGAATTACACTCAACAACACAGAGACAAAGAGCCCAATTTAAAAAGCAATTTAAAATGTAGACATTTATCTTAAGAAGATGTACAAATAGTGAATAAGCATATGAAAATGTGCTTTACATAATTAGTTATTAGGAAAATGTAAAACAAATCCAATATGAGTAACCACTTCCACTGACTAGAATTGCCATAGTAAAAAAATGGAAAATAACACATAGTGAAAAAATGGCAAGGATGTGGAGCAGTTGGGTGTGTCATACCTTGCTGCTGGGAATGCAAAATGGTGCAGCTGCTGTGTCAAATAGTTTGGCAGTTTCTAAAATGTCAAAAACAATTACCACGTGGGCCTCCTTAGTGACGCAGGGGTTAAAGCCACAGTGCTATCGAGCTATCACTAGCCACTGTGGCCTGAGTTCCATCACTGGCCAGGGAGGTGAACCACAAAGCACTGCAGACCTCTCCTGTCTCGCCTGCTGCTCCCTTCAGCCATGTATTTCAGTAGATCTGCCATTTGCAATGAACTTTAAATCATGGATGACTAATCTCTATATTGAGGTATGTACTTTTTCTGGGAACAGCTTCTCTGCTTTGCCCTCAATGTATGTCATTATTGTCACATATTTTAAGCAATATAGAAAAATACAGAAAGTATTACAGAAATGTAGAAAAACTTTCCCTCAAATCATATTTTCCTACTTGGGGTAATTACTTAACATAGTTTAAAAATTAAGAACCATAAAATATATTACATTTGGGGGGTTTAAAGGAATGTAAACATCAACATAGAGCAAAGATCAAATATGCCAAAAAATAACACTGGGGATAAGGCAATACACTGGAGTAACCCGCCTCCACCTTCTCCACTGCTGCTTATTAACTGTGATATTGCCATCTTGTGGAAATAGTAATGCATTACATATTCCTGGGAATTGAGATTTTATTTTGAAGTTTTAAGTGTGTAAGTTAGCCTCATTGTTAGAGGAGTTGCAATCCTCCGTACCTGGTATCTTTTTGGCCTGGAGGTGGGGGTGGAGCCCATAAAACATCGGTGGCTGGAGTTCATTCAGGACATACCGTCTCCCACAGTGTGAATTCACAGAGGCTGAAGGTAAAAGAAAAGTGGGAGACCCACATCCTCTTCTCTTCCCACCCCATGTTCCAGTTCATGCCTGTGGAGACTTTCACACTCACCTATGTACACCCAAGCCCACTAATTCTAGCTCCATCAACTCCACCTGCCACAACCAGAATCCCCTGAATAGACCTATGCAGGCTTTGTTGGGTGGGCAGGAGTGAGTGCTGGGGTTCTGGGATTCTCCTTTGTGGTCTCCTCCCTTCAGGAGAGGAAGCGGACTTTGGATAAGTACATGTCCTTGACCCTGTACAAGGGCAAGATTCCTCGCCCTGTGGAAGGGGTCGAAAGGGAAGAGGACAATATCGAAGGCCTTGATGCTCTGGTCAAAATTAACTTTGAAAAATCCCTTACATCATCCAAAAAAGTATTGTTTTCCAATACATTCTTGTTCATCTTTCCCTATGGTTGTCGTTAAATTAATTTCATTTTCCATGATGTTTGAAGTCATCAACACCCACTTACCCAGTTACTCGAATGAACTACTTCATCTATACTCATGGTGAGTAATCCCTTGAAAGTTTTCATATATTCTTAGACATTGATTTTTAGATTTATAGTGTTAACTGGAAATAAAAACTCAATGACAGACAAAAAGTTTATTAGCTAATCAAAGTGAGAGTTCAAATCTGGGAAGTGGTCCAACAGATTTTACTCTGGGAGAGCTGTTCCAATAAGTACAAATTTTAATTTAGTTTATGTAAGTAGGAATAGTGAGTCATTGACAGTAAGATCTAATTGTTCTTGATAGGAGGGGCTTCCAATTGTAAGTTGTCCTGTTCCAAAGATAATGCTGATGCTAGAGGAAGGAAATTCAGGGTCTAGTCTCTTCCTTTCTAAAGACTGTATTGCAGATATGCACAGGCTGGTACACACTATTAATCTTCTGACTCCTGGGTCATCAGTGGGTATGAAAAGACTGACTTTAGCTTCAGGTAGCAGAACTCATCCTGGATCATTATAGGTTGGAGCCTGTTTACACTTTGAGAAGTTATCTCTGCCCTCTTGACTGCTAATCTGGGATAGGGGTGGGAGAGGATGGGAAGAAAAATTTGCAATATGTACACAATGGCATCTATTGTCTGTTTGAGTTGGTACATTTATAAGATGACCCCCCCCCCCCCGGGTGCCTTTTGAAAATGAGAACTTGGAATGAAAAGTTGAAAGAGAGAGGGAGAAATTTAAGAATGATCCCAGGCTCGCCTCATGAGCAACTGATTTAATGGTGGAGACAGGAGAAGAGCAGGAGGGGGAATGTATTGCAATTTATTGACCAGATTCCCCACTTTTGGACATTTGTTTGGTTGATGTATTTTATAATTAGGAACAAAGCTATGATTTGTAGCACACTCTTTTCACACATTCTAATTTCTAACTAGAAAATTGGGTTAAAAGATGTGCACATTCTTTAGATTTTTCATATTCAGTGGCAAATAACCTTTAAAAGAGTTGTTTCCTCACACTGTTGACATTAGGGTAGATTTTAAATACTGCAGTTCTAAGTCTCCCTCCTTTTTTTCCCCCCTTCCCTCCTTCCCACTTTTCCTTTGTTCATTCAATAACTAACCTTTTGTCAAGTACCTTCTGTATCCCACACAAGGCCTGAGGTCATCTAGCTTTATTCTTTGTTGGGGGCTGGGAGATGAAGGAAGAGTTATGGAAGACTCCAGAATTTTGAAGTGTGTCACTTGGAGAACCTACACACAAACTTCTTCTTTAGCTCTGGGCACTCACAAGGCCCAATCAGTAAAAATTCCTCCGTCACTGAGGTAGATGATGCTGTTCTAAGAATTTGGGGAAAGAATGTTTAAATTTGTGTAGACACAAATGAGGCAGAGAGACAGGACTTTGCCACAAAGCACTATAATTTGGAGGGCATCGTTTTGCAGTGGACTTTGGAAATACAAATTTTACCCTATTAGCCAATGCCCACATCACCCCTTCAGGCCATGAGGTAGGCCTGACCTAGTCCGGGGTCTGTTAGATGGCAGTTGATAGAGAAGGATGGAGCCATAAACAAGGCCCTCCCCAGTGTGAAGGCCCCTTTGTGCGAACTAGGGCGGCTTCCGCCTCTTGAGGACTTTGCACAGTCAGTGGCTTGGGACAAACAAGTTGCTTGATTTGACTCTGACCTCATGGGAAAACAGGCACTGTGGGCTTCCATATTGTTGTAACTCTGTCATACTAACCACATATTTTTCTCCTGTTCACCTGCACTTAGTAAAAGACTGTGGTGTGCATAACACCACACTTACTACTAGCTATTGGAAGACTTGGGCCCTCTGCAAAGTTGGGAGACAATGGCAGCGCACCTGTGTGCCAAATGAATTAAAGCAGCAGCTTCCTGGAGATTGGGCACCTGATGCAAGCGTGACTGCATCTCCTGCGCACACGGGCGTCATACACACAGCTCTGCAATCCAGAGCTCTCCCTGGCGTGGCACCACACCCACTGCAGTGACTTACTAGAGGCTCTGTAGCCTCTGGCAATTGCCTAGGTCTCTGAGTCACTGTGTTCTCATCTTTAAAATAGAAATAACAATCTTGGTCCCATGATTCTTATCAGGTTTTGAAGAGAGAATATACTCAGGGCCCTCCCTGGTGGCTCAACGGGTTAAAGGGCAGCACTACCAAGTCGATCTCTGCCCAGCCAGGAGTGGACCCGCACGGCTCAGTAGACCTCTGCTGTCTTGCCCGCTGCTCCCCTCAGCAGTGTACTTCGTCGATCTGCCTGTTCTGTTCCCCGCTCTGTCTCTGGTGAACCCTCTCATTGCCTCTGGACCTCTGGCCTGTACTCCAGTTCTGTGTGCATAAATAAATAAATCTTCAACAAAGAAGAAGAGAATACACTCAAAGCCCAAAATACAGTAGCTTTCCCTTAGGAGGTTTTCATACCTGGCGACTTTTCCTGAAGGAGCACATGTCATTCTAGCACATCTGCTTCATAAAATAGGAGTGCATTTTACTTTGCTTTACTATCAGACTAGAACAACCATCTCCAGGAATCATTTTAGAGTGAAAATAAAATAGTTTTGAAAGAGTTTCACATCTGTTTTTTAAAAATAGATGATGTAGGGCCCTCCCTGGTGGCGCAGCAGGTTAAAGCGCAGCATTAAGAATGCTAAAGCCACTTCATTTATTTATTTGTGCATACAGAACAGGGTACAGTCCAGAGGCTCCAGGGCAGCGAGAGGCTTCACCAGAGACAGAGTGGGGAGCAGGACAGGCAGATGGACGACAGGCAGATGGACGAAGCACACTGCTGAGGGGAGCAACAGGCGGATCAGGAGATATCTGCCGTGCCATGTGGGTCAGCTTCTTGGCTGGGGATCAAACTCAGGCTGAAGCAGCTACAGCTAGCTTTGCAGTGCTGTGCTTTAACCCATTGCACTACCAGGGTGGGCCTGGACTGTTTCGATTGTCTTGTTAACTGCCAAACTATGTTCTGTCACAGTTTGCCACCATCTCATTATATCCGGGTTAGGGGGAGTAGATCAGAGCAACAGGACAGGACATGTGTGACCCCGGGTGTTGACCCTACAAGTCAAAGATTAACTTTAGAGCAAATCTTTGAGAGTGATGCCCTGTTAGCCTTTGGCTAGTAAGCAAGAAACCCCAGTCTGTTAGGCAATAGCCGCCAATAACAAAGTCCCACTTGGGCACCAGTAGCGAGACATCCTCTCCTGGTTTGGGGCTGGGCCAGTCAGGCACAAGCTACTTATCTGTGCAGATGGGGGTGCCCCACCCAGAAGTCAGAAGAGCCTGGCTTTGGGCATCATATCGGAGTTGCGTCCCATGTTCAGTCGTGAGCAAATATTGACAGAACTGGACAGAACAGGGACTAGAAAGGGGGTGGCTTGTTTCATGGTTGTCAGACACCATACTTGAAAGAGTCTGAAATCTTTACAGAGAGATGGGGACAGCAGATCTGTAAGCTAAGACACGGTCTCTGATTTCATTAACTTGTTTCAGAGATAAACCCCACAGAGTCGCACGGACAGAAGAGCTAGTGACCACCTGCACTACTGTAGTCTGAAGGTTGTGCGCTTCCTGGTCTAGTGATGACTCAGTGATGTCAAGGGATGGAAAGGAAAAGAAGACAGAGGAGCTAACATTGATTAAACTCCTGTAGTGTGCTGGGCATTGGTCTCAGGCATTTTATACAGCTCTGGTTTACTCATTGCTCCAGGGAAGGTATCATTGGCTTTTTTAGCCTGGTAAAGAAAGAGAAAAAATTAAGTGATTTGAGAGTGAGAGTAGGCAGAGATTCAAATTCAAGTCCATCAGATTCTTGTGTTTTCCTCAGACCATGGCCAAGTGTGGAAGGAGAAGTACAGGGTGACTGAGGCCAAGGAGAAGGAGGGGAGCAATGAGGTTCTTTTATCTGTCACTCATGAGGGGTGGTCTAGGCTGAGTGTCCCGACCACAGGTGAGCAACTCACCTGTTGTAAAAGGCAACACTTTAGAAAGGTGCAAAATGATGCACAGAATAATGAATTGGCTTATTTTGTGCTTTGGGCTTTTTATATGAATCAGCATTTAGATCTTGAAGCTAATAAGGACAACAGTAGGATCTTTCCAGGCTTGTGTGCCAAAGTGGTGGTGGTGGTGGTGGCGGGGGTGGGGTGCGGTATGTTAGGACAAAAAGAGGAGACAATGCAGAAGCACAGAGATCCAGCTCTTCCAAACACAATAATAACTCCCCAAAAGAACTCCCACAGGCCAGCTGTAACTACTGCAATGCTAAGAGACTTGCCATGTAGACTGGGACTTTTGTGTTGAATCGGTATGAAATTCTCAACCAATCTTATGAAAGATTATAATCTTTCCAATATAATCTCAGTCAGGAATTTGAACAAGAAGGATCTGCTATACTTTGTGCACTGATATTTTGATGGAATAAACAATCCGATCAAAAGAAAATCCTCAACTCTTCAGTGTTTCTTGCCTCTAGCATGAAATCTCTCCATCTTGCCAGGTGAGTGACGCCTGGCCTGGCTCCTGGGATCCATCCTCCATTTCTCCCACCTCATTGGCAAGTGTAAATTATTAGGAGGCTGTTACCCTTTCTGACTGCATACACCCTACATACTGTTTTATAGCCCTGCCTTAGCACACCCCCAGTCTCTCCTCAGGGAACTTCTGACCTCGTAATTTCCACAGGATTTGGAAGAGCAGATTTTCCCCACGCCTCAACTTACTCCTGCCTGCACGGCTTCTTGCTTACCCATCTGTACCTCTCACACTCTATCCCTGTGCCCACCACACTGTCCACTCCATCCCTGACCTGTGAGCCCCCGGAGAGAGCAAACAACTACTCTCAGATATCACGAAACATTTTTTGTTTTTTTATCTTGCCTGGAGTCTCCACGAGAAAGAAAAGTTGTCTTCTCATTATTTTTCTAAAACATCCTTAAAGAATAAATCCCCTCATGAAAGGATGTAGTGAATCCTTTCTGTAGCAGCCTCAAGGGGTGAGGTTTCAGAGGAGAACATAGGAATATCTGTCCCAAGAAACACGTGAAATAATGGAACAATATTTCCACTTGAAGGGGTGCAGAGGACACAGATGTCAAAGCGAATGTCCTGAGGGTATCTAGTACTTTGGGTACATCAGCGTTCCCCGTGTGAATCCAAACACCATCAGCACCATCAGTGGCGCAGGCCCCATAAGAAAAAAAAACACCTGAGTGGCGAGGGGGCAAGTGTTTGCTGATCCTCACTCTCACCAGCAGGTGGCGACAGAGACAAGCACATTAGCTACGGCTGCTTCACAAGGACGATCCCCCAAAATCCTGCAGCAGGTCGTGTCTCTGTGGAAGGTTCAGCTGGAATAGCCAGTAGATGCGCCATCGTTCTCAACATCTATGACACAGGAGAATCACCTGAGAGCTGTTACCATGCCCAGGGCTCCAACAGCGGAGGTACTCATTCAGTAGGTCTGGAGTGGGATCCTACGTAATTTCCATTTTCATCAAACACCCCGTTATTGCCCCCTCTCCCTAGTACATACACTCAACCCCTATTGTGAGGCATTTTAAGAAGCAGCGATTTGCATCCGCAAGCATTGTACGATATCATCTCACAGCCTTGAATCGGAGAGAGTGAGGCTGGAAAGGAATTTACTTGCTCATTTAGTCACCAAAACACCGTGAACCCTTCGAACTCAGCAGTTACCATCCGGCACTTTCACAGTCATGCAGCTCATATCATACTCTGTCTCAGCTTGAGGTCACAAGGGATCAACCATGAACCATGAAACTAGACTTTCTTATGTTCACCCTCAAAAGAATCTGTCTTCCACCATGAGTTCCTCTTTTCCATAAAGAACACTCACATGTTTACAGAAATTCTGCCAGTAAATTGATTCCAAAAGGTTAGTTTACAGCACTAGTAAACATTCCAATTCATTCTTTAAAACACAGACAAAAGGAATAAAGTCATTAGCATCTGAAGTTCTAAATACTGCTAAGTTTGTCTCACTGCCACGTTAACACTGTGGCCTAAGATAAATAAAAATCCTCATATTAAAAATGTAGGGTAGGGCCCTCCCTGGTTAAAGCACAGCACTAAGAAGCTAAAGCCGCTTCAGCAAGAGTTGGATCCCCGCATACCCCAGAGGTGACCACATGGCCTGGCAGACCTCTCCTGACCCGCCCTGCTCCCCTCAGCAGTGTACTTCATGATATGCCTGTTCTGCTCCCTACACTATCTCTGGGGAATCCTCTCACCGCCCCTGAACCTCTGGCCTGTATTTACTGGCAGAATTTCTGGCCAGTTCTGTATGAACAAATACATAAATATAAAAAAAAAGTAGGGTAAATTGCATTGTTACCAAGAAAACCTAAAGTAAAATTCCATTAGATATTAAATACAAATTAAGTGAAGATTGACATGACACAGTTATGGGATGGGGAGAAATTGCAGGAAAGTGCTTTCCTAGTGGCTGCGATGAAAACGACATTGCACGCTGCAGACCGCAGCTGAGAAACATTATCTGTTGTGATGAAACTTACTACGCCCTGAAAAGGAGTCCATTTACTTGAAGAAAAATAAAATCTTTTCTGAGGATTGATCACAAAGATATACAAAGAAATGATGAAACTCAACAAATATAAACAACCCCATCAAAAAATGGGCATAAGAGCTAAAAAGACACTTTTCCAAAGAGGAAATGCAGATGGCCAACAAGCCTATGAAAAAATGTTCAATGTCATTTGTAATAAGGGAGATGCAAATTAAAACCACAATGAGATACCACCTCACCCCAGTGAGAATGCCACATCTTAAAACAACTAACAACAACAAATGTTGCAAGGATGTGGAGAA
>NW_004567107.1:20570916-20617268 GCF_000260355.1 Condylura cristata
TTTGGTGATGGGAAGCCCATGGGAATTACAACTGAGATGGAAAAATGCACAAAATGATGTAAAAATAAGCACACACACATAAATGCATATAAATCCTTTCTGGCCAGTAGAGAAGTTTTTCTTCTAGAACATAATTTAGGGCCCTCTCTGGTGTCCCAGTGGGTTAAAGCATAGCACTATGAAGCTATTGCAGCCACTACAACACCAGTTGGATCCAGCAAGCCTCCATGAGAGAGGGATGTAGGGATGTCCTCCAGAGCAGGGGCCCTTCCATCTGCTCTACCATCTCTTTCTCACGTTTTTACTCATGCTTACAAGGTAACTGCTGTTCCTCCAGACATCACAGTTCCATTCCAGATAAGCCAAAGAAGGAAAACCAGGGTGATGGGTGGCATCTCTAGTGAAAAGACTAAACTTTTTGGGAACTCCCCATTATCCATCTTATTACTCAGAAATATATCCTGGGATGTCTCAGACTTCAAGGGAGGATGGAAGTGTATATTTTAATTGGGCACTTTGCTGACCAGAACCACATCTGGATTCTATTCATGAGGAAGAGGGAGAAAGGCAGAATGAATGCTGGGTGGGGCAATGAGCAGTCACCGCTACCGCCTGATATTTGTAAATTAAATGTTAATTGACTGATGAAATCTGTCTTCCTAACCATTAATACCCTTTAGAGACTTATGACAAGAGTGTAGAATTGTTTTTCAGTTACAACCCTTTAGATATTTTAATACAATCATCATTCCTTTCCTCCACCCCGAAATGTCTCTTCCTAAACAGATGTCTTTTTCCAGGCTTGTCTCTTAAAACACTCCCATTTGTTTATATCCCACATGGGGGCTGACCTACAAAAAGTAATGTGGAGTCATCTCCTTGCTCCTGCTAGATATGTCCTGAGGCTCCCAATCCCCTGAACTGAAACATTTCACTGTCAATTCACACAGAAGTGCCCTGAGCACAGATGCATGTTTGAGGGGTGGGTGGGTGGGTGGGACTCCCCCTCCCCCACAGACCATATCAATCTCATTCAGCCATTGCAAGGCTGGTTTTATGAACCCACAGAAGCACATTACCACTGCTAAACTTGACTGTGAGCTGAAGTTCATTGCTCT
This sequence comes from Condylura cristata, assembly GCF_000260355.1. NCBI lineage: Eukaryota > Metazoa > Chordata > Mammalia > Eulipotyphla > Talpidae > Condylura > Condylura cristata. Next base: position 20,572,035 of record NW_004567107.1, read on the forward strand.
TAACTGATTGTTTCCCAATGAACCTACAGCTAGTAGGTTTATCTTTAGTACTACTGAGTCACCTTAAAGTATGATTTCTCTCTGGTTTTAGTTAGGATTGTGTTCAGTTGTCATTAACCTACCCCCAAATAACGGTTGCTAAGATGACAAACATTTAGTGAAGGAATCTGGAGGCTGTCATTCCACAGATGACAATGTGCCAAGGGATAACCAGGGACCTTCTATTTTGTTACCTCATTGTCCAGGACGGCTGCTGGACCTGCAGCCATCACATCCCACTTTCAGTCATTGGGGAAGAGGAAATCAAGGGAGAAGCAAGTGACCATTCCCTTTAATGACATTATCCCCGCAACGTATTCTTATTTGCATGTCATTTCTATCAGAACTGAGTCATATGGTCACAAGTTAGGCTAGGAAATGAAGTCTTTGGAATGGCCCTATTGACATAGGTGCCCTGAGCACAGATGCAAAATTAGGTAACTGTGGGCCCTCCCTGTTGGTACGACGGGTTAAATCACAGCTCAAGGAAGCTATCCAAAGCCACTGCAGCATGAGTTTGATCCCCGTCCAGGGAGGTGACCCACATGGTGTGGCAGACCTCTCCTGACTCGCCCACTGCTCCCCTCAGCAGTGTATTTCAGTCAGTATGCCTGTTCTGCTCCCCACTCTGTCTCTGGTGACTCCTCTCACCTACCTACACCTCTGGCCTGCCTGTACCCCAGTTTTTGGATACATAAATAAATAAATCTTTTAAAAAATCAGGTAACTGTTAGCGGGAAAGACTGAGAAAAGGGCAAATTGTAGTTTTGGCTACTCCTTCCATTTCTTTATCTTATCAATGGCAAAAATATAAAGTTGATTGAGACTAAGGCAAAAGGCCCCAATGGTAAGTTAACATTTATTGAGCATTTACTACATACCAGACACTGCTCTACACACTGGACATATAGTTTAATCCTCACAAACCTCTCAAGTTGGGGTACTATCACTACCATCTCAAATAGGTCAGGAAACAGGTCTAACAAGGCTGAAGCCCATATAGCTCATACGGGACGCAGGTGTGCGTGAAGTGGAGCTAACATTGCTCATTAATCACTATAAAATGCACTTTTTGGGGGGAATATATAAAAGATATAAACTGTTTATTTTCACAACTGATATTTTGGCCTTTTGTTGTTACTCACATCAGGAATCTGCATTCTCTACCGGATTCCTCCCTTGGATTAAAATTATTTAGCAAGTTTTAGGCTTGGTCCTTCAATAAATGACTATTCCACCTGTATTTCTCCTCCTGTCGGCTTAACTCCTAAGAGCCTTGCCCATTATAATTTTGATAAATAGAACGAGCTTCCAGAAAAAAATGAAAACTATGAGGTAAGCAGTGTGGCAGCCCAACAAACACATCATGGTGCTGTGAGGGGGAGCTTCAGGGGTTTTGAGCAAGAAGGGTCTTGGTGGAGTTCTGGATCTGCTCTTCCACATTAGCCAACCCCCTTAACCTCCTTGTCTCTCAAATTTCTTCAGACAGGTTCTGCTTTATGTCTGTGGTGAGGAGTAAAGTGCACACACACACACAAGCACACCTCTGCAAGCTGCCAGCTGGCACAGAATCTGGCGACACAGAAGTCCCTGCCAGGTGGTGTGATGGTGACCGGAGAAACCTCAACCGCTGTTGGGGTTCCAGGCATTCATGAAGGAGAAAGACATGTGAAAGACTAACAGTAGGGAAGATCCTGGGAAAATACATCGTGTTATATACATATATATATATATACTTAAGATTTATTTATTTATTCATACAGAACAGGGGTACAGACCAGAGATGCAGAAGGTGAGAGGATTCACCAGAGACAGAGTGGGGAGCAGAACAGGCAGGTGGACGAAGCACACTGCTGAGGGGAGCAGCGGGCGGGTCAGGAGAGGTCTGCCACGCCATGTGGATCACCCCAGGGGCAGGCAGGGATCGAACTCATACAGAAGTGGCTTAAGCTTCTTAGTGCAGTGCTTTAACTCACTGGGCCACCAGGGAGGGCCCGTGTTATATTTTTTAAAAATATTTTTTGCTTTTGGGAATTTGTATGAATGAGAAAATTCAACTGGAGCAAAAACATGGATGCTCGATTATTCAAGGGGCTAGCTCTTTAACAATTAAAACCACTAAAAACCACTATCTGCCTACTTTGGGGTAGAAAGAACTCCAGGTTGGATGTACAGCAGCTCGTTGGATATGGGTAGCCATTAAAGAGGGGAGGGACTGAGCCCTTGTAGCAGGATGGAGAACTATTTAGGTTTTACTATAATTGAAAAAAGGAAGATGCAAGTGACTTATGGTAGCACATGTGTACATGCACACACCATACATACATACATACACACATATATATTTGCGAGTCTATATAGGTCTATATATATAAGATACATTGGCAGGTATTTTTGTGTAGAACTAGAAATAAGGTGTACAAAATACAAATAGAATTGGTAGAAGGACATTAGCAAAAGTAAAGGTTTTTCAATATTTTCATGTTGCCCTTTCATAAAACAAACAAATGCTCCCCAAAGTCCCTAGGTAGAAAGTCAATCTTCCACATTGTCAATAATCACTATTAGCACAAATACATCTAGTGGCCAGATCCTCACTTCCAAATACCAATTTCTATTAAAAGAGATCAGAACTCCTGGAAAACATGCCTGATTACAGAACTTAGACAGGGAAAGCCTGAGACAAGCCTGAAACATGTGGGTTATGTCGGTAAACAAGGACTGACACAAAGAATGATTTGGACATTCGGACAGGTCCAAAATACATGGAGCTTTAACTGGTCAAATCAGACACTTCTGGTATAAATATAATAATGATAAGAAAAAAAGTAAGGATCTACTTTGACATTAATTTCATCAACACATAAGTAAATGGAGAGATGGGAAAGCTCTAAGCAGAGAACACCAACTAGGAAATCACCCTCGGGCAAAACCCCCAATAATAGATATTACAGCGAAGAAGCTTAAAAATATCCCAGTGGCAGTGGATGAAGGTAGGTGAAAATAGGATTTTTAGATAATCTCAAAATATCTCCTTTCAAGATTAAGCACAAAGGAAGAAATAATGAATTTATAATGGGAAAACCAGGATGAGCCACCTGGGAAACATCTCTGGTTACGGGACAAAGGGGTACCCGTGGCTCCTAATATGACCCGCTGAGGAGGACACAGAATGTCTTCTGTGGTCTCCCTGGCAAGTGCATAATAGGAAAGCAAATGTGGGGAAACTTAATAGTGTAGCTTGGAGAACTCCAGAATCCTAAATGTAACCTCGGTACATCTTCAGTTACTTTTCTTAGGATTTGGACAGTAAAAGAGGCATGATATCAAATTCAGAGGCACAAAGCATTTCTTACTTTCCATGCTACTTGCCACGACTAGAGAAAATGTCAAGAGGCACAGTCTCCATGATTGTTCCACCACACCTGCTCAAAGATTTCAGACCAAAGAGTCTCACAGGACACCTACTTTCTGAACCTTACACACATGTAAGAACACTGAGCACTGTTTGAAGCTTACATTTCTTCTATCTTCCAATTTTATGGATTTGGCAACCATTTATACACTATATAATATGGGGAGCACAACTTCACACCTGCTTAGGAGCATATGCTTTAACCACCCTCCACCAAAGCTCCAGTGCAATACCCTATCACTTTCCCTTCCCCCTCCCTTTTTTCTTCCCCCATCTATTTTCTGTGGTAACCGGTATATTTTTCACAGTTTAAGAATGGGCAAATGAATGGATCCCTCCAGTAGCTGTCTTTTACTTTCTGATTAATTTCACTTAGCTTGGACCTCAAGGTCCTGTCATTTTTTCCCCCCCAGAACATACTATTTAATCTTTTTTAAATAGCAGCGCAGTATTCCACTGATTATATATACCACATGTTCTTTATTAAAAGTCATCTGATGATGGGCAGTTAGGTTGGGGTTGGATCCATAAAAGAAGCTTAAATTGCAACCATAACCTACTAGTAACCTACAGTGCACAAGTTACTATGCCTCTAAAGAGAAATCCTTGTGTTTTTTCTTTATTTTCTAACATTTGAGGTTGAATACAGAGTTTGCAATCCATAGCAAAACAGAGAAAAAAGACTTTTGGGTTTCTTCAAGATGTGAGGCTTTGCACAGACTCTAATCACCGAGTAACAGAAACTATGCATCTGCATCAGAGTCACTCAAAATACTCACTTTTCAGATGGGTTAATATTCTTGGGTATCTTGAGCATGCTAGTGTTTAAAGACTCTTTGGGAATGCTCTACAACTGCTTTTGTCAAGATGGACTCGGTAACCAACAGGCACTGTGATGGGACATCATGTCAGTAAGAGCAGTCCCAACTGTTCAAGAAAAATCCAAAATTACAAACCAAGTTAGGACAGGTTTATTTGTGTTGCAAAAGGTTTTCATTTAAGAACAACACCCCTCCCTGTTTTGAAGTTTGATTTCTCCAGACTTTAAGGGGGGCACAGTTACTGCTTAAATCATGGCATACCAGTCGCACAGTCCCATTAATGGAACATAGATCTAGGATTCAACTTATGCACACGACACTGTGCCAAGCACCCGTGTTTGCCATGATACACATTATCTACTGGGGGTGTTTCGTTCTGCCTGGTGATTGAATTCAGCTTTGCATCACAGGGAGACTCAGCATCCAACTAGGAAGCTAGCTAGGTAGTGGGTGATCTGTGTGCTTCAGAAACTAGTTTTCAGTATACTTACAATTCTCACTTCAAGGAGCCTAGGGCATGCTGAGATGCTAGGAATGAGTAGCTGAGAAATTCCAGGGCACCCTGGCAACATACCGATCTATTCTGAAACCAAGATGGTGCCCCGAATCACTTGCTGCTGAACATAATATGCCATCCCCAAATATGAGTTCAGATAGGCCATCTCAAAAAATGTCCCTCTGATGTCTTATTTTGAGCTACAACACATGAAAAAAGGCAAATGTAAGATACGCTCCGAACTCCCCTTATCTCCCTAAAGACAGATGCCCCAAAAGGAACTTGATTGTCATAAATCCTCCTCTCTAGATCTCACCAACCAGGGAAGATAATTCATCACAGGAGAGGAGATTAGAAGGAGACAACATGCCCAGAAAAAGCTGCTTACAAACGATCACATCTATTCAGTCATCTAAGGACCCAATCATCTTTCCTAAACTTCATTTACTCTGCCCCTAGAGGCCAGTAGTCCCTTTGCTATTCCCCATTAAGACAGTATTCAAGTATGAATTCAACCACTTCAGCAAGTTACTCATTTTCCTCTGGGTATCTCCCAAGTATACATGAGGTATACATGTCAACAAACTATGTGCTTTCTCTCATTATTCTGTCTTCTACTATAGTAGTCTCGACTAAGAACTCAGATAGGGGGAAATGATCTTTTCTCCCCTGCATTGCTCATGGCCTTGGGCAGTGGGGAAGTGTTTCAACACAGTAGACAGTGGCATTCTTTCCTAGAAAATTTTATTTATTACATAAAAAAATTCTATACATTTGTTAGACTAAAATACAGTTTTCATTATAATTCTGGCAACTGAGTCAGTACACAGAGAAAACGTAGCATTAGATCAGCACTTTTTTTCTAGTCCATATTTCTGCACAAGAAAAACATTTCAAAGCTCCATTTCATATAGGCTCATTATACTCCAAAGTCAGATGGAATTCCATCCAATTCAGAGTTCTTGGAAGTTAATTTCCCAGCAAGATTTTATAATTCCAGAAAGTTCATTGCTTAATATACATATGTTAAAAGTCCTGTGAGAGCATATTGCTCTTGTTGTCAAGTCTGCACTGTGTCAATAGTGACAGTCACAGATACTGGGGCTACAACAATGTGTGTGGGGTGGCAGGTTCAAGCACCTACTTGTTTGTTTCCCCACCTGAATACAGTGTAGTGACACTGTAAAAAGGAAAAACTCAAAAGAATGTTAAGGTAAAAAAAACCCAAACTACAGAATTCATGGAAGGCTTAATTGTGACCCTACAGTTTGTAATGAACAAAGACAGGACGTGATACAAAAATTCATTCTGACACTATGAAATAGGATGCAAATGCAAAAGAAAGAAAAAAGAAAAAGAAAAAAGGCATAGGGTTGAGAAATATGTGGCACCATAACATACTTCTCATGCTGGTTTCACAGCAGTAAGAAATCGAGACATAAGAATGAGCATTTTCTGTTCCCGTCACCCCGTAACTAGGTGGGGCCTGGCACTGGATGCAAAGGCTCAGAGCATCAGAGATCAACTGCAGGTCCCTACTGCACTGCCTGATCTTTAAAAGATGGCCGCCTTAATTCAGGAGCTCTCTTCTAAACTCCAGTTCAGAAAGGCGGTGTCCACCAGCACTGAAAGGGTAAACAAAGTCTTCAGAAGATATGCTTTAGTCTTTGGTTGTGTTTCCAGCACCGCTACCATTTTTTTAGGGTACCCTCCATACTTTTCTCCCCAACTTTGTATCTCTTATTGTTTTTCCTGCCTATACTCAAATCAGCCAACAACCCACTTCATTGGGTATAGATCTATTCAAAGTGCATTTAGTGGTCAAGAAATATTGAGACAGTATAATGAAATCTCCCCCCCCCTCCATTATGATGCTTCTGGTACCTCTTTATAGGAGGGAAGAAACCAGAAAATTGCAGAAAGTCAACATGATCTAGTAGCACTTAGGTAATATAGTAGAAGAAAACTTCTCCCATGTGATGTCTCTGAAAATCAAAGCTAACAAGAGGTTAAAAAGAAATTCTGGCAGATAACTGGAGCCCAGAGGACAGGGAAAATGTCCCCAGTAAACAGTCTGGCTCCCCAGCCCTATGGTTGTCCTGTGAGGTATCTAATACGATTTAAGAAAAAACCCAAAAACAAAAACCTGGTCTGATAAGTAGGATGGCCCATTAAAAATGTGCTCAGATCTTCTGTGAGCAAGTAGAAGGGTCTCTGGGATGCTGGCAATAGCTCTGCCCCAGCCCTGTGTCAATGGCTCCTCAAGTCTTTTCAATGTTCACTGTATTCACAGAAATGGTTTAACATATTGTCCTAAAAAAAAAAAAAACAAAAAAAACTGACTTAAAACTATATTGCTAACTGACAGGATGGAGAGATCAGATTCACAAGGGATATTCCTTTAGGCCACATATATTTTTTTCTGTGACCAAGAGCACATCAAGTATAGATACTTACACTGAACTTAGGCTCTTTCCCACCCCGTATATGGGTATTTCCACCCATGGTCTCCATTTAACTGTGTAGGGTTTTATTTAAGCTCTTCTGAAGCTGTGAGTTGACCTTTCCAATTTCATCACCAGTTAAAGATTTCCACTGCTTTTTCAGTTAATAACTTGATGTCTGACTATAAACCATGACCCACTGGATTCAAATCTTCAAACAACTTCAAACTTCTTTATGGATTTCTGCCTGCTTTTTCAAGAGGCCAGGTGCCCTTCCATGTAGATAGCACCCCTAACTGACAGTAAGGTACAGATGAAGAAATCCACATTTCCCTCAAGAAGGAAGATGGGGTGGGTTCAGAGTGCAGGCACAGCCCCATCAGCAGAACGGTCCAAGTTGCAATAGTAGGTGAATGAAAAACCCAAAATAAGAAATGCCTCCCTGACTAACATAAGCAGAAAAAACAACTTTTGAATTTCTCTTCCCAGCATCTGTTTTTCTAACTTCCTACTAAACTTTTTTTGGTCCACTATGGACTACATCGAGTTTACTAATTCACCATCATCTTCAATTGTTCTTGATCATGTTAATGGATATATTTTTAGGCCATGACCCAACGTCACTATGCCACGTCAGTCATATCTGAGTTACAAGTGTTTTAGTAGAGAGTAATTACAAGGCTACCGTATTCAGGTTTTGAATTTTCTTGTCCATTGCAAATCATGTGGTATCTTCCCCAAATCTCCCAGACCACCCAGGACACACACAAAGGAAACCTTACTGTCTTGAAGCTTTAGTGTTTCCCACCCTGCCATTCAGTGTGATGAATGAGGCTTCTATTTCCAAACCTAGTACTAAATCAAGTTGTTAGGTTATAACAACAATTTCAGGTCAGAGGTTGGTTAAGTATCTTAAAACATATCTTCAGAGGAGACCTAATACTACCTCACTCAGAACACATCATCAAACCAACTTTAGAGTGGCCTTTTTAATGAAGGGACTATGGGGTAAATTCTGGCAGTCTGAGAACCCTGAAGTTGTTAGCATCTTAAATTTCACAGATATACTATGTGAATTAAAAAGACAGTGCATTATCTTCTTAATAATCTCAAAGAGGTCCCTGGACCCCCCTAAAACATCAAGAACTTGTTTTTGAATATCAAATATTAATTCAGGTCTTAGCAAATGAAAGTGAAAATTTTCTGAAACATTTGGAAATTTTAAAGTTTTCAATCTTGACCTGACTTGAAAGCTTTACTATCCTGAACGCCCTGGCATGGAGGGTTTATTCCCCAGGAAATCATTCAAGTTGTAAAACTGAGTCTCAATACAGAATAGCTATATAGGTCACAATTTCATATCTTTCCCATAAATTTATTTTAGAAAGTATCAAAAACTAGGTTGAAAGTTTTCTTATGAAAGATACAACAATTTAAACTTGGATTAAAAATTTTTATCTGAAAACTTAGAAGAGTAACAATTTGGCTCAATTTTATGAAAATTGGATGGGGAGAGCTCAGTTTTAAATTTGTAAGTGTTTACAACACGCTCAGTGTTTTTGTTTTAGTTTTCTAACTTTAGGTTTTCTCTTGTCACATTCAAGGGCCCTGCTTCTTCGAAAGTTGGATTAAGTGTCACTACACAAAGATGCACGAATTCCAAAAGTAGCTACTGTATGTGAATAGTGCTTACTTTTCAAAAGGGCTACTAACATGCATTCCTTAGTACACAAAGGTACATGAATATGCACTTAAAGCAATATACACTTTAATGCCTGAAAAAGCATTCTGTGCAGTAAATATATAATACATAAATCTGTTTTATGCATTTATCTATGAACCCACAATTTCCCAATATATATATTGACAGATACCTCTTATCAACTCTAGGCAAGCCATGATAGTGCATTCCTATCTGTCAGGTGGAATGCATGAAAAAATTCTGTGGCATGTGCACTGGAAAGCACCCAGACTGAGTACTTTTTTTAAAAGTAGCTGTTAAAAAGCAGTAGTGAATTTACTTATTGAAAGGCAAAAGCTTAAACACCTTCCTAAAGGAAACTTCTCAAAGGTTATGTAAGATTTTTGGAAAACCCAAAAACTCAAATGAAATTACTGACCAAAAATAAAACTAAAATGTTCAGGTCACCATAATTGGCTGCTCTAGTTTTAGAACTGACCCCAGAATCATACTTTGTAGTCATAAGGACCTTCTAAAATGGCCTTTGTTATCTAGTATGGGTACATGATGGTTATAGGTTAAGTCTCAGGGGCATTGATGTGGCCTCACATATATTTGGTGCCTGCAATTTGTAGCTGTTTTGAGGAAGAGGATGGAGAAGTAGTATTCTATTTTAAAGCAGCTCAGGACTCACTATACCCTTACTGGGATACAAGTAAGGGAAGGAAAGGAGTCCTGGGCAGATGTTGATGTCAGGGGTATTGAGAATCAACAGCTTTAATGTCCTTTGTTAAAAAGGGGGTTTGGGATAAAGGGAGAGAGGTAGTATTTACACAAATAAATAACCTATTTCTGACATAATTTTAGAACTGACCCTATGAATGTCTCCTCCTCAATCATTATGGAAAAATTTTAGGAACCAATGCAGTTAAGCTACTTAAAATTCAATAATTTAGGATTTAATTATGCTATAGGATAGGGTAACTGCTTTAATCCTAAACATTAAACATTGCATTAAATAGTTCAGAGGAACAACTCCTTTAAGCTCTGCTTATTCATATAGGATTATGCAATCTCAGTGCTCTGGCTAAATTCCCTAAGGTTTTATTGCAACTGCACTGGAAGATGGTTTTCTTGGATTTATAATGAAATATAACCTTTTCCCTTCCATATTTATATTACAGCAGAGCTTACTTTTGACACAGGAGCCTAGAAAAGTTTAAATCATGCACCATAGCCTTAATTATCTGATGTCAGTAGCCATAATGATTCTCTGGTCACTGCAATCACCATTTACAATAGAGAACCTAATTCTAATGCTGGCGATATGAATCCTGAATGAATTTTGAAGATCCACTACCACCACCACCACCACAGAAAAAGACAAAAATCACAACAGTCAACCGTTTATAAAGTTATTCAGGTGGCCACATTTCACAGATAATTTTTGTCCATCTACTCTTCTCACTTGGGCAGAAGATGGGGGCAATGAGCAAACAGCAGTAAGGCAGCCCATAGCTCACTGAAGAATGACTTGCAATGAATGGAAGAGGCAGCCATATAGCCAAACATAACCTCAATATGTTTAAATATTGCTAAGATGTCTTTGTGAGTCTTTAGAAAATGAACCAAGGAATGAAGCTCATGAACGTGATAGTCTATATATCAAATATCTCTGTGTGCCTGTGTTTTATATATATATATATATATATATGTATATATACATATATATATATATATATATGCATGTTTGCATATATCTACCTAGATGGCACACAATTTACTTAGGAAAATAGATAGTCTGGAAGTTAATTTGGAACTCAAATGACATGGTTACACATAGATCATAATTTCTAAACACAATGTTAGTAAAACAGAATTTATTTGTAAAACAGGACCTGTTATATAAAATGGCACACAATCAAGTTATACAAAAATACAAAATTTCTTTCTGATTACAGTTCTAGTTGCAAATGATAATTAGAAAGCATTCCTGGTGGCTTCCAAATAGCTGAGATTGCGAGCAAATGGAACAGGAAGCAGCAAGTCCATGATGCTGGGATGTCCAAGTGAGTAGAACCTAATTTCCAAATTCAAGATTTCCATCTGGTCACTTCCTAAAATAGCTAGTGCCTGGAATGTCTTCTGTTTTGATACCCATCATCCAAACTTTTGCCAATCTTAAATTTAGTTCCGAATGTTTCTTAATGTCCAAAATCTGTGCATCTATTAAGCAGAAGTCATTCTGAATTTTCTTACATGATTTGCTCTCTCACCTATTTGGATAATTGTTAGTTACATAATTATATTTGTTCCTTTTCAAATGATATAAAAGCGTACAATGCTACTGCTTGGTGACATTAGATGTTATATGTTAACTTCCGGAGAATTATTGTTTCAAAATAGCTACTACTCTTATCATGTTGGTTTCCCAGATCTTGCCAAGCTATGAGCTCTTGTGTTTTTTGTTTTAAATCCAGAATCTTATTGCAAATTTTCTGAAAAAATCAGAAGTATTAAGTGAGCTTTGAAAAGAAACCAAGGGTTTAGCAAATTTTAGCCTAGCTAGCGTAAAGGACAGATACTTAAAAAAAAATACAATTTACCTCTTGCAGCAATTTAAAGGTCCAACCCTTTGAAAGGAAGCACATTAGCAAACAGCTGCTTATTAAGCCCTAGTGACATTAATTGTATACATTTCCATAATACCAGTCTAATTCACTGTCTGATTCTGGTAGGAGGCAATGCTTTCTTTCAAAAGATTCTCCTTCCATGGAATGATAAAATGCTGAGGCTTTTTCTTTTTGTACAGAGCCTGTATTTAGTGCAATAAGTTTAAAAAATTTGCTCTGAAATATTTACTTTACATTAACAAAAATAGCTTTTTTTTAAAAAAATTGTAACAAAAAGGAGTTATCGCATAAACAGATCATGAATTATTCTTAGCAAATTACACTTTTGTTTTCTTAAAGCATTCACCATTACAATAAGCAGAACAATGGAATATTAGCCATTCATATCTGGTAAGCTTTAGGAATAAAAAACAAAAACCCAAAACCCATCCCCAAACAAAAAGAACATTCAACACTTTGAGGATTAAAACATTAACCAATTCTTCAGTTGTACATTGTAGAATTCTGGAGAGTCAATGAATTGCCAAGGAGAGGAGCACCTGCCAGTATGTTTTCAGATGTTATAGCAAGCATTTGAATAAAATGACCATTTAGCCCTAAGCCACTGGAATACCTCTGAAGCAGAAGCTCAAGCACTGGAATTTTCAATGCTTTTGTTCCATTTTTCTCTCCCTTCTTTATGCCTGCTAGCATTATTTAATCTGCAAATCAATACACAGAAACGTAAAGGCTAAACTGGCTGGGTGCCCCAGCATTCCTTCAAATCAGGCACACAAATGTGTGGAGGATGCTACTAAAGTCAAAATTAAAAGACAAAATATAAGAAAACAGTTTGCATAAGAAAGATTATCTACCCTTTTCTTTTTTACCTACTTTCTTATAGAAGCATTAGGGTAAACTACAAATACCTGAGGAGTTGGTTCCATTTTAATGTTGGCTGACAAATGCATGAGCTATTATGAAAATTCCCTTATCGGGTCCATTTGTATGTTTTTAAAAGTAAAATGACATGGCTTTTTTGATTGGGGAAAAGTGATTGGAGTAATTCCTTATTTATCTGAAAGCATATGCCTAGTCTTGTTCCACTAGGATTTATGCATCAGTGAAATAAGGTATTGATTTTATGCACACATCAGGGTAATCACCCTGAATAAACTGCAGACAGAAAATTCAGTACAATTTTACCTAATTTAAACAACTAAAGTTAAAATCTCCTCTAAGTCATTAAAAATGTTAATCAGATATGAATCTTAACATTTCCATTAAGACAATTACAATTGAAAACATTAAATGACGGCAGTTGCCTTGTAAAAGCCACCCGTATGAAAGGAGTACATGTTTGACAAAAATAAGCATAAAAAAGGTAATAAATCCCTGTTCCTTTTCTCTGATTTTGGCTGATTATGTGTGTGTGTGTATATATATATATACATATATATACACACATACATATACATATATACACACACCCACACACACAAATACATAGTTATGTGTATATATTATTTTGGAATGTCAATGGGTTCCATAACGGTCGGCTAGGTTCAAGCAGAACTTGCTCCCGAAGCCTAGAAAACAAAGTCATACAGAGTATAATCTTAGACAATTACCATTAAAAGGAGATCATGAATGATGTTACAAATACATAGATGGTCACAAATCGCAACAAAGCAAAATCCATTGAGACTCCTTCTCTCCTGAATCTTTACTAAAATTCATATGAATATTGAAACTGACACTTCCTTCTGGATCATCTCTGAGATCTGCAGAGAATACTTCTCCAGCCCATGTTGCTACAGTGCCAAGATTTTTCAAGTTTTTTTTTTTTTTAATTGTACAATAGCAAACACATGGCGGGAAAGTCTCTCTCTTAAACCTCAATATTACACTTGATAAATTGTTCTAAAATCACTTTGAAAGATTTATAGAAAGACCTCACCAAGCTTCAAAGTTTCCTAACTTAGTGAGGTTCTTTCAGAAACACATCAAAGAGGAATATTAGAAGTACTTATATTTAGTTCAAAAGGAAAATTTAAAACCTCATTTTCCTGAACATTATTTTATAGACTAAAATGAACTAAATTAAAATATCCATATTAAGGAAGAAGACAAGACAGTGAACTCAAATAGCAGTGTTTCTATAGATATGGCAAAATACACTCCTTCACAAAACATCCACCTAAAGGAATAACATGTGTAAACCAAACAAAAGACAATAAGCAGTCCTAATTTCTACCAACCCCCAAATTCTGGGGGTGGGGTTTCTTAGGTGATTCTTTAGGTAGTAAGGTTCAACTCTTAACATGCATATTGCAAGGAAAAAATTTTTGAGGTACTAATGTGCTTCCAAAATTTATTTACATGGCCAGCATTGCATAGTTCTCTCCTAGGAATTTTTTAAATCATTGAAAACATCATTCTTAGGAACAAAAATACCACAATATCCAAAGCACCAGAAGAAAGATGCACATGAAAGATGCATTTGGGACATGGCAGATTCCTGCCATTAATCTACAAGTAATGAACTGGTGAACAACACATAATAAAAGCAAAAACTGGATGAAAACTTCAATGAATTGTTTGGGAGGTAAGGGGCGGTCATCTCTAGTAAGTAGAGGGAGGGGGAAATCTTTCTAAATGTTTTACTTATGATAGAATGCCAAATAAACTGGGCACTTCTGGCCATTCTCCTAGAGTACTACCTATAAAGTAGGGGTGTAAATAAGAGAAGGCACATTTGTATTCTTGTCTATCACAAGCTTTCCTTCACTAAAAAAATGTAGAAATATATGCTGAAGAATGGGCAAAGTAGCTAGTCCTAAACATCCTGATCATTTTCTCTTTAAATGCTTGTTATTGAAGAGTAATTTAATGGAAGCTAGAAAGACAGTGGGAGGAGGAAAGGATGGTTTATGCTAAGGAAAAGAAAGGCCATTTTACATTTTAATATTTTATTTGTCTTTTAAAATATTAGCCTTGGAATCTTTTAGCCCCTGAATATTTAGGATAACTGAGCAGGAAGGAAGACTTCCTCCTCCCTCAATGAAACCAGGTGGGCCAAATCTTCACTGTTGTCCCTCTCAACTTGTATAAAAACAATACAGAAAGAATGAGAAGACAGGGACTGGAATGGAGGGCCTACTGGTTAGGGATCCATCCACATTCAATCTAGTTTTGGTGGGTACACACTGCAGTAAGAGCTAGATGGACATTCAACAACATCCCTTACTTATGGTTAGACATTTAAATCTTGACTTTATAATCATCGATGCTATTAAGAACACCACAAAAACACAAGTATTGGAATGAATGTATCCCAAATATTTTGCTGAGGCTATAATTTGCAAGGAATATGTAATTATTTTGCATACACATACACATAGCCTCTCTCCTCTTCTTAAAGGAGCCCATTTCCTTTACTCTTAAATTCTTGAATGGTGTTTTGTACCATATATTCTTAAGTTAGAAGCCTATAAATCAAACCATTTGTTAAAGTGTAAGGAAGGGAGACTGGAGAGTCTTCACCTCACACTTTTGGACATCACATTTGCAATGAGATGGCACATTATTTAAAATGAACTGTTAAAAACATAGGGCTTTGAAATACATTGTTTAACAAGAAATACATGTGTATACAATGTAAGGCAATAATCAGACCAATATATTCTGGAGACAGCTGTCATTATACAGCAGGGAGACTATCTATGGGAAAGCAACTCAGGAAGCTCTCATACTGGCTGAGTTGGTATTTTCATATCAAGGTGGAATGGAGATATAAGAAAAATTAAGCTGAGGTAGGAAAAGAACAGGTTGTCCTGTTGAGTGGGAATATGGGTGTTGATGGAAATAGCTTTGTTTGCACAGAAAAATAGCCTGAGAAACGAAGAGTGTACAATCTCGGCAACAGAAGAAAAAGTCAGCAAAGGAGGAAGGACAGCAACTAAACAAACCAATATTAAAAGGAGGGGGATATGAATTTTAGCAAGCTGAAAAGAATTGCTATTCCCCTTCAAATGATAAAAATTAACTGTCATATCAGGTGTCCAACCAAACATTGAGTCTGATGAAAATTAAACACTGAGGGTTCAAAGAAAAGAAGTGAAACAGCAATTTCATCTTGGGGACAAAAATAATACACCATATATACTGAGGAAGAGGCTGTTCCTTTCAGCTTACTCTTACAGAAGGTGGTCTCAGTTGTGACAAGAATTCTGCCATCCAAGTGATGGGTAAACACACAAACAGAAAGAGTAGCACATCCTGCGTGACACAGATAACAAAAGCTTCTCCTGAAGAAGTGCAGTCAGTGAAGACAGAGAGAGAGAGGAAGTGAAAGTGAAATTCTTGGAGGACGGCCACCTCCTCATCGCCACCTACCATCGGCTTTAGCTCTCTGGCATCAGCAACACCTCCCTTACCAGCTTCTTTCATTGCTTTCCTACTGTTTTCCACAAACTCCTGTAAAATAGGGACCAAAATGCATAAATTCTTGTATCCTTTCAGTTTTGACTGGTAGGTGAAATCTTAAAGCACATTTATATTTCTGACTCAATCTTGGTAAACGATGGCCTAAACACATAGCAATAAACGATACGTAGTATTACACATAAGAGCTGCTGAATTTATGAGGATGGACTGTCACCTATTGACAGAAGCATTTTCCCTATCCATTCTCTGTGACAATTTTACCCAGGTTTAAAGAGATGTTAGTTCTATCTAGAAGAGAAAATAACTAACTTCTGTAAAAAAGACTATTTTCACACATGTAGAATGTTATTTTGTTGTTTTACTTTTTCTATACCCAAGTTAAATAATGACAATATTTTATTCCACAAATCTCCTGTTTAAAAAAATCCTAGAAGGTAAAACTAGGTATTGATAACACTAAGCATAAAAATTTGTTTTGCTAAACAGTCATTAGGCTACTCAAAGAAAATACGTCTGACCTTAAAATTACCACCTAACACAGGCAGAGAATAACAACCACACTTGTGGTTAAAATAGGTATTCCCCTGAAAATGGGATTATTCCCCTGAAAGAAATGTTTCTATCCTGTCAAATTTATGGAATAATTTCTTAAATATTTTTGTTCTTATAGAAGAAATCTATATTACTCTGCTTTTGATCAGTAGTTTAAACACCAAAAGCAACTTTTCTTCTAAATGTCTTAAGTCACAAGACTGATGAAATTCTCAAAGGTGAAATACCACGGTGAAAATAACCAGCTAGTGTTATATTTTAGATATTAAAAAATATTAACATTCAGTCAATGATGTCTCAATCAAAGATAATCAGAACCAAACAGTTCTGTTAAATCACTTTGAATTTTTGCATTTGAAAAAAAAAAGAAGAAGAATTTAACTTATATAGTAACACATTTATTTTATACTTAACTGGAAAAAACACATTTCTGGAAGATGATTTGTTATGTCGATGTCTCATATTAGGTGTTTAGCATTACTCATTCTTAAGTATATATCAAAAGTAATATTACTAATATTATATCAAAAGTAATATTACTAAACATGATCTATAATTCAAGAGCATTTGACATTGACAATAATAATATTTAAACAATTTATTATGGTTCTTAAATTAAAAAAAAAACTTCATGGAGGTTTTAAGGTGGGGAAACAGCAGACTCCTTTACCATTAAGAACTGGACTATAACGTCTACATAAAGACTCAGATCTTAAAAGAAATCGAAAATAATACTATCTACCAGTCATAGATCTATTAATCTGAATCCATTATAAAACACGTTCAATTTGGCCTGGCAAGCTTAGGATAATAAATAACAATGTCAACAGCAATAATAATTTGGAAATAATAGATATTACAACCTTGGTAGATACTATAACATGTTAGTAGTTGAGCATCATTTCAGTAAAAGGCATTCATTAATCTCAGTGATCCAAGGTTTGAATTTAAGGGCTAAAAGTTAGGCTAAAAACCACAATTCACATACATACAACAGGAGAGATAGGATCAGCAGTATGGAGTAGTGTAAACTTAGGATAATTATTGGCTATTGCTCGAGCTACTAGATCTGAAATCGTTTTGTGTAATGAGGGCACTCTTTCCTGATGTCCTCAAAACTAAGTGCATTCATGAGTGCATATAATGAGAATTAAATATAGAGAATTGTCTTGCAAAATATTTTTATTAGTATTTTTATTCCTAAGGGCATTGAGAGTACTTACCATCAGCACTTTATCCATATAGAATTCTCTGCCAGGGCTCCCATCATTGTATTTTGTATCAATGGCAAAACACAAGAATAATACATCCACTACCATTTCATAAATGGACAGGAAGCAATGAGCGACTAGGAAAGCAAAGAGGCAGACGATGATGAGAGGCAGCACCCATACTGTGTAATCCTGCTGGTAGTTAAGCAGCATAATCCCAGCCAAACCTGTGCTGCAGACTATCAGCACCTGAAGCAGAGAGAAAACAGACACATTTAATATCCTACTGTAGAAAGTCGCTCTTTTGTTATCACTTGCAGATTTGAAATTCTCTTTACTATTTATAAATGATGGTTGCATAAGTCCGTTCCATTCTGTATTTACAGCTATACATGCATACTATAAAAATATTATAATCATCCTTTAAATGCTTCTGATTTACATAAATTAGTCATGCTTTCTGAAAGTTATGCTTTTATCGACTATGTAGTAAGCTTAAAATGATTTACCATGAAGTAGTTAAGAGGTTGCTAAAAATCCATGCTGTCGGGATATAACAAATGGCCAGTTGTTTGATTGTCAAGAACTGTCTACTCTGATACTTGCTTGATCACTGCACATAGAGCACTTTATTCCAAATTTTTAAAAAATTCTGTGGTTTTTTCAATATTTTTATTTCAGTTTTTCAATTGCCCTATTAGTAGTTTATGACAAACATTACAATCCATTTTATAGACTTGGAAACCTGTTTCAGAGCTGCTCCTGAACCTGCCCAAGGTTACAGAGTAGAATAAACAATGCTCAGACAATGATCAGCAAATAAAGATCTTAGGATGCCATCTCCATTGCCCTTTCCAGGCACAAACTCAGCGGATTTTGGGATACTGATGCCTAGTAGTAAGAGCTTGTATTGAGCTCAGAAACATTCTTGCTTACCACTTTCCTTGGCCTCGTATCAAGTTCTACATAACGAAGGAACAGAGTAAGTAATCTACAGCCACAGCAGCCTTTCCTGGTCCAGTGATGAGGACAGACAGAATTCTCCATTTGTCTTTTCTCCACTATTTATCAATACTAAAGCATCTGTCATTCATTGTTCCCTTAGTGAGCAGTTATAACACACTAGACAAGTATTAGTTAAGCTAGACACTGATCCCTCTCTCATCTGATTTTAGGGAACAAATCTGGGTCTGCTCAAGATTTAGAAAACCTCTACCATTTTTGTTGTAGTACACTTACAAATCTTACTTTCTGGGGTAATCTCCACCGATAGCTCGGGGTTGCTGAGGGTCTTTATGCTCATTATGCCACTAAAAATTGAGCCATATTTGAAATGTAAAATTTAATTATAGGTAGGTGTGGCTCAAAGTTGATGCTGAGACTATGGGGGGAAGTGTGCTTAATCTTTTTTTGCAATTGGATGCATAATATTAAAGTGTAGATATTCTTGTTGTAGAGGAGAAATTTATTGGTAATAGAATAGAAGAGATTCATACACAGCTGTGTATGAGAAAAAAAAGGAAAGGATGCTAGTTCTGGAGCCAGAAGACCTCTGACATTTGAATCACAAAGTTAGTGTTTCTTAGTTTTGAACCTTTTCATAATTTTATTTTGTCTTTCTGAGTCTGTTTTTCTATCTTTAAAAGAGAAAACACACATCCCATAATTGCTGAAATAAGCATTCTGAAACCATTGAACTCACTAGAATCTTAGTTACTTCCTTTTTTGCAACATAAATCTTGTATTTATGATGTATTTTCCCTACAAACTTATCATGTTTTAAATATTTTGTCTACCCAATAGCCTTTATAAGTAACAAGTTATATTCTAATATTCCATTAATCAAAGTTAAATACACTGTCAATGAAAACATGTAATTAGTATTTGAAAAAATCTATTAAATAGAGGTAAAATAATTTCACACAGTGGCAAAAAAAATTACCTTGTGGGTTTTTGGCATCACTTCATTGGGGCTGACATACAATTACCATTAGACTTTAAATGTTTTAATAGCTTGCCAGTTTCTATTCTTATTTTTGAGAACCCTATAGGTAGGTCTGTAGTCAGGGGTCACAAGTCACTTGAGTATCTATGGTCCTTTTCATATCTAATTTACTAATCCATGAAAATACTGGAGCTCCATAATAAAGGAAACCATGATATTATATTTTGTAGTTTTTTTGTTTCCTTTTTAAAATTCAGGGTTTTTTTTTTTTTAAAGATTTATTTATTTATGCATACAGAACTGGGGTACTGGCCAAGAGTACAGGGGCGGTGAGAGGATTCACCATAGTCAGAGCAGGAAGCAGAACAGGCAGATTGAAGAGTACACTGCTGAGGGGAGGGGGGGAGGGAGGGGAGGGGGGGGAGGGAGAGGAGGTGGGGAGACAGGAAAGGTGTGCCATGCCATGTGGTCACCTCCAGGGTGGGGATAGAACTTACACCGAAGTGGCTGCGAGTCTGCGAGTCACCTACAGTGCTGTGTTTTAACCCACTGTGCCACCAGGGAGGGATCAAACTCACGTGTTTTTTTTTTTATTTTGAGATAACTGTGAATTGGCAGGCAGTTTTAAGAAATAACACAGAATGGTTCCATGTCCCCTTTCCCTTGAGGGGTACCACCTTGCAAAACTACAGCACATCACAACCAAGATAATGGCACTGATATAGTCAAGATACAGAAGGATGGAAATGTTTAACCTTTAACCTTTTAGTTACCTCTGCTTCCTCCAATCCCATCTCTACATGGTGACTACAAATCTTCTGTTCAACATTTCCATAATGCGGTCATTTCAATAATATTATGTAAATAGAATCATAATGTATTTAATCTTCTGAGACTGGCTTTTCTATTCATTATATAATTCCCTCAAAACTCATCCAAGTTGTTTCCAATATCAATAGTTCATTCCCGACACTGTGTCTTATGGTATATATTATGATCTATCTAGTTGAACTACCTGATCAGAAGCTGATCAGAAACGTCCCAAAAGATTAATATGCTATTAGAACTATACTCTTTAGAAAAGGAAAAAAAGATTAATATGCATTAGAGCTATATTCTCTAAAAAATGCTTATCTTAGTATACAAGGAAACCCCGATCTTTTCTCTTTTATTTTTCTCCTTTTTGGATTTCTTGATTTTTAAAAATGCTTATCTTTCACGATTTAAAATTTTTTAAAAAAGCATTATAAATTTATTATTTGGAATTATACCTTTTCTGAAAGCACTTTGGCAGAGCACATCCATCAAGAACCCTATTATGTACTCTGACTCATTAATTCTACTTCTGGGATTCTGGCCTCAGGAAATAAGTATTGATGCAGGCCAGAATTTGAATACAAAGGTTTCTCTGTGACATACATTATATTATTAAAAAAATGAAAATAGTCCAACATAAAAAAAAAAAACCAAAAAACCAGGGACTTGGTTAAATAAATGAAATACAATTGTGTAGCCATGCTTTAAGTATTTTAATATAATAGGAAATGCTCATAATGTAATACAAAGCAAAATGGATAAACAACTGCCCTTTCTACTAGATTTTAAGCTCACTTTGCTGAGTAATATATAACCAGGACCTAGAATAGCCCCAAGCACAGTACTAAAAGCCACTCCATAAATCTGTTGAATGAGTAAAATAATATGATTAACCTAAAAACTGTATTTTTAAAATTGGTCACTAGGTCAATTATAATAAATCAAGTAGTGATTAGGTCACTAGATTGTTAAAAAGCTTTTAAAAAGCTCAAAGTCAACTTTAAAAAACTGTACTTTATCATTTATGTGTTTTTCCACTATAAAAGAAATGCACGCTCAAAATATTATCTTACTATGGTTAAATGGGGGAGAGGCTTGAAATTACTCATTTTCAGGATCAATTGTACCAACTGTGCAAATATAAATTTTAAATTAAACATATCCTTTTATTCATTCAACAAATATCTATAGAGTGGCTCTTAGTACTGTAGTAGGGGGTTATTCTAGGTCCTAACTATGTTAGTCAGTAAAGAGAGATTAAAATCTAGTAAACACATGTGTGTTTTTAAGTGAATTCACATCTTTCTTAGCATTTGTAATACATTTTAAAATATGTAAAAAATAAAAATCTGAAGACTTCCTGAATTAGTTGTATATCATAAATAACAGTAATACTTAGTGACAATGTCCAACACTATTTTTAGTCCTTAACATGAATTTATTCATTCAATCAGTACTATTAAAAAATTTCCTCTTACTGTAAAAAACATGCCAAGGACAAATCCAATAGTCATAACAAAAATTTAATTGCACATTTTCAAAACAACTCTCTGTACAGGTTTATTCTTGCTTCTTTTTAGATGACAGATGCCTAAAATTATACTGTACTATGAGACCTCTATACCAATAAATTTTCTCTTCCTTTCTCTCTTTACTGAAGTAAAATTAACAATGTTGTTTGTGTTTTTGAAGTATATGGTCTCCCCTATCAGGTGTTGTCCTGATACCATACCCAACAAAACACCCTTAGACCACCAAACATCATATCCACTGTTCCACCCTTCCTTTCCCACTTCTCCTCTACAGCCTCAGTTCTACAGTCAGCTTTATAGGGCATGTTGTTTGTTTGGTTTCTTTATATTCCACATATAAGTGATTCTAGTCTGACTTGTGATTCTCCTTTTATTTCATTAAGCATAATCCCCTCCAGCTCTATGTTGCCACAAATAGATAGCATTTTTGATTTCTGAGTAGTATTCCTTTACATGCATAATACATCTTCCTGATCTACTTACCTATATTTGAGCACTTAGGTTGTTTCCATAGCTTGGCTATTATATACAGTGAGGTAATGGACATAGGAGTGCATGTTTCCCTTCAAATTAGTGTTTTTCATTTTCCTAATAGATACTTAGGAGTGAAAGTGCTGAGTCATGTGGCAGATCCGCTTTTAATCTTTTTAAAAACCTATATTCTGCCCTCCCTGGTGGCTCAGCAGGTTAAAGCACAGCACTAAGAAGCTAAAACCACTTCAGCATGAGTTCAATCCCCGCCTGGGAGGTGACCCACATGGCACGTTAGAACTCTCCTGACCCTCCCACTGCTCCCCTCAGCAGTGTACTTTGTGAGACGGCCTGTTCTTCTCTCCACTCTGTCTCTGGTGAAGTCTCTCAGGGTGCGTGCACCTCTGGCCTGTACCCCAGTTCTGTATGCATAAATAAATCTTTACAAAACAACAAAATCTACATTCTGTTTCCATAGGGGCTGGAATAGTCTACACCTTTACAAACAGTGCAAGAGGGTTCTTCTTTATTCTCCACAAACATCCTTGTCAACACGTTTATTTTTTTTCTTGAATATGGGACATTTTCATAGGTGTGAGATGTTATCTTATTGTGTTTTTGATTTACATTTCCCTGACCATAAGTGATAATGAACATTTCTTCATGTTCTTCGGAGAAGTGTTTGCGAAGCTCTTCTGCCCAATTTTTTGTTGTTTAAAGTTCTTTGAGATCTTGGATATATCAGTGCCTTGTCAAAGGTGTGGAGTATAAATATTTTCTTTTATTTCATTAGGATGTCTTTAAGTGATGGCTTCTTCTGTTATATGCAGAAAACATTTAGTTTGATGTAGCTCCAACTACGTATGTTCTCTTTTCACTTGTTGCTGGAGCTAAATCACCAAGACATCACTGAAATTCATGTAATGAAGTATTTTGCTTGTTTTCTTCTATCTATTTTAAGGTTCAGGTCTTACTTCCCAGTCTTTTACCAATTTGAATTTATTTTTGTGTATGCTGTGAAATTTTGGTCTGATTTAATTATTTTGCATGTGGCTACTCAGTTTTCCCAACACCACTTATTGAAGAACCTTCCCTTGTTCCAGTGTATGTTCTTGGCACCTCTGTCATAGATTAACTATCCATATCACTATGGATTTATTTGTGGGGTCTGAATTCTATTCTATTGGTCTGTGTGTCTAGTTTTGTTCTAGAACCAAACAGATTTTACAATTATAGCCGTGCATACTTTGAAGTCTGGACATAAGGTACTACTGTTCTTCCTCTTTTCTATTTTTTTTTTTAATATTTATTCATATAGAACTGGGGTACAGGTCAGAGATGTGGAGGGTCAGAGGATTCATGAGAGACAGAGTGGGGAGCAGAACAGGCAGATCAACGAAGTACACTGCTGAGGGGAGCAGCGGGCTGGTCAGGAGAGGTCTGCCACGCCATGTGGATCTCCTCCTGGTCAGGCGGGGATTGAACCCATGTGGAAGTGGCTTAAACTTCTTAGTGCTGTGCTTTAACCCACTGCACCACCACGGAGGGCCCATCTCTTTTCTATTTTTTATCAGGAATCATTGCTTTTGGTTATTCCAGGTCTTTTGTAGTCCCCTATCAATTTTAACAATTGTTTTATTTAGAAAAATGTCACAAACTGATAGTTTGCACTGAATCTATATGCTGCTTTGGGGAGGGTGGTCATTTTGACTATGTTAATTCCATCAATACATGAACAGGGAATTTCTTATCATTTCTTTGTTCCTTTTTCTATTTCTTTTAATAATGTCTTATAGTTTTCTTTGTATAGGACCTTCACTTCCTTTGTTAAGTTTATTCCTAGGTATTTAATTTTATTTTTGATATAATTATAAATATTATTTTCTTAATTTCTTTCTCTTTCAGCTCATTGTTTACATATAGGAAAGCAAATATTTTTTGTGTGTTCATTTTCTAACCTGGCACTTTACTAAACTGATTTATTGTTTCAATAGTTTTCAGCAGAGTCTTAAGGGTTCTCTATGTTTATTATTGTGTCATCTACAAATAGCTTTACTTCTTTCCTAATTTGGATTCCTTTTATAATTCTCCTCTTACCTAATTCTCCAGCTAGGACTTCTAATACTCTGTTGAACAATAGTGATAAAATTGGACATTTGTATCTTGTACCAGATTTCAGTTTTCCACCATTGAGAATGATGTTAACTATGAATTTGTTATAGTTTTTATGATGTTGTTATATGTTCTGTTTATACCGTTTTTCAAGGGCTTTCATCATAAGCAGACATTGAATCTTTCAAATAATTTCTTGTCTATTGATATGATCATATGGTTTTAACTTTTATTGATGTAGTGAATTATACTAAATGATTTTCATGTGCTGAACAATCCTTGTGTCCTGGTATAAATCCCTTGGTCATGGTGTATAATCCAATTAATGCTTGTTGGATTCATCTTGCTGAAATTTTGTTGAGAATGTTTGCTTCTGCATTCATTAGAGAAACTGGTCTTTAGTTTTTCATTTTTGAGTTGTCTTTTTTTAGTTTTGGTATTAGAATAATGTTGGCTTCAGAAAATGTGTTAGGAAGTATCTCCTCTTCTTAATTTTTGGAAAGACCTTGAGCAGCATGGCTACTGACTTCTATTTCATGGTCTGGTAGAATTTACTTGTCAAATTATGTGGTTCTAGGCTTTGGATTTTTGGTTGAGTTTTCACTACTGTTTCCGTTTCTTTGCTTGGGATTGGTTTGCTTAAATTTTCTATTTAGTCCCTATTCATTCTTGGATAATTATACAATTCTAAGAATTTGTCCATTTCTTTTAGTTTATTGAACTTAATAACACATAAATGTTCATAGTAATCTGTAAATATCCTCTGAATTTCTGCAATGTCTTTTATAACTTCCCTTTTGTTTCTGATCCTATTTATTTCAATTTTCTCATATTTTTCCCTCCCTGTTTTTTTATGAGCCTAGTTGGAGGTTTGTCTATTTAAAGAATCAGCCTTTGGTTTCATTTATCTTTGGACTATCCTTTTGATTACTATTTCACTTATTTATTCTCTATTTTTCATTATTTCCTTTATTCTGGCTTTTGGTTTTGTTTGTTCTTCTTTATCTAGTTCCTTGAGATGAGAGATAAGGTTATCTATTTGAGTTGTTTCTTGTTTCTTGATGTGCAGCTATATTGCTATATACATCCTTCTTAGTACTCCTTTTACTGTGTCCCATAAATTCTGGAAGACTATATTCTCACTGTTGTTTTGATTTCTTAATTAAACCAATAGTCTCTCAGTAGTGGTTTGCTTAGTTTTCACATGTTAAAGATTCTCTCTGGTTTCTTTTTGTGGTTGATTTCTAGATTGATACTTTTATGGTCAGAGAAGATAGTGGGTATGATTTCAATCTTCATGAATTTGTTGATACATGTCATGTGACCCAATGTTTCGTTTCTAGTTAATGTCCCATGTGCATGTGAGAAAAATGTGTATTCAAAGTGCATGGCACATATTCAAGGCTTTGTGAATGTCTGTTTTAAATCAAGTTACTTTCAGTTTTGGGGTTGGCTAGATATTTTTAAAATCAAAGAGCAAGTATCTCTACAGAGACAGAAAGATAGATACAGACAGATATAGTTGTATATCTCAGATAATAAACTTGATCTTACCTTGCCTAGGAATAACATGAAGTCCCCAACTGTGTTAATGGCGGCTACACGCAAAGCATTTTCCACAAGAATGACAAAGGCATCCTTTGCTGAGGTGCAGAAGTTGGTACTGTTGATAGCTGTGGCTGTGTATGCATTCTGAACAACAGCAAAAACATTTTCATCAGTAAAGATGGTCTTATTTTGTTGCAATATAAACCAAACATAATTAAAGCATAACCTATAAAAATACAATTAGGCATGCAGTTTTGATGAGATAGGTTAAGCAAAAGGAAATAAGATGACATTTACTGATAAGATAAAAAGAACTTTTGGTTTGGGCTAGTTTGGTCTTGTTAAAATATTGCTATCTGTTAAAACATACACAAACTTGGGTCCTCCCTGGTGGTGCAGTAGACTAAAGCACAGCACTACAAGCTAGCCACATCTGCTTCAGTGCGCATTTGATCCCAGAGGTGACCCACATGGTGTGGTCTTTGTACTTTGTTAATCTGCCTGTTCTGCTCCCCGCTCTGTCCCTGGTGAATCCCCTCACTGCTTCTACACCTCTGGCCTGTACCCCATTTCTGTATGCATAAATAAATAAATCTTAAAAAAATACACAAACCTTTCTAATATCCATTATCGTTTCCTCTGTCTTAGTGAATCTAGGCTAATTTAACCTTTCCCAGATGCCTCAGTTCATCACTGTATCAGTGTGTATCATTACCATTTCAGAGATGCTTTAAAAGCTATACAGATGTATACAGGTACCAATGTGTTGTGCTGCATCATCTAGCTTCACCTCACCTCCTGCTTGGGGCTTTCTTCTATGCTGTTATTTCTCAAAACTCTTAGAGGAGATGGCAGTTTGTTGCCTAACATTTTAGACCCCTCCTTCCTGGGGGCAGGACACCAAATCCCCTCTGAAAATACAGCCCTTTCCGATTCCCATTCACTTAGGTGACTGACACAATCTACAGCTTTGGGGTGGGTCTTGATTGTGCAACCCACAGGCTACAATGACTGGTTCAGGGATTTGCACATAAACTAAACAGAGCCCTTGAAAATAGAGGGTGTTCCCTAAGGACTATGGGAAGAAGACATTTCCTTTCTCTTCCTTAGGTTCTCCTGTCAAAATAGCTTTTTTATTCTGCTGGACAATGAGGTGTCAGGGTTATGAATTGCAGCAACCACATAATGAGAAGAACCTGGCGCTGCTGGCAGTCATAGTGTGAAGGGTGGGTGAGGATAACACCTTCCCGAAGTCAGGTACCTATATTTGGGAACTATATTTGCATCATTAGGAACTAGCTTGATTTGGAACTTTCCCAGCTATACAGAAGCTGATAAATTGCTAAGAATCTCTCACCTGTCTCCCCTACCTCCCACCCCCTTACTTTCTCTTTTTTTAGGTCAGACGGAGCTTTTCTGTCCCTTGTAGTCCTGAGTCCCAGTTGACACACTTTTATTCAATGATACAGGCTTCTGATGCTGCCCCACTAGTCACAGACAGATTTTTTTCTTTTTTTGACACTACATTCAAGAACAGCATTGATATTTTATGGACACATGTACAAGAACTCTAACATCAAATACATTTGAGTCTTGGGCAGAACAAGTATACAGATTTTGTGACTATAACTCTGAGGCCCAAATCATTTTTGACTCAGTCCTGAATTACAAACTTGTTGGTGGGTCTAAATTACTGAAGCTGTTGGAAAATGGCTGGACACAAAGTTATCACTTTCTATTGTGTTTTCTGTAAGATTTTAAATTCTGAGCTTTAACTTATGAGTTCCAAGTACACACTAATTAGTTTGTAGGAACCTGGTGGAAGATGAGATTTGGGTCATCAAAAAATTTAATTTGCCATTATATGGATTAAATTCATTGATTAACAATGCAGAACATTTCAGGGCCAAGGAACAGGACTTTACTGAATAGGATACTACTTGTTGTTCATAATTTTTTTTTTCTTCAGTAATGAAGCATTAGAAATTATGGTGCTCTCTGAGAAATAGTATGACTTTAATATATAGAATTCCACCACACAAATTGAAATAATTTGTTGTCAGAATATATTTCTACAGTATGCTTGCAGAAAAGATTACATATGAAAATCTTAAAGAAATCATACTATGAAGTTTTTCTGTTACTATTTATTTGTTGCTTTGTTTCTATTTAGTCATCTGCCAGTGCTTACAAGTTACAAAGTAATAGGTACTATGTTAAGTACTTAACTGCAGTGTTCCCTATTTCATCATCTTCTACAAAGCTTCTCCAAATATTCTTCCAAAAGTCTCAATGACTACAAATAAACTAAATGTTTAAACGTGTCTATCAGTAGCTGTTGAAAAATAGTGAAGAACTGCCCTACTCTGATCCACCTCAAAGAACTCCAAGTTCCCCTCACACACACACAAAGCCCATTTAACAATTTAGAACAAGGGTAGTAACCTATCACCTGTGCCCAAATCTGGCTGTTACCATCTTTGTAAGAAAAGTTTTCCTGGAACATAGTCATCCTCATTTGTTTACATACAGTGTATGGTTATTTTCATGCTTCTATGGCAGAACTGAGCAAATGTGGCAGAGACTCTGGCCCATAAAACCAACATATTTACCACCTGGTAGTCTACAGAAGAACTCTGCTGACCCCTGTTCTAGAGTAATGCCAAGGATCAACACCAACCTTCCTTAGGGGCCATGGAACCCTTTGAGATGCAAACTACATTTGCGCATTCAAATCTCTCAGTACCTTTCTGTACAACTTCTAGTTCTTTAGCATTTTTTTACTACAAACCTTCAGTTCTACAACTGAAAACTGTTTTTAGTTATCTGAGATATAACTTTCCAAACGAAGAATAGCTATTTTTCCTATTTCAGACAATAAACCAAGAGATGAATGAACCAATTATTTAGATAACAGGCTTTCATTTCAGGGGGTATTATCAAAAGATACTGATTATAAAGTGTTTCCTGAGGTTAAAAAAATTACGATGTCTAGAGTCAAGGAAATCAATCTATAAAATCTTATTGACTGTTGTCATTAATTTAATTTTCAATTTATCTGAAAATTCTTCTTTTGTTGCTTCTTTCTTCTCTCCAACCCTGTCCCACCCACTCCATCTATTTTTAGAGCAGAGGTCCTTTTACTTGTAGACACAGTATGTAATAGCAGGCTAATGAAATTTCCTTCTGCTTCTACACCTCTTAATCTAAAAGGAATCATGCTAAGGCCCTCAAGAAACTGTGACTCCTCTATGGCTTCTCCTACTTAATGTTTTCTGCAGAACATTTAGTTGAACTTTTTAGAGCCCACCTACCCTCTCAGATAGCTTTACTAATTATGAGCTAAAGTGCTCAAAGAAGCATCACTGATTAACACAGAGTTGACACCCATCTGCTCAGGCCAAACATAATCTTGGAATAATTCAACTCCCAGAAACATGGAAAGAAATCCCATTCCAGAAACCTTTTTGAAAAGATGCCTGTTAGCCCAGGTAGTGACTGGTAGCATTTCTGTGTGACAGCCTAGAGTGGAAAAGCACAGCTCATGTGGGAGAAGGTATGTTAAGGCAAAGGAGAACCATGCAGATGGTTGTGGTGACATTTTCATGCCCTCTTTTCCTTTCTTCACAGAATGACCTAGAAATTCTTGAAAAGTTAAAAACCTTTATATCACAACTCACTTAATGGGGCAAGGTAGATAGCAATGGTAAGAAAAGAGAAATGGAATAGATGTAACTCTAAATGTGAATCATTATAAATTAAGGGGAAAGACAATTGAGAGAATCCTTTTATCATTTTGAGTGAGGAATGGAGGGGACATAAACTTCCACCAGAGACTACATTCAATTTGGTTCTAAGTTTTCATAACTTCTAAGGATTGTAAAAATTAAAAATAGGCCACAAACTTTAATATATATAGATTAGCTTTAAAGCTAATACTCTGGCTTAGTTTATAGCATGATACATGGGTATTTCGGACATTTTCTATAATAAGGTTTTATGTTCTCTATAATAAATCAGTTTTGTCTAGCATGTACAAAAATGTATATTTCTATATGGAAGGCAGTATAATCTAATGGCAAAAGGTAGTCAAACTTGGATTTGAGAATTTACTCCAACTCTGAGCCATGTGATCTGTTACAAGATGTCAGTTTCAGTTTTGTTAACTATGAGCAGAGAAGTAAGTTTTCCTTATGGAGTTACAGGGAAGAGATAATGTATATAAAGTGTTTAGGGCAATATCAGATAGACATACTAAAAAAAATATTCTCTACAACTTCCACTTACAGTTTGTATAGAAAAGCTTTTCACTCTTAAGAGTATCAGCAGAGAGCAGATCCCCTCCAGTGTTAAATGTACTATCTCCAAAAAGTGTCAAAGTAAAAACCAAGGCCTGAGTAATCCAATGCCCAGCAGAAACAGATTCTAGTTGTAACAAAGTCTTCCTAAATGAATTCTACCTGCTATCAGAAGATTAGATGTATAATCACCTTCATGTCACATTAAGATAAGCACTTTCTGAAACAAAGAACAATTCACATTTCACTTTTTTGCAAACCTCTACACCTAAGCTGTAAACAGAGAGTGGCTTGTTTTAAAAATATAAAGCTGTTTTTGAAGCCAGCTGTATTTCCCATTCTGTTTGGCATTAATTAGAGCACAGTTTGGGATAATGGAGTTTCATATTGCGCTGCAAAATCATCTGGCCCACTTTAGCCTCCATATTAACATTCTTGTATTATTATCCTCTACATTTACCAGTAAATTAATGACACAGGTACAACTGATATTCTGGGGCCAAAAGACCTATTTGCTCTGACTCATTCAGATTTATTTTGTTTAAATTAGCTGTTAACATTTTGATAGCAAGAGATAAAATGCAAAGATTTAGATTTTTGGCTACCCTTAAAAACCAGAAGAAATTGTCCATAAATTCTCACATGGCAACAATAAATGAGAACTAAGTTCTGACTGCCTTCTCTTGATGAAACATGAGCTTCCTGGCTTGCCAGTCTTTACCACTCTCTTTTCTATCTGACCCTGCCTGCTGCACTCAGCTATATGAGTAATGCTGTGGACCTGCAAGAGTTTTCTAGCCCCACTCAAGGCTTTTCACTTTAGATTGTATGCTCATCTCAGGAATGACAGCAAAGAAGGATAAGAGGAAATAATGTAAAGCTGTATGAACTCATCACTAACGCTAAATTGGGAACTGCAGGTGAAGTGTCACACATAGTCAGTGCCTGACATATGGTGAGTACTCAGTAAAGGTTAGTTGATACCATAATTGATAGTTATATTATTGTTCTTGATTGGATGCTCTAAAAATGATTTCAGAGAGTATACAGGTGATTAGATAGAAATCATCAAGAAAACAGAAAGGAATTTGCATTCTAAGTTATTTTAGACATATAATAAAGGTGCAGTAATTAAATGTTGCAATCCTGATATAAGAATAGGCAGATGAATCATACAGAAAAGAGTCCTGAGACAGACTCAAGTATGATATAGAGGAATTTAACACATGATTACATTCACATTTTGCAGCAGAAGAAAAAATAGATTTGTCACTAAGGAGTTCATGGACAATTGATTATACCTAGATAAATGAGTTAAGTTTGTTTTTTTAAAAAGTACATCTCTGAAAGACTGGATGATAACACACAAAAATAATTATGAACATATAATCATAAAATCATAAACTTATTCTAAGCAGAAAAGTCAAGCAAGAACCCTAAAGTGTGAAAATACAAGAGAAAAAAATGCAGCACATTAAAGAATAAAGCCTTAACTGTGAAGAGTACAACACGGTAAGAGCCATGACTTGCGAGGATTTGCAGTGCTGAAGTGTGTGTTCACAGCACTGTGGCCATCCCTCTTTTCATGCTCATGCTAATGGACACTACAGACCTAATTATTATCCTCATTATACAGATGAGACTTCTAGATCAGCAGATGTTATTACAGTAAAGTAAAATATTACAGAGTCACCTCAAAGCTAATTAAGTTAATGAAAGTTACTATTATGTTAGTATAGTAAGATTAAGGATGATGTTTTGTTCTTGTCTTGGTCTTCCAAACACTTCAGTATTTTATATTACATTTATTTTTAGAGGAAATAGACCTTTAGAATTGCCTTTAGAATTATCTTCACCATAGTTCCCTTATCTCAGAGGAAAACACTGGAGTTCTTTATAAAAAACACAGGAGAGCGTGATAACAACATTTACCAGTTGCCTACAACATTTAGCCAGCTACTGTAAGGGTCGATTTATATGTATTATACGTCACCCTTCCCTAAAGCCTATTTTTCTCCTCTTGTTGTAGAAGGAAACTGAGACTCACCTGGTGAGTTTTTATGAATTCAGACATTCACTGATAAGCTAATAATTTAGAAAATATTTTAAAGACAATTTATTATGTGTTAGTTTCTGGAGAGACAATGAAAGAGATATTTATAAGGAACTAAAAGTCTAAAGGTATGAACTGTAGTCGTGGAAGGTCAGTGGAGGGGTTTTGGAGCGAGGGAAACATTCTTGGAGGTGATGGCTCGGGTAGAATCATTAGCATCAATAGGAGTTAGTGTTGGAAAGTCCTCCTATGCACATTTGGGAAACTGTAAGCCTAAGACATCGCCGTGGAAGACATCGCCGTAGTTAACAAGTGAGACTAGTGAGCTGGACTTAGCCTGTCAATCTGAGGAAAAGCTGTTTAGTGATGGGAACATGATATAATGATAAGTATCTTTTTTGTACCCATCAACTTTTTGATAAGGATGATTCATTTCCAAACCAAATTTTTAGAGAATATAACTTTGCAAATTCTTATGGTTGTTATCCATTATTTTGAAAATTACCTTTCCAACACTGTACAGCTATAGAATGTGACAATCTACAAGGATGTATTTCATCAAGAAATACAATGCCTGCTTTTTCATATCAGCCATAGAATTGTAATAATACAAACTCAAGGCACACTCAACACTATGGCTACAGCATTATCATCCTTTAAGCATCTTAGAGTAGAAGCTATTTTTCACCCACTTAGATGTAAACAGTGAGAAGGTCAATTTTCCCCCTGGTCTATTAGATGAGGGCTAAAGCCATTTAGAATTGATTTTCAGGGAATGGAGAAAAGTAGTTTAAAAAAAATACAAAAAAGACAGAAAGAGTGCTTCACAGAGAATCCTAATACTCAGATATAGAAAGACAGATACCTAACCCGCTCCTGAGAACCTTTATCCCATTAGTATCAATCCTCCACTCACACTGAAAATAGTACTTCTGGTGATAATATTTTCCAGACCTATAAAATAATCTTGAGCAGTTGGACAAAAAAAATTAAAAATTACCATAAAGAAAATACTAGTTTTGAATGGTAATTGATAATTGCAATAGGTTTCCACTAATCTAAAGCTTTCAAACATTTAAAAAAATCAAGTATCAACAGATTCTTAGGAAAAATCAAAGACAAAATGATGCAAATTAAAGAGAAACAAAAGAACCCTGCTGATATTTTATCCAGATACTAAGATTATTTAATAATGCACCCATATTAGACTACATGGTACTTTTAAAAGTAAGAATATGATTGAAACAGGCATACTTAATCAAGGCACAAGTATAACACTGTGAGAAAAACATAAACATTTTTCAGCAAAGCTCAATTATTTTATCTTGGAAGAAGGAACAAAGAACCTGTCTTTGAAAGTGTTTACTTAATTTTAAAATATTTTACCTGATTTAAATAATTTAGGCACTTTTCAAGACACCAAAGGCAACATATGCACGATTTCAGCATACATCGAGCACAAGCATTTTCCTGGAAAGGAGAAAAATTGAAATAATTAAAAACCCAAAGAATCAAATCATCATAGAGCATATTCCAAATGTTAGAAAAATAAAAATTTTAAAAGTCACAGCTGTGCTGTAAAGCCTCCATCACTTTATTTTTTCCCTCAAAATCTAGTGAATTATTTTTAATCAGTTCATGTATTCGGTAACTAGTACATAAAAGACTTGCAGAGAATGTACAGTCTAGTAGGAAGGAGAAAATGCTAATGATAAATGGGTTAGAATCAGACTACAATATAGATACCAAGGACTATGAGAGTGGAGAACAGAGAAAGACAATATCATTTGGGAGAAAGGGAGGAAACAGGCAAGATTCCTAGAAGAGGTGGCATTTGCGCTAAGCTGTGTCGACATGCATACTGTTTCTGCAGTCAAGACCAGGAAGAGGTTTTAGGAGGAAGTTGTGAGAGCCAACACAAGAAGAGAAACACAGGACAGCTGAATGCATAGATTTGTGTAGGAGACAAGGTCAGAAGGACTAGATTCCATTTAACAAGAACTTGGAAAAAAAAAATTCACAACTTGGACTTAACATCATCAATTGGTCTGCTGCACACAGATCTGAGGTCTGGAATGTACCCACAGAAAGCCCAAAAAAGTATGCTCCTCTTACCTTTCCTTTGAGCTGGCTATGAATGTACATAAGGATCATTCGTGGAATTTTGACTAATGTGATAATGAAAGATCCTTTTGCCACAGTACCCAGGTGATAACGAATAAGGCGACTCACTGATGCCAAAATAGGTGTGAACGGCAAGTTCCTTTTATCCCTGTTTGAAAAATGACCAGAAAGACAATTAAAATGAAGGCCAGACCAGTAATGAAGCACAGGAATGGTTCAGAGTCCAAATACAGTAAAAAATTAATTTTTCTATTCTAGCTACATGACAAAATGGCAGTGATATATAACTAGTATAAAGGCTATAAATATACCATATGGAATTAATATTTCATTTCTGTACGATAGTTTCATAGGGTTCGTATGCTCTATTACTTTAAGTGAAATAAAACTTTGCTTTGAAACTTTTATTAGTAAATACTTAGGAAGTTAAGTTTATATTCAGGAAAGAGAAGTTAAAAAGATAATCTAGATATGTCACCTCATTTTAATGAAAAAGTGTAAGACCTATGACTTATATTCAGCTCTGTAGTTACAAAAAGAATCACAATACCTGCTCTAATTCAAGCAATCTTTAAAAACTAGTTGTGTTGTGATGCTTTTATAAAGCAAAGTATATAAAGTATTATAAGATTAATTCTTCTGCTAAATATAATTCAAGCTACATCATGAGCTGCCAGTCTGATTAATTTTTTTGGGAAAGTTACAGAAAAGTACAAAGGATAAAATAATGTTTCATTTTCCTGCTTCCCAGAATTATCAACTATAACCTTTTCTCATATTCACTTCCAATTACTTTTCAAAGAAATGAAACTCAGTTCCACTCCCTTCAGATGTAACTTAGATGGTATTATGTTTTTCTGAGAAATACAGATCCTCACCTAGTAAAATAGTAAGTTACCACAGCTCCTGCCACTGTCATCTGCTGACATGCCAGAATAAATTCACTGATCCAAACCAGGCCCACCACATGGTACCACCACATGTACTGCAGAGGTCCAGAAACCTTGAATTCCACAAAGCCTTTCTCATTCTGAACAGCACTGCCTAGGAAAATACCAAGGAAGGAAAAAAGAAGGATATAAAGTATAAACCAAGAAACACGGCTATTAATCTAAATTCCAGCATAGGGACCTACCCCCAAACAATGAAGTTGATGACTGCAGGGCTGTTTAATTAAGGGACAAAAATAACTAGCCCTTGGAAAGGTGTGCCATCAAACACTGTACAATTAGCTAAACTTTTTCAATGTTGTTTTATTTTAAAATTGTTCTTAATCACATTATTGTTATTTAATTAAGGGATTAATTTCCAAACCCTTTGATTTTTTTTTCAGAGATACTACTTGTCCAAAAATTAGAGACCTAAATTATTAACAAAGTATAAAATTGAACATATTCAATTGAATTTGCTTTTATCAAAGTGAGCATGTGTTGAATGGTCAGAAGTTCCATGCAACCTTACTAACCTTACACTACTCCTCATAATTCATTCCATGTAAGTGTAACCTTTGACATTAAGTATAGCAAAAAGCAGATCTGAGAGCTTAAATATAAATTTTAAACTCTCTTTTAGCTCTCAGTAGGCGCTCTACTGAGGTTTGTGTCATTACCAAACTAGAAAATCCCAAGAAAGCAAGTTGATCTTTGGTGATGACTTGGGATTGGAGGCAACTCCAGAGTAGTACTGTGTTGTCAATTCATCTTAGGGTGGATAAAATCTTTAAGTCAGTACAGGAGCTTATCTCAAATCTACAAATAGCTGAAAAAAAGGATGCAATTTCTGGCCTTGCCAGGTCTAGACCCACATTGTTAACTAGGATGGCTTGAAAATCACAACAGGGAACGTGTTACTGAAAATCCATACCTCTGCTTGTTCTGAGGACTACTAGGTCTTTGGTCAAAAACTGAGTGAAGAAATTACATCTCTCTAATGTTTTAAAATATGTTAAAGCAAATCAGACGTAACTAAGAAAAAAAAAAGCAACATGTCTTCTTACCAGTAGTGCCAAGAAAAAGTAGTGTCATGATCCAGTACACCCAAAATAGAACAAGAGCTAAGAAAGTCCAAAAGGGCTGGAAGACTAGCAGTGGCAAGTGAATGAAGACTTTACCAGCCACATGGAACAAGGCAATGGTGAGCGCAACACGTTTGCGCATAACCAGCATTATCAGGAACAAGATAACCTGTATGAAGAGGATGGAGGTAAAGGTTCCAGTTACTGTTTTTAGTAGGGAGGACAAGCAGGTTTTGAACATAAACTTCATTCCCATATGTGGAACTATCATTCTCTGACTTTCAATACTACTTTATCCATCTGCATCTCTCTTGTAGTACTTAGCATTTTCGATTTTACCTTGAAAATATTCTTAAAGCCAAACATGAAAGGACTTTTTAAAAAAAAGATTTATTTATGCATACAAAACTGGGGTGCAGACCAGAGGCTCAGGGGTGGTGAGAGGATTCACCAGAGACACAGTGGGGAGCAGAACAAGCCAACTGATGAAGTACACTCTTGAGGGGAACAGCAGGTGGGTCAGGAAGATCTGCACGCCATGTGGATCACCCCTGGGGCCGGCGGGGATTGAACTCATGCTGAAGTGGCTTTAGCTTCTTAGTGCTGTGCTTTAACCCACTTGACCACCAGGAAGGGCCCACATCATGTTATTAATCCCCTAATGCTAGTATTCTTTCTGAAATCCAGAAGTACAAAATAAATGTTTGGGGAATAAACTGAATTTATACAACCTGTTTCTAGTATTGCACTTTTTTCTAGATTTTCACCTAAATGTTAGCATTATCACCGGTAGCTAATCTTCCCAGAAATTCACCAGCGACAGAGTGGGGAAGCACAGGCAGATCGATGAAGTAAGTACACTGCTGAGGGAGCAGCAGGCCTCACCATGTGGATCACCACTGGGGCTGGGGATCAAACCTGCACTGAAGCGCTGCAGCTTGCCTGCAGTGCTGCGTCTTTAACCCACTGCGCCACCAGGGAAGGCCAGCATGAAAGGACTTAAGTTATTAGTAAATTGAGGAATTCTTCCACCTTCTTTTTTCCCACTTAATACAAATCAAAGTGTGCTGTCAATCAGAATGAGGTGCTCATTTAATAGACAAATGTCATTCTGAAAACTGGGGAGAACCTTATGATATGAAAAAAACAGGGAAGATTCCAGCCTCCCCCCGCAAGTTTCTTTCTTTTTTCAAAAATTAGTTAATACTGGTTTATAATACTGCAATTGTTCACAAGAATAGGAACACACCGCTTTAGATGTATGTTACCACACCACATATACCACATTCCTCCATCCTGCTCCACTGTGCTCTCTCCATTTATACTTTCATCCCTTGAGAATGTATTTATATCTTCATCCCCTTACCGCACCAAGAACTCCTAAGAGCAGGGTCCATATCTGATTCAATGTTTGTCCCCTGCTATTTCTAAAAGAGCATGACAAATTGTACTTACCAGATGATTCTTAAAAATTTATACAACAGGGCTCTCCCTGGTGGTGCAACGGGTTAAAGTACCACATTAAGAAACTCTCAGAAGTCACTGCAGCTCGAGTTTGGTCCCCTGCTCCATGAATGATCTCCTGTAAATAAACCATGTGTGGCAGACCTCTGGACCCAACCGCTGCTCCCCTCAGCAGTGTATTTCAGTACATCTGCCTGTTCTGCTCCCCACTCTGTCTCTGGTGAATCCTCTCACCCACCACACCTCTGACCTGTACCCCAGTTCTGTAAGCTAAAATAAATATATCTTTTAAAAAAATTTATACAACAACAAATAACTTTGGGCTTATTTTATACTGTTTTTATTTATTTTTTTTTAAGATTTATTTATTTATTCATATAGAACTGGAGTACAGGCCAGAGATGCGGAGGGTGAGAGGATTCACCAGAGACAGAGTGGGGAGCAGAATAGGCAGATCGATGAAGTACACTGCTGAGGGGAGCAGCGGGCAGGTCAGGAGAGGTCT
Organism: Condylura cristata; assembly: GCF_000260355.1. Lineage (NCBI taxonomy): Eukaryota > Metazoa > Chordata > Mammalia > Eulipotyphla > Talpidae > Condylura > Condylura cristata. The sequence goes on from NW_004567107.1 coordinate 20,610,637, forward strand.
GCCACGCCATGTGGTCTCCTCCAGGGCAGGCGGGAATCGAACTCATGCGAAAGTGGCTTTAGCTTCTCAGTGCAGTGCTTTAACCCGCTGCGCCACCAGGGAGGGCCTATACTGTTTTTATTTTTTGTGTCTAATGCTTCACAAAAAGTTGGGGGCTGCTCCTACAAGAGACTTGAGATTTATTTTTTCCTTTTTTTAATAAGAAGAGGAGATGAACCAAAGGTCAGAATACAGATTATTTAATCACAGGTTAATTTGTAATTTTACTATCTAGTGGGTAAGCAATGAAGCTCACCCATGTATTGTAAACAATGTGAAAAGAAAGCTTTAAAAGGAAAAAAAAATAACTTGTGAATAGGTAGACAGAATGACATGAGTTAACCTATCAGTTTACAGGCTTTTCCATAGTGAAAACAGCTTCAAAAAATGATTACATTATCTATGACAGTAAGAAATATATTCTTACTAGTTAATATTCTAAATGCAAACACTCTCTTAAATAGCACACAGTACAGAACACAAAGGTACATCTGATAGCATTCATCAATTAAGGAAGCATTCTGAAAGTTCAAATTTGCCATAAACTTATAGACAGAGATTTTTATCTAATGAAGATTAGGGTGAGGAACACAATAACTACAGCTGAGTTTTTGCTCCATGAATGATCTCCTGTAAATAAATCATAAACCTAAAAGACACAGCTGATCTTATACTCACAGTGAACACTGTGGCTGCAATGGCATAGATGAGGAGGGCCCGAAGATTGTCTTCAGCTATTTGAAGCTGTTCAGGGAGAACCGTTTCTTTGGGAGACCTTCTTTGCTTTGCATACAACCACCACAGTACACCTGTGCCACCTGGAGACAAAAATAATAGTTTCTACAAGCAACACAAGATAGTGTGTAACATAAAGCCTCAAACAATTTTCTGGAAACAGAAAAATAAGGAAACAAAAACACAGTAAATTAAGCTAAGAAAAAGTCACTCAGTAAGAGGACTAGAAAAGTCTGGGGTTGGGAGGGCATGTGATTTTTTATATAAGATAGGTGAGCAAGGCCTCACTGGTGAGTAAGTACTTGAATGACAGAGTCAAAGGGAGAAAGAAATCTATGAAACTACACAGGGGAAGCAGTAAGAGCATGCTTTAGGATGCTGAGTGGAGCCAGGCCTAACAGGAGTGAAACTGTAAGGGTGAAAGTGGTAAGAGATGTGGGGAGAGAGAGCTGGGGATCTGATCATAGTTGAGCCTTGAGGGTGATGATAAAGAAAAGGAAAATTTAGTCTGTGTGTAGGCTGGAGAAGATAAATGCTGGGTGGAAAGAAACTGGTCTGAGATCTAACTAAACTAACTTGACCTGTACTGCCCTCAAGTAAAGAGTGAATGGAGTCAATAAGAAATCCTATGTCCTACCAGCAAATACTGAACTGGGATTATTCTACTGAAAAATAAGCAAACAAGCCAAACAACCATAAGTCTATCACGTGTATCTAAAGGAAAGAGAAAGACTCATTTTAAAATCTTGAAGGCACAAAAAAAATTCTTTAGAAAACTATTTAATACTCTCAAAAATGACATAAACTCTCTACAAACATGAATAAAACACTGATGCTCAAGGAAAAAAGAATAATATAATAATGACACACACTGAGGAGGACACCGCTCACAATGACCCTGTGAATGTCACTTATTAATTAAACATTTAAATTTGTGCCAGGAACTGTGCAACAGATGTGACCAAACTTAATTACCATGATACTATTACAAATGATAACTGAAATTTAGGAATGTTAGTAGTATGCAAATGTCACATACCTAGTAAAGGGTAGAATTGAGATTTATTATAAAATCTATCCATCTGTGATGAACTAAATGTCTGTGTTCCCCAAAACTCATATTGAAGTCTTAACGCCTAGTGCAATATTAACTGGAGGTGAAAGAAGTAAAAACTTTTTTTTTTCAATAGTTCTATTATAATTGTGTTACAATGTAGTATACATGAATGTATTCTATTCAAGGAAGAATTAAATACCATGATTAGGTATAATACTTGTAACTGGGTGGGGGAAATAACCTTTTTAAAAAATAATAATATAGAAATAGAGACTTTCATTACAATTTCAAAAAATACAGAAAATGATTTAGAATGCCAATTCAAGGAAGAATGAGCAATGATTCAATCACACACACATACACACACACACACACACACAATGATCCTGCCGGGAACAGAAATCAACACTTCAGAAAGAACTTCAACAGCTTAGTCTGGCTTGATTTAGGCCTTTAAAAAAATGTGACATAAAAGGAAAAGGCCCTTTTATTTTAAAAGCAGATGACACTAGAAGAATCAAGTGAAAATTAAAGAGTAATAAATAGTACAAAGCTTCAATTTTTTTCTTTTCTCTTGGGCTCTTCCCCGAATGGATGCTGACAGAACACTGTTAACCCTTTTTATAAAACATCTTCACTTTTTTTTTTACTCCAAGTGTCAATGACCTTGCCATACCATTAGATTTAATTCTCCTCCCAGTGAACTATCCTCAATATAATCTACGTCTTAGCCTCTTTACAGCTAATAAACTAGTTCACAAGCCTTACCAGAGGAAAATTATTTAAAATAAAGTGGTTCTGAAATGAGAGAAAGTTAAACGCAAACTTTTAACTCATAATTCTAATTATTAAAAAACAAAGAAGTAAGGCACTTACCAAGTGAACCGAGTATGACCAGAATTGTTAAGATCCACACAAGTACTCTTGATATATACCTGATTATCACCATCAAAATCATGGAAAGAACTGTAGGGAAGATAGAGAACATGCAGAACATTATTCGAAAACACTGGAAACTATAAAGAGAAACTGTTTCAATTGTTTTTATTCCTAGGGAAATAATTTTTTGTGATTGAAAAGAATAAGACCTCAATTTAGGTAAGGAAATGGGTTGCTTTTGCACTTGAACTTTGGTACTTGTATCACTTGAACAGAAAGTCACTTGAAATCCCAAACCCCTAACTACAGGTTTATAAACAGCAAAAAAGAATACATGCAATGCATATGGTGACTCAAAAACAGCACAAAACTGTTGTGGATTCACCACGGGGAGACATCAGAACTCACATGCAGACATACATGCCAATACACAAAGTGTGGAGAATGACATGTAATGTTGGTGACAAGAAAAATTACCACATAAAGACAGAGATCAGTTATATTAGTTGCTACACTTCTTTGAAGAATCTGTGGATTTCAGGACCAACAATGAACATGCTAGATAGTATTTTATATTTTCCTAGTGTTGCTCTTCTAAAAAGCTAAGGTTTGGTCCTATGGAATAATATCCTGAAGACTATAAAGGCCAAAATTCTTCCAACTTCTTTTCCTTTGTTTTTCTAAAGGGTAATTCAATTAGTTAATTGGTTAATATATTTTTAATTGAGGTAATACTTGGATACCCTTATAAGATATTATAAGCACCCCTAAGCACCCAACTTCACTTCTTATCTGGGGAGTTTAGGAGTCCTGACAGAGAAGCTCTTTTAAAAGGAATAAAATTTAGTTTTAATGATTAGTCAGCTCCTCTATCCATCCCAATCAGAGTTTGGCAAAAGCTAAACTCTTGAGTGAGATAGAGTTATGATTTAACCCTTTTCATTGGAAAATTCATTTCTGAAATCATAATTTTTTTTACCTTTAATGATCTCAGGCTCATTTCACAAACTAATGAACAAAGATCTTAAACCTCAAAAGAGAACCATTCTAATGGAAAACAGAATTTCAATGGCTTAAAAATATTTGCACTATTTGTAAGGGGTATGTGTGTGTGTGTGTTATATAACTCATTTTGGTTAAAGTATTCAACTTTTCAGAAAGCAAATAATATTAAGCTACATTAATTGTCAATTTTTTTTAACCATCTGCAGAGCCAAATAAAAGGTTGGAATCTATTACTAGGTAGCATTATTAAGGTACTCACTTTTGCAATAAATGTACAGGAACCAAAAACAGATGGGAGCGTTCAAATATCACAGAAATAGCTTTTCATATGGACAGCATTATCTCAACTGAGTCAAGTACTACCTACGCAAAAAGAAAATACTCTCTAATGACAAGATGGAAATACAGCTAGTAGATTCTCAATGCCTATAACTGTTGTTAAAGACATAAATGCTAAATTTACTATGTAATGAACAATTGTTTGGTTCCTATTATAGTTGACTATAAATAAAAAGATCTATAAATTCCGAAATGGCTACATAGGGTTTCTAAAATAAAGTAGGGAATTTACCCTTGTAAGTAACACTTTTATTTGATTATTTCATCTATTTATTCACCAGGTAATGGCTAACAAGTGGATATGTCAGAAATTTTCCAGCAACAGCAATATTATTTTATTGTACCAGAAAAAAGATACATATTTCAAAACTAATCTCTCAAAATCTGTTCTTCGATGGAAATATATGAGATTATGTCTCCTATCTCTTTTATAAGCAAGTATGTTTCTTAGAGTCATGACTAAAAACAAAGGGATGTTGATTCATTAAAAGATGTCTCCTGCTATGATATTAAAGGATATTATAGGCTTATTAAACAAAGCTTGGGAAAACACCAGTTTATCTCCAATGAGAGAAAAAGAAAGGAAATGAGTTTCAGATATATATATAGATACACACATATATTTGTATCAACACATATGAAATATTTATAACTATATATAATCTGAAACAATTATTTTGGCTAAGGGAAATTTACATTTTACAAGTATCTCCAGTTGTTTTCATATTTCCACTAAAAGAACAGTCTTCTACTGCAGTATTATGCAATAGCTAATAATGAGAAAAACAATTACCTAGTGACAACAAGCAAAGTCCCAATATAATTTCTTTGCTGGTCATTACTCCACTAATCAGCCTGTGTAAGACACTATTGTCACTGACAAAGGTGATCAGGGCTTCTGCAAACTTGGCATAGCAGGAAATGTTCACAGGAGCACAGCGATGGAAGAATGGAATAGGTGCACTGGTGACACAAGAAAAAAAAAATCAGAAAAAAAATTACTCCTACTTAATATAAATGCCACATCAAACACACAAATGAAAGGTGAATATGACTGCAATACACTCCACCCTCCACGTATCATATGGAGCTAAGCGCTGTGAGCTTAATGCTATGAAGATGACTGTCATGGGTAGTGATGCAATCTTACCACAAGCTTTATCAAAGAGGGTGGAGTGCATATTCCAACAGAAGACATTACCCTCCCCTTCTGAAAAGAAACACACACACACACACACACACACACACACACAACACTACCAAAAGCAAAACCAGACACTTAAATCCTCAGCCTACACATCTATCAATCAAGGGACAAATGACAAAACTTACAAACATACATTATTGAACTGAAAATAAATTTTTGCCGTAAGCTACTTAGAAATAAAAAACACACATGCTTTTGGTTTAAATGTCCCACCATTAATAAAATGCCTCTTTCGTCAGAACAGCATACACAATCTTATATTAAAAAGGGTGTTTAGGCATCTGCTCGGTAAGTCTCATATAACTTAGTCATGCCAAGACATCGCTTACGGCATAATAAGAAGCTGTTTGAAACAATAGCTATGAATACTAATGTATGGAAACACTTAAGATGTAACAAACAGTACAGGGGGAAAAAAACCAAAAGTGTTTATCTAACGTGATGATGGTATCTCCATATAAAAGTCATATACATAAGAAAGTGAACAGAAAAAATATCAAGTAAAAAATCTAACTTATTACATAATGATATTTGGGGCTAATTTTTTGGGGTTTTATATGTGTTTGTGATGAGATTGTGTACAAAACAGAGGTAACCGGTTACATCTGGCATACTCTGACTGCAGTTTTAACTCATGAAGGAAAACTGCTGTGTATGAAGCGTGACATATAACATGGTTTGACTCAGCCTCTCAGAGGATGGTGCATGTCTAACTGATAAGAGATTTTTAAACCAATAGCTATGAATATACCTCAGGTTATTGTTTGGATTCTAAGAGCATCCAAATGTGTATCCCTGCACAAGTGCACAATCATGTGTGCATCCAGTTAAAATTTAGCCTCTGCAAACATGAATCCCACAGTTCCAGAATTATTTATAGGACTATCAGTCTCAGCTCTCACACAACATGTTTTGACTAGAATAATAGAAATGTGTTCCTAACTCTTTGTTAGCACTATACATTGGTAAAATTAGTGTTTGAACACCTTGGAATCTTTGTTCCCTTCCTCAAAGGACATTATTTCTTTTCAAAAAGGAATATAAATGAATGCACTGATTTTCTTTAAATGCTGGTAAATGAATGCCATTCCAAATAAAAAAAAGTAATAACTTCCATACTGTTAAATTTCATGGAACAATAAAATAAAACATAATTGTAAAGATCGGCTTTATCTCAGTCATGCTTTAGTAAAAAGTATCAAGAAATGAGGATGTGACAATATGATATAAACATTCATTTTAAAAAATTGCCCCTGAGGCCCTCCTTGGTGGCGCAGTGGGTTAAAGCACTTCACTAAGAAGCTAAAGCCACTTCCGCATGAGTTCGATTCCCGCCTGTCCAGAGGTGACCACATGGCGTGGCAGACCTCT
>NW_004567107.1:20617970-20713688 GCF_000260355.1 Condylura cristata
AAAAAAAAAAAAAAAAAGATATATTATGTTATATACTGCAGAAGTCAGAGCCTTCTGAGTAATGTTTAAACTACAGATAAACAAGTCATGGCTTTTTTGACCAAAAGTTGTTTCACTAATGATATTAAAAAAAAAAAAATACATAATTCTTTAAGTGAACTGGATTTTGTTTAAAAATATCACAGGAAAAAATTAAAAAGGAGTAACTGCAATAAGTTCTTAAGTTAATAGAAGCTGATTTGGGATAGAAACTTTTATTCTGATTCTGACCTACAATGGCTTTTTTCCTGAAAATATCTAATATTCTCTGTGCCAGATTAATGTTGAAGCACTTCTAACTATATTTTAAACTAAAGCCTAATTATTTTTCAAAACTGAATTCTTTTCTGCTCCATGATAATCTATATCTTCATGTGTTTTATCTATTACCCTATCATCTCTATTTAACTCACTTTTCTCCAATCTTGAATAGAAAATACACCTACTGTAAGGAACCTGATGTCTTTTTCTTGTTTTTAATATCTACCCATTTCCTTAGCCCTGCTCATTTCCTTTTCCCCATCAAGTAACTGTAAGTGAACTTTATGCTCAAATTGAGTGGCTTCCCTCCATCTCTAATATACTCACAGGATGTAGAGGTATTTTTACATTCAAAGAGAAACACACATCATTCAAAAAGACAGCGGAGTCTGTGATAAAGGAAAGAAAAACTGACTTTGGTTCAAAAGCCCTGGGTGATTTTCCCAACATTAACAGCTGTGTTATCACTCTCCTCCTTTCCCCTCTCTGTTTCTCCATCTGTTAGCTGAGAGGGTGAGAGGTGTGTCCTTTGATTATCTATTTCAGATACTAGCATAATAATAACAGTAAACCCCTCCATAAGTCAGTGAATCTGAATTAATAGGTGTAATATGTACAGCATCTTTAGTGCTTTTCTGCTTTGCATATTTAGTATGAGGATAGATTATTTGAAAAGGGAAGAATTAATATTCTTAATATTCTAATTCTTCACTTTATTTGAGGACATGTCAAGTAATTTCTTCTTTGAATTACCACTTCAAGTCATTTTTATACTTTATATGAACACTTAGCCAACTGAAAAGAGCATTTTTACAATACCTTTCAAAGAACTGGGAAAAAACATCAGTCCCTTATTTTAAAAATCACTCTTTGTCAGTTAAAAGAAACCTGACAGTTCTAAATCTGAAAGTATAAAATTAGCACAAGCTGATTGACTACCCTGTCAAGCTGATGATCAAAATCTGCTCTTAGTGATAAAGAACAACAGAAATAGAAGGCAAATAAAAGAGAAGATAACATTTGGACACAGTAGTAAAAAGTAAATACTTAGCATTAAAGTAAAAAGCACTGAGTTCTGCATCAAAGTCAAAAGCACTAAATTCTCATTTGTTACACGTTTCATTTCTCTTTCTTGACAAAAACTTGACCAGTCATCAGTTTTTAATATTGAACTGCTTTCTTAGTTAAAATAAAAAAACCTATGGGGCCCTCCCTCGTGGCACAATGGGTTAGGATGCAGCACTGCAAGCTAGCCACAACAGCTTTAGTGTGAGTTCGATCCCTGGTCCAGGAGGTGACCCACATGGCAGGGCAGACCTCTCCTGACTCACCTGCTGCTCCCCTCAGCAGTGTATTATTGATCTGCCTGTTCTGCACCCCACTGTCTCTGGTGAATCCTCTCACTGCCCCTGCACCACTGGCTTATACACCAGTTATGTATGCATAAATAAATAAATCTTTTTAAAAAAATCTATAGACTTATGGCACAGAAATGGTTTGTCTTATATTTTACCACTTATATGCCATGCAATATAATTTAAAATGAGATGAATTAGCTGATTCCATACACCTCTGAGAAACTAGCTTATGAAATCACTTTTACTTTAATGTCTAACCCAAATGACACACTCTCTTCTTAATTAAGAGAACACAAAGAATTTTATTTCTAGTAAATTTTCCTACCTTTTGAAGCCCACAGAATATTGACTCTCTAAGAAGTCAATGTAGTCCCATTAGGAAATGATGTTGTTTCACATTATTCAGACATTAGTCAACAAGAACAAAATGAATCTAAAATGAGTCTTTTAAAGATTTTTTTTTTAAGTAGCTGCTCATAGGAAAATTGTATCTTACCTTGGCAAACATCCTGTCTGAGGTTCCGGCTATCACCATTAATGAGCACCCTCAAAGTGTGATGACAAACAAGGTCTATTCCCTAGACTATATATGCTTATAAGAGGAGAGGGGTCTGCATCTCACACAATTATCTTCAATTTTTAGGTAATAATAAATAATTACACGATTCTAATGAAATGTTTTAGTTTAAAATGAATAACAATAAAAGATTCTGTAGACTCTTGCACAAAAGGTAGGAAATAAGTCAAAATTGAATAGCATTTACAGTGGTTTTAAAACATGTTATTTCTCTTCTCCTTTCATTTCTGTGCTCCTTTAATAAAACTAACTGTGATATAGAGTTTATAAGACCTTGGGTTCAAATTTTCATTTTTAGCAATTAGTTTTGCAGCCTTGGGTAACCCACTTAACCTTTCTTAACTTTCTATTTTGTCATCTATAAATTAGGGGTAACATCCTTATATGCATTGTTAGGGCTACTGAGGACAGATTACTTGAAAAGAGAAGAATTAATATTCTTAACTTTCAAATTTTCCACTTTATTTATGAGAAAATGTCAAGTAATTTCTTCTTTGAATTACCATTTCAAGTCATTTTTATACTTTATGTGGACACTTGGCCAAGTGAAAAGAGCACTTTTACAGTATCTTTCAAAGAACTAGGAAAAAACAACAGTCCCTTATTTTAAAAATCATTCTATGTCACTTAATACATTTAAGAAGCTTAATATAGTAGCTGGAACAGAGAAAATTATTTATAAATGTTAATTTACTTTGGATCCTTCGTTTTAAAAATATGAAAAAATACGTAATATTTTTTTCTTGGCTATTAGTTTCTTATGTCCACATCATGTTATTTTATTTTTAAGATTTATTTGTTTGTGCATACAGAACTGGGGTCGAGGCCAGAGGTGCAGGGATGGTAAAAGGTTTCACCAGAGACACAGTGGGGAGTAGAACAGGCCAACTGACGGAAGTACAATGCTGAGAGGAGCAGCAGGCAAGTCAGGAGAGGTCTGCTGCACCATATGGATCACCCCTGGGGCTGGTGGGGATTGAACTCATGCTGAAGTGGCTTTAGCTTCTTAGTGCTGTGCTTTAACCCGCTGCACCACCAGGGAGGGTCCACATCATGTTATTAATCCCCTAACGCTAGTAGTATTCTTTCTGACATCCAGAAGTACAAAATAAATGTTTGGGGAATAAACTGAATTTATGCAACCTGTTTCTAGTATTGCACTTTTCTCTAGATACACCTAAATGTTAGCATTATCAGTGCATTGGTAGCTAATCTTCCCTACTACTACCCTGTTTACAATTTTGGTGAGTTACTCATGTGTGTAAGCTATAGCATTTCCAGGCAATGGCTATTACGGTTCAAAAGCTCTTAGGAATCATAACCATTTGTCAATTAATGTGGCACAAGTGTTTTTACAGTTGCTTTTTCTACAACAGACACTGCCTTCTACTGGAAAGGAGGTGTGGCTTCCTACAAAAGCTGGGGGCATATCAAGGAGGCTCTAGAAGTTAAGAGAAATAATACTTTCTAAAACAAGTGCCAGGCATAACAATGAGATGTTTAATGCATATTTTCTTCTTCAATACTGACAATTCCATGGGAGATATTAATACTCCCATTACATATGAAGAAACCAGAGGTTAAGAAATTTGCTCAAGGGCCCTCGTTGGTGGCACAATGGGTTAAAGCACAGCACTGAGAGGCTGTCTGCAGCCACTTCAGTGAGAGTTTGATTCCCCAGCCAGGAATCTGACCCATATGGCGTGACAGACCTCTCCTGACCAGGCCACTGCTCCCCTTAGCAGTGTATTCCAGTACATCTGCCTGTTCTGCTCCCCATTCTGTCTCTGGTGAAGTCTCTTAGACCCTGGCACCTCTGGCCTGTACCCCAATTCTAGTATGTATAAATAAATACGACTTAAAAAAAACAAACAAAAAACTATCCCTTCCTATTAAAAAAATATTGCTCAAAATGACAGAAAATGATGCTACAAAATTCACTTGTAGGCTTATCGAGATGCAAAATTCAGTTCTTTCTACCCTGCTAGAGTGTTCCTAGGAGAAGAGCAAGAGAGATGTCAATACACTGAAGCTATTTGCTGGCATCACAGGTTTGCCATGTGATGGTCTTGTGGTGCTTATCAAAAAGTCAACACATTGTTCCTACTTTTTTAAAGAATAGGTTCATAAGGACAGAAATTAGAGTTTACTCATCTTTGGAAATTTAATGTCTAATAATATGTGTGGGATGGAGGATGGCCTCAATTTTTGGGTGTAAGAAATTGTCCTCATAATGTTTTATGAGTCTTTCACTCTGCTTGCAAAGTACTAAAGTGACTCATATTTACAAGGTCCCAGTTTGCCTTCCTTCTACAACTGTTTCTTTTTTACTTTCCAAGAAGTTTAATTCAGACAAAAATGCTAAGATACTTAGATCATTAAGGACTGAAATAAGAAAAGAAATGAAGATTTTTAAATACACACACAGTATACAGTATTTAGTAGGTATACATTCATTATTGCATTTTGGGTTAAGACTTTAACAGATGATCTTGTTAGATATCAAGTATATCCTCCACTCTCTAAAACCCATGCTTTGTCTTTTAGCGAAAGTCTCTAGGATGCCATTTGAGAGGATGTGTGTGGGTGGTCACCACTGGGTCACTGTAACCAGGACCAGGTAGTCCCCCACATAGTGAAGTCAGGGAGGAGAGGCAGATGGAGATATGTGGAATGCACAGCCCCCATCCCTGCCCGATCCATGTTGGACAGAAGCAGAGTAACCTCATCTTCACACCAAGGTTTTCTGCTGATCCTTCCATAATATGTGTATGTCTCAAAAATAGTGACTGTATACTCAAAGTACACATTTAAAGTAGGTTTAGTAAGTAAGAGTAGAGCACTCCTGATTTTTACATGAATAAAATTTCTTCAATGACTTTCACAAAGGACCTCCTTTGCTTTAATATCACAGCGTCCCTAGTAGTCTCAGTTTTCATGGCTGGAGTCTTCTTACCTAAGCCTGAAATTTTTAAGTCCCTCTTACTTAGCATCCTTTAAAGTAATCCTTTAATTTTTATGTCCATAGGCTTTCAATTTCAACTTCAATACCTACTTGACATGACTAAAGAGTAGCAAATCAATTGACTGATATATCATTTGTTTATTTTTCAACAGGAAGTTCAAGTTCAAATTAATAAAGCATAAATTACAATCATAAGCAGTCCAAAGGGAAAAAAAGATGAGTCTCAAAATTTTATCCAATAGTTTGGTGTAATAAACTGAGATGTAATAAATGTCGCTTCAATTCTGTGTTCAACTCACATATGGTTAATGATACATGTTAAAGTTCTCAAAATCAGATATTATCTAAATCCTATACATCTAATTCTGAGGATATGTTCTATGTTTGAAAATCTGCTTCCTTTTTAAGAACTCTATCATCACTTTAAGCATTGCTTTATTTATAATTGCTGTAAAATCCTTCCAAACAAAGAACATTTCTCATTTCATCCTTGTGCTCAATATTCACAATGAGTACATAAAATATTTGTTGAATGAGAGCTTGGAGAAGATGCAGCAAACACCTATTATAGCCTGAAACAAATTATAAAGTATCACACTGGCATGTGATACTCTTAGTATCACATCACTGACATCTCACTAAGTATTATTGAGATCAACTTCAAATAATCTTTGGAGGCCATGAGAACATGTCTTCTAAGTTTGTTGTAGATTTTATAAGGATTCAGCAGTTTTGTCTTCTTAAAAATTATGGCATTAAAGTGAGCCCCCAAAGAAATCTAACATACCTGAGGATAAGAAAAAGTGTGTAGCTATGTGTATTGTTTAAAAATATATACGAATAAGCATGTCATTTTTACTATTATTCTTTACATTTTTATGTAAAAGATTGCAGGGAGCAGAGTATCATCAAGTGATGTTTTCCAGAATAACAGGTTTAGTTTAAGATCTACCTACAAAAATAAAATAACAAGTTAACAAAATATAATAAAATTTACCTCGCAGGAACTGGTAGTTTAGGACAAAGAACAGAGGCTTTTGAAGATGAAGTATATTCAGAAGGCTTTAGGTTGTAGCTACATAGTGCTGAACCTGTTGAAAGAAAAGTTTTATGTCAGCTACCACAACAGAGTCCACAGAAATTCATTTGCTAATTTACTTTTATTTTATTATGTTAATATTAACTGAACACATAAAACTTTCAAACATTCTGCCTCCTTGGAGCCTACGGTTAAGTCTCAGCTCTACCATCCCTAAGACCTGAGTTCTATCCCTGGCTGGGGAGCTGACCCACATGGCACAGCAGACCTCTCCTGTCACCCACTCCCCTCAGCAGAGTACTTCAGTAAATCTGCATATTCTGCTCCTCACCCTGTCTCCAGTGAATCTTCTCACCCCTGCACTGCTGGCCTACATTCCAGTTCTTCTATGCAAAAATAAAGGAGAGTAGTTAAAAAAAAACAAACAAAAAAATAGCCCTCAAACATATATTGCTTAGAATTGGCCTATAGTATCAGCTCTCAATCTGATTATTCTATAGCAACTTAATTTTAATTAAGAACAATCCAATGCCAAGGTTGGTTCTGCCCCCCATGAAAGTTTCTTATCCCAAGAGGAGCTTAGGGCTATGTGAGGGACTTGTCACACTGGGTACAATTAGAAAGTCACTGCTAGATGAGCAGCGGCTGCTGCTGCTTCTTTCCTTTCTTCATTCTCTCCTTCTCTTTCTACCTATATATGTATGTATGCATATATATGTAATGATATCATTTATTCTGTAAGGCAGGCATTATTTAACCCACTTACAGAAGAAGAAACAGAGGCTAAGAGATAAGGTAAATAACTTTACAGGTGATATAGCTAAGAGCTAGAATTAAACCCTCGATCTTTTGTTTGACAACAAAATCTACTCAACTATATATCCTGTCTCTTTCCTGCACTTCCTATTACAAAACATTTTCAATTACTAAATTCATAGAATATATTTTTTAATTTAAAAACAAGAAACACTAATTGTAAATTAAATAAAGTGAACATTTATAACAGGACTCCCAACTTTCAAATAGCTTGAAATAGCTTAAATTAACTCTAGATTAGTAATGTATACAACCATGCATCCAAATTATTTGATGGATACAGTCCATCAGATCCTTGATAACTCTTGTTTTATTGACCTAAATTTTGTAATATACAACTACAATACTGTAAAGCTTGTTGCAAAAATGTTTACTGAAAAGATCTAGGTGCTAGTTCCAATTCTGCACGGGACCACCTATCTTATATGCCATGTAAGCTATTTTATACATTATTAATTGATATTCCTACAAGATTACTAATTTATAATGATTGCTCAATACAATAGAATAATTTTGCATTTCTAGTAAGGCAATAATGGACATTTATACTGTATCACTATGAAAAAAGTTTAAGATAAAAGTGAAGTGAAGATGACATGGTTTAATATTGAACTGATAATGGAAAGAGGTGAGAAGATAGATGGGACTATAGAGAAAAAGAGTTGTTGAGACAGTAATTTTATTTCACTTGTAGTTGTGTTACTAATCAAAACTATTTTCAGAAAGCCACAAAAACTTATACTTTACTCAGTAATGCTGCCCCCAGATCAGCAACCAAGTTGCTAAGTATTTAAATATATGGCCCATAATACATATTTGCAAAACTATAGGTAGCATCTACTATATATAAAGGATCAAGTAATTTATCAGTGAAAATTTCTTTTTAAAGAGATGCTTAAAGTGCCCTGGCACTGTTGTTCAAGTTTACTTTCTTAAGAAAAATTCAACTTTCGAAATGGTTATTGATCACATCTCCATTTCTTTAAAGTTAAACATGAGCACTAAATCTCTTACTCTTCTAAAATGATTGTCTTTTATGTTTAAAGATAATGCCACTAGATTCTGTTTGCAGCAATTTTAGTGAAAACATGACAGAAATCCAACTGTTTTAGATGAATCCTAATATAGCTGGAGTCTGATTATAGAATCACTCGTGAATAAATAGCAACTGTGACATTAACTACAGAACACTCAATGTGATCACCAACTTCCTCATCAGAATTGTCAGCGTACTTCTTTCAGAGTCCAAGATGGAACTTATTTACACAATATAAAAGGTGCAAACTAAAGCACTTTGTGCTAATGCTGTCAAAATGCCCAGCTTGATTCTGAATTCAGTGAGCATAATCTTCACCCCCACCCTTTCTTCACTTAAAAAAGGAAGTCAGCAGGTACAACAGAGTTCACTTTTATAAATACTTTAATACTCAATGAAAGGATAATAGCCTTATCTCTGATGGTATTCTGGGACACAGGCCAGTACTAAATAGATCCTGCACTAAATAGATTAAAGAAAAATATCTTTATAGAGTAGTAGTAGTAACAACAATCATAAGAAAATTTTTACTGTTTCCTGCTCAAAGGGTTGAAGGACATAGAAACTTTAATGAAGAACATTAAACAGTCCAATAACATTTTAAAATTGCTTTTCTTTCCATATTTATTAGCGAATGGATTTTTCAGTGACTATTTTTAAGATAATAATTCTTATAGTGCAAGCATAAACTATACTCAGTACAAGAGGTTTGATCATGAAGAGTAAGGAAAATTCTCCTAATTCAAAAGCATGGAAAAACTGTACCAGAGTAATGAAAAGTGTTTTGAAAAACCAAAAGCTTATCTAAACACACCAGAGGCAACTAAGCCAATGTTATTCAAACGCCATCAAAATGAATGATATTAAGAACTAACTTGAGTATATAAACATTTGTCTTGGCAAACGGTTTTCATAGCTCCCAGAATGTTTACTACAATTTTTCAAATGCTTTATAATATTCAATTATTTATTCTTTAGCTCAATATCACTTATACTAACTCCCATAAGAGATATGTTTCTGTCACTACACTCCACACATTACAGATAAAAAAAAATAATACTTCCAAAGCTTTATAAGTAATCACTGACAGATCTAAAAATAGATTCTTTATTTTTTAGCCACATTCCTTCTTCTGGGTCACTCCTAAGAATCATAATCAGACAAATATTCAATAAGTCCCTAAGGAAAAAACAAAACAAAACAACAACAACAACATATGTTCCACATATTTTAAAAACAACATGTTGCAGATGGGCAGAAGACTTATGAAAAAAAATGCATATCATCACTTGTCATCAGGGAAATATAAAGGAAAACCACAATGAGATACCACCTCACACCTGTGAGAATTGTCTATACCAAAAGACCAGAAATGAGTGGTGATAGAGTGTGGAGAAAAAGAAACCCTCATACACTGTCAGTGGGTATGTAGATTGGTATAGTCTCTGTGAAAACAGTATAGAGACCCCTAAAATAATTAAAAACACGTTTGCAGTATGATCCAGCAATCCACTCCTAAGTGTCTACACAACGAATGCAACAATACAATTTCCAAAGACATATGCATTCCTGTTCATTGCGGTGTTATTTACAATAGTCAAGACAATGTGTCTAAGGAAAGATAACTGGATAAAGATGTGGGGTGTGCTTGTCTGTGTGTATGTACACAGACACAATGGAATACTACATTCAGATAAAAAAAAAAAAAAGATTAGGGCTCTCCCTGGTGGTGCAACAGGTTAAAGCACCGCATTATGAAGCTCTCTGAAGCCACTGCAGCACTAGTTCAATCCTCTGCCAGGGAGCTGAACCATATGGCGCAGCAGACCGCTCCTGACCCGCCCGCTGCTCCCCTCAGCAGTGTACTTCGTTGATCTGCCTGTTCTGCTCCCCATTCTGTCTCTGGTGAACCTTCTCACCCACCATTCCTCTGGCTGTACCCCAGTTCTGAATGCATAAACAAATAATTCTTTTTTTTCTTTTAAAATAAACTTTTATATTTCTGAATTATATACCATGATATAAACAAATGTTAACTAATTAAAATAGTATAAGTTAATGAACAAATAATAAAAATAGCTCCAACTTGAAAAGCTTCAAATTTATATGAAATCTGTCTATAGCAATCATATAATGCATATATAAACAATTTTTTTTATTAAAAAGTTTATTTTTACATCATTTTGCCATTTTTTTTCCATCTCGATTGTAATCCCCACGGGTTTCCCATCACCAAATCACCCCTGTGCCACCACCATAGTCCCGTGCATTTCCCTCCCTCCCCCCCCCACAAACAATTCTTTTTTTAAAAAAAAGATTAAATCTTTCCATTTGTGATGACATGGAACTAGAAGTCAGAAGGAAAAAGACAAATCCAGCATGATTTCACTTATATGTGTTATATAATAAAAGCAAAGTAACAGGCAAAATGAAATCAAAACAAACCCTTGGATTTTGACTGAAGAATCAATCCTCTGCTACCAGAGGATAAGGAAAGATGTTGGTGAAGGGTTATTGGTAATTTGATGGTGGGTGTGGGTAGAAATGTACATATGAAGAGGTGTGAACCTGTACTCCTAAAACATAGCAATGTTGAAAATCTCACTGGAAAAAAAAGTCTGGGAAAAAAATTCCCATCACCTACTCTCCAAACCTGCTGTCTAATTCTGTATATTTTCTATTCTAGTTAAATGTCCTTACCATCCACAAAGTCTCCAAAATAAAGCACAGAAACCATCCTTTATCTTTTTCTTTCTCTATTGTATTCCCATACTATTTAAGACATTCAAAACACCAAGAATTTATCTTGATGACAGAGATATGTCCATATGTTTTAACAATTCACCACAGAGTAAACTATGTAAAAGAGAATTTCACAACCTTGTTTTTATAACATATTGGACCTGGGATTTCTTGGTTAGAGGGTGCTATCTTGTGCATGGCCGATTGTTGGCAGTATTCCTGGTCATCCACTGGATGCCAATAGCCTTCCCTTACTTCCTTATAAACTGTCTCCTGACACTGCCAAATGTCCTGGGGGTAAAATAGACTGGCAAAACCACCCTTAGTTGAGAGCCACTGGTCTAAAACATCAAAGTACTTGAAAAAAGACACAAAATGAGTTGCCAAAATGGAAGTTAATTCTTCCTACTTTAAAGTTTTGTTTGATTCACTACCATAGTGATATTTATAAGAAACACTACAATTAAAAGAAAAAAAGATTCCTGAAAAAACACAATTTAGAAAAAAATAATAAAAAAATCGATGTAGAACATTTTTCATTATGAAAAACAAATTACATTGCAAAGTAAAATACAATGAATTTAACCTCTCTTTCTCTTCCACTCCCTGTAATCAGAAAAGTACTATTTATTTATACATTGGAAGAATGCAGGGCAATTTTACAATTTCTAGTAGCCATTGAAAAGTATGAACATATTTGCAATTCCCAAGAAGCACCCATTAATCAACTGGTTGAATGCTAGTCTCTTGTCAGCCACTATCAATACATACTAGGCACACAATATTTGCTGATTGAATTAATTTTGAACATCTAAGTGCAATACTTCTACTATATATTCTGGAAGACAAAGAGAAATTTGACTGTAGACTATACTGCAAGTTCCTTAAACATGGGGCTATAAATTATTTTTCTATTTCTGGTACATATTGAATGGGTGCTAAGCAATTATTTAGTGAATGAAAGCATTGTATTAAAGTGTGCTATCACATGTAAGCATTTCCCTCCATTTTTAATAATGAATCCCCCCTTGATATTTTCTAACTCATTTGCTAGGGTTGATCATTTTATTATAAGTAATATCAAGTCCAATCTTTTGACTCTCTGTGCCAAAAAGAATGCATACTAACTCTGTGATTTATTATAATGTTACTGATGATCTCACCAGATGGTCTCAGTTTTCCCTACAGGTCATCAGGCAAGAAAAGAGGGCTTATATGAAGAAAAGAGATGAATTAATTCCTTTGAGTTTACGTATATGAGATAAATGTATGAATTGAGATGAATTATTTAGACATGAATAAAAAGGAAATTATTTCACAGCAATTCTGATTAAATTAAAACTAAACAATTTACCTGCCGGTGGCAACTCACATGGGAACAGAATTAAGCAAAGGGTAAAGTGTGTTGAATGAGAAATTATTACAGGGCAATAGAGATGAAAAGGAAAATTCTATCCATCACTCTTTCAAAAAGACATTTATAGACAGCTACTGTGTGAAGGCTTGTGTTAGGGCTTGAATAGTCAGTGATAAGTAGAACATGGTTCTGCCCCAGGACTATACACTACAGCAGAAGGGATTGTTCCATTCACTAGCATATAGATTTATGTGTGTCATATATAAACTATGAGCTATAATAAATAAATGTACATTTGTACCCTATCACACAATGCATGACCTAAAACCTATACCTTTCTGTTCATCTAAATTCTCCCGCTGTCTCTGAAAGATCTTTGTAATCTCATAGCACTTCCACAGACCAGCTATTTCTACCAAACTCTCTAGTCTAGTCAAACTTGACATAAATGTTCTTCAAACTTAAGTGACTAAGAAGTCCTTTCTTGTCTAAAAGAAAGAGTTGAAAAACATCTTGTCTTAAAAGCCCATGTCTAAGAAACACTACTTATAAGATCAAAGAGTTTTTCTTATAAATATTTGAAATAATTTGTAAAAGTAACAAAAGTTCATCTGAATGAATGAATGGCTACGAGCTAAATGTACTTTCAAATGTTATCACAGAAGCCTAAAGTTCTTTAAAAGGGGCTTAAATTATTGTTTCATTCTAGTAAAAAAAAATGCTATTTTTTCATTTGTATTTTGAAATAAAGCTTTAAAATTATCATTTAAAAAGTTGCACCCTCAAGCAGCTTTCTCTTCTATGAACTTTCTAACTGTGGGAAAACATAAATAACAACACAACTACACCAACACATCCCTTTTTAAATGCACAATAACATTTCACACTGCTGTACAACCTTCCCACTTCCATCTCCAGAATCCTTCAACTTACTAAGTTGAAACTCTACTCATAAAACAATAATTCCCTTCATCTCTTCATGCAGTCCATGGCAACACCCACACTACTTCCTGTCTCTATAAATTTAACTAAGTGACTTACAAAGGTAGAATCATCCAGTGTTTGTCCTTTTGTAGTCACAAAACATACTATCTTCAAGGGTCATTCATAATGTTCCTACTGGGCATATTTAGAATTTCCTTGCTTTCTTAAAAACAATTGTGGTAAAAATCATACTGCATAAAATTTATCATCTAACTATTTTGAAACATACACATATGCTAATTATATGTACATTGCTGTACCACAGATTTCTAGAATATTTTCATCATCCACTGAAGAGCAAGACTTCAGTTAGCCCCTTCCCTTAGCAAAAACATTTTTACCTTCCAAGGGTTGACTACTGTAGATTCCTCACATAAACAGTTCTTTCTGTTTTTGAATTATTTCACTAAAGCAAAATGTCCTCAAGGTTCTACTTGATAGCAAATGCAGGATTTCCTTAGTTTTAAAGATTTATGTTCCATTGTATGCATATACCACACTTCCTTTATCCACCTTGTGTTACAAACAGATTGTTTCCATGGCTTGGCTATTATGAATGCTTCAATGAATGTGAGTGTGAAAGTATCTCTTTGAATTCTGATACTCTTTTGTGGGGTTGCTGGATCATATAAACTTACTTTTCAACAATATTTAATTTTTAGAGTGACTTTAGGTTCACAGCAAAACTGAGGAAAAGGTTCACAGGTGTCTCACATACCTACTCGTTCCAAAGAAGGCACTCTCCCCTCATCACCAACATTTGATACAATTGATAAACTTACTTGACATATCATAATCACCTATGAACATCAGGGTTCAGTCTCACTCTGGGTGTCATACATTTATGGGAAAGGACAAGCATCATTATAGTCTGATGCAAAGTATTTCCACTGCTCTAAAAATGCCCTGTGGTGTCTCTACTTTGAAATTTTTAAGGAACCGTCATACAGTTTTCTGTTGCAGACACATTATTTTACATCCTATCAAAAGTGTATAAGGATTCCAATTTCTACATATCCTCACCAACCTATTTTACAGATTGGGAAATTCAAACATGGAGAAATAGAATAACTTGGTCAGGGAGGACAAACATTTGAACCCCAAAGATCTAGCAGAGTTTATGGTCTTAAATATTCAATAGCATGTCCCGGCATACATACAGCATGTATGCTCACACTGTCTGAAATGTTAGAAGCCCCCTCAGGGATAGCTCATCCCTCCTATAAGAAATCTGATGCAGGGCTTGACAGTTCTGGCATTAGACATGGCAAGTCATGTCGAGAAATTATGTAAGTACAGAAAATAAGAAATTCAATAGTAGCTGATACCTCCACTCCCTGCCCAACAAGTTCCCAGAATTCTTCATCATGTCAACAAACTCTTAGAGAGGCATTGTTTTCCTAACCTACATTTTCTCAGATGGGGAAATCTAGGATCAGAGAGGCCACCACACTGTTCCTTACTACTGAACCAGTCAGTGACAAAAGTGGAATCAGAATCTAGAGCCATGCCAACCCATGATATTCCCACTGCCTTATGCTGAGGGGATGGGTCGCTGAAATAGGAATGCTGACAGCCAAGAAAACAGAGGCTAGTGTTCAGGAAACTGACTCCAGCTAATTCTCATATGTTCAACCTTATTCTTCAAACTTTTATTCTTAGAAAAATAGTTATGATATAATATTAAGTTAAAAAACAAAATGCAAAATTATATATACACCAACACTAAAAATGGTGGAATTTTCGTTTTTACTGCTCTATTTTTTCCTGAAACATTTAAATTTTCTATAAAGACTTATAAATTGTTATCAAAGGGTAAAAATAAAAACAAGCTGATTGAAATACCTATAATCATTACTGAAAAAGAGAAAATATAAATGAAAATTGTACAGAGTGGTTGAAAAATTCCCAAGTACTCAAACAGTCTGCATCAAAAGCACCTGAGACATTTGTGAAAAATACAAACTGCTAGGGCCCAAACCTACTCAGAATTTCCCTGCGTGGGATCAAGGAGTCTGGGTTTTTAACAGGCTCCCTAGGTGACTATAATCTATTTTATCAAGGAAATACAAACATGCTTTCAATTTTCTTTTTAAGGTTCCTAGTAGATCTCCTTACCACTAGGACAAATTTACACTGGCATATATGATACTGAAAGTGAAGGGAAGAGACTGGGGTATACACTCTGCTGGCCTATTGTCTTACCATTTGTCTCTGCAAACTTCTGAACATCACTCAGGGTTTTCAGTTCTTGTCTTGGACATGCTGATACACACAGTGCCATAGACTTGATCTTCCGGTTTATCAAGTCCAGATTGCATGGATCCAAAAAGAATACATACCTAGGCATGGAGGAAAATATTGAGATATTACTTCATAAAACACATTCTGCCTCACTGCGTATTTTACTGAGCCTAAAAAAAAGAAAAAGAACACCTAGTCCAACTCCTTCAGATTTAATCATAAATGACAAACACTTCACAAACCTAATCACAGATGAAAATTTCTTAAATTGTTTTCAAGTATATTTTTTAACATGTGAGCACAGAAGATTTAGAGAAATCACATTTTTCTTGAGCTATTCTTCTAATTTTTAAAATTTTGTACTATGTACTTTATAATCAGAAATTATCTTTTTTGGTTTTTAAATAATTAACTTTAATTTATTTGGTCAAAATAATACCAAAAAAAATTTAATGGAATATTCCAGTATAGCTATGTAGTAGGAATGATAATTTATTTGTAACCTTTAGTTAATAACACATATAAAATTATAAAATGAACACAGAAACTTTAGCTAGAATATATAATTATAAAATATGATTTCTAAAAAATGTATAGAAAAGATTATATCAAACTGAATGGAGACCAAAGGGAAATATACTAATACTAGCTAGTTAGAATAAAGTTATTTCAGTTTTCATTCTTTTACTTTTCAGAATTCTCACATTCTAGAAAGCATGCAAATTACTTATTAATAGAGATATTATTTACTGAAGTGGTCCATTACAGAGATACAAAATAACCTCCAATACAAATTACCCTTTTTGCATTGTATATATTTTAACTTAAAAAAAGGAAAGATTAGTTAGAAGTTACTAATGTTTTAAAATGTTATAAAGCAAAAGAGATAAAAAAAAAAAAACTGAGGATGTTACCATGTGCCAAAAAAGAAAGTAAGAGTCAAATACTCTTCAAGGAAAGAATCTAACATTATTGATCAAGAAGCAATATAAGTTGGAAGGTTTCCATGTAACAGTTATAGAACCTCCAGCCCTGGATTTCTGGAAAGTTCTATAATGTATGTCTATTAATAGCAGATACAAATTGTTAAATTCGATTGCTATGCAGAATATGATTCAAATCAGAAAATATAACTAAATATAAAAATTAGGTGACAAAATTCAAATGCATAAATACAAATGCCTGGGATGGACAATATAAAAGGATACCAGGGAAAAAAAAGTCAAAGAAAAAAGAGGCAGGAACCAGATAAACCTTTGCAAATGGAATAACACTGCACACTTTATAACAGTTACTAGCACTAGAACCCTGGCTGAGGTCAGATATAAGCTATAATAAAACTAAAGAAATAATGTTTGAACCTCCCTGAGGGGCCTCAATACCATTCATGTTGTACCTAGATATAAGGAAAGAAAAGAAAACAGGTAAAAAGATGTGGTTTAGAAGTGGGATTCAGGTACTGATGACAAGGAGCTAGGATATAGGTGAAGGGTCTTATGACATCTGTGAGGCAACAAGCTTTCCCTTACTAACGCTTCCTCCATCTGCAATGTACTGAACAGGCCAATGCCCAGGATCCTATGGAAAAAGGGGGGGGGGGCTGTACAAAGCCAGCCCTTGTAAGGAATAGTCATGTCCTTGAGGAAGACTGTCAAAACCCAAATCCTCTACTACCATCCCACTAATATTATAACAACTGAAATTAAAATAGCACTTATTGGAGTAGCCAGAACTGTACTAAGTCCTTCACACTAACTCATTTTCCTCATGGTAATCCTGCTGTGTATTTCTGGGGGTGGGAGGGAAGGCAGTGGGCTGTGAAACTGGGGTGGGGTATAGTTAAGTGCACAGCACTTAACAAATAATGCCTTAAGAAATAGCTTTCGAAATCACATGACACCAGAAAACCAGACTTGGGGGATAGGGAAAGAAAATCATTTGTTTCCAGCCTCTCAGCAGGCATACACTGGATCAAAGCAGCACCCTTTATAAGCTCTAAGACTGTTCAGCCATCAGCCTTAGAAAGAGAGAAGCAGATCTCCACAGCTACTCTAGCCAAGGTACATAAGAACAAGAGGGTGAGAATACGTCTATAACACTGTAAAATCAATACTTCATGTTTTCTAGCTGTGTATACAGTTTAGAAGAATCTACTTTGATAGAGTATAAAATAATTAAGTAATTTTTAAAAAGTAATTAAAAATGGTGTTATACACATCATACTTGAAATCACAAATCAACTACAGTCCCAGTACACAGTGAACATAATTTCTTACATAGATCTTAGCTTCATAGTCTATTAACACTCAAAGTCTGTTGCAACAAACTGTCACATTCATGAGTTTATTTGATCTTCACAACAACTCTTGGAGATGGGGGACATCATAACAAACCTGAGGCTTCAAGGAACTATCTAAATAGCCCAAGAGAGCTAAATGGGAGCTACAGCATGAATTAAACCTACTCCTTCTGAATTTTGAGTTTCACTGTTTCCAATCTATTCTATTTTCAAAATATCTCCCACATGCAATTTTAACTATTTTATATTAACTTTGAATATTCTGTCTGTAGCATTCTGTAATTCATCAAATTCATGGCAACCTATTTATAATTATATTTTAACATAATTTTAATTATTTTAAATAAAATATTATTTTTAAATATTTTAATTATATTTTAATTGTTATTTAAGTGAAAATTTACAGAGTAGGAATAGTGCTGAAACCAAAGAGACAAGTTTATGATTCATTAAACCTGTACTTTCTTGCCTTTTGATTTGAAAATGCCCTTAGCCAGGTAAACAAATCATTATATTATTTCAGGTTTCACATCAAACAAAATTAACTATAATGTGGAAATTTTATTTCTTCAACAAATAATTGACTTTTGATGGTATTACAGGGCTTTGGCAGATCATATTTTTATAACTAACAAATCTTTAAATGAATGGTTTTCAGCTGAGGGGCTAGAGATACTAAGCAGTTATAAAATATTTTAGAAACATTTCTTAAATCCTTAGCCTACTTTCATTTGGCCAGCAGGCAAATGGTTGGGATGGAGACAAGGCGTACAAATTCTGAGAGAACATCTCAGACAACACAGATCACACACATTAGGACAGCCCTATATGCCATCCTTTCAGGATGGAGAACCACGATCATATATAATCCTAAACTGAAACTGAAACAAATTTTTTCATTGCTGTCCTCAGTGAGTCTGCTACCAAACATATTAAAACTTAAAAAGCTGTTTTGATTAATTTCCATATCCTTTAGGGGAGCTGTAATGAATAAAATACAAAGGTGGGATGAAAGAAGGAATAAAGAACAGTGAGAGAAAAATACTCCACAAAGTGAAACAGGCATTGCATTTTCAACACAGACATATCACAAGCACATGAGAGGGAGTTCACATTTACAAAGAGAACTGCAAAAAACAGTAAGGACATTTAGAACTTAAAAATGAGATAGGTATGGGCCCTCCCTGGTGGCGCAGCGGGTTAAAGCACAGCACTGAGAATCTAAAGCCGCTTCCCCATGAGTTCGATTCCCGCCTGCCCCGGAGGCGACCACATGGCGTGGCAGACCTCTCCTGACCCGCCCGCGGCTCCCCTCAGCAGTGTACTTCCTCTATCTGCCTGTTCTGTTCCCCACTCTGTCTCTGGTGAAGCCTCTCACCACCCCTGAGCCTCTGGCCTGTACCCCAGTTCTGTATGCACAAATAAATAAATCTTTTTTAAAAAAAAATGAGATAGGTATGGAGAATGCTCATATTAAACTATAAAGCAAACATTATGGTGGACAGTAGGTAAATATGTAATACAGTCAAGGTGGTTTCTGGAAATTGTGGACAGAAAAAAATGAATTCATTTAAAATAAAAATTCTTAAAATACAAGTTAACCACAAAAAGCAAAACAAATAGTCTTCCCACACAGACAGCTCAAGGGGCAGATGACTCAAAGATGAAACCTGGACAAAGAGGCAAAGACAGGGTGTGAACGGCAAAGGACAGGGGCAAGAAAGGTGACTTGTGACTTATAAAGCTGTGCTTAGAGTAGGGAGATGAACCCTGAGTGATCTGATCTAGATAAACATGTCAGAGATGGTTCAAAACCATGTTTAAGCTTCTATTTTTGCTTCCGTCTCTTCACGGAAGATAGGACAAGGTGAAGAAAGTAAGGTTTATTGAGGAATTATTGTGGGCCACAAAGCATCTTGGGTGTTGTTCTGACACATCCTAATTCACAGAGCGCACCAAGACTTACAGGTCAACCAATTCCCCCAAAGGCTACAACTGACCTGAACCCTGGGAAGACTGACTCCTTCCACCAGTGCTAGTCCAATTCAAACTGGAAGGTGGGAATAAAGGTAATGGAGAGTGAGTTATAGACCATCAAGTCAGGCAAGTAGGTCAGATCAGTCCTCCTCTGGGACACCAGAGCAGAGAAAGCCTGCTTCTCACATGTTGCATGAGGCCTCTTTGTGGGAAAATGCACCTGTGATAAGGATGAAGTAGGATGATGTACAAATACTTCATCCACACAACAAGCATTGCTGTTTACTACGTGATCACCCTGACTAGGCCCTGGGGATACAAAATTCATAAAAATGAATTCTTGAATGCAAGTAACTCAGAGTCTAGAGAAGAGACAAAAATACAAACACACATGCATTTCAAAGTCACATACTATGTGGCAAGGTTCAGACGGTAGAGGGCGCAGAGCGATTCTGCAGAGGGTAACCAGATAGAGGAAGCATTATGAAGGAAGCGCAGTATCTAAGCCACATTTCAAAAGAATAGGAACTCTGCAGACAGATGGGGAAGGGTGCATTTGAGGCAGAGGAAACTACTTGTATAAAAGCACAGGTGCCCAAAAGAACATGTTTAAGGTATTGCAAACAATTTGATATGGTGATAGATAGGATGAGACTTCAAAGACTATAGGCCCAGGAGAAGCAGGAAACAGAAGAAATAGCCCTCCTTAGAATGGGAGGGGTTCCAGCTCTATTCCTTTAGGCGATGTGCTTTCTAATGGCCATGCACAGTGATGCCCTGGGTATTACAGCCCCTCAGGCTGGAGGCAGAGGAGGGAGGGCTGGCACAACAGCAGCACTGTTCCAGACTCAGCCTTTGCCATTAAATTGCCTCCTGCTGCCATGGCAACTCTCTGCGGCAAGGTTTTTTTGGAGCAAAAGGTGGCAAGCAGATACTAGGTCTGCTGGTCGCCTCCTGCCAAATTTGGCTTCTCTCCTCTCTAATAAGGACAGAAGCACTGCAGTACTGAAACTACAATGCTGGCTGAAAAAACCCTGTCACCCTTTGCTTTAGTGATTCTTGACACTAAAGGGAAATAAAAATGGAGTCCATTTTTCTACTGACTCCCTCGTATCAATTTACAATTTATAGTCCTTTTCCACAGAGTATGATGCCATTAATTAATTAAATCACACCAAAAGGGGAAACATGACAGCCTAGTAGGGGCTTCTGTTGTCGCTAAACATGAACTGGAGCAAGCCCTACCTCTGTCCTTCACCCACAATGGAATTCTGTCCACAGGAGGTCTCTTACTATATGGGCTGTCAACAAGGCCAATCCAGTCATCCCAGCCAGGATGGGACCTAACTTATCCATGGTGGGCTGTGTGATGTAAGACTGGAGCTGTGGGCAAGCACACTCAAGCTAACCAACCCAATCAACTACAATGAATGATACATAATGAAGTAAAAATTGATTGATCCTCCAGGAATGAAGCTAAAGGAAAAACAAGTAGAAGACAGTAATTGCTCTTCAAATTATAAATGTAGACAGTGACAGAGAGAGGTATACAATATTCGCAATATCCTAATGATGCATAGACACATTAAAGAGAACAGAAGAGGAGGCTGGAGGTGCACTGTGGGCACCATGATGCAGATGGGAGAGGTGAGTCTTGTCACTCTCCCCAATCCTAGTGAGGAAAAGGAAAAACTGTCTTGGGAAAGAGAAAAAAAAAAAACAAAAGTGTTAAGCACACACCACACCAACTCCAAAGATGCCACAAAATGCTAACCAGCGTAGCAGCTGTCTATGATAGCATTTCTGTAGCACCCGATTCAAAGGTAGCTGGTAAGAAGAAAAACTCTTACTGTCCCTTCTGGTAAACTCAAAGCATTAAGAGCGCAAAAAGAAGAGGTGGTATTTGGCACAAACTGATGGACCCTGAGATGATTCTGTTGAATGAAATCAGCCAAAAAGTAAAAGACAGATATTGGATGATTTCACTTGTCTACGAACACCAAAAAATCCCACAATAACAAACAATAGAGGAAATAAAAGTTTGAACTTGACAAAGAAGGTAGCAGTTACCAGAGGGAATAAGGAAAAAAGTGTGTGTGTGGGGGGGGGGTGGAGTATGGAGACTGATGGGGAACGGACAAGGGTGATCTGGTGGAGGCAATTAAAAAAAAGAGCTGAGAACCCTCCCTGGTGGCACAGCGGGTTAAAGCACAGCACTAAGAAGCTAAAGCCACTTCAGCATGAGTTTAATCCCGCCCTGAGGTGATCCACAAGGCACGGCAGACCTCTCCTGATCCAGGCAGACCTCTCCTGATCCATCCGCTGCTCCCCTCTGCTGTGTACTCATCAATCTGCCTGTTCTGCTCCCCACTCTGTCTCTGGTGGAGCCTCTTACTGCCCCTGCACCTCTGGTCTGTACCCCAGTTCTGTATGCATAAATAAATCAATCTTAAAAAAAAAAAAGGATCTGAAACAACTTATAACTGGAGGAAGCCCTTGGATCAGATTAGGACAGCAATCAATACTCAGCAATCAATACTCTGTGACCTTACCTCCCACTTGTCTTCTTTCTTTTCTTCAAACACATACTTTCACCTCAGGGCCTTTGCACATCTATCTGCCTGCAATGTTCTTTCTCTAGACAGCAGCATAGCTACTGTTAGCTCCCTCACCTTTGCTGATTCAATTCTTTACTCAAAAGTTAACATCTCAAAGAAGGCTTCCCTGTCAGTATCTAAAATGCCAATTTTCTATTCCACTGTACCTTATCTATCTTTCCTGTTTTATTTGTTTCTCCTCAACTTACAGTCACTACACACTGTGTATTTTGCTTATTGTCTGTTTCTGCTGGTAAAATAGTAGCTTTGAAAGGGCTATTTGACTGCCTCATTAATCACTATATCCCAAGTGCCTAACACAGTGCAGAAGAGGGAAGAAGCCCCACTGCTTTTAATAGATGAATGGTAAAACTGTGTAAGATTTCACCAAGGACAGTAAAGGTAGGGGGAATATAAAGAACATAGATGAAGAAAATATTCTCATTCATTTAACAAAAATGTATTGAATACCTCTACTAGGTGCAGGACTAAACAAGCACTAGCAATACAGTGATAAATGAGACCAATGACAAAAACAAGTGTCTCCCTTCCCAGCATTTATAATCCAGAAAGTAGGGAAGCAATTAAAAAACAATACATAAGCACTATCACAGAGAAAAGGCAGCAGCCAGGGACCTTAAAAGGGCCCCAGAAATAGAGACCCAGAATGGTAGTTTCCAGAAGGAACATTTAAAGCTAGAATCTAAAGAATGTGTAAGAGTTATCAAGGTGTGGGGAAAGATGGGAGCAAGGAGGAAATAGAATATGCAATGGTTTGTAAACAGGTGCTTGTAAAAGCTTATACAGCATGGTATACATGAGAAAATAAAAAGGTCATGGTAGTTGAGCTGGACTGTGATGCCAGAACTAGATGGCTGGATAGGCAAACTTGAACCAGATGATGTGGGGTCTTAATAAAGACATCAGAAAGTTTGGAGTTCATCCTAAAGATACTGGATAACCACTGGGAGTTGAGATTCTAGACCTTGGTGAGCAAAATTAACTGAAATGAATATGGAGGATGGATGTGGAAAAAGGCAAGAAAGAAAGGTGACTGGTTAAAAGGAATGCTAACTTGAACCAGCTATCAAGAAATGCTAACTTGGACTAGGGTGGGAATAGAAAAAAAAAAAAAAGGGGAGGTTTCAAAAGCATTTGGCACAATTTAAAAAAATAACTGACCATATATGGTGGGAAAGGAAGAAATTAAGAATGATGTTCAGCATCTGATTTAGCCCAGGCTGGCTAGCACATTCTGGTGTAGACTTGTGTTCTGTTCAAAGTGACTAAGAAGGAGAAATAAAGGTCGTGTTTGAAACTAGATAATTTGAATCTGGTTGTCTATGGAGTGTTCAAGTTGACCTAGACATTTAGCTATACTGTTATTGTAGCAAAATCTGGAGAGAAGACAGACTTTAGAATTATCGACATATAAATGATCATCTCACTCCTAGGCATGAATAGTGATCACTAAAGTGAATGTGTACAGTTGCGATTCTGAACCCTGGTGAAGTCATGACTCTCCTGAAGCTGTGAGCAAAATTTAGTGGGTAAATTTGCATGTCATTTTATGAAGAGACATTTTATACTTCATAATTTAAAAGTCAGTTGCTAGGCCCTCCCTGGTGGTTCAACAAGTTAAGACTTCTCTGCAAGCTAGCCACGGCCACTTCAATGCAAGTTTGATCCCCAGCCCCAGAGGTGACCCATATGGTGTAGCAGACCTCTCCTGGCCTACCTGCTGCTCCCCTCAGCAGTGTACTTAGTTGATATGCTTGTTCTTCTCCCCATTATGTCTCTAGCGAATCCTCTCAACACCCCTGCATCTCTGTTCTGTACCCCAACTCAGAATGCACAAATAAATCTTTAAAAAAAGTAGGTTGCCAAAGGATCCCAAAGAAATTAAAACTGAGAGTAAAGTAAGACAAGCAAGGAGTCAAAAGAGACTCTAACATTGCAAAACAAAAGCATAGGGCTACAAAAGCATGGGGATGAATAAATGATTTTCCGATTTAGTGACGTGATTATCTTCCTTATACATGTAATGTAAAGAGAGAGAAAAATTACTGAAATGGAAACCAAGAGTCTGTTATCAAATTGAGTGCCTTACATTAAACTGAGACAAGAAAACAAATTAAAAATATATTTAAAAAATATTTCACAAGAACTACAAAAATCAAAAGCCTTAAACCCAATCTAACTAACTGCAAGAACAATCCTAAATCAAAGTTTATTGTTGACACTAGATAGCTAGAGGCAGTATTCTCAAAATCAACTTGTTTCAGCATTCACACTGAGAAATATATGCTAAGACCCAATGGTCATAGTTTTAGTTTTCATTTTAGTTTAACATTTTTATTGAGGTATAATTTACACACTAAAGCTCACTATAAACTGTACAGTTCAATGTTTTAAGTGTATTTTACAAAGTCATTTCAACCATCACCATAATGTTACTTTAGAACATTTCATTATCTCAAAAAGAAAACTCATACTCATTTGAAGTTACTATCCCTCCTGTTAAGGCAGTCATTAATCTGTTTCTAAAGATTTACCTACTCTGAACAGTTTATATATGTGGAATCACAAAATATGTGTTCTTTTCTGATTGACTTTTTTGAATTAAGATAATGTTTTCCAGGTTCATCCATGTTACACAAAGCATCAGTATTTCATTCCTTTTTGAAGTTGAATAATATTCCATTGTATTCATTCAATGGCTTTGGCTTACCCATCAGTGGTTGGTACATATTAGTGTTGTTTCTCTTTTTGGCTATTACAAATAATATTATGAATGCTTGGATGCCAGCACTTGTGTGGACATAAGTTCTTCTAACCTTGGGTAAATACCAAGGAGAGGCATTGCTGGGCCGCATGGCAACTCTATGTTTAATAGTTTGAGGAAATGCCAGACTGTTTCCTAGGACAGTTACACCATTTTATGTTTCCACGTTTTTGCTAAGACCTATAAATGTATGTCTTTTTGTTATGATTACTCTACTAGGGATGAAGTAGTTAACACATGGTTTTGATTGGCATTTCCTTATGGCTAATGCTATTGAGCACCTTTTCATGTACTTAGTGGTTCCTCATTCTCTTTACTGGAGAAAGTGTATTTAAATCCTTTTCTCACCATAGATTTCTATTTAATCATTGAGAAAGACATATAAGAGAGAGAAAAACACTAGGTATTATTTTAAAAATCAAATTACCAGAGAAAATAAGGATAAAGGTAGAGAGAAAAGAGCACCCAGGAGAACATAAAGGAATCAAAGTATTAGAGATTAAAAAAAACATTCATTGGTCGAAGAACACACAAGCTGGAAGGAGAGATGTTTATGGTTAGAATTCTTGAACTAGTTTGAATTGATTTTATTGGTGGAGCAATTAAGAATGACCACAAAGACCAAGCTGTGACTATAGAGGAATGAATTCTCAAAGCCCCACTGAGAAAAATGTCAAACAGTTCCCAGGGCTAGAGTAAGAATCACTGAGACAGAACATATGAAAGTACTTTGCAAACTATGCAAATATAAACCTTGTAAAAATAACTGTATGTCCCTTTTGTAGGTTTAAAAAGGGAAGAGCTTTGATAAGTAACTTTGAAACCTGTTTTGGAAGATGACAGTAACAAATAGCAGTTTAACATTTATGACAACTCCTAGCAATGTGCTCAGTAGTATACAACATTTATCAGATTTATTCATCCAAAACACCCTAGAAAGTAGGCTCTACTATTATCTTCAATTTCACAAGTGAAGATCTACAGATCAAATATAATAAAGCTATTTTCTCTAATGAAAACTGTGCTGGTTTACAATGTAATCGACACTAGTTATCTACTTACTGGATCTCTTTATAGACACATCCTCAATGATATGAAAAATCTAACCCATCATATGAAAACTACAAATAGTCTCAATATATTGCTTTTAACATGATTGTCAGAGAAAAGGACTTTTTGATAATCAAACATGCCCACCTTGGAATTTATTTTATTTATTGCTTCAACAATTCATAAATAATCTCTCTATAACAAAGGTAAGTAATTAGTTTAAAACTATCTTATCTAGAATCTATCTTCATGGTATGGGGTCAGAATCAATCTAAGTGTTTTCTTTATATTATTAATAATGCTTTTTTTCATTAAACACAGATTGGTTTTGTTTCTATTTTATTTCTTCAGTATTTAATCACTATCCATTGATTTCTGATATTTCTATTTTGTTTCTTGTCATGTTACTAGTCTATATTCAGGTAGTCTTGTTAATATATCTTGGAATAGGTTTTGATCAAGAATGGCAAAATGTAATTTCTTCTCTTCTTCTATGCTACACAATCATTAATTAGACAATGACAGCTACAGAAATGTGACCCTTGCTTGGATAATGACAGTACCCCCACCCTGCCCCATATACACATCTAGTTTGGCTATTATACTAATTGCCAATATTTGAAAATCAGAACACTCATAGGTATGTTGGTCTGAATATACCTCCTCCATCAAAATTTGTATAATGAATCCTAAAATTCAAAGATGATGGTACTAGGAAGTATTTAGGTTTTGGAGGTGGGAGGTGGGGGTGGGAAGAAGTTGAAGGGGTTGATTAGATCATGAGAGTGGAACCCTCCTGAATAGGATTTGTGTCTTTTAAAAGAGGATTCCAAAAGAGCTCTCACTTAATCCACTATATCAGGTCATAACAAGAAGGTGCCAGATATGATCCAGAGAGATAGCCCTCATAAGAACATAACTGTGCCTGTGTCTTGACCTTAAACTGTCAACCTCTTGAACTGACAACCTCCAGAAATAAATTTGCTGTACTGGGGTTAGAGCAGCCCCGAAGATGAAGACCATAGGTCATCTAATCTCCTTACTTTCTCTTGTACCAATAATAGATTGGTACAGCTTCTCTTAAAAACCTAGCATCACTAGGCTCATCTTCCCATATGCTAAAACTCACCTAGATCTGAATAATAGCATTCTCCTTGTATGAGGCACAAGCATGTGATTTCAAGTGTCTAACATTCCCTGTTATCTTATTCCCATCCCACTTAAATGATTTACAGTGTATGCCCAGAGACCTTTTAATTTGGAAACGCTGGTGAAATCCACCAGTTTCCTTTCTGCCTTCAAATTCAGAAAATTTGTTGTTAACTTGGTGCTCAACTTCAGTAATGACACTTGTTCTAGATTTCTAGTCTAATCACCTCTCTACTTCTGGTATGATTCCTGATAATTTATCCCCATTTAATTGTTTTTAATGTATACACCTAAATCTACTCCTCTCAATTATTTTGTGAACAAGAATATTTTTTAAAATGTCTTTTGCTGAAGTTCTTGCCTGTTTCTTTATTTTGTAATTTATACTATTAATCAAGTTCAATTCAAACCCTACTGGGATCTTAACTGGTATTGTATTAAATCTATAAATTAGTTTTGTTAGTTTTGTCATCTTTATTATATGAAGACTATCAAACAGAAGTAGATTATATTTCTCTTATTTTTTATTTCTATTAAACATAATTCTCTTTATTTGTGCATGTATCTTACTAAATTTTATTTTTTAATAAAACAAGTATTATCT
This sequence comes from Condylura cristata, assembly GCF_000260355.1. Classification (NCBI taxonomy): domain Eukaryota; kingdom Metazoa; phylum Chordata; class Mammalia; order Eulipotyphla; family Talpidae; genus Condylura; species Condylura cristata. The sequence continues at coordinate 20,645,851 of NW_004567107.1, forward strand.
TTTTCATTATATTTGCCTCCTGATAAATGATGGAATTCAGTTAGGTGTATGCCTTATGACCCATGATTTAAGCATCTCATTTCAAGATATGTTTTTGTTGAATTTTTTAACATTTAGATTATAGTTCCTTGCCACTGGCAAACATTATTTTTCTCTCTATACACATTCTATGTATCATGTTAATATATTTGTTTTAACTAGTTATTCAAAACAGTGTTACAAAATAAGGTGGTGTCTTTAAATTGTTTTAAAACACTCTATTTCTCTATACTACTAGTATCTGCCATTACTAGAAACTCCATCGCCTTCTTTATATGCCATTGTACTTTAAATGTTTCTGATAGAAATGCCAACATAATTCAGGGCAGGAAGAGTCTTTTCTTTTTAAAAAAAATTATTATTATTATTACTACTTTTTACCTCAGTCTTCATTTTATGCATTTTTTCATCTCAGTTCTAATCCCCATTGACTTCCCACCACCAATTCACCCATGTGCCATCACCATAGTCCCATACACTCTTCCCACCCCAGTTTTGATCCTATTCCACTCTCTACCCCTGTAAAAATGTCTTTGGTTTATAATTGTTTATTGTTTTTCATTTTTACTTTATAACAAATGCTTTTTTTTTTCTAATCCCTTATGCTCCTGTTATAAGTGAAACCATCCTGTATTTTTCTTTTTCTTTCTGGCTTATTTCACTAAGCGCAATCCCTTTCATCTCTACCCATGTTACTGCAAAAGGCATCAGTTTATCTTTTCTGATTGCTGAGTAATCTCCATTGTGTACAGGTACCACATCTCCTTAATCTAGTCATCTAATTTTGGACATTTGGGATAATTCCACATCTTCCCTATAATAAATAAAGCAGCAGTAAACATAGGGGTGCAGGTGTCCTTTGGGTAGATACCTAGGAGTGGGATTGCTGGGTCATGTGGAAGCTCCATATTTAGCACTTTGAGAAACCTCCCAACAGCTTTCAAAAGTGGTTGTACCAGTTTGCATTCCCACCAGCAGTGTAGGAGAGTTCCTTTTTCTCTACATCCTCATCAACACTGTTGTTGCTAGTTGTTTTAATATGTGCCATTCACACTGGTGTGAGATGGTATCTCATTGTAGTATTCATTTGCATTTTTCTTATTACAAGTGATGCTGAACATTTTTTCATATGCCTGTCGGCTGTCTGCAATTTTTTTTTTTAAGCTCTTTTGCCATTTTTTGATGGGGTTGTTCACTTTATTTTTGTTGCGTTTCATCAGCTCTTGGTCCGTTGTCATTAGTTTTGTGTGCGAAAATTTTCTCACAATCAGTGGGGTGTCTCTTTTGCTGTACAGAGTCCTCTTACTTGATGTAGTCCCAGTTGTATATCCTTCAGTGCAGGAAGAATCTTTTCAATAAATTCCTCTAGGATAATTGGGCTTAGGATGGAGTACGGGGAGATGAACTTAACCTCTTACAATATACAGAAACAGTAAATCAAAATGAACCATAGATCTAAACATTAGAGCTAAACAAACAAACAAAAAAATTGCAGGAGACTTAAAAAAAACAAAAAAAAACTTTGTGGCTTTGGAGCATAGTAATTTCTTAGAGCATGAAAATAATAAACTAATAAAAATACATTTTTACATTTTTATTGTGTGGTTAAAAATTTATCTAATGAGGGCCCTTCCTGGTGGCACAATGGGTTGAAAGCACAGCACTACAAAGTTAAGTTATCCATGACCAGTGTAGCATGACTTTGATTCCCTGCCAGGGAGGTGACCCACATAGAGTGACAGACCTCTCCTGACCCACCTGCTGCTCCCCTCAGCTATGTATTTCAGTCAATCTGCTTGATCTGCTCCCCAATCTGTCTCTGGTGAATCCTCTCACTCCTTCCGCCTCCCCACCCCCACACCTTTGGTCTGTATCCCACTGTATGCCAGTTCTTGTATGTATGCATAAAGAAATCTTTTTTAAAAATTTTATATAATAAATAAATTTATATTTGATCAAAGTCAAAAACTTCCACTTATCAAAAGATACCATTAAGAAAATGAAAATATAAACCACAGAGTAATGAAAATATTTATAAGACATTTGACAAAGGTCTTGTATTCAAAATACATAAAGAAATCTTCTAATTCATTTAAAAAAACAAGCCAATTTGTTTAAAAATGTTCAAAAATAAAGAGTAAGTACTTCTTTATATGACCGGTCAACAGCCAACGCTAACAAAGATGCTCAATCTCACTGGTCAACAGAACTATTATTACTAAAACCACAAAGAGATGCACTGGATAGGTAAAATTAAAAAGAACAACTAAATAAAATATCAGTGAGGAGACCAATAAGTATAACCCTCAGACTTACATAGTAGGAATGTAAAATGGTACAGCTACTTTAGAAAACCACTTAGCAATTTGTTTTAAAGTTAAACATATTCAACATATGACTCAGCAATCCCAACCATAGGTATTGACTCAAAAGTAATAAAACATATACCCACAAAACATTGTGCACACGAATTTCAGCAGCATTATTCATAATAGAAAAAAAATCAAATATGGAAATATCACCAGTATCCAAATATTGATAAGAAGATAAACAAAAAGGGATATCCACACAATGGAACACAACTCAATAATCAAAAAGGAACAAACTAGTGTTAGATTTACAACATGGGTTTATACATTATTATGCTATATTTAAAAACTAGACACATGACACAACATATTTTATGAATCTTTGTATATCTTATTATAGAAAAGGGAAATTGATACCTACAGAGAGTAGGCCAGTGGTTTCCTAGGGACAAGGTTGGGGCAAGGACGGGCTACAAAGGAGCATGGGGTAATTTTCTGGGAATGACAGAAATGTCATTCTCATAGTGAAGAGAATATTACTATATAATTATCAAAACTCAACTATATATTTAAAATGGGTAAATTTATATGCAAGTTATATATAGTTCACCAAAACTATAAAAATACAATAATTTAAATATCATCTTGAAGACACACTTTACAAAACCTACCTTAGTCTAATGTGCATCAGTGTGTAATAAAGAATTTAACCTATCCAGAAATTGGATGGGACTTTTGTCCTGGGCTTCTGGAAGTTGACTACTAACCTTATAGGTGTCTTTACTTGTCTGGGGCCTTAAAACACAACTAATGATGTAAGTTAAAGTGAGAGTAGGACATTCCAGATAGAACTCCGGTTAACCACTCTTACAAAGACCAGCAATATAATACAGACTGGGAGTTTTAGCTCATGTGGTATCAGCTTAACCAAAGGGCTAGATACTGAGTGAGACACCTGAGCAAAGAACCTGTCCGCATAATGGAGCTCCCCAAAATTCTGAATACTCAGGCTTGGGTGAACTTGCCATCTGTAACATTCTTTGTGTTGTCACACATCAACACCAGGAAAGTAACATGTCCTTACTCCATGGAAAGAAAACCCTGCAAACACTTCCCTATGTACTTTCATTACCCGATTCTAATCTGTAACCTTTCCCTATAATCAACCACAACTTTGAATATAACAGTGAGTTCTATAAGGCTAGCTGGCAAATTGTTTAATCAAATGTGATCTTGCAGTTATCTGAATTTCTAACTGGTATCAGACATACTGTTATAGACTCACAAATGTCAGAAGTGAGGGCGGTTGTAAACTGTGCACCCTCTACCTTCTTAGTAGCCCTCAACTCTCACATCCAGACAAATATAAAGATGGCAAACCAGTGATAACAAAACTCACAGTTGAAGTGGTTAATAATTTTCTAAAGTACAACATATTACAAAGGTCACATCTATATGCTTAAACACAATTAACAAAGGCTTCTGGGAATCTTTATAGTTCCAGTTTACCTGGAACCAAACCAAGCCTGGAGAGTCTGTGCTGAGCAAGTGTAATTGGCTGTTAAACTAAGATGTGGCAAATGGACACACCCAGGACTTTAACAAAGACGAAAACCAATCAACCTTGTCTGGGTGCTTGTGCGTCATCTAATTTGCTACTGGCTGTTTACTTCCTTATTTAGATATCTGCCAAGCTTTCCAACTTTCTACCCCTGCACTTTCTGAATATGCAGCTGTTAGCATTATTACCTACAACGAGTGTCACCCTAGGAGAGTTACACTAGCAATATAGATTTTACCTTAGTAAAAATTTTTAAAGTCAGGCTAAAAGAGTAGTATGATCACAACATGACAAAAAATATTTTCCAAAAACGTCTCCATAAATTTACCTTCTGAAAATTTAGGTAGCACATTTACAGCTTTTTACATTCACCTTGAGATAAATAAAAGTTTTGGAAGAAACTGCATAAATAATGCAGTAAATGTCTACTTAGAACATCATAAATTTTACTAATTAAATGCTTATAAATTTGTGGGAAAATGAGTTCACAACAGCAAGTTCAGGTGAAGTTCTATCTAGGCTACTCTTTCTCATGATGACTCAGATACCTGAGGTAGTAGGTTAATGTTGGGATTAGAGTATCTGACAGGAGGGAAAGGAGAGTGCTTTCCCTCAGAGTAAAGCCAAAAGTACCAAAGGTTTAGAGCATTTCCATTTGTTCCAATTTATCCCTAAGAGTGGAGAAAAGCAGTTGATCTATACCCTATAAAATCCAAGCATTTAGCACAGTAGATAAAGGCACTACTGCTCCTCTTCTCTCTGAAATCTCTAGAACCACACAAGACAGTGTCAGGAGCTCTTTCCTGTGTCACCAGTCTTCACTGTTTTCAGACAGAACCAAGTTTTGCATTCTGGTTAGAATCCTCTCCTCTTAGAGAGAGGCTAGAGACACAAATTTACCCAAGACCACACATGACCATCCATTCACCATTGCTCCACTTTCTACCCCTTTCCCCCAATCTCCCTGTGTGTACTCTTTCTGGATGCCTACTTTATCCTATTTTCCCTCGTGAGCCTGCAAGCTCTGCTCTGAACTTCCCACCATTTTATTAGGGTCCTAAAAACCTACTTGAAATTACTCTGTCCCTGAACACCCAGTCATTGGCTGAGAGAGTCTTCGGCTCACCTGAACATTTGGGATGAACATGTTGCTTAAAGAAAGAGGGTGGGGTCAGAGATGGAAGCATGAGAAAGATTTGACCTGCTGTTGTTGAGGAAAAGAACCACTGGCAAAGCACATAGCTACAGAGCAGATAAGCTGTCTCTACAGTCTGAACCTTGGCTGATAGCCAGCAAGAAAACAACCCCGGTTCCACATGGAATCAAATTCTGCCAACAGCTCCAATGAACATGGAAGAAGATTCACTCCCCAGAACCTGCAGAAAATAACAGCTTTGCTGACTAGCCGTGTAAAACTTGAAGCAGGGAACCAACTGAGGCATGCTGTGCAGAGTTCTGATTTACAGAAGTTTGTTGTTTTAAGCCATTTAGTTTGTAGTAATTTCTCAAAACAGCAGTAGAATCTAATACAATGATGGTCCCAGTGCTGGTATTAAGTTCTTTTATTTTCCTATCCCCCCCACCAGCCAGCTGTTAGGAACCCAGGAAGCTGGCTTTCCATATCCAACATTTATGTAGGCTGTCCCACACTGCACTGTCACAGTTGATTGTGTATTTTGTCTTCCTCACTAGATTGGTAGTTCTTCAAGCACAAGAACTGTGGATGTCTTTTTCCTTTTTATTTTATTAGTTTATTAGCCATGAAACATATATTGATTGTAGAAAATGGAGGGAAAGTATAAAAGAATATTAAATCACACTTAAAATATTCATGTCATTTCATAATCTTCTACATACGTGTATATATAATTATGCATATAAGCTACATTATAATAATCAACATTTTCTTTGCAATATTCTATCAATATTCCATGTTAAAGGACACACTTCCCCAACATCACCTTCACTGGCTGCCTAGTACCTAGGCTGGGCCACATCCTAGAGAACTTCTCTAGTGTCCTTACATCCTTCCTTTTGTAACACTTTGATGAGCGTACAATGTTTTTATTAAATTCGGTCTTTTACCTTGAATAATAATGTCCATGAAATAAGAGGGTATCTATCTTGCTTGAGTATAATTTCCAGTGTCTAACCCAAAGATGATCAAGAAATAGAGCTCATGAGTAAATGAATGAGTTTGACTAAATCTTTTCATCCTTAATTAAGTCTCTAAATACTAAATACATATCTACTGTGGGCTAAATAATTAATAGAAATTTCAAGAATGAAGGAAAGTCACTTAGTAAACAGAAATTTAGGTCACTGAGGAAAAGAAACTAGTCCTAGTGACTTAAAACTAAACATCTGTACGTGGCCGATCAAAGGATCCTCAAAGCATATATTCTAGAAAATTTTATCCTTACTATTCCAGTTATTTTTCTTTTTTCAAATAGGGGCAGATATACATAGTGAATAGGATTGGATAAATCTTTTAAAATCTTCAAATAAATACAATAAAGAAAGAAAAATGTTCTTACTGAAATACAGCATGGGACAAGGCCAGAAAGTATGGCAGTATTCTCACAAGTAATTTAAAAGTGAACACATTCAGGTGAGAAAATAATAAGAATAATGAACAGCCATATACCAGAGACATTTTGTAGGGGTGGGGGGGAAGTGCACGGGATTATGGTGATGGGAAGTGCACGGGATTATGGTGATGGGAAACCCGCGGGGATTACAATTGAGATGATGTAAAAATAAACTTATAAAAAAAAGTGAATACATTCTCCTTAGTGGTACATTATCACAACCATCCCTTAAATAAACCATTATAAGCTAGCATGCTAATGAGCAATCATGGGGTGTATAGAACCAGAGATACTAAACCAACATAGTTCTGAACTCTATAGAAGGTAATCAGTGGCCACTGAAGTTCTATTCTGTATCCACATGGTGTTCATAAAACAGAGCTTTTTAAAAAGCCTACTAGCAGATGACTGTATTAAAAAGATATGGTACATAAAATACAATGGAATATTACTCAGCAACCAAAAAAAAAAAAAAAGAAACACATGTCTTTTGCAGCAACATGGATGGAACTGGAAAAGATCATGCTTAGTGAAATAAGCCAGAAAGATAAAGAGAAATACCAATGGTTTCTCTCATAGCAGGAATATAACGGGACAGGCGAGAAAATAATGATAATGATGAACAGCTATATACCAGAGACATTTTGTGGGGGTGGAGTGGGGAATGGGATCAAAAACAGTGGGGGGAGAGAAATGCACTGGATTATGGTGATTCAGTGATGGGAAGTCCAAGGGGATTGCAACTGAGATGGAAAAATGCACAAAATGTTGTAAAAATAAACTATTATATATCTATATATAAAAACAATTATTTTTTTAAAAGCCTACAAGCTACTAAATAATAATGTTACTAAAAAGTAGCATCAGTTTAAGTTACATATTTTTCACTAAAAATGCTTAAAACATACAAGTGGTAAAAATATCCCAATGTAGGCCCTCCCTGGTGGCACAGCGGGTTAAAGCACTGCACTAAGAAGCTTAAGCCAATTCCGCATGAGTTCGATCCCCGCCTGCCCAGGAGGAGATCCACATGGTGTGGCAGACCTCTCCTGACCCGCCCGCTGCTCCCCTCAACAGTGTACTTTGTCGATCTGCCTGTTCTGCTCCCCACTCTGTTCCTGGTGAATCCTCTCACCCTCCGCATCTCTGGCCTGTACCCCAGTTCTGTATGAATAAATAAATAAACCTTAAAAAAATATATATCCCAATATAAAATAAGGCTAATGCATCCTATCATTAAAATTCATTTCTGTATCTGACAAAGAAAGAAACTGAGACGATTATCCTCAAATTACTCAAAGTCTTCATAGTTTAGACAGGTGTTTTGGTTCTTTTCAAAGTTTTTTTAGTTACAACTTTATTAATTTTTATAACCTGCCTTTTATTCTTTCCATATGCTAAGAGTTCCTTTTACCTTTAAATGTTGTGAGAGAGCAGGTCCCAAAAGCAAAGAAGGCAGGGAACTGGAATCACTGTGTGGTTAAGCAGAGCCAACCTGGTCTGTAACACGAGACCTAAATTGAGCATAGAAACTGGACAGCTAGTTCCTCCTAGAGAGCGAGTATTCTATCAAGAAGAAAAAATACACTGGTTTCATCAACTCACTCATGTCTCCTGGCCCCCTGTTCTTCAATAGTAAAATGAAGGGCTCCAGGATCATGAGGACCCTTCCAGCACAAACATTCTAAGCTGTGGATTTCCAGGGAATTAACAATTAAAGAAAAGAAGTAATATTCACACTCCGGTTTTCATGAGCTAGCCTGCTTAAGATTATGAAAGAAATTGCAGGTTTTAAGTAAAATGCCCCCCCTCCAAAAAACTCACATGCATATCACCACCCTCTAGGACTTCTACTTTCTGTACATCGAGTTAACACTGACTTTCTGATATCTGAGTGGCATTTTAGGGTCACAGAACCTTTATCACTGAATGGAATTTCAAATGGCTTCTTCAAAGAAAAGACAAAGGAAAGGCAGATTTGCATAAAAAATATAACTTTCGAATCACCATGGAAAAATCAATGTTGATAAGTAAGAAGCACTAGGAAAATTTGTTAGTGGACACTAAGCTCCTCTTTGTTAGGATTATTTCAGAAGGAAGAAGAGAGTTCTAGAATGACATAAAGTCTACATAAAAGATTAAAAGTAGTTCCCCATTTACCCACAGTCAAATTTACTTCCTCTCTACAAACCAGTGTTCCCTTGCCATAGCTCTCCCACCCAGGTGGTGGAAACAAGGGAATATTCATTCATCCCCTCTTCCAATCTGTTTTCCAAGGGGCCAACAGAGATAGATGTTTTGCCTCAGCAATAGCCCCCATATAACTAGAAACATCCTGCTTTATCTATAATTAATATGGGAACTAGGAAGCTCCTCTCTGGGAACAATTAGTAGAATAATAATTCCCTATCTAAACATACACTCTAAGGCTAGCTTCATGGTTTGAAAAACTGTAGGCAAGTAGAACGTGGCAGAAGAGTTATACTTTTGGAATTGTCAATAAGAGTTCAAAATATATTATTACTACCCCACACTCCACCACAAACAAAATGGCTGTAAGACACACCCAGGTTTTACAGTACCACAGCTCAGTTACAAATCAAGTCATTTTCCTCTCCAGGTCTTACAACTATTTGATGGGAAACCATAAAGAGGTTCCACGCTAGATAACCTTAGATACCCTGTTGTTTTTTACATGTAATGGTGTTAGGATGAGGGATCAAATCCACATTTATAGCATTATTTCCATGCAAAAAGTTTTATACATCTCAAGCAACCAATTTAAAAATCAACTTTGGGACATGACCCATTTTGAAGTTGGTGTCTTTCTGTTTTTGATAACTATTGTCAGCATGCTTACTACTACCATAAATATATTATGAGGTAAAATTATTATTGAAGAAAAATAACACATTACCGGTAAAATGATATGGGGAAAATGCACTGCCTTTCCTTTTCTACTAACAGAAATTTTATAATAATCTTGGCACTTTAAATATTCTAGTTAAACATGTCATTTCCCCATTTCTTTCCTGGCTTTCCTCCTTCCTCTTTTATTGCAGTTTAATGAGCCCTTCTCAAGTCAAGTCTTGGATACTTAAACCTGGTAGTTACACAAAACTTGGTGCTCTGGGGAGACAGCAGAGCAGCTTGCATGACAGAATAAGATTGTCCTAACTGTGCTTATCTCCTAGTGTTTATGCTCTTATATAATCCCTTCCCCTTGAGTTTGGGTGGGACAACACTATCATTATTATATCACATAGACTGTAACTTCCACCTTGCTAGCAAACTTTTTCTGTTTCATGCTCCCTTGCTAGCTTGATGAATGAAGCCAACACATAGAGACGCCCACATAGGCTGTATGAAGGGCTGGGAGCCAGTAAAAAGCTAAGGCTCACAATCCACTTCTCAAGTACTAAATGTTGCCAACAGCCACATATGCCTAAAAAAGGGGGTCTTCCCCTAAAATTTAATTGTAAGAGACTCTGAAGCAGGAAGCAGTTAATTCACATTCAGATTACTGACCCATAGAAATTGTAAGACAATAAATATATGTTGCCATAAGTTTATGGTAATATTGTTATCTAGCAACTGACAATTAATATAGGCACATGAGAAACACAGAATCAGAAAATTTTTTTTAAAAAAAGATCCAAGTATGAGAGAGGGAAGTTTGGATAATACAAATCACTGTGGGAAAAGCTTAGCTTTGAAATAGTTCATAAAAAGGACAATTTATGAGATCACCTTTAAAGTCTTTCAAGAATTCTGATTGGCAGGTGGTATAGCAGAGAGATAGAAGCAACTGAGTAGCACAGACTACATCACACCAAAAGACAGAAAGAGAAGACTGAATAGGTACAACTGGGCATGGTCATGAGGGAGCCTGGAATGGTAAGGGCTAGGTGGGTTGACTGTTGATACTACTAACAAAACCCTAAAGGAGAGGCCTTGAGTAGGAAAAGGTAGGACAGCAGAGAGGATGGAGAGGACTAGAGATAAGACGACCAAGAATACATAAGCTAGCAGAACAGTCTACTTCTTAAGAGGATAACAACCACAGGGGGGTGGAGAAGATTCACACTCATGATTAATCAAATACATGCAAATTAAAATTGTAAAACACCAGTTTCCAGTTGATCAAATTACTACATAAAATCTGTTCATATGACAAAATAAGGTAATCTGAACACTGGCAGTTATAAATGGAACAGCCTTCATTTAATAATATAAACTGATAATCTAAAAATATTCAGATCCTCAGACTCAAGATTCAGATCATATTCTACAGAAATAATTTATTTACCAACTCAACAAACATTTAATGGAGTACTTCCTACATTTTAGGCATATATATTACTATGTATATAAGTAATAGCTGTAAACAAAACAGACATCAACCCTTCCCTCACAGAATCTTGAAGAAACAAACATTTAACAATAATCAGAAAATAATTTGTAATAATACCACTACAGGGCCCAATGAGACTATTTTTTAATTTTTTATTTTAAACTGTGACATCAAAAAAGACATCTCTGGGAGGAACATTTACTCTGAGTACTTAAAAATAAATAGAATTTAGTAATCTGAGAATGGGAAAATTATAAATTTATGTTATATTAAAGGAATATATTATATTAAAGGAATAATACGAAGGTAAAGAGTGACTGCACTCAAGGTTTTATTCATTTCATTCATTAATTTATTCAACAAATACATACAGAAATAATAAGTACAGGGTACAAGAATCTGAGGGTGAAGGGTAGGAAAAAGTGATCAAGGTCAAGTTGAGGTTAGATTCAAAATAATTCAATAGCCAAAGAAGCTCCTGGTGAGCATAATGAAATGAAAAATATATGAGGAAATGAATAGAAAAGGAAGAAACCAAGGCATTTGGCAATGAAAAAATAATTGGAATAGGGCTTCCCTGGTGGTATAGGGATAGCTATCAAACTATTACCAGCTACTGGGGCAAGAGTTTGATGCCTGGCCAGGGAGGTGACCCATATGGCACAGAAGACCTCTCTTGTCTCCCTGCTGCTCCCCTCAGCCGCGTACTTCATTAGATCTGCCTGTTCTGCTCCCATTCTGACACTGGCAAATCTTCACACAGCCCTACCTCCGCACCTCTGGTTTCACCCCAGTTTTTATATGCATAATTAAGTAAATCTTTTTAAAAAGAAAAAAAAATGGAGTAAAGATAACAAACACAAAGACATCTGCCTACTTGGAATTCCAAACAGTACAGACTTACCTGGAAAAGGTCTATTTAAAAATTTACCACTTATTACAAGACATTATGATTTACAGACAGAAATACTTAGATGGTTCAACACTTAAATGTTCATATGCAGAGAAGCAAGAAGTCGAGATCAAAAATACATTTTAAACATGTATACGTGTGTTAGAACAGCTATCCTAGTGAAACTACTTTCCCTATAACTGTCCATGAATGGTTGCTGAATATGTTAAGAATTCAGGGAAAAGAACCACTTTTTAAAGTAATAGTATGTTCTCTACATAAAAGGTCAACATATTCCTAAAAGCACAAAATTTGAAATCTGCTCAATTAAAATTAAAAACTAACCAAATGAACTTCTATAAGTTAAATGCGAAAGTGACATTTACACAAATCTCTTTGATGAAAATATGTTTGAACTGTGATATCAGCAAATTAGAAAAGAGCCCATAAAAATAACGACAGCCTCATGTGAGCAGAGGGAGTAGAGATCCTTTCCTTCTATCTTGTTAATTACCTAAGCAGTAATATTTTATGTTTGGTACATGTCAACAGCATTAAAGAGTTAAAACAACATTTGACAGCAAAGACGCTACCCATGCACACACAAAAGATACATGAAATTCTACCATTTTTGTAATTTACTATATATGGGTCTAAAATTATTTCAAAATAAAAAGTAAATGTGTGTGTGTGTAGATGGGTAGTCTTGTTAGCAGAAATAATGCAAAGCCAAAATTTTAACCTCATGAGACAATCAAAAAAGAATAAGTAAAAAAATCCTCTAAATTACTAAGAGTGGAATTTTCATTTCAGTCAAGGGATGCAGGTGCGTATCAAGAGAACTCATAGGAGGTTATTCCACTGGCAATCAGACATTCTGTAATGGTTTTCAACCCTTCTATGCCTCTGCTACCCCTACCTCACAAGGTGGTATCATATGTGTGCTGACTAACAATCCTCATTATTGTTATTTAATTTGCAATCATTTGAACTGCATTACTCCTCCATTAAATGGAGGCATACATTTGAGATATGATTAACTATTCAAGTTTGTTTTCTTATCTACTGACTTCTTCAAGCTTGTAAAATTATCAAATTCACCTTTATACTTTTAGTAGGGGCACAGATTTGATGAAGAGATTTAGATAATAAACATAGCTATAAAATCCAGGAAAATGCTTCATAACAGAATTACAAACTAAATAATGTTTTACCCACTTAGTCTTTTTTTTAAGGTATGTTAACTAAACTGGTTAACCTATTACCTTGAAATTAATTTGGTTAATTCTGTAGATCTACTTTGACCTATTTTGCTTAAAAAAATCTGATGGGACTGAGAAGAATATTTGAGTATCATACATAAAATATACTGATGGCACAGTGGGTTAAAGCACAGCACTGAGAAGATTAAACCACTTCAGCATGAGTTCAATCCCTGCCCGGCCCAGAGGTGATCCACATGGCGTGGCAGACCTCTCCTGACCCTCCCACTGCTCCCCTCAGCAGTGTACTTCGTCTGCTCTGCCGGTTCTGCTCCCTGCTCTGTCTCTGGCAAATCCTCTCACCGCCCCTGCACCTCTGGTTGTACCCCAGTTCTGTATGGGTAAATAAATAAATCTTTAAAAAACAAAAATATGTATATATATATATTTGATGAAAATACACACTTTCACAAGTAGACATTAAAAATGAACTAACAGGTCTTTTGAAGAAAAACAAGTGCGTAAGTCAGGAATTCCATGAAATCCAGAAGATGAACATTGAGCATGTAAGACAAATTTTAGAGTGTGACCAAAAAATGTACCTCCTATGAAACTGAAAATCAACATGTACTGGGAAGTGATACATCCAAAAATGTTTCTTTATAATTTTAATGTTTCAAAATTCATTATCATCCTACTAATCTCCCATCAACTACAGTCTTAGGAAGAAAAGTGTTATTCTCTGGTTAAAATTTAGGTTATCAAGCATAACCCTCTCAGATTTAGTCTTATCCTTTAAAATCTTAAGGCAGTCCATTTTAACATGGCAGCTAATTTTATTACTTGGAAAATGTATGTACAGATGAACAACAGGAATGATTCAAGTGGACAATTTTTAAAAGTCAAAAAACACCAACAGGAGTCATATGAAAATTTAATATGGCATTGTATTTGCAATAATAAGAGAGCAGGATTTTCTCCAACAGCACCCTTCACAACTGCCATGTTTTCATCATTCAACAAGTCTACTCACTTCCGACGGGTGTGGTCCAGTCCACTGTCCGGTATTGCTTCCAATTTTGCATTTTTCTGCCCACAGATATTTCCATAGCTGTCGTATCCTGACACTAGTCTCGCTGCTGCACCTGTTGCTACTGAAAAGCCACAAATAAATCCCTAGGGGGGGAAAAAAACAGAAAAACATACAAATAAACATCTCAATAGCAACAGTCACTACTTGATACGATAATGAGCTTCTTTTGTGTGTTGTCGGGAACAAAGACCTATCTTTCCTATTGCAAACACTATTCCACTGTTTTCCTTGGATTTCACATGAGCAGCACAAAGAAATCCACAGGGAAACACTATTTACTACTATAACAAAACAAATCTCAAGCTTTTACATCATGCGATTGCCTTTGCATTTTATAATAATAGCAGCAGCTTCTCTGTAATGAACATCTGCTCTGTGCCAGGTTCTGTCTTAGGTGCTTACCATACATTATCTCTAATCCTCAAGATGAGGAAACTGAGGTCCAGAGAGGTTAAGTAAGTTACCCAAGGCCATAGAAGCAAAGACAGTTGAAAAACATAGGATCAAATTAGGCTTTCTTTGTTCTTTTGTCTTATCTAATAGTAGAGGAGTTCTGTTATATGAACAACAGCAAGGGATGAAAAAAGATATTCAAAGAAGAATTAAGTATGAGGGTTTTGAAGTATTAATATTACTTCAGTACAATATTACTTGTTTTCTTCATACATTAATGCTACACGCAAGAGTCACTACGTATTTTCTTAAAAATGGAGACTCAGGACCCTCCCTGGTGGCAGAAAAGAGTTAAAGCTCAGTACTACAGCACTGTGAAGCTAGTAGCCACAGGAGCTTCAGCAAGAGTTCAGTTCTGGGAGGTGACCTACATGGCCCGGCAGACCTCTCCTGTCTCACCCACCTCTCCTGTCTGCACCCTCAGTAGTGCACTTCGTTGATCTGCCTGTTCTGCTCCACACTCTGTCTCTGGTGAAACCTTTCACTACCCCTGCACTGGCCTATACCCCAGTTCTGTATGCATGAACAAATAAAATCTTAAAAAGAGGCAAGGGCAATAGGACAAAAGTTCTTTCACTTCATGGGACTATTCTTCATTACAGTGCCAAATGCAAACAGTAGATATTTCAGAAACTCATTGTGTTTGTTAAGTCTGTACTGACCAGAACAAAGCAATTAAAATACTCAAACACTCAACTGTAGACTGCCAGGTGTAAGAACAGGATGTAAGGTAAAACATCCCTGATAAAATGATAGTAGTAGGAGAAAAGACAATAACAGGACAAATGGAACTTCTTGCAACTTGGTCATTAAAAAATTGGGTGTCTCTTATGTTTATTTAAGTGACTAATGAAAGCAAAGATTATAACTGTTTAACTCACAGTCAAGCATCTTGAGCAACACTTATCTAAGCAGGTGCTAAATTTTAGGCCTACAGTATAAATACTGTACTCACATGTAATGCCTCAGAAAAAAGTATATCCCTTGAAATACAGTTTCCAAAAAAAAAAGCTAGCAAACACTTTAACACTTTTACAAAACAACTCCTGCTTTTACTGTACAGGTCAAAAAAGGGAAGGCAGAGAATAGAGCACATAGCTCTAGCTATTAGAAAACTTCTTGAACCCACTATGCTTTGTATGAAACAGTAGAGATTATCCCTGATTCCTTAAACTCTAGCACTCTGATTCTCTGCCAAGTTACTTCAGCTCTCTGTACCTTAATTTACTTGCCTGTAAAATGGAAATAATGAGTATGTGGTTCATAAGGCTGCTATAAGGATTAAGTGAAATAATCCAGTAAATCAGCAAGAATCCTACTTTGTACAAAGTAAGTGCTCAATAAATATCAGCTTTATTGTCATCAGGAATGAGAACATGTTGTAAGGAAAAGACTGTCGGCTGTGGAGCAACATAAATCCGTACTGATCATAGAGTACTGATGACTCCAGTTTCTGCTTGTGTGACAAGTAATTGTGTTTCTGTGTGCTCATCTATACTCTGGAGGTAAACTACTTTCAACAAAGACTGCTGTGAAAATTATGGGAGATAACATGCAAAGTGACTGCCCAATAAATGTTAGTGCCCTTCTGCCTCAAAGCAACAGTAAACTGCGAACACTGGAGTTAGACATGGCTGGTCAGTATCATACCACACAAAAGTACACCAGCATGCCATTTTAATCATATCCTTCCTCAAAGTAGGAACCCCTATACTGAACAAAAACTGGAAAAAGAGGTATCGATTAGGGAGATTAATGGCTAATCCTTCAAATATAGTTCATAAAGATGCATCACAGAATAATAAAATGAGAATCTAAAAAGACCTGGATTTAAACACTTTCTCCACCACTCACTCACTGTATGTGTGTGTCTTTGATTCAAATGCCTTAGACTGTTTCCTCCCCATTCCTAACACCGAGTACCTAAATAGAATCATCTATTTCACAGTCTACTGATGAGGACTAAATGAGATAATGCATGTTTAACCCCTCGCTGGTCTGGTATGTGGCAGATGATTGGTACCTGGTAGATGTTAATGGTAAATTTCAATGTGAGAGTCAAACTAAAGAGGTTGACAACAGTAACAAGGGACTAGCCAAACATCCCTTTAGTTCTGTACTTTAGAACAAAAGTTTCTAAGGGAAAGAAGTTGAAATACTTCCAGTAATTTTGCTACTACAAAGAAACTTTCAGACCACAATTATTAGCTTCCTTCACTACTAATCAAAAATAGCAAAGCTCTGGACTAATTAAAAGATTATGTTCTTTTTTCATGTTTTTATAGAAATTTTCTTCTGTTTGATAAGTGCTCTGTGTGAAAGATTTCTTTTAATGCTTCTGGTTTCCCCTCTTAACTACTTTTTAACATAGTTAGAAGAAGCTACCTCACATCCCTCTGGGATGTAGTCAAAGTATAAGTTATAAATGCTACATATATGTGATAAAATGGGACACCACCATAGTTTGCATAGGCCATTTAAACTTACAGTCATTTCCAAAACATTGGAGGAGAGACATTAAGAAGCTGCAGGGGAGAAAGGAAGGAGAATAGTAAGCTAATAATATAGGAAGAAACCATGACTGTTATCCCAGGGCCTTCCCATAAGGTACAACATGACAATGGGGAGCTAGGCCAAATATAATTAAAAGTACCATTTTTAAATAAAAAACAATTTTTTTGAAGTCCAAATTCAGGAAGTAATCTAGTTTCAAAAGAGAAAATAATGTGCCACATGAAATTAAAATAGGAGAGAGAAGCTTTACAGAATATACTAAATAATAGAATGGTTGCATAGAGGACAAAGTGACATTCAACAGAAGAAAATCACACATCAATAAAGCAAATGATAAGGGGAATGAGTAAAGCTTTTATAAGCCTATAATATGGAACAATCACTAGAGACTTTCACACCTAAAGCCTACATGATATAATTGAGCAGGGCTGAGTTTTTGAAAAAGGTCCTTCTTCACTTCTGCCCTTTCTTTCCTGAGAATCCTGAGAAAGAAGCAAATGGACCCAGCAAACAGGATAGAATTTGATGCCTGAAACAGAATTAATATATGCAAACTAAAAAATAATTACATATTTTTGCCATTCTGGCCAGATTTCTGTATTTTCTTAAAATTTTAATAAATGTGGGCCCTCCCTGGTGGCACAACAGGTTAAAGCGCAGCACTATGAAGCTATCCACAGCCACTGCAGCATGAGTTCGAACTCCAACCAGGGAGGTGACCCACATGGTGCAGCAGACATTTCCTGACCTGCCCACTGCTCCCCGCAGCAGAGTATTTCACTCTATCTGCTGGTTCTGCTCCCTACTCAATGTCTGGTGAATCCTGTCACCCTGCTCCCCTATATCTGGCCTGTTACCACAGTTGTATGTATAAATAAATAAATAAATATTTAAAGAAATTTTTTAATAAGTACATTTTTCTGAGATAAAGTAAAAAGGAGAAATATATGAATGATGAGAAAAATTAGGTAATATCCAATAAGCATTTATTTGGCATATACAAATGCAAGGTGTGGCATGAAGTAAAAAGGCTAAAATAATGCTTGCTCTGAAAGAATTGTAATGTTCTCAAAAGAGAAGAAAATAATAGGGCAAGAGTGAGCAAAATCAGAGGTGCTCAGTTGCACAGGCAACTCGAGAAAGAAACACAGATTAAGAAACGCTGAGAAATGAACCAAACTCTTCCACAAGTATTTCTTTTGCCTCTCTGAGCCTCATTTTCCTTATCTGCTACAAGTATTGGCTAATCAATAAAAACTTTTCCTTTTCTGAAATTTTTATGATTCTAAGGAAAAGTAACTACAGGTAAAATTTTCCAGCTTTAAGCTGGAAGAAGCGTAAAGCTATTTGGGCCACTACAGTAACTAAGAATTAAAACCAAGAGTAAATTAACAGCCAGTGGATTTAAATGAACTGTTAAGTAATTAAAATGGTAGATTTTATGTTATATAAATTTTACTATAAAAAAGGGAAAGAAAAAAATAAAAGATTTTATAGAAAGCAGGTAATCATTTGGATCAGGTAACCTTATTTTTTTTACACGCTGTACTTTCTACTCTAGGATGCTGCCAAAGCAGAGACCATTAACACAGGTGATTAAATACTGCAGTGGGTCCTTCACTTCGTGCTGCATGTTCAACAGTAGTTAATGAGGTAGAAACACTATGCTCTGGGAACGAGACTGATGCAATAAAACAAAAAAGGCCCTTGAAAGAGGCCTGAAGGGACAACCTATGTGATGTTATCGCCTATACCCAGCTCTAGTTCAGATCATTCTCCATAATGTCAACTCTGCATTTCCAACTGCTTGATCTTACCCAAACATTCCCATTCCACATGTTCCCAAGTCATTTTCCTTCCTGCCTACACCTTATCTCTAGTTGCAGCATCAATCCTCTACTAGCCTGCACACTGAAGACAGAAAGTGAGGGAGTCTCCCTGGTGGCACAGGGTTGAGGACAGCACTATCAAACTATCGCCAGACCTGTAGCACTGAGTTCAATCCCCAGCCTGCCAGGAACGTGGCCCAGAGCTGTCTGGCCAGCTGTTCCCCTCAGCAATGTATTTCAGTCAACTCCCCCGTCCTGCTCCCCACTGTGTCTCGGGTGAGTCCTGTCACTCTCCACTGCACCTCTGGTCTACACCCCAGGTCTTTATTCACTCATAAATAAAGTAAATCTTTAAAAAAAATAAAAATAAAAGTACACACAGTGGGTCTTAATCATCATCACATTGAAATCAACAAAATATTAATTAGCACTGCATTAAAACATTTCAGTAAACAAGTCCTTACTCTCAAGTCACCCCAAATCAACCCATTAAAATTAATTATTGCACTTTCCTGAGTTATTTTAGCATGGAGAACCAAAGCCCCTTGAGTGGCAGATATATGATTTTTATAAACATAATTTTGAAAGGTCAGCTGCTATTCATTCCAAGGTTAAATGGGAGGGGAGGGGACTAATGCTGTTAGCAAAGACTCTTTTCCACACCCACATGTATATTTGTGCATGCTGCTGCATTCAGTTGCTATATGAAATACTCTTGAACAATATCTTTAAAATCTTAGGAAGGAAATGGATTACTCTCAGGTTTCCTAAATACCCTACATATTTAGGATAAGCCTAGAGGTTTGGTGACTCTGGGCTATCTATAGCACTTAAAACTAACACTCAGTTTACTGGATTCATCATCATCTCTCTCTCTCTTTTTTAATGTTTTCTTTTCCTTTTTAGGAGCAGACTGATAGCCAGAATTATACCTATTAGTCATGATTAGGGTTTTTCTGAGATTCTCACATGCCATTTGTAAGGTGGGCAGTTACACAGAAACACAGTAAGATTTTCCTATAGCACTTCTATAAAAAGCAGGAGGGGGGTAGATAGTTAAAATACACAGTGGAAAAAGGCTGCCTGAGGTAACATTATTGTGTTTTGAGCTATAAAAGCTAAGAAAGTAAAAGCAACACCATCTGCACAGTCCTCTCGAAGAAAGTGAGAGAAAAGAGTACTAGTCTAGACATTAAAAGACTGGGGCTGAGTCCTCCCTGGTGGCCTAAGGGTTAGTCTCAGAGCTATCAACACCACAGACTGAGTTGAATCCCAGGCAGGGCACTGCCCACATGGCATAGCAGACTATACTGCTCCCTTCTGCAGTGTATTTCAGTAGATGTACCTGTTCTGCTCCCCACTCTGTCTCTAATGAATCCTCTCACCAACCCACCTATGCCTACCTCCGTGCCCCCTCAACTTCTGACCTATATCCCAACCACTGGCCTATACCCCATGTCTTCTATGCATAAGTAAATCTTTTTTATTTTTTAATTTTTCTTTTTAGATTTGTTCATATAGATCTGGGGTACAGGCTAGAGATGCAGAGGGTGAGAGGATTCACCCGAGACAGAGAGGGGAGCAGAACAGGCAGACAGAAGAAAGGGGGAGGTGTCTGGAGGGGTCTGCCATACCACGTGGATCACCTCTGGGGCAGGCGATCAAACTCATGTGGAAGTGGCTTAAGCTTCAAGCTTCTTAGTGCTGTGCCTTAACCCGCTGTGCCACCAGGGAGGGCCCACATAAGTAAATCTTTAAAAAAAAGTGTGTTTAAAAAAAGGCAGGGGAGGGTTCCTACCTGGTGGTGCAATGGATTAAAGCACAGCACTATGACCACCACAACATGAGTTCGATCCCCAGCCAGGGAGGTGATCGACATGATGCAGCAGACTTCTCCTGAACTGCCTGCTGCTCCCCTCAGCAGTGTATTTCAGTACATCTGCCTGTTCTGCTTCCTGCTCTGTCTCTGTTGAATCCTCTCACTGTCCCCACACCTCTGTCTGGCCTGTACCCCAGTTCTGTATGCATTAATGAATAAATCTTTTGGAAAAAAAAAAAAAAAGCTATCTTTCTTTTAAAAAAATGCTTGGGGCCAGTTGCTAGCTCTGCATCAACTAGCAGTGTGGCCTTGGAATGGTCATTTCCATCTCTGGGTTTGATCTTTTCAATATGTAAAGGAGGCTGATGAACCAGATGACAATTTCCAAGTCTTTTAGTTCTAAACACAAGCTAGTTGTTTTTTTTTTTTTAAAGGTTTATTTGTGCATACAGAACTGGGGTACAGGCCAGAGGCTCAGGGGTGGTGAGAGGCTTCACCAGAGACAGAGTGGGGAGCAGAACAGGCAGATCGACGAAGTACACTGCTGAGGGGAGCAGCGGGCGGGTCAGGACAGGTCTGCCGCGCCATGTGGTCACCTCCAGGGCAGGCGGGGATCGAACTCATGCGGAAGCAGCTCCAGATTCTCAGTGCTGTGCTTTAACCCGCTGCGCCACCAGGGAGGGCCAACACAAGCTAGTTTTAAAACAGCTGTTTTCTATCTCTTTTTCCAGCCTAGCACACAGGCAATGACTCTGCAGTGCCCAAGCAGGATGCGTCGGAAACTCCTGCAGGGCAGAACAAGTATGAAATTTGAACACGCACACCCCCAACACTTTGCACCAGGGACTCTGCTCCTCCATCCTCTTCACCCATTGGAAAATCACCAGGTCCCTGATCTCCAACTGAGAGATGCCACTCATTACAGTAGACACAGCAGGCAGCGGAGGCCTCATATGGGTAAAAAGGGGAAGAAGCAGAGAGCTTCCTTCCTCTAGGAAAAACTAAAAAATGTCAGAATTGGAAGCATTATAGAGATCATCTAGCAAACCTCTAATTTTATACAAAGAACACCAACTCCCTAAAAGGAAAACTGATAGGCACAGAGTCTCAATAGGCTTGTGTGACTGGGCTGGTTATGTACTCAGGACCCCTGATTCCATGGCCAGGTTTCTGTTGACCACCCCATCAATATCACAAGTCACAGAAATTTTTGTTGAGTGCTCCAGCTTGCTTTCTGGAGCTCTAATTATGCTATAATTTTGACTTCACTTGTCATGTGGATACAAAAAATATATAAACAATCAAAGGGTACAAAACCCACTGAACTGTATAGGAGAAAAATAACCTGCATCAGTGGTATCCTAGAATCTCCAGTTAAAATCAATTCAGGAGTAGTTTAAAAACCAATCAGTAGATAAATAACAAGCCCCCTCTTTCAACCAATCCTCCCTTTATATTATTCCCTTGGATCAGGAGTTCAGGATCTGATCCCCTGGAAAACTTTCCTTACCATCCCAATGCAGAAGAGGATAAAAAGCAGCAGCCATGGTATGTCTGTGCAGCTGCGGTCCTCCAGTGGCTTCCATTCTCTTTTGGAACTCTAATTGAAAATATAAGAGTAGTAAAGATTAAATTTAGTTAAAATTGGAAAAGCACAAAACACATTTACACCTACATCCCATCTTTGCCCCACAAGTTTCTGTGAATGCAGAAGTTGCAACTCAAGTACCGGTCACCTTTCTGTGAAGTTTATCCTAACTCCTACCTTTCTGCCTGATCAGACCAAGTTCTGATGCCAGTGGCTTTTTTGGCATCCTGTTAAGAGTGCTTATTTAGTAGGCTGACTTGCCATTTGTTGAGCTGTGTGCCCCAGCAGATTGTGAGGTTTGCTAGAGAACAGATCACTTCTCATTTTTCATGCATCTAATGTGAGGCCCGAGGGTTCATGATACGTACTTAGTAAGGACTTTTAAAAATGAATAAGCAAACAAATTCTTCCAATTCCAGTCTTAGTGATAGTAGATTCTTTGTGTGCCCAGATGCTAGACTTTAAAATGCAGAATGTGCGTTTTATATGTTCTCTTCTTCTATTCATTAAAGCAAATTCCTATTCAGGGGTAGTCTTCTAAGTCTACCAAATTCAAGACCATAAAACGAAATTAAAACATTTTTACAGGCAGATCTGGGTAACTTGAAAACCACTATCCACAGATTTTTATTTTGTTTCTGGAAGGCGTAGTTTTTAGATCAAACACAGAGATTCCCTAAAGAACAAGGAGCATTCTAAAAGTTAATTTACAAAGTATTGATTGGAGTTCTGATTGCCTTTTTTTCTTATAGCAATAGTCTTAGTTTCTCAAGTCGGTCCACAAATTCCTTTTAACCAGAATGTAATTGAAATGGCACCCCTGAGCTTTTTAATGAACAAAAATTCCCGAGTCTCACATCCTCTCCTAGGAAGACTACCCAGAGAAGAGGGAGAAAATGTAGCCTTCAGAAATCTATGGGGGGAAAATCCTTGCAAAAAGGTTGATGCTTCCAGTGTCTTTCAAAACTGGATCCAAGAACCTATCCAGCAGATATGTTAGCAGAAAGCGATACAAGCAGAAGAGGGCTGAAGATAAAGGAGCCCACTGGTATAAATTAGTATTGAGAATACAAGTGTGGGGAATGAGTTCTCAATCAGTTTGGCTTAGCTTTCCTTTAAAACAATAGTTTTTATCTATATACTTAATGAAAGCTACAAATTCCTTTCTTAGGAAATAAGCATGTATTTGCAAAATTTTCATAAAAGTTTAGGGAATTTAGACCACAGATTCAAAAGTTCAACTTTAAAATATCTATCACTATTGAGGGCAGAGAGTTTGAGCTACCACCATCTGCTAACTAGACTAATGTCTTTGTTCTTATTTTGTATCTTACACTGTTCAATTGTTCAACAAAAATACCACCACCCTTGATTGTTTCCAGACACCCACACAAGAAACAAAAGGGCACTAGTTAGTCATGGGGGGAGGGGACTCACCCTCAGACTCTTGCATTAAAAGAGTGAGTAAGCACCTTTTTCCAACGAATAGCATAATGGATAAATAACTCTTGTTATTTCACTGGTTCTATCATTAGTTAGCTACATGACTTTAGATAAATCACTTCATCTATCTGGATGGCAGGAAAGATTCTGATTAGATAGCTTGTGTTTCTTCCAACTCTAAAATCTATGGTCAGGAACACAGTTTTGTGAAAAATTTTGTGATGTAAGAAAGAACTGGCAAAATGACTTGATATAATTATTTTTGTGTTATTCAATTAAGAGTGCTTGAATTGTGGTCTGTATTTCAAAAGAAACTTGCTCATGGTATGAATTAAGAATTCTTCTTGTGTTAAATAGTTTCAGTCTTGCACAATATCCCTCACGGTAAAATTACTTACAAACACAGGATTAGGATACCACCTTGAAATTCATTATATTTACTCTCCATAGAATTCTAAAGCAACAGTTTTGTATGTGTACACACAAACACACACATGCACACGAATGGAAGTGGAAGGAGCCTCACATTATCTACAACTATCTTCTAAATATTGTTCTTTATACCAACATTCAATTTTGTTAATGCTTAAATTTCATCTAATCTTAACTAGAAAACACAAAGATGCAACAGCTCAAAAATTCAATTCTACTTTCTGTGTGCCCTTTCTGGGGCAAATATATATAAAAAAAACTTTCTCTAAGTGCCAAATATATACAAAATCTTTAACTAGGGATAAGAAGTAGAGAGAGGTTAGAGACTTCATATAAAAATAGTGACATGAGAAAAAAGGATTGTTGCTTCATCACTTTTCAATTTGATTGAAGATTCAAGTCTTGGTTATTATCATTCACCAATATATATCTTGCAATATACATCTTGCAGATCACCTTCTCCCTACAGTGAAAAAATCCTTTTACCAGGTGGACTTTTCCATTAAAAGGCATTAAAGAGTATTAAAGCTGCGTTCCCCCTTCTTTTAGTAAAATTTTTGATTTAATAGTGCCATATTTCAGTTTAGCTGCTATTTTTAATGCTATCAGTTATTGACTACTATTAACTAAATATCTTACTCAAAGCTTTATGTACATTATATCTTGTCTTTAAAACAACTCTCTGATGTAGGTACCATCCTATTTCACAGATGAAGCGACTTGGATTCAGAAGTTAAATGATCAACTCAAGATTTTACAACCGTGCAATGAAAATTTGAGCCTGTCTGTAATTGAGAATTCAAATCTGATGCGAATATCATTTATTTGAACTAGTAAAAAGCAACCCCCCACCCCCGCACGCATACACACACACACATTAAGGAGCCAACCTGTTAATTTAATATAGCCAAACCAACAAGCACAGAGAAAGAGAGTGAGTTATTTTATGAGCCATGAAACCTCTCAAGTGAGTCAGAAAATACAACAGTTGAAAATTTTTAATGATTCTTTAACAGATTGAACCAAGTGGTAACTGGATTTAATAATCTCGGTTTCTTCCAATTAAAATCCACATAGACCTAACAAAAGTAGAATATCTTACAAAAGCACTTTTTGAAAGTGCTTTTTACCCCTCTCTTAGATTCCACATGAAAGTAATAAGGCTGTCAACAAATATTAGGTTCCTTCTCCTTCACAGAATCTTAACAATTAGGAATAATAGAACCAAAGTAACCACACAGTGCTAGTCCCCACCCAGGGAAGGGAAAGGGAGGAGCTTATTCAAGGACACACATTTATTTTACAAAACATCTGACTCTCAGAAACATTTCTGTTACATGATAGATTCTTAATTCTCCTACTTAGTAAACGAGAAAACCAAGGTTCTGAGAAAATAAGTGGAAATCAGATTTCTGAAACCTAACTCATCAAATTTTAGAAAAGAGACTGAAACAAGAAAAAGAGTTAAGGAAATACAAGGCAGTATCAAATGATATAACTGGATCTCTAGGAGACAATAGAGTGAAGTGGAAATATTTGAAGAAATAATGACTAAGAATTTTCCTAAAAGAAATCAAAGCACAGATTCAACAACCTCAGAGAATGTCAAACAGGATAAATAGCATGGACATACTCCTAGATATCTTAATTTCAAATTGTTGGAAACCAAAGATAAAAAGATTATCTTGATGGGCATATCACATATAGAACAACAATGTTTAAGCAAACCTCATCAGAAATTATAAAATGCTGAATGACATCTTTAAATTGATAAAATAAATTGACTCAGAATTCTACCAGAAATGAAGACTTTCCAGACAAATAAAACCTAAGAGAATGTACTGCCAGCAGACCTGGATTATGAAAAATGTTAAAAGAAAGCTCTCTAGACAGAAAGAACATGATACCAGAAAAACCTGAATAGAGGTTAAAAAACCCCCAAAATAAAATATTTTTAAAGTTTTTTTTTAAAAAGGTGTGACTATGGCCCTCCCTGGTGGCGCAGCGGGTTAAAGCACAGCACTAAGAAGCTAAAGCCACTTCTGCATGAGTTCGATTCCCGCCTGCCCCGGAGGTGACCACATGGCGTGGCAGACCTCTCCTGACCCGCCCACTGCTCCCCTCAGCAGTGTACTTCCTCTATCTGCCTGTTCTGCTCCCCGCTCTGTCTCTGGTGAATTCTCTCACCCTCCGCATCTCTGGCCTATAACCCAGTTCTGTACAAATAAATAAATAAATCTTTAAAAAAAAAAAAAAAGGTGTGACTATGTTTAATGACCTTCATATTACAATTATTTTTTTCTCATACTGATACAAGGTTAATAATCTAGAGGCAAGATTGCAATTTTAATCCTAGTGCTAGACCATAAAAAAGTTCTAAATCACATCACAGTGGACATCCTCTTCTCTCAGATATAAAATATCCTTAAAATTAGGGAGAAAGAATGTTTAACATCTTCACGCTCTTTCCTCTATTTTGCTCAAATAGTTTAAAGAAAAACTTCCCATCTTATCTCATAAAAGTCAAAACTGGCATTTATGTCACAGAGCCCACATTCACTTTGAGAGCTAACAGCTAAACTTATGGCTTTCCTATGAATTTGATATGCTCTAGCAGGAACGTGTATCTTTAAAGAAATAAACCTGTAACATTTTTAAAACTTAAATTTCCTTGCTAATTTTAAAGAACATATAGTTGTTGATAAATACATTTGTGGATGATAGTAAAACACAAAGATTTTGAAGGCAAGAGATCTATCAGAGTCAAGTTAGGTCAAATCAAGTATGACCA
Source organism: Condylura cristata (assembly GCF_000260355.1). Classification (NCBI taxonomy): domain Eukaryota; kingdom Metazoa; phylum Chordata; class Mammalia; order Eulipotyphla; family Talpidae; genus Condylura; species Condylura cristata. The sequence continues at coordinate 20,672,761 of NW_004567107.1, forward strand.
AAGGGCATCCACAGTAACAGGGCAGAAGACAGGGTGGGTAAAGGCAGGAAGCAAATCAGGTGAGAAAATAGCTGGCTGATGTGAATCTAGTTCATAGAAACAGGTAGGGTTAAAGAATTAAGAAGACAGAAAAGATTTGAGAGACAACAGCAACAATCCAGAGTTAAGACCACGAGTAAACCAGGTCTCAAATTTGGAGGCAGCCAGGTTCCAAAATCCAGGAAATCAGAAGACATATACTGGTGATACATCCAATGGCAAAGACCAAAAGTTTCCTGTCCTCCTTCTGTTCTCTGTGCTTAAGACTTCGAAGGAAGTACTCTCTCACTTGGGAATGAATCTCAGGAACTCTGAGTGGTGTTAATATTTATCTGAAGAACCAATGAAATGTTGTATGTTGTCTGAAAATCAAGTTACTCCTTAGTAAAACTGGCTACAACCATCCTGTAGCACATGCTCCATTATTTTCAGCTCTACAAAAAACCAGGTATATCAAGGAAAGATTCATAGCATTAGGTGATGCTATGATAATGTTACAAGAATCTTTTGGGAAGCTTTGCACCTCAGTGTTAATTAGGAAACTGAGCTCTGGCTTAGTAGGAGAGAAGCAAACAAAATACTATGGTAACTATCATGAATGATGCCAAAACACAGATGTATAAAAAGTACTACAGAGTTTGGTAACCATAAACAAATGCTTTGTGAGGCCTGTTAAAATTACCTCATAAACTTCTAAAGCAAACAGTAAAACAATGACTCTGGTGTCTAAAACAGAATTTGTTTTGGACCCAAAACTTACTAAAAATGCTAGGTAGCAATCATGGTTAAATATGTTCTACCAAATAAGAATTATTCAACTCAGAAATGCTTAGTAGCATTAAACAAACATAACATAAGCTAGCTTAAAACAACCCCAAAAAATCTGCCATTTTTTCAGTTCATGAAATCCAGTTTGTTTGTTTTTTTAATACTAATTTTATGGTTTCTCCTGTTAGGAAGGGGTTTTTCAGTCTTGGCACTGAAAAAAAAAATCTTTTGCTTCTTGACAAAATTAGCACAGGGTTATTCTTACTAATCTACTAGAATATTTTCATGTTGCTATCATTGGCAAGTTTCCTACCAATAGGAAGTACTATCTGGATATATATGCAGAGTGGTGGCAATTCAGAATTTCTGATGAGTTAAAGGACCACAGACTTCATTTCCCCAGAGAAAAGTCACATTCATCTACATTCAAATCAACACTAATGGCAGCTTGGAAGCCTGGCAAGAAGGAAGTGGTTTCTAGGCAGGTTAGCCCTGCAAATGAAGGCCAGGCCAGCATGGATTCGAAGACTACATGGGGTAACAGTTCTCAACTGTATTGCTAGTCATACCTCCATGTTTTTATCAGGCGGTAGATAACTAAGCATTGAGCGTAAAAACAGAATCCCTGGTGGTGCAGTGGGTTAAAGCACAGCATTAAGAAGCTAAAGCCACTTCAGCATGAGTTCGATCCCCACCCCGGAGATGACCCATATGGCACAGCAGACCTCTCCTGACATAGGCTATGCTACCTATACTGTCTTATGACAAGGTCCAGGCAATGGGGAAGACTCCTGAGAAGATGGAGGCTGCTTGGTTCCCAAGAAGACATACAAAGGGGGGTTTTGGTTCCCAACAAGACATACTAAGGGGAGTCTCCATAGCAATGCTTACCGAACTACCTTGTACTTGTTCTTGGCTAATAGTAATTGTATTTGATCACCAAGTGATTCCTGGCCCTCTTGTTAGCTGCCTAACTGGACATCAATAACTGGTTACAAAAATTGTTTAATAATTGACAATGGTTTTCTCAGCAGAGTACCTTAGCATAAATCAAGAATGTAGATTGTCTTTAAAAATATGGATAAAATATGATTAGGATGTACTTCCTCCTGGGACAGTTTGGAACCTGAGAAAGGATTGTTCATAGGAGGACTTAAAGATTTGCTGCTTTATTTGAGAAGCTGACTAGAATGATTGATCATGCTGAAAAAAATGGGGATGCCGATTGTTTTGGGTGTTTTTTTTTTTTTTTATGATCAAAAGAATTTCTTTGTAACATATAACCACAAGTTTCGGTATAGCCATGGACATTAATTGTTAAAGATTTGCTTCAATGCCCATACTAATGCAATCTCACTGCTTTGAAATTGTTTAAATAAAGAACTGCTGAAGTTTTCGGCAGGAGATACTTGCACCACTAGAGTGTCAATGTCTACCTCATTGCTCATTTTGCTGACAAGGCCTCATCCTTTGGGAAAAAGACCCCTGACCGGCCACCTGTCAGAGCTAGACTTTGACACCTGGCGTGGTCTCTGACACTCTCCTGACCAGCTAGCTCGCTGCCCCCCTCAGCAGTATACTTCATTAATCGGCCTGTTCTGCTCCCCACTCTGTCTTTTCTGTGGTGTATCCTCTCACCACCCCTTCACCTCTGGCCTGTACCCCAGTTCTATATGCATAAATAAATAAATATTTAAAAATAGCAAACAGAATCAAGATTATCCATTAGAACGTCACTGATGCATGCCTGCATTCCTACAGCTCAGCAATAAGGAAAGTGAAGGGGGTAGGCTAGGAATCTCAATAACCTCAAGCCTCCCCTAGTAAAAGCTATGAACGCCAGCCTTCACGTATGCCTAGAACCTGGCACACAGAGCCCATCCCTGCTGCTGTTCCCAGATTCTAGTAAAACTAGTTATGCCAATGAAGGCCAAATCAAACTGAAATGTGGCTGCTCATCTAGCAGATTCCTAACATATATCCTTTAGAAGTGTTAATAATTTATTGCATCTCAGTTTCTCCCCTCCCCGATTTTCCCATCCCTGCTTCCTGAGACCATTTCCAAACAATGCCAGCCCCTCTGCTGCTGTTTTCTGTGTCTTAACTACTCATTGGCACAGTAGCAGTTACCCAGACCATGACTTATAATGCTTCCACAATGGTTTGATTGTATGATGGTACAAAAGTAACCATACAATAGAAACAATAATTCAAATTTGGAATTTTGATCTTTTCCAGGATGAGCAATAAGTGAAATATTGTGAAGCTGGGCAGCAATAGCAAAGCCCAGCTGCAGTCTCCAGGGTAAACAGTGCTACTCTACAGACTATTTTCACTTCTAGGGCAATATTCAATAAATTACATGAGACAGTCAACCCTTTTTTATAAAGCAGGCTTTGTGTTAGATGATTTACCCAACTATAGGCCTATGCAAGTGTGCTGATCATGTTTAAAGTCAGCTAAGCTCAGCTAGGACATCTGTAAGTGAGGTGCACTAAATGCATTTTTCAACAGGCTATTTTTGATGTACACTGGATTTATCTGGATGTAATCCCACCACAGTGGAGGAAAGTTTGTAATGGTCACTGAATGCATCTCCAAGATTACTGCTCTTGGCATTTGTATGATTTAAGTATGTCTTGTGGCAAACACTGACCCATCTGTGAAGACTTTATTTTGTTTTGGGTGAACGTGTCTTACACAAAATCCTACAGTATTAAAGACAAATAGTCATATACTTCAAACCCTCAAAGCTTCCTCCAAGGACATACTGCTTCATTAAATTCTCCAATATGCTTTTATTTGTGCAGAGTAGTAACAAAAGAATAAAAGAGCTGATGTGTATCATTTTTGCCACAATTTTCAATAGAGTGAGCACACCTGATGAAGTTGGCTAGCAATAAAAATGGAGACTTTCAGCTTTCTGTTCATAGCACCTGCAAATAAAATCTGGTAATAGGATTTTGAAAGATATTGCCTGTCCTTTGGGAAAGCTGACAAGGATTTGGAGTACATAACTACTTAGTTACCATAAGCAATCCATTTCATTTGCTAAGCCTGGTGATGGCAATTCATATCTGAAAGGTAAAAAAATCAAGGCATGATTTTAACAGGCAGTTAAAGGGAGTTAAGACACATCAAGTGGAAAGATATGGGCATCTGTGTCCAACTGCTTTTCTTAGTTCATGAACTTTATGCTAAATCACAACATTCATCTGTTCAAGGAAAAAAGGGAGAAGTGGCAACTAGTGAGGCTTTTAAAAAGTCATGCTGATAGATCGCTATGAGCTACATCTTCGATGACTTCTTCCTCCAATTGCCCTAAAAAAGTAACTGTGGGCCTCTAACAAAGATCAGACTTCTCAGTGATTGTCTTTCTCAGACATGAGTACATGATAATTCATAGGCAGAGGTCAAATTTATTCTGTTTTGCAACATACTTCAGAGTATCATTTACCTTCAATGAAACACAGTCAAAAATAAACAAGCCTTGCAATGGAATCTTCAAACAGTACTTCTAACTTACCTTTCTTCTGATGTGGAGATACACACATTTTAGATTAAAAATTACTATCTATATCATTTGTATGGGCTTCCTTTTCCCCCATCCCATTGTGTAGTGTAAGTTCTGATACTTCTTTAGTATTTGATTTCACCAAGGACAGAATGATAGGATCAAAGCTCTACTTTGCAACTCCTATTTGCTGTAGTATAGTCTGCTTCCACACAGCTAATGAGTTTATTGACTTTTCTTGCTGTACTGTAACCATTTCTTTAAAGCAGGAATTCATAAGTAGTCAATACAGGGTACCTACTCTAATTGTGTTCCTGTCCATGATGGAACAGGTAAGAACTGAGTTAACTATGAAGACTGTGCTTGATATATGGACAATATAACAAAAACTCTTGACTAGTGCACTGCACCAGAGTGAATTGTATGGTATGTGAATTATAGCTAATAAGGTTATTAATATGAAAGAAATTACATATAAGCAACATGTTGATTTCTACGGATATCTTGATTGACTCGATACTTTTACTATTGTTACATTATGTATATACCAATGTAAAAGCATAATAGTCTCAATAAGATAATGAGTTGGATAACAATGAAATGTGATGAAATGGTATTTTTCTGAGAAGTCAGAGATTATCACAATTAACAAAGACAGTGCTGATTTTCGTTGAAGCATTCAACCCCTCAATAGACAGAACAAGGGAAAAAGAGAATAAGGTAGCAGACAGTGAAAATAAGACAAAATAGGTCAATGTAGAAACAGAAATGTCATCTCAAGTAAGCCAATGGACACACAAGCCAAGGCAAAACTAGTGTGATATGAACATAGCTCCACAAAGACTGTACTTGTCAGGAAAAAAAAAAAGGGATTGGACAGAGCAGCACTACTATTTACTCAATGCCTTTTAGATGCCAAGATCTATGCTCAGCCAATTATACTAAAACGTAATAGTCTGAAAGGTAAATATTGACACTGTCCTTCCAAACTATCTTGGGGTGCAGGTGGCAGAGCAGCTGCCAATTCAGTCCACTGAGCTGCAACATGTGGGTCATCCAGCCTATGCCACTTTATCTGCTTCCATGTTATTAGGCAACCTGATGGTCCTCTGGCTTCCTACAAGTTGACAAGGAGTATGTGTAACATAACTAGGGACTATGAAAAATGAAGTAATAAAGCAACAGAGGTTACTGCTGCATTCTCCAAGAGCCTGGATGAAAACGCACAAAGCTGTTATCTCATGAAGTAGGATCAGAATTTTTCTTTTATTTATACATTCTATATATGGACTAATTTTTTTAAATAACCATACTACTTTTCTATTAAGGATAAATATGTTCATTCTTTTTTTTTTTTTAAGACTCATTTACTTATTCATACAGAACTGGGGTATAGGCCAGAGGTGCGGGGACAGTGAGAGTTTTCACCAGAGACAGAGAGGGGAGCAAAACAGGCAGATCAATGAAGTGCATTGATGAGGAGAGCAGAGGGTGGGTCAGGAGAGATCTGCTACACTATGTGGTTCACCTCCAGACCAGGGAGTGAACTCACACTGAAGCTGCTGTGGCCTGCTTGCAGTGCTGCACTTTAACCCACTGCACCACCAGGGAGAGTCAAATATGATCAATCTTAAATAGTAATTGGTTTTGCTTAATACTAGCCAAGCTGACAAAAACTGTGTAGTTTTATGTCAGTTTAATAAATTGGCCTCCTGAGTTGACAAGAGTATGACTTTGGTTTATGTAAATCTACTTTAAAAGAGGGAAACACTCTAACTATACTAACAAATATATCTTTCTGAGCCTCCAAACCCCAGGGTTTGGTGAATGATACTTGGTAAAAGCTTCCTGGCCGCCATGAGTTGGATTTGGCTTCCTTGGTAAAACCTGAACCACACCAAGTACACTACATTCAAGTTCTATTAGCAGAAATATCAAAGGGCTCTTATGTAGGCCCTTTCAGGAGAAATTCTCCCATTGTTTCATCATAATTTACAAACAGGTAGCTCCTCAACCTACATAATGGCCACAGTTGGTTGTTGTGTAAGCTACACCAACCTCAAGGATCCTCTTCCTGTTCATGGACAAATAATAACCATGAAGGAAGCCCTAGGAACATGAGTCCCAAGGGCAGCCTGGCCATAGAGTCTGATCCTATGCCCCACCCATTTCCTGCCCAGGTTTAAAGTGAGAGGTCAGAGTGGTCTGTAGTCGGCACCACTGAGATGGTGTCAACATGTTAGGGTCAGAAAAAGTGGTTCCTCAGCTACCCCAAAGTTTATACAACTGGTTTTCTCCAAGTGACTGCTGGGCCGGAGAATATTATATTGTCACAATGCCCCCAAAGTCCAATTTTCAGTAAACCCCAACTATTACAAATCAAGATTAAGCATTTAGATCTGAAATGGAAAAAGAATAATACAAGGGATCAAAGCATCAAATGGAGAGTTTGATTCAAAGCCTATAGCAACTCTTCCAACCCTGAGAACAATGGGTTTACAATCAGCAAAAGTTTTCAGGAAAATATATGGGCACATCCGAAGTTGAAAACCAGCCAACAGTCTAAAGAAATTAAAAAACAAAAAACAAAAAAACACACACACAGAAAGACTGGAAACACCTAAATATGTATAGAGAAACACTGAATCATCAAATTAATAGTCCTGTAAATGACAAATCCTAAACTTACTCTAAAAAAATCAACCAATAAAATGAATGTTAATGGACCCAACCTAAATAAATAAATGCTCTAAAAAACATAAGCATCTGCAAATCTCCAAGTTCAATGAGTCACTAAAATATCCCACTCAGAAGAAACCAATTTTGTTCATCTCCAAAACCAAACTCTTGCTCACGCAGACCTCCTTTCAATCTGGCAAGTCATTATTTCCATCATTCAGTTTTCTGTGTCTTTTAAAGATACTCTTCTTGTAAGGTTAATCTTCATTAATCTCTTAAAGTAACTACCTTTATTTCTTTCACCATGCCCCCCTCTCACTCAGGTTAAAGTTTCTGTACTCCCCAAAATCATGATTTTTCAAATATGGACTTCACCCATAGGCTTCAAACAATTGCCAAGAATATTCAGAAAGTCTTCATTTCTGAAATTCTTTTAAATTTTGCTTCTTGCACACAGGTGGCCTTATAATAAATCTTCTACTTGAATTACCAAGAGGATAGCAAAGAAACAACCCCAAGGTGGTATACGTAATAGAAGTTTACCACATGACCAGTTAATAGGACACTGTGGAATAAAAATACATGGTCCTGAAACAATCCATACTCAGGCATGAGATGGAACCCCAAAATCTGTATTTTGAAACCTTCCTTGATTTGGCTGTATAAAAATTTATTTCTATATAAAAGAAAAACTCACAAATTGGTTGACATGCTGCAGTACAAGTAGAGGTTTACTGACAAGTATTGAACTAGCTCTGCAAGGAGTGGGCATCAGAAAGAGAAGAAATGAAGGGAAACATGGTCTGCTCTGGTCTAACTGTTCTTTTTTTGCTGCTAAGTGCTTGCCAAGCAGCAACTTTCCCCTTAGACCTGAGCCAGTGTCCCCAAAGAGGTTGCTCCCAGTATAGGCCCCAGTAATCCCATAGGGCTCGTTCTACCCCAGAGATGTTTTGCAGGTCCAGCTCAAAGTACTCTCCTGATACAATAGAATACACTTTTATTTTCAAGTATCACTATCTTATGTCTCCTGGGAAAGGGAAGTTGGAGCAGATTCTCTCCAGTGGCAATCTGTAGGTGGTTTCTTAGCATGCTCTACCACATCTGCGCAAGTGTGCGCTGCAGCTGCTTGCACCACCTCAGAGAGCCAACGGTGGCACCTCTTCCCAACTCCTGCCCACCAACTTCATCTTGGGAGCCTGAACCCAGATTATCCACTAAGAAGGTAGATCTCAGCTGGTTCTCAGTTGTACAACAGATCTTAGAAGCCCTAAGTCAATAGTACAGTTGCAGTGCACTTTGACAGAGAGGCCCTCATATACATCTGGCAAACAGCTGGATGATGTCAGTATCACGGAGAAATCACATTAGCTCACATGCAATTTTGCCTACATGTTAAAGTTTCCAAATAATCAGACACATGTTTCCTCATGATTACTAAAGGGAAAGCTTGAGCAAAACTTAGAGGTGGAACACAGAGGTTGCTGAAAAAAGTCTACATTAGTGACTTATTTTCATGTGGTGTCTGATTCAGTGGCTTTAAAAATTACTGTACTTTCTTTCAAGCTCTCTCACAAAGCTATAAAGGCAGATGAGGAAGCTGCAAAGACATTTCTCACTGCACTTAAATAAGGAACCAATTAAGAAGGCTATATCCTGGATCAAATTTTACATTTTGATGAAAAGACCTCTATTGGGAAGCAAATACATTCTGAGATCTACTTCTCAAAAAAAAAAAAAAAAGACCGTGAGCTCCTGGGTTTCAGATTACATTGAATTTCCTGACTGTAACACTGGGTGCCAATATCAGAAACTCAGGTTAGTTTTTTTAGTCCTTAGTTTTAAGCCTTTTGTCCCAATTCTGCTTTCACTCACCAGCCCTTTGTTTTCAGTGCCAAACTAATTTTGCACAACATGAGGTTATTTTATTTTTAAGTTACTCTTGAGGTTTTCATTAGCTTGTGACTTCTAAGTTCAGAAATCACCTATGTGGTGTAGCAGGAGAAGCCTCTGTATACATCACAGAACCACTGGGTCTAATGCAACCAACATATCACAGCAGAGCCCATTTGAGATGTGGGATTTTGTTAATCCACTCACCTAATAAACATTAAGTACTTAACATCAATGAATTTAAGATTTAAATATTGGAAAGTTTATCACAGACGAGTCAGAGGAATGCTTGCAATGAAGGAGGGGACACTCAAGTTTCATGGTCTCCTTCAGATCTCTCTCCAGATAATCTGTACAGCCTGCCCCAACTGCCTTTCCCTCTCTGTAAATGATAATTGCACCTCATCAGGTGTCAGACTAAAAAAATTTCTGGCCTCTCTTTCCCATACCATATATCCAACTCATGAAGAAATGCTTATGGCCAAACATGTCCAGAATCTGACCACTGCTTGCCATTTCTCCATCTAGTACCACCATCTCCTGCCTGGTTTAGTGTAGTAGACTTTTGTATGTTTCTATCCTTGCCCCTTGAAACACTCATTTCAATAAAATGAGACTCTTTTGGGCCCTCCCTGGTGGCGCAGCAGGTTAAAGCACAGCACTAAGCTTAAGCCACTTCCGCATGAGTTCGATCCCCACCTGCCGCGGAGATGATCCACATGGCGCGGCAGACCTCTCCTGACCCGCCCGCTACTCCCCTCAGCAGTGTACCTTGACCATTGACCTGTTCTGCCCCCCCCCCACTGTCTCTGGTGAATCCACTCACCGCCCCTGCACCTCTGGCCTGTACCCCAGTTCTGTATGCATAAATAAATAAATCTTAAAAAAAAGAGAGACGCAATTTTCAGAAAGTCAACCCTCTGTTCAAAGGCCCATAAACTTTTCAACCTCACTTAGAACAAAAGTCAACGGTTTTATGTGACGGTTAGCATGCCCTATGTGCTGCAGCATCTGACCCAGCCCTTCTCTCCATCTTCTCCTCCGACCACTCTGGCCTTGCTGCTCCTCTCAGCTTGTTTCCATCTTTTGACTTTTTCCCTGGCTATTCCCTCCATTATGCTGCTCTCTATGGTATCAGAACAGCTTGTCCCCTCCCTTCCTTTAGATTTCTGCTGAAACATGAGAATCTCAGGGAGTCTTTTCCTCATTAGTGTATTAGGAATTGTGCACGCACACATACACAAATACATCCTACTTCCTTTTTCTAACTTACTTTTCTCTGTAGCAACTTGTATCTTTGTCTACTAATCAATATATATTTTATTCATTTGTGTATCTGTCTTGTCCATTAGAAAAGAAGCAGGGTATTCTCTGTTGTATCCTCAGGACCCAAAATAGTTCCTGGCACACAGAATTGCTCAATAACCACTTACTGAATGAATGAATCAAGGTCACTGTCTAATGTGATAAAGGAAGTGACAGATGATGAGTCTTGAGGTTATGGACTTCCTCATCACAAATTTAGAGAATACTGGGAAGAGGTGAAGGGAACACTGCACAGAAGTTTATTTTAAAGCTGTCATTTGACTAGGGTGTGAAAATTTGTTCAAGAGAATAACTGAGCTGCTTCCTCAGATCAAGGACTCTTGGAATTAAAGGGCTTTGAGGGGCTCAACTTGTCAGACCCCCCAGCGACTTACAAGATTAATCTTCCATGATGGGACAAGACACTGAACACAGCAGAACTGAAAGTTACAGAGGAGTAGTGGGTGGGAAGCAACAGGAACACTGCTCATACAACCAAGGAAAAACAAATATTTTGACTCAAACTGGGTGTGTGGGTTAATCAACTCGATACTGCTAACAAGCAAGTAACTAGACCTCAGACTCAAAACTTAGAGCATCTTAAAATATAATTCCAAAAGAAATTCACCAATTTTTATTAAAAGGATTCAGACTTTCAGGGCTGTGGCTGCTCTGAAGCTTATCCCTCAGGGACAGGCCTGAATTATCAAGCCTATTAATTGTCCCACAGCAAGGCTCACATTTTCATAAGGAAAATTCAAGCACTTAAAGCAAAACTGACCAACAAAAAGTCAATATTCATGACCTTCTGAAGATGAATTAACAAAGCTTGGAGCAATCCTAAAATTTCTGGCATGTAAAAAAATGAACAACTATAAACCAGAGACATTTTATGTGGGTGGGAGGAGGGCTGGGGTCAGAACTGGGGTGGGAAGAGTGCACGGGACTGTGGTGATGGCACACAGGTGACTTGGTGGTGGGAAGCCCAGGGGGATAACAGCTGAGATGAAAAAAATGCACAAAATGAAGACTGATGTAAAAAAATAAAATATATAATAAAAAAAATTTTCTGACATGTGTTCAACTCTGGATCATACTTTCCATCACTGATGGCTATGAAAAACATTCTCCTTCATGAAAGGGCTAAAATCAACATTGCAGTTATCATCTAGGGTTATGACAAATTAAAATATGCCTGACTCACTTGAGGGAGAGAGGTGGGAAAGAAAACAAAGGGGACTGGGGACTCAGTGGCTTATGGTGAAGGACTACAGGTGTTTGGGTGGTAAATGTGGTGATATATGCCTTAGATACGTGAGCCTATGGCCCCTAAATCATACAAAGTATTGTGAACCAAAAGTTCCTCAATAATAAAGGGACAGGCTAATTTAAAAGAAATACCCTGACTAACATACACTGTGTTTATTATGTGCTAGGGGCAATAGTACGATATTTATTTACAATTTTCCACTATAATCTCACCAATCCTTATGAGTTAAGTGTTACAAAATGAGAAACATTTTTTAGCAATGGACTCACAACTTCAAGACTCCTACTGCTTGAATGAAATTCATTCAGTTGCAATTTTACACAAATCACCCACCATGAAATGGCATAAGAGTCCAGCATCCTGGGTTCACTTATGAATTTTTCAAACCCATGAACATTTGTTCAATTAGAACTGAAAAAACAAAAAGGGGAAAACCTAACTGACAAATATTAATAAAAGCAAAATGTTGTCCTCTCATACTATATGAACTATGTTGACATAAGGAATACACCCATACTTCTAATTCATCAGCACTGTAGGTTCTGAAATAAATTTTCATTGAGTCTTTTACTCTAATCAAAATTATCAGCAAATAGCAATAGTTTAAGCCAAGTGAAGAAAAAACCCTTTTCATAATCATGATGTCGCTGTTGAAATATAGGAAAGAAAATTAAACTTGTTGAATGAAATTATTTAGTATAATAGTTAATGTGACATAAAATAATATTTATTTTTCTTTCTACTGTCTAGTTTCATGCATGTGTCCCAAGAAAATCCAGAGGTTTTAATTTGCCAGTGTTCCTTAGCAGATGATAAGGCCTACTTTTAGCACATGTACTATCCAAGGCTGTACAAGTTGTATTTTTTTCAATTGGCCAATAGGTGATTCATCAACCTTAAGTGGAATTTAGGTCATCTAAAAAAACAGAGGGAAAAAGTAACATAGTGAGCCATGTTCAAATTTCAGTTTAGGTGTTTACCAGCTAAATAATCTAGACCTTTAACCTCCATGAATCAGTTTTCTCAACTGTGAACAAGATAATTATATCTAACACATATTCTTTCATATGGCTCCAGATTATCCTCTTTGAGGGACACTGAGAAAGTTTTCTGATTGGGAAAGGGTGCATAAAGATGGCTTTACACAATGCCACACTGAAGATTATGAAAATACTAACTATCCTATCAAGGATAAAGCTCAACGAAGATATTGAGGAAGCTAAATATGCCCCTCCTGGTTGTGGTGATCACATATTACAAATGGGAAGAAATGTGGGAGACACAAAAAACAACAATGAACATTTTCAGTGGGGCTGCATATAAAGAATGCAATAAAAAAAATCAAGTATCACCTTTTCTACAACTCAATAGGACAAACTTGACCATCTAGGTTCCTGGGAAGATTAAACTCTCTTATCAGAATTCAATTCAACATTGAACACCTATTATATACAAGCTACTATATTAGGTACTACTGGGGAAGGTGGGGGTGGGGTTGGGGAGTAAGGAGTCTCTCACCTTCAATTGACTAAATACATAAAAAGAATAAAATAGCTCCTATACTCAAAACACAAAAATAATATAAAACCAGAATATACAACCCCCATAATCCTGAGTCTAGCATTTAAAGTCATAATCTGTGCCAGCCTATATCTGAACACTTATGCTCATTATTCTAAAAGGTTTCTGCGAAACACATTACACATTTATACTTCCATGCTTTTAGTCAGGGCATTCTTGTAGGTTGGAGTTATAAGTTCCTCTATCTTATGTCCCACTAAAGTTAGTATTCATCTTTCAAAACCAATTTTCATTCCTTTTCTTTCAATAAGTCTTTCCCACACTCAGTCAGAATTGACAGAAGTGCTTTTGTTTTGTTTTTAATGATACCAGGGAATATAGAGAAGAAAGATCTATTCCAGAATAGCTACAACCATGAAACCAATTCTCAGAATTTTCTAGAATTCTCAGAATTTTCTAGAGAACTATCATCTCACGCTATATAAGCCTAACAAGTTTCAACAGGAAGACTCAAGAGATGAGAGAAAGCCTGCTAAGATTATAGAGCATCAAAAACACAAGCAAGCAGAAATAGAAATTATGAAACCAAAGAAAATACAGCCAGTTTCACTTTTCATTTATCATTGCAACAGAGATAAGAAGCATGTTGTAAGTTAACTGTTCATTCCATAGATGATATCAAAGAACAGAATTTAGATTTTTACAGTTTTAAGGTATTGCAAAGATTAAGCATTTAATGCAACCAGAGGGAAGCTCATTAAGTCTGAAAGACTATATGTTTGCCCAGGAATGGGTCTATCTCAGCAGAAAGACTTCAAACTAAAAAGGGAGTAATGGAGAATGTAAACTGATACTATTTCATTCAGCCAACAGTGTTCATCTAATAAGTGCCTGGTCCAGCACAGAGGACACTTTTGCTGACTGGCTGGGTTCTTGTGTCCTAGCTACTGAGGAATATGAGGAATAATCTCCAACACACAGGACTGAAGGTTGACAAACATGTATTAAAAGACTCCTAACAGGAGTATAATGGACCAGGTAAGAAAATAACAAGAATAATGATCAGCCATATACCAGAGACATTTTTTGGGGGTACAGTGGGAATGGGATCAAAAACGGGGGGTGGGGTGGGGAGGGAAGTGCACGGGATTATGGTGATGGCACACAGTGACTTGGTGATGGGAAACCCGCAGGGACTACAATTGAGATGGAAAAAAAAATGCACAAAATGATGTAAAAATAAACTGTTATAAAAATAAAAAAATAAAAGACTCCTGACAGCAGGAGGGGGTCCCAAGGAACTGTTACTGTTGGGGTAGGTTTCTTTTTATAACTGTTCCCCTGTCTGGTATTTCTCCACTACTCCATTGGCCTTATTTCCCCAATCTACATCTCAGGTAAAGATGTGTGAAGCAACCCCAAGCTACTATGGTCTCTCCTACAGGTCTCCTGTGGATACCAGTTCATGCCTGCTAACTCTGTGGCTAGCAGCCTTCTTTGCCTGTCAGCCTCTGGCTCCCTCAAGCACCTAGTCTCAGTCTGCAAGCACCTAGTCTCAGTCTGCTACCTGGCAGCTTATGCAGGTCAGCTACCTAACCAGCTAGCTCTACACTCCCTCTGTACAACAATCAACGAAATAGACCAATCTCTATGCTCACGCAGCTTATGGAAGGAGACATGAGTAAAAATAGGTCAACAATTTCAGCTAGTGATCAACTACATAAATACTATCAAATAAGGAAATAGAAAATGAAAGATTAGAAGGTCTGTTTCAGAATTAAGATATTAACTGAGGGTTAGAGCCAGGCAAGATATCTTGAACATGTTTGAAAACAATGACCTCAGAACACGATAAAAACAATAGCAGAAGGGAAGGTAAAGAAATAGGCAGAGTCAGATTAAGGTCCAGAAGAAGTCTGGATGTCATGCTTCAGGTGACAGAATTTACTAAAGGGCTATAAGCTCAAAGAAGATGGGATCTGAATTAGTTTGTTGATCACTCAGGCTACTGTATGGAGATAATACAACAGACACTTAAACACAAGACAATGATGACTTGAAAGGGATGGGAGCATCAATGTTGCCACATGTCTATATATGTCAAAAGTCTCAGTGCTACCACCGCAAAGGCCTACAGAGACAGCCTCCGTTGGATCCCCAGCCAAGGACCTAAGCCCATATATGGCGCAGCAGACCCCTCCTGTCCTGCCCGCGGCTCCCCTCAACAGTGTATTTCAGTAGATCTGCCTGTTCTGCTCCTCACTCTGTCTCTGGTGAATTCTCTCACACTCCACGTCTGTAGCCTACATCCTAGTTTTTCTACACAAAAAATAAATAAAAATTCTAACAAAAAGAAAGAGACTATAAGTAGTCCTAGGAGAAATATTTTTAAAGAACAGGAAGCATCACAAAGATGTTCTCCAATGTCAGTATAGTATGTGCACATGATGGGTGACACACAAAACTTCATATTTAATGCTCTCCTCTCCACTGAGTGGTGAGCACTATGAGAACCGGAGTCGTTTTATTCATTTCTATGTCTTCAAAACCCAGCACAATGCTTACAATACCCACAGGGACTCTGAAGACTTTTTTCAATAAATCTTGATACGTTAAATACAAGTATGTTAAGTATACTCTTACAAGTATCATCAAAATTTAGAAGGATGAGACACAACATTGGTCTGTATACCCTGATCCCTAAAAGATGGATAGGTGCGGGAATTCAGAGAGAAACCTATAATGCTCTCAGTGTGCTTACACAAACACTTAGTGTCTTCTCCGTGTTAGACTAGTGCACGTGCCGAGAACACAGAGTAAGACACTGCCTCTCCTAGCTGCCAAGGAAGAGCTCAAACACTGGTAGTCTTAAGACACTAGGTGGTCTGAGCACTAAGAGGACTTGGGCAATTTGCTCAGCAATTGTCTGCAACCCTAGAGCAACAACAAAGAACTAAAAGAATGTAAAACAGTGAGATTAATGTAACACCCCCACCCCCCCCTTCCATTTATAAAAAAGGAGAGAAAGTGAATTTCATAAATGTTGCAATTTAGCATAACTTCATGTTTAGGTAAAATTCTAGGACAGACTATCAAAGGAGAGTTGTGATTTCTTAGAAAAGGAAGCAGTAAACAACCTCTTGGTAGGAAGAAGTAAAGAGCCAGCACATATAGCTGAATAAGTCATTCCTTGTTAATGTCATGACCTTGTATAATAAGAGTACAGAGAATGAGAAGAACATGAAATAGCTCAATTTCATTAAAATATGTTGATCCCATCTCTAATACTATCTCTGTGGAAGTGGACCAAAATACAGGTCAAATATATTTAGAACTGCAGAATGGTCTGGAGAAGAGCTAACCAACCAAAGAGAGGTCCTGAAAAGAAATAAAAAAAAATATTTTTAGCAATAAATAGAAATTATAAATAATCCCAAATGCACAAAGGTAGTGAATTGGAAGTTTCCAAAGAAACCACCCCATCCCACAGTTAACCCCACAAATAACAAGCCCTTCCCCAAATGAACATGAAGACACCACCGATTTGTTGAATAAATTATCAGATAATAAAGCATGGCAAAGGAATAGCAAACACCCTGGATACTTAAGTCAGAATTCCAGAAAATCATGATGGTCTTATAAAACTAGGTCCAAATCAACACCTTTAGATTTCTTAGGGAAAGTCAAAATTTGTGCTTATGTTTTAAAAATCCAGTATTACAAGAACATTAGGGTTTGCCAGTGGAGGCTAGATTGTGGAGCACCCTGGAGTGGGAATTCTGGATACCAGTCAACAGATGAGGAACCTAGGACACAGAGAGGTGAAATTAAGTCAGCCAAGACACACAGCTAGTTTAGAAGCAGAGCTGGAATTAGAACGTAGCTCCTGTATCCCAAGTGTTGCATTAAAGTCTGAAGAGTTAAATGAGACACTGTTGATTAGAGTAAAGATGAGGTTTAATAAAGATGATCTGTATTGAGCTTAGAAGACTTAAAACTGTGTTTTTTTTGTTTTAAAAAAAATTCTGACCAAGACCAGTAAAATGAATTTTCAGAAGCATACCCACAGTAACTTCTTAGACAAAATCACCTGGACAGCCAGTTCTGGTTAAATCAAGGGGCCTGGAATGCCTAGATGGCTATAAGAACAAAGCCATGGGGGCCCTCCCTGGTGGTGCAAAGGTCTAAAGTGCAGAGTTATGACACTATCCCCAGCCAGGGAGGTGACCCAAATGGCACAGCAGACCTCTCCCGCGTCACTTGCTACCCCCGCAGTAGGGTATTGCAGTCAGTCTGCCTATTCTGCTCCCCACTCTTTCTCTCCCCACCATTCCCTGTCTCTCTGGCTTGTACCCCAGCTTTTATATGCATAAATAAATCTTTTTTTTTTTTTAAAGAGAGAAAATGAACCTCAGGATGGGGAAGATGACAACTGAATTTTGAAAAGCTGTAAACAAATGTAAACAAAGCTGTTGAAAGCCTCACGAAACATTAAGAATCCAGAAAAAAACTACTGACTACAACGGTTTAGTGAGATTTTTTGATATGTAATGTATTTAATAAAACTGAAATTAGAATTCAAACAGATGAAAGATTTAGGACTTATAAATGCCGAGTCACTAAATATATGCACTTCTCTCTGCTTCCCTTTCAAAACTCCACTAAAATGATTTTAAGTGGATTTAAAACATTGGTACTTAGATGACAGGTAAAAAAATAGATAATTGATTTACTTGATTCCAAATGTTGAACTTTGAGTTAACAGTGAGCAAAACTAAGAAGGAAAGGTATGCCACCAACTCCTCTAAATTTTAGGAATTAATGGTGTAAGGTATCTCTGGGACTGGAGGTGGACAGTGGGATTAGAAGTGGAAGGATAGGTGCCTCCCTGGTAGCACAAGAGGTTAAAGCATAGCACTATCAAGCTATCCCTAGATACTGAATCCCAAGTTCAATCCCCAGCTAGGGAATGACCCACATGGCCCAGAAGACCTCTCCTGTCTCCCCACTGCTCCCCTCAGCAGTGATTTCTGTAGATGTGCCTGTTTTGCTCCCCACTCTGTCTCTGGTGAATACTCTCACCACCATCCCCCCCCACCACCTCTAGCCTATACCCCAGTTCTGTATACATAAATAAATACAAATTTAAAACAAAAACAAAAACCATTCCTTGAAAAAGAAAGAAATGGAAGGTATATTGCAAGGCCACCAAAGAATACTTAGATCTTTGTCAATAAGACAACCATCCACCCTCCACCCCTCTTCTATCCTCTTCTATGCTTGTAGGCTGGGAAGGTTACTCACACAAACAACAAAAAGGCTAAGTAGAAGTTCACATATTTCCACATTAAGAACAACTTCCATCCCTTGGATTGAAAAGATGTGATATATCCACATATATACAATGGAATATTATTCAGCTATAAAATGAAATGTTGCCATTTGGAGCAAAATAGAACAAACTAAAGGGGATTATGCAAATTGAACATAAAAAGATATGGACAAATTTTGGATGACTTCACCTATTTGTAAAATACAAGGATTTTAAGCAGATGAACAGACGAAACAAAATAAAAATAAATTAATAGATAGTGAAAACAGAACTGAGGTAGCAGAAGTGATGAGGGTGAAGGTGGGAGTCAGAATGGAGGGGATATTGTGTGTGGTGGTGAAGGTTTTGGTTTTCCCTTTTCTTTTAAAAATAAAAAAAAATTATGCACAAGCAGAAAGTTTAGAAGATGACAGGGAAATTATTATGACCTTGGGCTAGTCAGAGTTATTAGATTTGACAACAAAAGCACAACTATTTAAAGAAAAAATATGATGAATTGAACTACATCAAAATTTTAAATGCTTGCCCTTTGAAATAGCTATTAAAAGAATGAAAATACAATAAACATTGGAATAAAATATCTGCAAGTCATATATAGATCTGACAAAGAGCTTGTCTAGAATGAACAAAGCAAACACAATTTAACAATAAGAAACCTAACAATCCTATTAAAGAGCAAATGACTTGAAAAGATACCTCACCAAGACTGAGTTAAATAAGCACAAGCTTATCAACACTACTGGTCACTAGGGAAATTATAAACACAAAATAATATGCAATTAACAGCAACAAATGGGAAAAAAATGATAATACTAAGGACAAACAAGGACCTGGAAAAATTGGAATTTATGGCTTATGGGAAAACAAAATGTCCAGCCATTTCAGAAAACATTTTGGCTATTTCTTATTAACCTTCACTTTTCATATCCCACTCTTAAATATTTACCCAAAGAGATATGAAAACTTACATTCACACAAAAATACTGCTTATACGTGTTTACAATAGCTTTATCAATAATCACCGCAAAGTTGAAACAAACCATGTAAAAGAAAAACAATGCTAAATTCTTACAATGGAGAAACTACTTGGTAATAAAAAGGAACACATTTGGAACATATAACAACAATGAGGACTCTCAAATGTTTTATGCTGAGGGAAAGAAGCCAAATTCAGAAATCTACAAACTGTATGATTCATTTAAATGACATTCTGGAAAAAGCAAAACTATAAGGACAGAGAACAGATCAGAAGTTGCCAGGGTAGAGCAGGAAAGAGGTAATTATAAAGGGGCAATACGAGAGCATTTTTGTAGGTTCTATTTAGTATTTTGGTAGTAGTGTTTTCATAGTTCTCTGGATCTGTCACTGAAATGCACATTAAGTGAATTTTAGTGTAAATAAATTTAAAAATAGAATTTAAAAATACAGGTAATTCAAATAATTGGATTTGAATCAACACACAAAGGAATCCCTAATATAATATGAGGACAGAATTCAAAATAACAGTTTGTAGCAGGCCTGAAAAGTGATCAACTTCGACCAGAACTATGGCAAGATCACCTCAGGAAACTGAACTCGAAGAGTCTCTCGGGTATCTGAGCGGACTCAAAAAAATTCACACTAGGCAAGAGGTCAATTATTAATGAGCAAATATAAAACTAGGTAAACAGCAAAACAAGATACTTATCACCTCCAAGGGTAACCAAAATTTGTGTATGGATAATGAAATATATGACTCAGCTGTGAAGATCACATTTTTATAGTCATAATGAAAGACTCAGCATTGATCCAATAAAACTATGATGTCTCTGGGCCCTCCCTGGTAGTGCAGTGGGTTAAAGCACAGCACTAAAAAGCTAAAGCCACTTCAGTATGAGTTTGATCCCAGCCCCGGAGGTGACTACACGGTGACCACATGGCGCAGCAGACCTCTCCTGACCGCCTGCTGCTCCCCTCACCAGCGTACTCGTCAGTAGGCCTGTTCACTCCCCACTCTGTCACTGGTGAATCCACTGATCGCCCCTGCACCTCTGGCTTATACCCTAGTTCTGTATGCATAAATAACTAAAACAACAACAAAAACTATGATGTCTCTACAGCCAGCAAAAAGTAGGTTAAGGGCCTGGATTGTCCAGCAGATGGATATAGGACAGGGCCAAGGATGGTGTTAGAAGAGAGCTCTGTCTTCATCTTTCACAGTGAAGAAAGTCAAAATTAATGTTAAAAGTCAGAGATTCAGTAAATAGCTATATAAACATGTTAGAGACACAGGACTTCCCTGGTAGCACAAGGGGTTAAAGCACAGCACTATGAAGCTATCAGAAGCCATTATATATATTCAATCCCTAGCCAGGGAGTTGATCACTTGGCCTAGCAGACCTCTCCTGTTGTGCCCCCTGCTCCCCTCAGCAGTGTGTTCACTCAATTCTGTTGTTTTGATCCCCACGCTATCTCTGGTGAATCCTTTCACTCCCCACACCTCTGGCCTGTACCCCAGTTCTGTATGAATAATCTTTAAAAAAAAAATGTTAGAAATGTTAGAGACACAAAGAGAAAACAAAAATCATATTAAAAGATTTTAGTGATTGGCCTCTGGGCAGCAGGAAATTGGGTAGGCTTTTAAAAAAGGTCAACTAGAAATGTCTGCAGTTTAAAATATATGCATGTATAGCTTTGACAAAAATAAAAATTAAATCATATCAGAATGGGAGGGTGGGGTGCAAAATACAATAGGATATGGAATTGTGACATTTAGAAATGGTTATATAAACTAAAATTTTAGTTTCAAATATACACACAGAGAACCATACATTAAAAGCAGATTGTACACATGTATTCTATCTGGCTATTAGGTTCAGAATCAGTACCAAGATATTTTTTTCCTTTTTTTTTTTTTAAGATTTATTTACTTATGCATACAGAACTGGGATATAGGCCAGAGGTGCAGGGGCGGTGAGAGGATCCACCAAGGACAGAGAGGAGAGCAGAAAAGGCAGACTGACCAAGTATACTGCTGAGGAGAGCAGTGGGCCAGACAGGAGAGGTCGGCCATGCCATGTGGGTCACCTCCCTGACTGGGAATCGAACTTGTGCTGAAGCAGCTGTGGATTTAACTCGCTGAACCACCAAGGAAGACCCTACAGTGAAGTCTTAAGGACCTGCCCTTTGTGGGGTTCTGTGAGAGGATTCCTTGTAACAATCTCCTTTAAATTACTACCATTCTGAAGTAGGACTGAACACACTGGTATTTGAAAACAGCTCAAGCACTTTACTCGTATGCTTTCTCCTTCCTCTATTTCCTTCATACTTTTGATTTCTCATTTCAAAAATCTTAAATATATTTACATTTGATTATGAATCACCTAAAATATTTTTAGAAGCAGATGAGCTATATAAATACTTGGAGCAGAAGAGATACATGTCTGAGTGGGAGAAATCTGTAAGTGAAACAAAAATATGGCCTGATGCAGTGGTAAAAAACTGAAGAATCCCCTGTGCACCATTCTCTTAGCAGTGAGTCTGGGACCATGACAAAAGCACATGGTGTCCCAGAAGGGTGAGAGAGCACAGATCTGGGACTCAGTCTACAAAGGTACACACCAGCAGCAAGAGTCACCAGACAACAGTGACAAAAGTAACAAAAGTACATTTTTTTTATTTGCTCTACTTTAAAGTTTCTGCAACTTTAATCTATCAAAGAACAAAAATCACACCTTAAGTGCTGGTCACTTCAGCATGGAAATAAAAATATCAAAGGAATATAGGTATTCTCTTCTCTATGGGACTATTTCAAGAGTCAGTGTGACTTGCCATAGGCCTCTGACGCTTTGTTATTTTTCTACTCAAGGACAGTATTTTACCTTTCACTCTGTATTATAAAATACTCACCTACAGATACAACAAATTTCAGTTTACTGAACTCTGTCCTCAGCAGGTAAATCTAGGCATGGGTCATATTTCAAAAATAAAGCCTGTGATCCTTTAAGGCACTTTTGTGTTTCTAGTTCTTCATTGTAAAAGTTAGTTTAGAATTTGCTGATTATTAATACATTGCATATTGTAAATCAGCGTTAACTTTTGGCTATTTAAGAAAGTGTTTCCAGTATGATCTCATGCTCTGTCCAGGTCCTTCCACTGCTCTGTATCCCTTCCCTAAACAGACTGAATATTTCTAAAAGGAAACTTACTTTTTGATTGAATTCAGTAATTAGAGGCAGCACATTAATCAATAAATGCTAACTCCTACGAAAAGCATGTGACCAGCTTGGAATTTTCCTTTTAGTTTACCATCATTCATGATTCTTTTGTTTTCTTTTCAGTCTTTCCCACTGAGAGCTTCCTCACTCCTGCACACAGTCATAGCAGAGGTCATATGCAGCTACTAAGCTTTACCCTATGGCCATACTTTGAATGAAATATGTGGGATCTGTAACTCTATGGTCTCAGCACTGAGAACGGTCAGAAGAACTTTCATTGTGCTACTCTTCTGCACTGCAGGCCAATAAAAAAAAATGGTGTGTTTGGGAAGAAGGCGGAGAGAACAGAAAGGGAAGTCTTTTTCTTAGAAATCTATTCACCAGTACAGATTGCCTAGTAATCTTAGATGTTGGTGAGGCCCACAGCCTCTGGCTTATGACTTGCTCTTTTTTCTCCAATACATCATTACAACACAGCAACACACGCTAGCAAGGTCAGGTTCAAAGTCCAGAGAATGAAGTTAAAACACTTTGAATGGTGGCTAATTTTTTTTTTTTTTTTTTTTTAAGATTTACTTATTGATGCATACAGAGCTGAGGTACAGGCCAGAGGCCCAGGGGTGGCAAGAGGATTCACCAGATACAGACGGGGAAGCAGAACAGGCTGATCGATGAAGTACACTGCTGAGGGGAACAGTGGGTGAGTCAGCAGATGTCTGCTGCACCATGTGTGGGTCAGCTCCCGGGCTGGGGATCAAACTCGCACTAAAGCCAGCTTCATAGTGCTGAGCTTAACCTGTTGTGCCACCAGGGAGGGCCCTGGTGGCTAATTTTAATTTTCAGGCTCATGCCTACTCCTCTCCACTGACAATGTATATGTTTTAATAATGTTAATCATTATTGGCATTATCACCTAAATCTTAGCATCTGAATAAGCTATATCCTCACATTTATCCAATAAAGATTTAATGAGGACATATTATTTGTTAAGACACTTAACATCATCTCTGTTTTTTCCTCCAACAAAAGACAGTTAGCATTTGACCAGTAGGCCCCATATCCTTACTGCCATTTGAGTGTTAAGTGACAGCTACCACTGTTCCTAAAGTCTTTGCAACAGGCCCAGAGGGAAGAAAACCAACTCCTTCAGGTACATGGTTGGTTTTCTCTATTAGGACCTGTTGGCCTCATGGCAGTTTAGATACTGAAGTTTCAAAGGTAAAGGATTTTTTTGGAAATTGTGTATCGAATTATCAATCTGTAAAATGATTCCCTTGTAAGATACTAAACTATTATAATTTGCTTGAGTAACCTGAAGTTAATTACATTATTTGACAATATTTTAAAGAACACATAGAAGTTTGTGATGTGCTCCAACTGCTTCAGATCTGAGCATTTCCTACCTACAAGAGCCATCTGCTCTAACAACCGCATTCAATTGCATTCGCTTTGGTGAATGGAACTGACAAGGAATATTTCTCTTATTCTTCAAGTTTGTTCTACAGACTAGTTCTTCAAGATGCAGTGGGAAAAACTATAAAAGGACAAATAAGTTCAATGAAAGCCAATTAAGCAAAGTCATGCTGGTTTTCTGGAGGTAGGGATAAGGCTTGTATGTGGAGAGTGAGCCTTTAATATGCTGATATGCACTGTGACTCTACAACATGAGGAGGAAGTACAGTTTGAAAGAATGAGCAAGAACGTCCCAAGTTTTTGACTTCAGAACATTTTCTTGGAAGATCATCTTGGAGGAATATCCTGGTGCCTGAGAGCACATACATGAGAAACCCTGACTAAGGTATTGTTAGATAAGTGGCACTGGTATCATTAAGTGGGCTGGCATGCGGAGAACCACCTTCTGAGCTTAGTCTGGCAGGTAGCAGGCTAGGGAGGTGTGCTTTCCAGCTAGGAGGTTCCCTTTCTGCCACCACCCCTACAGAAACATGTTTCCAATTGGTCTTGGCTTACATTCTCAGACTATACAACAAACTTTTTAAGTATCACCACTTTTAAAAATTAGAATTGTATTCAATTTTAAAATAAGATGCCTTATTAAAGGATTATTTCCAGATCTTCCTGACTGAAATCTGCTTTATCTACACTGCCTACTGCAAAATGTTTGTCTTAATGTAAAAGTATGCCTAGCCACCAATGTATTTGATATGCTAGACTTCAAAACTTAATGTCTTTAGAACTGTCTTCCAACACTTGATGGTTTCAGAAATGTCATGAAAACTACAAACCACAAGCAGAAGAGATCTTAGAAAAACTTCAAGGCCAACCAAGCAAGAGATAAAACTCTTACTTAAATATACTGAGTTTCTAAAGACAATTTAGTAAATAAAAAAGTTTTAGCTTTTTCCTTGATAGTAAAAATCTCTGCCTTCATACCTGGATCCAATATGGACACCAATCATTTGTATTGAAGAGTCAACTTCATTGAGAACATTTTCTTCACCTTTCCTTTATGACGCTGCCCTGAGCCTTATTGGAATGCAGTACTAAATAATGTTGGCATCAAATACATCAAGAATTGCATAAATCATGCATCGCCAATGTGTATTTCTTATTTATATTCTCAAGAATCTGAGTTATGAGGAAAGGGCACAAGATAGTCCCACTTAGCAAACTTATTGCCATGGTAAAGATTTGTTCAGACTTCAATTTTTTTTTTAAATATTTATTTATTTGTGCATACAGAACTGGGGTACAGGCCAGAGGCTCAGGGGCAGTGAGAGGATTCACCAGAGACAGAATGGGGAATAGAACAGGCAGATTGACAACTACACTGCTGAGGGGAGCAGCGGGCGGGTCAGGAGAGGTCTGCCACACCACGTGGTCACCTCCGGGGCAGGCGGGAAGCGAACTCATGCGGAAGCGGCTTTAGATTCTCAGTGCTGTGCTTTAACCCACTGCGCCACCAGTGAGGGCCCAGACTTCAATTTTTAGAAGAAAAAGGGAAAATAGAAAGGGCCAGGAAGAATGCAAAGCAATCAGGGGGTCCCTAGAGTTTGAAGTTTACCACCACTTATACCAGCTCCAAAATGTCGTAACACACACACACACACACACACACACACACACACCTACCTCTGAATTTCAAGAACAGAAAAGTGTTACCTAATAAGGTACATTTAAATGTACCATATTTAATGTACCCTATTTAAATGTACCTATTTTAAAAATATTGCTGTATTTAATACCTCTGCTGTATTGAGTAGTTCCCAGTACAGCAGAGGGAGAGGGACATTAATGCAGCAAGAAATACAGAATGAACTACTCCAGTCTTTACCTGGGGACCTGTGCTTTCTGGATTGGGAGGCTGGGGGTGCTGTTGTTTCCTCTTATTAAACAAAGAAGGTATGATTTATTGTAAAGTGTTATTTTTAGTCATCACAAGAGAATGGAACTGGTTCAGAGTATCACCAGGGCAAAGGGCCAAAGAGAACTGTTTTGTTGTTAACGGAGTGGGTCTCTCAAAGATGGACCAGATCATGATGGCTATTCTAGATCCACTGAGAACTGTTACCATGCAATTTATGCATTTGTGCAATTATGCATCAGTGGCCTCCAGCATTTATTTCTGCTCTGTGGCTTCTATGGTTTATAAATTAGCAGTCTCCGTTTCCTAATTTGTGTAAAAAAAAAATAAATACAAGTACTAGTAGTACCCATTTCCATTTCAAAGTTAGGAAAATAATATGAAATTTATTATGTGAAACAGACAGTGAGCTCAGGGAAATCCCCAGTTAACAACATATGATGATTATTTTCTGCATCTAATCTATATCATGCCTCTATGCTCCCCTTTAACCCTCATTCAAGCATCTCCTCTATGCACCGGACTTAAAAAGTATTTTCTGAAATCCAGTTCAGATTTCCCACTGCCTTTGGGAAACTGCCATGTGAAGATATTTGTCTCAGTATCACCTCAACTTTACCATGCAAAATCAGATCCATCGTCCCCTCCAGGCACACTAGTCTCCATCTCAACTTCCATGTCTACCAGTCACAATACCCAGCTTGAATTAAATGGCATTGTAAACCAGTTCTCAACCCTTTATCTCAAATATACAGAGTACATCAGGAAAAGGTCCTATTTCAACTTCATAATGTGTCTTCTGTTTAGTTTGAAGTAGTAAACATCTTCCTGGCAGCCAACCTTTCTGCCCTGTCAGGCACAAGCATGTCAGGTTAATTATCTTCCCTAAATCACTCTTTTTGAAAACTCTTCCAACAACGGCCATTTCCCTCCCCTTCAAATAGCAATTCCTCCCCTACAGGTAACATCTCTTTTTTTCATTCTAGGTAGGTCTCCTTCACTCTAGATTATCTTTTATTGGAACGTCTTCTCTTCTCCCTGTTTTCAACTAAAATCTGTCCATCCTGACATTCATTCCAGGTTCCCTCATTCAAGGTTCATTTTCAGGATATCAAGTCCATTCTCCAGCTAAGCCTTCCTTTCCCAGTTTCCCTATCCCCTGAATGCCAAACCACTCAACTGAGCTACTCTTTATTATTTCTGTTTATTTTGCAACCTTATTACTCATCCTCCTGACACAATTTAACATTTTGGAAGTTGGTGTCTCTTTACCAAAATTCAAAGGATGTAGGACACAGGACAGGATTAATGGATCTGAGAACATCTGAGAGACCGAATTCACATTAATATTGATAGTCTAAGATATTTTCACAGGCTGTGCAGTGTGCACATAAGAGAAAGGTTTTATTCATATATTTATTTATGTATAACCTATGAAATTGGAATTATTATTGTTCCTATTTTACAAGTGGGGAGACTGACTCTCAAAATGTTTAAACACCTGGCCCAGGTAACCCAGCTGGGATACAAACCCCTACAGTCTGGCTATAGAGTCCATAGTCCTACCATTACAAGATGGCATATAATCTCTGAATTTTAGCAGCCCTTATTTTTTTTTTAAAGATTTTATTTACTTATGCATACAGAACTAGGGTGCAGATCAGAGGTGCAGGGGTGGTTAAGAGGATTCATCAGAGACAGAGTGAGGCGCAGAACAGGCAGACTGATGAAGTACACTGCTGAGGGGAGCAGCGGGCGGGTCAGGAGAGGTCTGCTGCACCATGAGGTTCATCTCCTGGATCAGGATCGAACTCAAACTGAGGCGCCCAGTGTCACAGTGCTGTGCTTTAACCCGCTGTGCCACCAGGGGAGGGCCCTAACAGCCCTTTAAAGCAACAACAGAGAATGGACTTTTTATAAGGATGTTAGGATCATTTACCATGAAGAGAGCATCGTTTTGTTGGCTGTGGGAGAGTAAGTTGCACATAATAACCTAAATTCAACTGAATTTTATACTAAGGGAAGCAAACTGTATACTAGAAATATGAAACTTAAAATTAAACTCTTTTGCTATTATAAATAATACCCAGTGGAAAGATCCTTAAAACATAGAACTACTATACTTTTATTAAATAAATGATAATATCTTTTTTTAATGCTTTTCAATGTATATCATCAAGCAGTGTCAAAAGGATCATTCTCAATAAAGCATCAAAGCCACATGAACAATTAATATTTTTCCGTTAATTTTTACCAGTTACATGTGTAAAAAAAAATGTTTCTGCGCTTCAATTTTAGTTAATTTGATTAGCAAGACTGAACATATTTAAATATTAGCTCTTTATTTCTCCAAATTAGCTATTTGTTACAGAGAATTTTTATACTGAGAGAGATATTTTCATAGAAATATTCTAAATAATGATGAATCTTCATTTTATTATTGCTTATAAAAAGAATGGGTGGGGGGGAAAGAAGACATTCTTTTTTTCCTTCCTTCTCTTAGTATGTTCTACTCAGTATAATGGCTCAAATGCATCACGTATGGATGAAAAAGAATAAAGAAAATTTTAGGGAAAAGAGTCAAAGGAAAAAAAAGAGTATCAATTAGATATAAACATGCATAAAAAGGAGAAGTTAAGGATAGCAGACCTAGAAAGAAAAGAGGTTATACTAACCTCCAATGTTCTCTTGGGAACCACTGGCTGTGAGAATGCCAGCTAGCCACTTAACCATTACTCAGACCTTAAATGCTCTTCTTTCTCCAAAAGCTATCCATGTCTCAGAAAGCATGGGAGTGGGAAAAAAGAAGACTGGTTTCAATAGTGCCAAAGCACTATCTCTTGGGCAAATAAGATGACAACTATGTGGTTTTCAATTATGAGCTGTGAAAAGTTTTATAATGGAGTTAAAAGAAAATGTTAGGAAATTCTATGTAAATGTGTTTTACAGACAGCAGGAAATGGTAAAACTACTTAGCAGATACCATTGGCTGCTCCCCCAGTCACCATTCCTCCCATCCCTCTGCTTTGCTGGCAGTCCTAATTTTGTCCTACTATTGCTTCACCCTTCATATGACTCACAGGGAAATCCTGGTTCGTTTAAGCCAATTATTGAGACCTTCTCCTCCCCCTTGTTAGAGATTGTTTAGGGATGAGTATGCAGCCCTCCCTAACTCCTATTAAAGGAAAACCACTGGGGATTGTCAGCTCAGCAAGACTGTTGAAGAGTCACATCTACCTAAGGATGGAAAGGGAAGCAAAGTAAGAAAAAACTACCCTTCTGAAAATGTCAAAAGGAAGAACTCCAGTCCTACTGACAGTAAGCCTACTGACTAACCAAAAAGAAAACCACCCTACCTCTCAATTAGTGAGGTAAACATTCCTTAGTTTCATCAATTTACATGTAAGTTTTAAAATTTCTTACAGCTGATTAGTTGATAACTAATTTTGAGGTAAACATTTTCAATGTTCCCATCTCTGTGCTGTTTTTATTTCACATTATAAAATGTAGCTAAAAATCAAACACTTCTGTTTAATATTTTCACTTCTGTTTAATATTTTCCTAGCAACCTAAAAATTAACAGGAAAAAAGCTCTTTAGAGTTCCCATACTAAATAAGCAACTAAATAAATATTTGTTTGTGGGATGCTGTAGAGAGTAGATAAAAAGAGTAATATTCTTTTTACAAATAATTAATTCTAGCAGCTTATTGGCCAAATGTTTTTAGAGTAAATTCTATTATACAAAACTGACAGGAAATCACGAGTCCACCAAGGGAAAAAAAATAAAACTTGTAACCCCTTACTGAATATATTAAAACTTACCCCAAAATACAAATCTTTCAAAAATCATTTTTTAACAGATGTACTGTTTGATGCCATCCATAATTCAAAATAGGAACATTAAGCTACACTATATTCCAAATAAATGAGAAAACAAAAAAGCACTTAAAGGGAAAAAATGTTACTATGCCAGAAACTTGAAACATTTTCACAGGATAAACTTCCAAAGTAGAGGTAACAATGTCTCTAAATACTGAAGTTTTTCAAGTACTTTTCTTTAAAGACACTACCTAAAAATATCTATAGCATTTGCAGACCTACAGTCCCATTCATTTTTTCCTGCTATAACAAAAACTACCACGTAAATTCAACTGGCCCATTTTGCAGTGGACTAGTCCTTTCTTACCCAGGTGACTCAGTAATTTACAGCTTGTTTCTACATGAGATATATACCTAGCAACAGATAAGCTGCTTAATTAAACTGTGATTAAAATTCTATTGAGACTCTTCTATTTGTCCTTAAAAAAAAAAAAAAAAAAAAACTTGTAGGGCCTCCTCCCCTGTGGTGCAGGAGTTAAAAGTCTCACCACTCTCAAGCTATCCCCAGCCACTGCAGGAGTCTGAACCTTGTAAGCAAGGTTCTGGCTGGAAGGACAAAGAATTGGACTAGGTGCTAGCAGTAGTTTTAAAAGTAAAAGGCAAGATGTGGTGATTAGATATGAAAAAAAAAAAATGAAAGGCAGGTTGTTCCACACACCTCAGGTTTCCAGTTTTCATATCAAGATATGGGCATCATTTAGTGAATTGGAGATATTGAAAAAGGCGCGTGTGTATGTGTGTGTGTGTGCAAACTGAGTCCAGTTTAGACAGGCTAACTCTGAGTTGCCTACAAGATATTCTCGTGGAAGTGATAAGTAATCAGATATAAAGATTAGAGGAGGCTGGTACAGGATTTACTTCAATTTAGTAATTTAGCCAGAGAATTGTCAGCATACTGTCATTGACAACACAGAAAGAGATGAAATACCTAAAGAAAAGGTATTATAGAACAATGGTTTTTAACTTTGTTGGCACATGAGAATCACTAGGGGAACTTCTAAAAATGTTGATACTCAGCTAGGATCCCTGGGCCATCAAATACAAGAGTCTTTGGGACTAGCACTCAGACATCAGAGCCTTTTAAAGTTCTCCAAGTGTTTCCAAGGTTGTGCAACCAAGGTTGGCAAAATAAGAAGACTTAAGACATTAAGAATTAACAGTACTACAGAAAGACAAAGCATAGATTTCTTCGAGTTACCTCACGAGTCTCACCTGGACTACTTCATACCTCTACATTCAACACAGCTCAAGAGAAAAGTGAGATAGTAAGAATAATTTATTTCTAATACCCTCCCAGAGTCCCCAAAATAATCTGAGCCAAAGTAAAAAAATTTAAATATTCCTTTCTTCTGATGGGTGGCAAGAGAAATACTGCTATTAACTAATTACCAGTAGTGTTTTTTTATATATATAAATAATTCTCTTTCCAAACCAATAATGTTTTTAACTAAGATGACACATCAAATACTATTTGGTAAGCCTGAGAACATTCTTTTTTTCTTTTTTATTTATGCATACAGAACTAGGGTATAGGTCAGAGGTGCAGGGGCAGTGAGAGGATTCACCAGAGACAAAGTGGGGAGAAGAACAAGTCTACTGACAAAGTACACTGCTGAGGCGAGCAGTGAGCAGGTAAGGAGAGGAGAGGGTTGCTGTGCCATGTGGATCACCTGCGCTATGTGGATCACCTCCCAGGCAGGGATCTAACTCGTGCTGAAGTGACTTTAACATCTTAGTGCTGTGCTTTAACCCCTGCTGCATCACCAGGGAGGGCCATGCTAGATATATTTCAATGGAACACAGTCCACTCGGTAATTCACAATACTCTTGGAATTTTATTGAAATCATGCGACTTCAAATTCCATAAAGCACATGGGAAGCCAGTATTATTAAAATTCTGTTAAGGCCCTCCCTGGTGGCACAGCGGGTTAAAGCACAGCACTGAGAATCTAAAGCCACTTCCGCATGAGTTCGATTCCCATGGCTTTGCAGACCTCTCCTGACCCGCCCACTGCTCCCCTCAGCAGTGTACTTCATCCATCTGCCTGTTCTGTTCCCCACTCTGTCTCTGGTGAAGCCTCTCACCGCCCGAGCCTCTGGTCTGCACCCCAGTTCTGTATGCACAAACAAATAAATCTTAAAAAAAAAAAATTCTGTTAACATACTCAAATGCTAACCAGTATTTGCAAACCACTTGATTGTTTTTCATTACTCCCAAAACAAGGTAAGAGTTAGAAAAAGAAAATTAAATATATAACTCTCACTTACAAGATCATGGGACAAGATAGTAGATAAGTACCATTTCCCCTGAAAGTCAGAGAGATAAGGGGCAGTTTGTTCAATCAGAAAGATTCTCCTCCATCCCTCTCACAATTTCTAAGGTTAAAACTGAAGGACATAGAACTTCAGAGCACTAGCAAAATCTCCTGGCCTCCAAAGCACTGCTGTGAGAAATAATGATCTAGCCATTAATGACAAAGACTTAGGGCAATTTGCTAAGTAATCTTTCAAAAGCCTCCTTCACTCAAACTGGTTTGTCAATGGGAAAGAACATTTAATAAATCTTAAGATTTACAAGTGAACTTTGAAGTGTAACATTTTAAGAATAGAAATTATGTCAGGTTATAACAGAACAAACGAATTATGGAGAGTTAGGAATAAATTTTAAGAGTCTTAGAAAGGATTAGTGCTGTAAAAAGAAACTCAGGACAATCACACTTTCAAGTCCCCTTCAAAGAGATTTTTAGGCAAAGGCTATCATGTACTGACTTGCTTTAAGCAATGACTAATACTGGCAAACAACTTGTAGTGGTCACTAATAAAAAGCAAACCATAGTTACATGTTCTAGACAGAGCCTAAATCACTAGATATTTAAGAGCCATAGATGTTCATAACTGGTATAGCATGAATTATTTTGTGAATAATTTGCTCTTGCAGCAATGTAATACAAGTTAGTATAGAACGTGACATTTTTCTTTGTTCTAGATCTTAAATTAGAATAATTATTTTGATGGCAAATTACAATATCCAGACAATGCCAAGAAAAGGAAGACAATACAGCACAGATTATAAGTAATGAAAACAGTCTCAAAGAAAGACCATACATAAATTCTTTTATGAGGAAGTACAACACAGAAAGAGTCTATAAGGGAAAATATTTCAGAGTTCAAAATTAATATTAATCCCTACTACAAAAAGAAAACACACTATATTTACATTGATAAAATCTGCCAGGGCTTTAAAGTTGCTGAAGATACTTCTGAGAAAAACTAAGCTAAACTGCAAATTACCTCAAAGCATGTTGTTTTGATGTGCCGTGCAGGTTATCATTAGTTTGCAGATGAGCTCTTTTAAGATGTTATAGCCAACTGATCCAACTAAAATATAAGCCTTAAGGAGAGGACCAGGAGGAAAGGGAAAACCTGCTCAACCTTGTAAACTGAAGGTAGCACTGACAAAACAGGAAAGAATATGGGAAAGGGAGGTGAACTTTAACAGTTCAAATTTGAGGTTAGGAGATCTTGGTGGAATTAATCAACCAGTCTATGGAAGTAAAATAGCAAAGAATAAGGCCGAGCTGATATTCAATGTTACTTGCCAGCGAAATGTTCAAATTGGTGTATATATATTTTGTTCATTGATTATTTGTACATGATACTATGAACAAGATCTAGGGAGGCACTCAATGAATAAAAAGGTGGAAAACAAAGTGTTTACTATACTCCAGAAAGCTTATAATCCAGGAGAAAGGGTAGATGAAACATATTCTGTCTGAAAATACAATACAGGCCTCCTAGAGATGCTCAAAGAGATATGGAGTTCACATATGGAAATCTGATGCTGCATTGTGATTTTGTTTCAACACAAGACATATAGATACAATATTATTCAAAACTGGAGATGCTACTGAAAAGAGCTTAAAAATGCCAGCAGCCTGACAATATCTGACATTATGACAAATGCTGTTAAAATCTCAAATAAGAAAAAGAAAAAAAAAGCGATGACTAGCTCTTTGGCATAAAACCTGCTACTCAATGCTCCACTGAACTCGACAAGTCCCTAAAGCTGAACTTGAAGGCGTGTAACATTGATGATTGGCTACCGGAAGCCACAGAAAAAAATCGCACCCCTGAGGGTGCATGACATGCATCTTGTCTGTAGAATATGGCATAAAGGAAACTGACTGTAATAGGAGGAAAAAAGCAAAGAAAATGAATGTGACAGCCTTCTGAAAAGTATAATCCAAACCAATCCAAACCCCACTACCTGTTATTAGACAGTTTTGGTGCGGCGTCACTCCCTCCTAAATATAATTGTTAACGCACCAAACAGGTCATCCAGCCGTAAAGTATGAGTACTATCCTGTCTTAAAGGCATTTCACCAGCAAAAGAGGAGGTAAAGTAGCCCAGTTCTTTAGAGACACCTGCTCGGTGATAATATTTAAGTAAGTTTTAGATGTATACTATACAATGAAGACCCTTTTGCCCCACTAAATCCCTAAGGAGTTGAAAGATATTGTGTAATTCTACATCTGTATCACCTTTATCTGTTAAAATGAAACTCCTGATCTACCCACCTCTTCATAACAACCACATAGTTTTTCTTTACTATTTTACCTGTATAGAATGGTTTAACTAAAATCAGCCTATGATCCTAGCAAAAGAAAAAAAAAGATCACGAGTAAGCATGCGCGCGCACACACACACACACACACACACACATATACACACAACTGGTCAAACAGGCTGGATACTTGATAAAGATATAAATATCCTCCATTCATGTGCAATTCTAGTCATTTTCTCTAGCAGATCTCAGATTTTCAGAACAAGTACGCAGGTTATTTAAAACTGAGTTATATATAGTCAGTTAGCAGCAGCAAAACACTTCTGGAATTATCACAGATGCTAGATCTCTGGAGGAATTTTTTCCCCCCAAAACTAGCGTTTTTCTTCACCAAGAAACAACTGGCCTTTATTTTTAAAAACAAGAGCCTCTATCTCCCACCCTTCCAAAAAACCACACAAACCACAGTTAAATTCTACGCTAATGAAACTGTGAGATGACATCCCAGGCGTTGTCAAAGCCTGTTTTTCATACACTAGCACTAGACAGTTTGATGCAGTATTTCTGATTGCTTTTTATCGTATTTGTAAATACACTCACTAATCCACTAAATTAGGTAATTTACAAACAGGTCGCCTCAGTTATTAGTGGCCAGCAGTCAAGTTCTATTACATTCGATCCTTATACAGTTGTCTAAACATTTCCATCCAGGCTAAGGGCTCAAATGGGCAGGAGGGGGAGGTTAGAGAAATTCGGATGGGGGCTGGGTAGAAGCTGGGGGAAAAAAATCTCTGCATCTCAGTCCTCAACGACAACATTCTGCCAGTGCCCACAGAAAAACTAAATTCGGCACCTCTTCCTCCTGTTACACTGGCAACAAAGAGGGAGTTTCGCTAACGCTCCCGTCACCCACCAGGTGCCCAATCTCCTTCCCAGCCTAGTCTTCCGCGCTCCCGCAGGGGCCTGGGTGAGCAAGGAGGCCGCGGTGCCCGGGTCAAGGCACAAAGGGGAGATGGTGGAAAAGGAGCGGGCGGGACCTGGGAATTGGGCCACGAAAGGGCTCCAGGATCCACTTAAACACTTGAATCTGGGGGGTGGGGGGGAGGGGCGGTGGACACGAGAAAAGGGCAGAATATCTAATGGAGCAGAAACTGGAATAAGGTGGGAAAAGGGCGAAGAGCCCATACTGGGGGTACAGCTCCGGGATCACAGAAAATATAGTCAGTGAATGTTGCAGGGGGAAGGGGGAGCACTCCACGGAAGGGAAGAGAGGCGCAAGGCCCAAAGACTAGGAAAGGGGGTGCCACTCAGGGCAAAGAGGAAGAGCCAGTGTTGCCTCTACCTGCAGGCGGGCGGGACGGGCCGCTCAGGTGTGACTGGGTGGAGGCCAAATCGGGAAGGGGCAGGGAAGAGCTCGGGGTGCACTGGGGGCCCCGCAGAAGCCCCTGCGGGCCAGCAGCCGCGGAGCCAGCAGCCGCGGAGCGAACGCGGGGGCATCTGCGGGACAAGCAGGGAGAAGCGGGGATGGGAGTCTCTGGAGTGCACAGTGGCCAGGAGGGAGGCTCGCGGATAGCCAGAGGCATTGGGCGGCAGGCGACCGCGGCGCCAAGCGGGAGAGGCATCCAGGCGGGCGGCCGGGAGGCGGGAGCCCCTCACCTGCGCGGCGGAGGAGGCGGAGCTGCAGCAGCCCATGGCGGGGCCGGAGGAGCCCGGAGGCGGCGCCGGGCGCGCAGCTACGCCCCGGAGCCCCTCGGCATGCGAGCCAGCGGGCGCCCGGGGAGGGCGCGGCCAGGCCCTACACGGTTCTGCGGCGGCGGCTGCTCGGACGGCGGTAGATACTCAAGAGGCGGCGCGGCTCGGGGCGGGTGCCGGCCACATCCCCCGGTGGTGGCGGCGACGGCTGCGCGGCTCCTGCTCGGCTCCTACTGCTGCAGCTGCTCCCCAGCGGAAAGGGGCGGGCGGCGGCGGCGGCGCCTCCCCCTGTCCCCCGCCTCCCGCCTCCCGCGCCCAGTCCCTCTCTCGCTCCCTCTCCCAGGCCGCCGCCTCCTCAGCGCCGCGCGCGTCTCCCATCAGACTCCCCGCCCCCAGTGCAGCGCCGAGTCGGCGGCCAGGCGGCGGCGTCCAGAACGAGGCCGGGCCCTTCGGCGAGCGTCGGAGCCTGCGCAGTGCCGAAACCATTTAGCTGTGGCACCGAGGCAGAGCGCAGCCTCGGGACCCGCAGACGCTTGGGGCTGAGGAACCCGCGGTCAGAACAGGCTCCCAGCCGAAATGGGGCCGGGTTGCTTCCGGACACGGGAGACTGCTGAGGTGCGAGGAGCTGCTCCTTTTCGCTACTAGACTTGAACGCTGAGGACGCTAATGGCTACATGCCTCTGCGACGGCCGCTCTTTATTCAGTAGATAGCGTATATATAGTGAACCTCCCCTGGAGAAGGAGTAGGGTGATAGAAGTTGAAGAAGCATCTGTTGCGACTAGTCCCATTTTGCTGATGTGGAAACTAAGCCTTGAAGTGAACCAAGAGCCTAATGACAAGCAACCGAGGTCGAGACTTATACATTGCAGGAAATAGGGAATATTAAAAAGTTCTCTTGGCCCTCCCTGGTGGCGCAGCGGGTTAAATCACAGCACTAAGAAGCTAAAGCCACTTCCGCATGAGTTCGGTCCCCGCCTGCCCCGGTCCCCTCCTGCCCCGGAGGTGACCACATGGCGTGCAGAATTCTCCTGGCCCGCCCGCTGCTCCCTCAGCAGTGTACTTCGTCGATCTGCCTGTTCTGTTCCCCGCTCTGTCTCTGGTGAAGCCTCTCACCCCCCTGCACCTCTAACCTGTACCCCAGTTCTTTATGGATAAATAAATAAATCTTTAAAAAAAAAAAGTTCTCAAGGCTTTTCATACTTACATGAATCTTAATTAAATTCCCTTACATAAGATAACCCCCACCCAACAATAAATGTGTATTATTAGTTCAGGTATATTTTTTTAAAAATGTTTCTAAGTTCCGGTAACTCATAAGAACTGGGCATAAAGAGGTGAACAAAATGGCAAAGTTTCTGCCCTTGCTACGACGTCATTATACCGTGAGATAGCAACAAGTTAGAGTAGGTGTTGTCAAGAAATGTACAACTCCAGAAGAATTGATGGAAGAATGTAAGATGAGAACAGTTACAAGATGACAGGAACAAAGCTAATAACATGGTTAATATGAAAAGAACTAAGATACCAGGCACTGTTACAAACCTTTTATATGTTTCTTTTTATCCTGTCTCAAAACAGTTTAGGGAAATAAAAGGTTATTTGCAAAAATTCAAGAGAGTGAGATTCTAGAAGGCCTGCCTCCCCCAAATAAAAGAGCAAGTTTTAAACAAAGTATATGTTGAAAGGGAGTCTAAGCAAGGTCAAGAAATTCTGGTTGGTGTAGTCCAATACCAGATGCACCACGTCTCAACCTTGTTCTCTGGTGTGAACCCCTAACAATAGAGTTAGCCAGGAGGTTGTCGGGAAGATTTATATGTGTGCATATATGACTGATTATAACTAACACGTAAGCACTCAGCGAGTACTGTTTTCGACCAGTAATTCTTGCCTATGTTTGGTTTTAGTTTGACTTGAGAGTCCACCATACCACCAAGCTGCTGAATCCTAAGGGTGTTAACAGTTAAATAGGCCTTTAAATAGAAGAAATAGAAGTGAAAAAATAAAACTTCAATGACTCTGGTTCCAATTCTGAATGTAAATTCCACAATTCGAATGTAAACTCCCTGAGAACAAGAAAAGCATTTCTCCTTTGTATCTCCCTCAGCTGTCTCAAATGTTCGTTGAATAATTCAAAGCAAGCAGGAATAAAATAAAAAGAAAGAAAAAACTCCCCTTGAGATTTTCCCTCAAAGCCTCAAAGTACATCTTGTTTTTAACTGAGGGAGGAGGCTGAAAGTAAAATTATAGTCTTAAACAAGAAGCCATCTGTCTTCCTTCTTTATATTCAAGGAAAGGGGAGTTGTTTTCTCTTAGCAGAGTCAATATGGGAGCATTTCTCTCAGATTATAAATTTTTTTTTTTTTTGGCTAGTGTAGTTATTCCATGTAGTAGCTAGTGCTTATTTTGTAATTAGAACTGCAAAGCAAATAAATATGTAACAGACTGTGGCAGTGTTTCAGAAAAAAATGTATTTCACTTTTTTGGAGGTCTCTTTTCCTCCAAAACATGAGTGATGGATAAGTATAACTGAAAGACCACATTCCATAGTGCTTGAAAGATCTGAACTCTAGTTTTCCCTTGAAGGGTTAATGTAACTAGGAGTTCTAAGGTTCGGCAAGGTGCTTTGTAAATATACTAATTATGTATGATGCATCATATATGCATATGAATGTGATATTTTAAAATTATACTTCCTCATCAGCATGAAAGAAACTAACAGCTCACAAATTGATATTCTGTACCTTCTAAGAATGAATCTTTTCTCCATCCCCCTTATCCCTCAGGAAACCT
The DNA here is from genome assembly GCF_000260355.1 of Condylura cristata. NCBI lineage: Eukaryota > Metazoa > Chordata > Mammalia > Eulipotyphla > Talpidae > Condylura > Condylura cristata. The sequence goes on from NW_004567107.1 coordinate 20,711,528, forward strand.
CATAAAAGAAATGATTTAGAGGGGGGCAATTTACTATTCCCTTTCACTCTTTCTTATAAACAAGCCTAGACAGTCAATGAAATTAAACTACAACAAAATCAGACATCGTAAGGAGAATTTGTTTTCTCTAGCCCACAATCAGGTTGCTGATCTTTCCACTATCAGTATTATCAAAACAAGCCACTTGGAAATGCCTTAGATTTGTTTTTCTTTCACTTTTGAGAAAAAAAGAGATTTTTTTTAACTTACATAAGAACAGCATCTGCACTAACCACTAAAATTATAAGGTCTATCAATCTTGGTGCTGCAGGGTAAAAGCAGATCACCAACAGAGCCAGCCAGAAATGCTTCCCAGTGGTCTAGTATTGCATAATTGGCTGTGTGAATTTCAGAGTTTCCAGCTTTGGATAGAGATCTTAATGCTGGTCACTCACCATGGGAAAATATTAAACGAATGATCTTTCTAACACTCTTAACAAAGCCTGACTCATTGTCCAGGTGATTTCTATTTTGAAGTAACACTTTTAGTAAAGCCTGACTCAGTGTCCAGGTGATTTTGGATTTTGTGGCAACAAATATAAATGTGTCGTGTGTGTGTGTGTGTGTGTGTGTGTGTGTATACATGCTCAGAATAGTCCTTTAATTTTTTCTTTTTAAAGGCATTTGGTGCTGGGACTGTGTTATTTACATTTTAGCACATACTATGCTCACAGCCGCCTCCCACAAGAGCACATTCTCCTCAGCAGAGCCCTCTTTTCCAGATCTGCCTCACAACCTCCTCCTGGAAGCATTCACATATCACCCCTGGGAAATGCTCCAAAAGTGAAAACTAATTGTAACCAAGGACTGTTACTGTTCATTCAATTCCAGAGGCAAGAGCAGGTCTCTATATGAGAAGATGGAAATGTGTCTCAGCCTCCCGGTTAATTCCTGAAGTTTGCAGCCCCTGGAAAATCTTTGCAGAATTCAGGCATGTGACAGAAAAAAGACAACATTGTTCCCAGCAAGAGTCAGGCTACAATCATAAATCCTCTCTCCGCTACTTTATTTCTGTCCACACTTGTAAGTTGATGTCTCTGCAGTGTTAATTAATGACACTGACTTTTATTTATGATTCACTTGGATTATCATTGCAAGATCAGACAACTTATGTCTAAAATTGCTTGCTATGAACTTGTGTTTAGAGAGCTGTAGCATTTCTCTACCTTTCTGAGTGAGGTTTGTAACAATCTGTAATCATTTATTCAATTTTTTTTAGTTCTTATGAGCTAAGCGTGTTTATCATGTATGCACACATCAGTCCTCAGAGATTTAAGCTGTTTCCAACAAAAACTATTGTTTTCTGGGGGGGGTGGGTGGGAGAGAGGATCTGTCTGGAAGAATCTGTATGGAAGAATGGGAATGAGGCAGGTAGGTGAGAATTAATTTGAGAAGGAAAGAGGCAACGTGTAAGGTAGGGCTGGTCATTTATTTTACAGGATAGTTCTTGAGTCACTATAATGAGCCAGATGCGTAGCTTTCTGCCAGGGATTCAAAGATGAATGAGGTACATTCCTTGTCCTTACGTCGTTAACGTTTTAGTGAGGTAGAAAGACATTTAAAGCAAGAATTATAGTATAGTTTAAATGTAATGAAGGGAATGAATCCACATGGTATTTAAGCTCAGAGGAGGTCCACAGAGATTGATTAATTTTGTTTTAAAAAAAATGCCAGCTTACATCTTTCCCTGTTAACCCTAAATTCTTATCTCCACTAGCTAAGTTCCTTCTGTGCACAAAAGGCCTAAGAAAGTATTTCTTCAGTGAGTAAATGAATTTTGTCAATGAGTTCCTAGGAACTTAAATTTGTACATGCTCAGAAAGTCTCAAAGGAAAGGTTATTTGTAAGATTAAAATGATTCCTTTTAAAATAAATTAATTTGTCTGTAACACTTCTGGAGTGAAATACATGTCTATATAATATCGGAAGTACAGAAGATTCGGTTCCCATTCTGTCTCTGGTGAATCCTCTCACCCCCTGAATCTCTGACCTGTATCTTAGTTCTGTATGTATAAATAAATAAGTCTTTAAAAAAGAAGAAGAGAGGGTCCTCCCTGGTGGCACAACGGGTTAAAACACAGCACTGAGAAGCTAAAGCCACTTCCGCATGAGTTCGATTCCC
>NW_004567107.1:20714098-20722644 GCF_000260355.1 Condylura cristata
CTGCTGCACCATGTGGATCTCCTCCAGGGCAGGCGGGAACTCATGGGGAAGTGGCTTAAGCTTCTTTGTGCTGTGTTTTAACCCGCTGCACCACCAGGGAGGGCCCGGATGATACTACAACTTTTAACACTTCAGCAAAAGACAAGTAGGACTAACTACATAAACATTTTTAAATGCATAGATGCAAAAGCTATCATAAACACAACTGGGAATATTTATAAAGCAATATATAAAAGGTTGGCCACTAACGTCTGAATGTTTGTGTCCTCCCCAAATTCACATGTTGAACTTATAGGATGTGAACATTTGGGAGATGTTGGGTAATGGAGTGGATCCCCATGAATGGAACTACTGCCTTATAAAAGAAACTCCAGAGAATTCCTAGCTCTTTCCACTTCATAAGGCCATGTAGAAGTCTACAGTCTAGAACAGAAAAGGGGCCTTCACTAGGACCTAACCATGTTGGCATGCTCTTCCTGGACTTTCAACCCCCAGAGCTACAAGAAGTATTATAAATTTCTGTTGCTTGTAAGTCATCCAATCACTGATATATTGTTTAGCAGCCTAATCACTGATATATGGTTTAGCAGCCTATGTTAAAAGTTCCTATTTAAAAGAAAAAAATCAGGGTCGGCCCTCCCTGGTGGCACAACGGGTTAGAGCACGGCACTAAGAAACTAAAGCCACTTCAGCATGAGTTCAATCCCCGCCTGCCCCGGTATTTCAACTGAAAATACTCCACAGAAAAATGGGCAAAGGACATAGACAAAATCCACAGTGAGAGAACTACAAGACTAATAAATTGTGAAATGCTGCTCAATCTCACTAATAATAAAACTGGAGGAGAAAAAATTAGGAGCTATTACTCCTCACCTAACAAATTGGCAAAGACTTAAGAGCTTGATAATATCTAGTGTCAGAAAAAATCATAGTACTTTCACATACTATTGATGGGGATATAATTACCTCTTTTTTTAGAGAGGAATTTAAATTGTTATGACTTTAAAGGTACTTTCTGGCCTCCCTGGTGACACAGGGGTTAAAGACACAGTGCTATCAAGCTACCATCAGCTACTGCAACATGAGTCCAATACCCAGCCAGGGATCTAACCCACATGGCACAGCAGAACTCTCCTGTCTTGCCCACTGCTCCCCTCAGCAGTGTATTTCAGTAAATCTGCCTATTCTGCTCCCTACTCTGTCTCTGGATAATCCTCTCACCACCCCTGCACCGCTGGCCTATACCCCAGTTCTGTATACATAAGTAAATAAATCTTTAAATAAAAAAAGATAGTATATTACTAACTAAAAAAGCTGTTTTTAAAACAATATTATGATGGAGTCCTGTTTATGTAAATTGTGTGTGTGTGTGAGTTTGTAGAGAGATTCTAAGGAATATATACCTCTCCATTAAGGCAGTTTGGGGTAAGGTAGATTAAGACAGAAAGGAGAAACCAAGTTAGTCTCTGATTTGACACTTCTGTATTATTTGTAGTCTTGACGTAAGCATGTACTCTTTTAAAATGTATTAAAATAGTTTTATAAAATGACTATCGGGGTATACCCAAATGACTTATCAATCATGGAGAAAATACTACATGAAATACTAAGTAGAGAGAAAGAACACATCGCTATTAAATGTGATAATTAGGAAAGGCTTCATGGAGAAAGTGCCAATGAGCTAGACACTTAATAATACAGAAGTTTTGAGAACATGAAGATGGGGGAGAAAAAGGGAGTTCTCAAGCATAAAGTAACATAAGCAAAGGAGCAGGCTTAGAAATGGATAAGATCTGTTAAGTTCTGGTGATTACTTTTGCATCACAAACCAAACCAAAGCTTGGTGAGTTAAAACAATAATAACTCAATTATTTATTTATTATCATTTCTCAGTGCTGGGATTGAGAAAGATCAACAAGGCCATTCTCATTTTTGGGGGGTCTCATGTAGTGACCTTCATAGAATGCATGGAGCAGGGGTCATCTCAATGTTTCCTCACTCCCAAGCCTAGACATTAATGCCACAGTATTTATGAGGTGCCTTACTATGTGACCTTGACTTCCTTGTAACATGTGGTGAGCATCACAAGAGGACCAGACTCACATTGCATTTCACTATCTTTTGTAACTTGGTCTCAGCAAATAGTATGGCTTTGGCTATTGTCACTGGTCCAAACAGATTCAAGGGAAGGAACCATAGAGGTCACTGCCAAATAATCCTAATAGCAGAACTATCAATGTCACAGTATCAGAAGAGCATTTGGGATGGGAAATCTTGTGACCAGCTCTCCTTTGCCACATTTCCTAGCACTCCCTAAAGTTTCTCCACTGAGAGTACCTCCTGGCATCCACACACCTTAGAGTTTTCACCTCCAACAGGTAAACAGCAGAGGATTTGGAGAATAATGGAGCATTTTGCTTTATAAAGATCACTATGATGATATCTTACAGAGAGGTCCATAGGAAGGAGAGATTAAATAATAAAAACAGTAGGTGCTAAAGCTGTTGCCTCTACTCATCAACTCCCCTGCTCAATTCAGCCAAATGATGCCTAAGTATGATTGACAGGAGTCCTCCATAGTCTCCCCAGAGCATTCAGTCTTCACGATGCTTTAGTGGCCTCAATTCTTTTAGAAGCAGATGCTCCAATCCCTGGCAGGAAATTACTAGGCCATGGGCAGTAATTGAACTTTTGAGAATACCAAGGTACCACTTCAGGGAGACTAACTAATATTTCTCCCACTGAGCAAAGGACATAGACTACCCAGGAATCAAGTCTGACTTGACCGCCAACTCACTCACTTCCCTAGTGCTCCAAAAGATTGTCTCCTGATGTGATGCTACAGAACAGAATGAAGTAAAGGGAATGGGGGTGGAGGTGAGGGGGAAAGGTGCTGTGATGTCTGGCTGGACTAGCTGTGTAAAGCTTAGCTACTCTCATTCCCAGCTGCCCTCAAGTCCTGTTTAGAGATTTGTGTCAGGTAATGAAAACTTTAGCATTAGATGCTTTATAAAGCTTCCCTGCCCCCAACAATTATTTTATTGAACACACTGTCAAAATCCACCTGTTCTTTCTCTTGACGCTCCCTTCTTTCTTTCTCATAGGCACTAGACAGACTCATTTTCCCTCTTGCTATGTAATTTAGAAGAGGCTGTGTCAATTGCATAAAATATTTCTAATCTCCATAATTAAGATGCTGCTGGTCTGACAGCTTTGCTCTCTTACTCCCCCTCAGCTGGTTGCAGGCATGTAGAAAGACATTTTAAAAAAGGACTAACACAAAAGTGACATGCTGTCCCCTCTTGGAAGACTGTCTCATGACTGTCACTAGCCTCCCTAGGCTCCTTCCTGGAGAGTTTCATTTATGGCTTCCTCAAAAGTAGGAGAGACTATGCCAAGTTTCTCCAGACCGTCTCTCCATTTCCAGAAAATGTATACCTTGTCCTCAGTTTGCATTTAGAAAATTGGACTTTAGAAAATCTGGACTTTTAGAAAAAGTCCAGATCACCACCTTTAATTACCTGCCTTGGAGCTTCTAACACCACAGTTGGCATAGAATATTAACACTGAATTTGGGTCAAACAATTGAATGAACAAATTCTGAGGTCAAGGAGAAATTTAGAGATGAGAACAAAACATTGCGGCTGGTGACAGGAATCTTTGCTGATCATATAGTCTATTTTCCTTTATATTTGGGGAAAACCCTAGAGAGATAATGATTCACCAAAATTGCTACATATTCAACTCCTTTGTCCTGCTTTTCACTAGTTTGATTCTACATTAAGTTGTAGTCTCTAAAGAGCCTCACTTCATCCTCAAAAATTCTATTAAGTGAAAGTCATCATCACTATTTTAGAGATTAGAAAAATGAGGTATAAAAATTAGGGGGACCGGGCCCTCCCTGTTGGTGCAGCAGGTTAAAGCACAGCACTAAGAAGCTAAAGTCACTTCCGCCTGAGTTGATCCCCACCTTCCCAGAATGAGATCCACATGGCGCTGCAGACCTCTCCTGACCTGCCCGCTGCTCCCCTCAGCAGTGTACTTCATCGATCTGCCTATTCTGTTCTCCACTCTCTCTGGTGAATCCTTTCACCGCCCTTGCACCTCTGGCCTGTACCCCAGTTCTGTATGAACAAATAAATCTTTAAAAAAAAATTAGGGGGACCTCCCTGGTGGCACAAGGGGTTAAGTCTTAGCTATCCGCAGCCACTGCATTAAGAGCTAGATTCCCAGCCCGGAACTGACCCACAAGGTGCAGCAGACCGCTTCTGTATCACTGCTGTTCCCTTCAGCAATGTATTTCAGTAGCTTCTCCTGTTAATGTTCCCCACTCTATATCTGGTGAATCGTCACACCACCCTCCCACATATTTCTGGTCTACACCACAACTCTTGTATGCATACATGAATAAAATAAATCTTTAAAAAATAATTAATTAAGGCCCTCCCTGGTGACACAGCAGGTTAAAGCACAGCATAAAGAAGCTAATGCCACTTCAGCATGAGTTCAAGCCCCAGCCCCGGAGGTGACCCACATGGCACTGCAGACATCTCCTGACTGGCCTGCTGCTCCCCTCAGCAGTGCACTTCATCAGTTAGCTTGTTCTACTGCACGCTCTGACTCTGGTGAATCCTCTTACCACCCGTGCACCTCTGGCCTGTACCCTAGTTCTGTATGCATAAATAAATAAATCTTTAAAAAATATATTTTATTTAAGAAAATAAGTAATTAGGCTAGATTGTGCTGGTGCAACAAATTTACCCTCAAATCTAAGTAGTTTACTAGAATAAAGAATTATTTCTCCCTCACAGTATATATCGTATAGCAGTTGACTCAGCTAGTGAGAAGAGGCATTGGTAGTATCTGCTCCATCCAGGTACCCACGCTTATAGAATATGAAGACATTTTAACTACATCTGTGCAGCTCAAGATCTTTCAAACTCGCAGAGACAAGAAAGAGTTGGGTGATTGGCCCATTGATTTATTTTTCAGTGCTTCAGCCCAGAAATGACATAAGTTGCATTTTGTTAGCTAGTAATAGTCACATGTCCTCACAAATATGTGAGAAAGAGGGACCCTCCCTGGTGGTGCAGTGGGTTAAAGTACAGCACTATGAAGCTATCCCCAGCCACTGTAGCATGAGCTCAATCCCCAGCCAGGGAGGTGACCTACATGGTGAAGCAGACTTCTCCTGACTTGCCCGCTGCTCCTCTCAGCTGTGTATCTCATTAGAACTGCCTGTTCTGTTCCCCACTCTGTCTCTGGTGAATCCTCTCACCCCCACACCTCTGGCTTGTACCCCTGTTCTTGTATGCATAAATAAATCCTTTTTTAAAATACAAGGAGGGGGAACTACTGGAGAAATAGAGTATTTACTAAGTATTACTGTCACTGCTCTATGAGCTAATTGTTTGTCCATCACACAGCTGTCACTTGTCAGGCTCAACATCCAACTGAGTCAGCAGCCATGTTTTGAATGAACATTTTTTTCTTTTTATAACTTCATCCTGCTATTTTGGAGATAGTAGTGGCCATGGCATGGGAGGCAGCTGGTACATAGCACAAAGATCCCTGGATTTGAAACTAATTTGTGACTAATGAAATACACTGCCGAGGTGGGTTTGTATAGCCACTTACTGGTTGTGAGGACTTGGGCAAGTCTTAGGCCCTCTGCTAAGACTCTTCTATATACTACACGAACATGGAACTACAAGAACCTATATCATATGTAACTCTTCCTCGATGAATGTTTAAGCCTGAATTCTTACCATTTCTTCTTCTCATCCCTGTTCTCCCTTTCTAGGATTTAAGTCCTTCTACCATGAGATCTTTCCCTGAAAGTTCGAGTTGAAATTTTGTCAGAGGACAGACTCCAGTAACCTGATCTGGCATTAAAATTCTGATTCTATTACCAATCCTTTCCCTGATATCAGCGATTTTCTTCATGTGTTGCCAAGCACAATTCACTCATGACTTCAGGTAAAAGGAAAGGGTAATGTCACCATGGAATTAAAAGTTGTGGTTTGAGAGCAATTTTGCATTAAGGACACTGTAAATGTTGGAGGCTGTCTAGGAAGTAAATGTCAAGGCATGATCATACAGAATGAACACCAAGGCCTACAGGTGTTAACCTATTGAAAAAGCCCATTTGGTTCATCACTGCAGCCTCTTCTAAACTCTGAAAATAGGCCCTCTCTATTATTTTAACGTTATTTAGGAAAAAAATTAAACATCTATTAGAGCAAGCAGGTAATAGGTCTTATTTAGAAACGTAATGGGCCTTTTTCTCCTGGGAAAGGAAAGTAAATTGTTTCCCATGGGAAGATACATAAACTCTTTCAAGCCCCTAGGTAATTGTTCAGAAAAGTGCTGGTGGCCATAATTTATAATCTTAGGAGTCAAGTTTCATGGCAAAAGTAATGTACTTCTAAGCAAGGCTTCTTTTTCAAAAGGAGCCCGAAGCACAACTTTTATTCCTTACTTGGCCTTTCTTATTAGCATTCAAACATTCTGACATTGTTTGCAATGTTGGGCTCTTGAGTCAGACAAGTTTGGATGTGAAAACTGGCCTGACAAATTGCTAGCTGTGAAACCTTGTGGAAGTTGCATAAATTCTCTAAGCACCATATCCTCATCTGTGAGATCACATCATGATTATTGAAAGAGGAAAATACTTTGCGAGTTTATGGGAGTATCACTGGCATGCTGGACACCTAGAACACATCATTTGTAGTTTAGGCCTCTCAGCTACAAATTATTATCAGTGATGATATTTTTCTTGATTTAGCTTGTAGTCTCAAAGTAATATTGAAAAAGAATACATTTCAAATTATAAGAACTAAAATATATGAACTAAAACATACACTTAGAAAACAAGGTATTACACCCTGCAGTTCATTGTTTTACTGTTTTAAATGTAAACTATAATTTAAAAAACAATTTGTCGTGTAGAATAATTGGATTAAATTAATCCAGGTTTGTTTTTTCATCTCTAGGGCCACTGTTATTTATATTTATTGTTTGAATGTAATCATATGTTGTGCCACGGGGTCAAAGGCATGAATAATGCTTTAAGTGAACTTGAACAATTCCTATTATGAACTTAACCTCAAAGCAAACCCATGAAGGTGTGTTCAAGATTCAAGGCTGATTGTATAATTAAGAGTTCTTTGGTTTCACTGTCATGTTAATTCATGTAACAGTTTTTTGGTTTTGTTTTTAAAGATTTATTTATTTATTCATACAATAACTGGGGTGTAGGCCAGGGGTGAGGAGGTTTAGAAGATTCACCAGAGACAGTGGGGAGCAGAACAGGCAGAGCCACTGAAATACACTGCTGAAGGGAGCAGCCGGCAAGACAGGAGAGGTCTGCTGTGCCATGTGGGTCACTCCCCGGTAGTGGCTGCAGATAGATTAATAGTGCTATCCAGCTGAGCCACCAGGGAGGGCCCTCTTGTAACATTTACTTTCATGTTTCAATACAAGTAAGTGAAAAGTAATAAAATATCAATTTGTTAATTTAAAGGTCATATAAACATATGTGCATGTTATATAGTAATTGTTATATAATAAACTTACACACATTATATATAAATACATATTATATAAATACATATTATTAAAACTCAGTAGTTTAGAGGGTAGACCAACTAAAGATATTTTAAGGAACAGTGTTTTATCACTGACAATGTTTAAAACTGTGGACACATATTACAACGAAAAGCAGACAAACAGGGCTGATTGTTTTGAAATTCTCTACAGACCATGCACTCTCTATTGTTAACAGCAAGGACAGCCACTGTCCCGCGTTTGGCATCCGCTGCAAAGTTCCTGGCATGTAGTTAGCACTCAACATGTGTCAGTTATTATTATTTTCTCTACAAGTCTTTTAAAAACCACAGAGATTCAAAGGTGTTGCTTTTATATGGCAGATAGAGAAACAAAGAAACAGAAATATAAGCTATTCCCCAATAAAGAAACAACATTATGTTCTAAAAAGGAGTAATGTTTTTCTGTACTACTAGTAATAAATGATTTTTAATTTAGAAAATATACAAAAGTATAAAAAGTATACTTTAAAAAATAACAATAAAAGCCCCTGTATCATTTATTCAAAGAAAATACCAATAATAATTTACTGATCACTTCCAAGAACTACACACTAATTTCATTATTTTATTTGAAATGCATTTTAAAGATTTTCAGTGTAAGCCAGAGATATGGGGTGGGGTGAGAGGATTCAACAAAGACAGAGTAGGGAGACCAAAGAAACACACTGCTGAGGGGAGCAGCAGGCAGGACAGACCAGGGCTGCTGTGCTTGTGGGTCATCCCCTGGCTGGGAATCGAACTCATGCTGAAATTATGCCCCAGTGGCTGGGACAGTTTGATAGTGTAGAAATGTTAACCCCTGCGCTACCAGGGAGGCCCTCATTTCATAAATTTAAACCTTACTGTGAACTTGTGGCGTAGATTCTTCTTCTTCTTCTTCTTCTTCTTCTTCTTCTTCTTCTTCTTCTTCTTCTTCTTCTTCTTCTTCTTCTTCTT
>NW_004567107.1:20723264-20727618 GCF_000260355.1 Condylura cristata
CTCCCCTCAGCAGTGTACTTCGTAGATCTGCCTGTTCTGCTCCCCACTTTGTCTCTGGTGAACCCTCTCACTGTCCCTGTACCTCTGGCCTATATCCCAGTTCTGTATGCATAAATAAATAAATCTTTAAATAAATACAAATGAAAACATGGAGTTTACTGTTTTCAATGGCAAATCTGACCCTTGTAGGCAGAGTGAGAAAGCCAGGCCTCTGGAGCTGTCACTGCCTTGTAACGCTGCCCACCAGCCCACAGCCCGCACTCCTGCGGCTGGGACCCTAGCCAGCCCAGAGTGACAGTGACAGGGAAGCAGACTCTATTCTTGCCAGTTTTCCAACCAGAGGACCCCATGCAGATCTACATGCGCCTTGTGGAGTCTAAGCTGCTAGCTTTGTCCCCCAGCCAGTCTCCAGGGTGGCTGTTTAAGCATACCTACAAGCACAGGTTCTATGGGGAGAGGGTGACCCTATACAGCAAATCTCAGGGACACATCTGTCACCATGCAGATGGGTGTCTCATGGTCTCACCAGCACAGGACCTCATGCAGGCTGTTTCTGCAGAATCTACAAAAGGTAGAGCTCTTCCTCTGTGCACTCTAGTATTCTCAACTATTTTAAAAATGCACCGAGTTTGGGTTAAAAATCGAAATGTATCGCAACATCTGGAGCCCAGAGGAGAGTGCAGGGTTTCTGACCCAGCAAATATTGGAGGATGCAAGAGCCTACCATCCCTTCTCAGTATTCAACAGTCGGTTAGTTCTTTTTACAATTAAAAAAAAAAAGCGGAGCCTTCCCTGGTGACACAGTGGGTTAAAGCACAGCACTAAGAAGCTAAAGCCACTTCAGCATGAGTTCAATCCCTGCCTGCCCCAGAGGTGACCACATGGTGCCACAGACCTCTCCTGGCTGCCCACTGCTCCCCTCAGCAGTGTACTTCATCAGTAGGCCTGTTCTGTTCCCCACTCTGTCTCTGGTGAATACTCTTGCCGTCCCATCATCTTTGACCCCAGTTCTGAATGCACAAATAAAATGAATCTTTAAACAAACAAAAAGCTGAATAATATCACATGGGAGCACCGGAAACAGACTCACTGGAAACAAGAACGGTTTGCATTAAATAATACCCAACTGGAGCTGTGTCTGCACATTTACAGCCTGGTGAAGCTCTGCGGCCGGCCTCAAGACAGCTTCTGCCACTCACACCACAGGTCCACGTCTGTCACATGAGAAAAACGCAAGGGCAGAGAGGAGGTGAGAGAGAGGAGAGGGGTGTGCAAGCTCACTTCTTGTTCCACAGCTGATTGCACAGCTGGTCCTGTCCCTGTTAGAGCCTGTGTCCACTGGTAGCACAGGCAGCCTGAATGTCTGAGTTCCTAGAGTGCAGGCTCTGTGTGTGTCTGATCTCAGCTGCCTCCGTAGTATTGGGGAGGTCCTGCTTGTTTGGCAGACATTTCCAGGATGGCATCCCTGAGCTGGCCCTTACCCAGTATCCCCGTGAGATCCTCATGGTCCTTATTTATGCACTCTCTTGTCATTATTGTCAGCCACCAAGATCAGATGTCATGTGTTCTCAACGTGCCACAGAGGATGGATCTTGTCCTGGCCGCCAACATCCCAAAGGGGGCAGATGATGCTCTTAGACTCTGTGGTTTCCACTTTGAAGCCCATAGTGGGGATGGTGGTCTTTCCCGTGGCATCCAGGTTCATAGAGTATTGCAAAGATACACTCCATCCTTGCAGATAGTGGGATTAACAAAGTCTGGAGAAACCCCTGGCAGGCTGCTGCTGTGACTAGACATTGGTGTCACTCCCACATGTTTTCAAAGACTTATAAAGGAAGATATTTGTCACAGTGATAGTTGTAAAAACATGGAAGATGAGAAAGAAATAACATGTTACCTGTGTCTCTTAGCCACTGAATTATTAATGATTTTTTCTTATTGTAAAAATTTTCAATATTTTCGGAAATGTCTATAATAAAAACACATAACTTTTAAAATTGAAAATAACTTAGTCTTCTTAACATTGGTACATTTTGGTTATCAATCATAGATTCCTGATCTTCCACACATAGTTTGATTAAGATATTCTTTGCAGTTCACACTTTCCAACAATGTCTGGACTAGGCTGTAGTAAATGTCACTTGTTTTCACCCTTCTCTCAGTCTTCTTTAACCACAGCTGTTAGTAGCTTGTATTCTCCAGGTTCTCTCATTGTTCTTCACCTTCCCAGGGACAGGACAATTCATTCATTTAAATTCTTTGTCCTACTGCCATTTACTCACAACATGGCCTTGAGCAAATAATGTAAACCCATTTGCTATTTAGATTTTCTCTTTCTTTGGTAGTCTGTGGTTTCTGTATGAAGTGTTCACATACAAATTTCCTTTTGTTTATCCAGCTTGAAATGTTTGCATCTATGTGCATGGCATCTTTTATTGGTTTTGGAAAACACTCCATCATTCAATATTCAAATATTGCCTCTTGGGACAAAATCATATGAGTTCTGAAATTGCTTTAAAATGCACCAATGCAGTCATCCCTGATGGCGCAATGGGTAAAGCACAGTACTGTTAAGCTACCCAAAGCCACTGCAGCACGAGTTCAATCCCCAGTCAGGGAGGTGATCCACATGGCACAGCAGACCTCTCCTGTCTCACTGCTGCTCCCTTCAGCAGTATGTTTTGGTAGATCTACCTGTTCTGCTCCCCACTCTGTCTCTGGTGAAGCCTCTCACCCCCCACACCTCTGTCCTGACTTATTTATCTATGCAGACAAGAACTGAGGTATTGCCCAGAGATGTGGGAGTTGGTCACCACATCTTCTTTCCTTCCCAGCCAGGAAGAGCACCTATGTTTCTCATTGTGGCCATTTTTCCCCTCCTGGTTCCCGAAGAAAAGGGAAGGGACAGTTAGTTAGAGCCTCCTTTTGGTGTCTGCCCACCATTTCTTCCATGCCTGGAGATGCCAAAGAACCACTGTAGGCATTTTTTGGGGTGACAGGCATGGATTCTCTCCTTGCATGTACACAGTGGGTACATGCAGCAAGTTTTATGCGTGTTGCATACATGTGGTTGCATTATGTATAGTGCAGTGTCCCATGTCTGCTGGGCACCTGTGGGCTCTGTGTGCCTATTGTATGTATGCTATCTACATGCACATAGCATGTTATGTTTGTTATATGTCTGCAGTATACATGTATGGAAACAAAGGACTCTTAATCATTTGAAGCTGGCTGGTCAACCATGGGAGCCTACAGACTAGTCTGGGTCAGGGCCACTGGTCAACCATGGAGAATCCAGGCTCAGTGAGTCTGACTGCAACCAGCTAGTCAACCCTGGGAGCCACTAGGCTGAGTCTGAGTCCTTCATTAGGGACATTATGCACATATAGCTCGTGTGTCGTATGAAACCAGCATGTGTATTTGTGTATTGTATGTAAGCTGAGGGTATGCAGCATGTTTTATTTACATTGCCTGTATGTGTGCTTTACTAGGCCCACTGGCTGCTAGCTGTAGGCTGCTGACTGCTGGCCCCACAAGCCTCCAGGCTAAGTCCAATTCTGGGTCCACCAGGCTAGATGGCCTCAACAAACTTCAGGCTGAATCTGAGTGTGGGTGCAGCTGGTTGTTTAAGAAGGTTGACTGGTTGACCTCAGGAGCTACCAGGCTGAGTGAGGGATGGCCAGCTGGTACATTTGGAAGCCTCCAGGCTGAGTCTGAGTACTGATGCTGCTGGCTGGTCAGCCCTGGGCGGTTCCAAGCTGAATCCAGTTAGGCCAGTTTGCTAGGAGTCAGACTGAGCCCAAATCTGGGTGCAGACAGCTGGCTGATCCCAAGAACCTGCAGGCTAAGTCCAGTGCAGGCAGCATTTCTACCTTGGGATTCTCCAGGCTGAGTCCTGGTTCATGGGTTGGTCAACCTCAGGATTCTCTAGGATTAGTTCAAGTCTGGTTGCAACTGGCTGCTTCACCACAGGAGCCTCCAGGGTGAGTCTGAGTTTGGTGCAGCCAGCTAGCTGACCTGAGGGGCACCAGGTTGAGTCCAGGTTCAGCTGACCAGTCCACCTTGAGAGCATTCATTATGAGTCCTAGTTGGGGTGAAGTTGGCTGGTTAACCGTGGGACCCTCCAAGCTGAGTCCAAGTCCTTCATATTTTTATCTTCACATGACATCCTGGGTATTTTCTTCTGAACTATTTTTATCTCATTTATTCTGTATTCTATTAAATGTAATCCATTACTAAGTGCTTAATTTCAGTTATCATAATTTTTATTTATAGGTATTCATTGTCAGATCACTTGTTATAGTTTCCTATTCCTTATTTTTTTCTCCAATCAGAAGTGATTTTTTTTAAAGAT
>NW_004567107.1:20728028-20739243 GCF_000260355.1 Condylura cristata
AAAAAAGCACTCTTTACCAGCTATTAAAACAGTAACACCACCACCACCACCAAAACATAGTAAGGAAAATTGTTTGTTTGCCTGGGTCTCATAATTCTGATATCAGGAAAGTGTGAATGTATATATGTTGGCTTTTTGTTCTAGGGTTTTAAATGTTAGTTTCCTGATATCCTGTTTATGTGCTTGATTATTTTTGACTGTGTGATATTCATACATTTGAAAAATTATATGTGGGGTTCTGTCTTCAAGGAGGAAGGTGTTTTCCTCCAGAAAGTATATACATTTATTTCTACCAAGTGATCAAAGGTATTCAGGAAAAAGGAAGGCTCATTTAAAATGAATGTCCTTTCTCATTTATATTGTAACTTCGGAAGTTACAATTTTTTTTTTTTACCAATTAAATTTAAATATGTTAAGGTAGGCTGAAAATCTGAATATAACTTGCTTTCTTCCTCCTCCCCCACCTGGAGCTCAGCAACAAGGCAATTATCTTGCAGTCCCTGAATTGTGAGAAAAGTGTAACCCTTTAGAGCCCCAACATCTTTAGAATAAAAGGGTCTCTCCTTAAAGAATCAATATGGCACTATTGGGCTTTGACTTCACTCTCCCTTTTCTTGGAACATAAACACCCTAGGGAAAATATAGCCTTATTTCTTTCATTACCGCCCTGGAAAACCATGCGGAGTTAATTCCTTTGAGGTCCAGTTTCTTCTTGTAAGATAGAACTAAGGTTGCTTCACTCACAGAGCTTTAAGTGTTAAACAGCTTTTTAAAATGGTCTCTATAGGGCATAGCATGAGGGGTTAAAGCGCAGCACTAAGAAGCTATCCACAGCCACTGCA
Organism: Condylura cristata; assembly: GCF_000260355.1. Taxonomy (NCBI): domain Eukaryota; kingdom Metazoa; phylum Chordata; class Mammalia; order Eulipotyphla; family Talpidae; genus Condylura; species Condylura cristata. Next base: position 20,728,871 of record NW_004567107.1, read on the forward strand.
GCATGAATTTGATCACAGCTAGGGAGCTACCCCTCATGGCACAGAAGACATTTCCTGGCTTTCCCGCTACTCCCCTCAGCAGTGTATTTCAGTAGATCTGCATGTTCTATTCCCCGCTCTGTCTCTGGTGAATCCTCTTACCACTCCTGCACCTCTAGCCTGTACCTTAGTTCTTGTATGCATAATAAAATAAATCTTTAAAAAATAAAAATAAATAAATAAAATGGCCTATATAAGTAAGAAATCACAGACTTGCTGTGTATCCCTGGGTCCTTAAGGTTTGGGGAACCTTCTCAAGTTGCACATTTAATTTCATGGATATATGCATTTTTACTATGCATGTGTTAGAAAGTGTCTATATTATTTCATATGATTTTTCTAAATTATCCACTGACCTCTAAAATATTTTTTAAAGTAACTGAAAACTGGAATTTACTATTAGAAATCAAACAAGTGCAAGAAGAGGGCAGCAGATTTGAATTGTGCTTATTCATTTAGATGTTGCTGAATTCTTAAAATCTGTGCCAATGACCAAAATGATTATTTTCCCAGTAAAACCTTATTTGCCTCGTTCTCTTTTAAACTATAGTTCCACTTATGTGAAGTAGAAGGATAAGAGGGAAAAACATATTCCATATAAATGCATTGGTCCTGGTTCAAATTTAGCATCTGCTAGGAAGAGCATTTTGTTCCTTTTATAATTTATTCCTTGCAGATTACTATTCATGAGTACTTAGACTCAGAATGTTAGAGCTGGTTGAATCTGCAGAGATCAGATCACTTACCTCCTTAATTTACATTTAAGGACACTGAGAAAAGACAGAGATAAATTTATTAGGATTATAAATGCAGCCAGTATTCCAGAGGTTCAATGCTAATTAAAATGTTTTGGGGGCTTCGCTGGTAGTATAGGAGTTAGTCTCAGTGCTAGGAAGCTATCAACAACCATTGCAGCATGAATTCAATCCCTGGCCAAGGAGGTGACCCACATGGAGCAGCAGACCTTTCCTGTCTACCCCTCTGCTCCCCTCAGCAGTGTATTTCAGTGGATCTGCCTGTTCTGCTCCCCACTCTGTCTCCTTTGAATCCTCTCACTGCCCACATCCCCACACCTCTGTCCTACAGCCCAGTCCTTGTATGCATAAAAAAAAAAACAAAAAACGCTTAGGAGTTCTACAGTGATATGAGGGTCTCTTTAGATACACTCTTCAGAGAAACAATTGCAAATAGTAAACATATAGAGATAGAGATAAAAATTAGATATTAAACCACATATTAAATTCCTAAAAATTACAAAGCACATAAAGCAAATAAAAGAATTTTTTCACTAGAGGAAATACACTAAATATTAATAAGAACAATAAAAGTTTTTGGCATAATCTGCTCCCACCCAATGTTAGCTTGATTATAGAAACTGTAGACTAGGAAGGTGTCACCAAGAAAATGGAGTCCTTTTCTCAGCTTCCAGTCAAGAGACGTGATGTCTTTCCAGGAGGGGCAGATCACCATTATTTCTCATCTGGCCCTGGTGAAATAGCTCATCAGTCAGGGTTCCTTCCTCCACCTGGCTCTCACATATGGGGGCCCCATCCAAAGCACAGCAAAGCAAGAACACTGCAAACCCTACAGGTCTTGTTCCAAATTGCTTACAGGTAGAGATTTCATGCCAGATGAGGCAAACCAAGAAGACCAGAAGCTATTACTCCCACCTGTTTGTAAAGCATGGGTGTTAGACCAAAAGAAGCACACCACTGTCCCTGGCCCCACTTACAGAGCTATGACCCTGAGGATTTTATCCTGGAAGAGAGACAATGCTTAAGAACAAGGTGCTGAACTCTCTCCAAATGATTTTATCTGAACTAGCATGTGAGAAGTTCAAGTCAAAAGATGTTCTCAAAAACAATCAAAATTTTGGTGGTAAGCAATTGAAGAGAAAACAGGAAGTCCACGGGTTCAAGAGGTTAAACTGTGGGCCAGCTAATTTATCAGAGAGAACCAGGAAAGAGTTATGCTAGAAGATCCTTCTCTGGATTAGAAAAAGCCTTAACTACTGGCTTAAAATCTAATCCTTGGGCTGGAATTTAATTGGTTCAGACTGTGGATCGATTTATGTTCCAGGCCATTGTCAAAAACAATAAAGCAATCAGCTGTCAATTAGTGAAATTTAATAAAGGCAACTTAATGGAGAGATCAAGAAAATAGACTAAGAGGTTTTGTGAAAACTACTATTATCCCAGGTTGACTGTTTAAGGCTATTTGAACCCTCAGTGGACCAAGTTACCCTCCTAAGTCACTAAACAAATTATACAACCAAAATATAACCAAATAAATCATAGGTGGTGGGAATCAATGTCTAGAATTAAAAAGTCTAACACTTAAACAGTCCATACAAAGGTATACAAAGAAATATGGAAATGTGACCTGCTCACAGAAAATAAACCATGCAACAGAAATTACTTTTGAGAGGGCCCAGATGTTGGATTTGATGGCTAAAATGTTTTAAGGCAGACATTATAAATAGGTTCAAAGATAATCATGCTTGATGAAAATAAGGAAGCTATGATGGCAGTGTCATCACTGAGAGAATGTTAGTAAATAGGTAGAAAAGTCAAAGAAAATTCCTGCCAACCAAGAATCTTATAGTCAGAAAACTCTTTCAGTGTCTTCTAGTTATCTTAGAATAAGATTGAAGTTCCTTACCATGGACCACAAAGCCTGCCTACCTCTCCAACTTTTTAATTCACACATGCTGGAAAGTACCTCCTTGATTAAATCAGTGTTCTTCAAAGTGTGTCCACTTATCACAGAACTTTGTACATGTTGTGTTAGCTGTCTGAAACTCTTTTCTCACTGCTTCACCTAATTAACTCTTTTTCACCTTCAATTTTTGGATCACATTTCACCTCCTTTGGGAAAATTGATTTCCCTGCGTAGGGAGAGATATACTACACACTGCTGATGGAAGGATTAATAATAGAAAAATTGGAAGGAAGGTGCCTCAAGACCAGAAACCTGGCCTACACAATATTGGGAACTGGAGAAGAATAGACATAACCATTAACCTAACTATAGGAATTTAACCATTAACCCAGGTATCAGAACTGAAATTCCTTAGGCACCAAGATTGTGTCAGGAGCACAAACCATAAATATTTGGAGATTGAGGGCCATTGTGTAAATTCTCAGGGCCATTTCAAAATTCTAGTTAGTTATCCAAACATCAACAACCAACAACCACTCCACAGAGATGAACCCCTCCTTAGTGACAGAAGACAATAAAACCTAACGCTGTTCCTTCCAAAGGGAAGCATTTTCTGCCTGCTTATGTCTATGCAAGTGTCTTTTCCCCTCCCTCCTTTTTCATAAAAACCTTCTATTTTGGGCCCTCCCTGGTGGTGAAACAGGTTAAAGCACAGCACTATGAAGCTATCTGCAGCATGAGTTCAATCCCCTGCCAGGGCTGTGACCGACATGGCACAACAGATTTCTCCTGTCTTGCTGGCTGCTCCCCTCAGCAGTGTACTTCGTCCATTTGCCTGTTCTGTTCCCCACTCTGTCTCTGGTGAATCCTCTCATCTCCTGCACCTCTAGCCTGTATTCCAGTTCTGTATGCATAAACAAGTAAATAAATAAATGAAAAAAAAAAAACCCTGCTATTTTGTATAACTAGGATTTCTGTGTCATGGAGAAACTTGCCTGGGACACTGCTGCATGCTGCTTCTGGGGAAACTTCCCAGAGTTAACCCAGTCTCCACACTCCAAAATGACTTCACTGCCATTCACTTCTTCAGTTTCTTGAAATTTTTCTTGAATTGGTATATCTGATTAACACCTGTATGTTGCAAATTCTACAAGGACAGGAAGTGCGCGCGCGCCCGTGTGTGTGTGTGTGTGTGTGTGTGTGTGTGTGTGTGTGTGCGCGCGCGTTTGTCTTTCACTTCAGGTTAAGAGAGTAGTGATGGTTCCCAAGGAAAAGGGAGGTACCCCACCCAAGGAAGGGTGGAGCTGAGCAGGAAGGAGAAGAAGTTGGAGAGAGGACTCAAGAGGAAGGAGGAAAGATGGAGAGCCAGGAGATCTGGAGGAGGCACATGGAACAGAGACATGTGAAGAAACTGTGCTTCCTTTTTGGTTCTGGACAGGTTGAAACAGATGTGGGTGAGACCCGTGGGTGGGTTAACAGTGGCAGCTCATATCTTGATTTTGCTCTTTTCCTTCTAGGCTTGTCTGGCTGTTTCTGATCCTTTTCAATGGGTCCCCATTGGAAGAAGCCTTAGACTTGTGATAGGCTTTCAGGCCCCATGAGAGGGTGGATAAATGCGGGTGCTTGATTTGGAAGCTATATTTTTTTGTCTTTTCTTTTTTGCACACTTGTATTAAAGTTCCTTTCTATTAAATGTTTATTGTTGGGAGTGACCAAAGAGTTACTGACAAGGACTGAATTAGGGCGGTAAAGAATTGAGCCTTGCATCCAAGCTTGATAAAGTGGTAGTAAACTGACCTTGAGATCCTGGATGGGACTAGCTGAAGGTGACAGCGAACTGGGCTTCACATCAAGGACACAGCAATGAGTGACCCCCTTTGAAATCTGAGTTTAGAATCTATATAAGAGACCCTTCCCTCTTATTGGACCCCCACCCTAGGGGTCCGCAGCTACTGCTCAGCTGCTGTCCTAGAGCAATAAACTCTGCTTGCTCAGCCTTTCTGCCTCCTGCCTTCCTTTCTTGCGGCCGGTCACAGAAGTTGGGACAAAACATTTATATGTTTTGTTTTGATGTAGCAGATAACGGAAGCTATTTAGAGTGGGCAGGCTTGCGGGTAGGTCAGAGTGGAAAGGACAGTTATTGGTGGATAGAGTCTTAAGTTTGTCACTTGTACCATTTAATACAGTGGTTCCATGAATAAAGGGATGGAGACTGGGGGGGGGGAAGAGTTTTGTGTTGGGGAGAGGGGTAGATCATGAATTTAGTTTTAACCAGTTGAATTTGAGGTGCTCCTAAGACCTTCAATAGAGAGAAGTTTTAGGTATGTAAGTGCATACAGGATTCTGGAGTTCAGACAGTTTGAGACAACAGGGTCTGCCTGAGGAGTGTGTGGTTAGCTTTAGAGAACTTCCTCTCCATCACTCTGGTCTGGAGGACGGCCACCATCGCTGTCAGCCTCCCAGCTCCAGTTATACCTTGTTCTATGCCTATTTAAAGACTGGAATGTCCTCCATAATGTCCCTTCACCTGACAAATTGCTGCTCATTCTACAAGCAATTTCTTCTACTCATTTCTTTTCCTCAGCCCTAACCTGCAGTATGGGTATATAACAGCAACTTTTGTACTGAGCTGGTCCCAAGGAGAAAAACAATTTCAAAAAGGCAATGAAAAGCTCCTTTTGTGTCTTCTACTTTAATTTGATCCTCTCAGCTTGAATCTCAGAGGAGGTGTGTGTGTGCTGAATTCTTAGGGCGAAGGAGTGTTTTTCTTTCAGTTCTCAAAGGTCAGTCAGTAAGCCTTAGTCATGCTAATGGTTCTAGTTTTACAACTCAAAGGATTTTGAGAAATCTTTCAAATGAGGCCTTTGTCTCCAAATCACAGTGATAGTTATTGCCAAAGTTGGAACTTGAACTCGGGTCTTCTGCCTTGAATCCCAGAGCTTTTGCTCCTATTCACAACATTCTTGTCTAGTATCTAACTTTCTTGATGGTTCTTTCAGTATCAACCACCATTCCTGACCCATAATAGTATCCTGATTGTTATTGAGTGAATAAACAAATAACGACTACTTTACTTTGATTCTTTCTCCCTCCCAAGATTAGCTGGAAGTAAAAAGAGCAAACTAGTAGAATGTGTCTGGGGTTTCAAAGCAGTATTATCAGCATGATTGAATGACCTTTGGAATCTCTGCCCCTCAAGGCATTCAATCAACTGTAAATTGAATTTCTGAAAAACTATGGTCCATTCTTAGTACGATCTCTAAAGAATACAAAATCCTAAAACCCAGCTGGTAGAAAATATCAGCTCTGATCTGTTGCACAAGCAATATGATACAAGAAGGTAGAAGGCCAGATACATTTCCAAAATGAGGCACTTTTTCCTGGCTATCGCATGCATCTGCTAGAAACTAGGCTCCCAGGTAGTGTTGGAGTATGTTTGTTGAAGTGAGTTGAATTTAATTGAATTGGATTCATTTCTGCTGTGATTGCTCAAGGGGTTAGAGCTTTTGTCTTTCAAAGTCTTGAAAGCAGGATTCTGTTGTTTTCTGCTACAATGCACCAATTCATCCTTCTAGAAGCACTCCCCTTCCTCTGTTCTCAGCAACTGTGACTCGGGCAACTCCAGACTCCCTAGTGGACCATGAATTTCAGACATCACTAGTTAGTTGTTCAGAATCAGTGAGCCATAACAAAGGATCCTAGAAGACGCATGTGACAAAAATTCACTTTTTACCCAGAGAATTTATAGGGACGTGGCCTGCTATGTTTCTGGGTATGGGGATAGAGTCAGTAAAAACATCCATGAAGCCTCAGGCCAGTGCAGTTATAGCTTCAGTCTGCGTGGATTATATCCCAACACATGAGAGAGCCTAGGTAAAAGAAATTGTGAGCTGGTAGAATGAGTTGCCCCCATCCTGTTTGAATAGGTGGACTAAATCAGACTGGAGAGCCCTGTCCATGCAATTTAACCTTCTACACTGTCTATGAGGTGCCATGATAGATAAGTGACTCATGATTAGCTCACACTTTCCTGGAAGGAGAAGGCAGAGAGCCCATATGTACATTTGCAGTGTAACCCATCTGAACATGTTCAGGCACAACCCAATCCAGAAAAAGGTATGACTCTGCCATCCTCCTTTCCACTCCAAGGACCAAACCTTTATCTTCACCTTTCCAAACTGACTCCCTCATTCATGAATCTCTTTTTAAAAGCCTTACCTGGTTCAACTATACCTAGTGTTCCCTGGTGAATTCTTTCCCTGAAGGCAATTCCCACTCTGGGTCAAGACCCTGTATGTAATACTCCAGGTAGCTAGGATTCCTATATTTTTCTGTCTATTTGACATATTTTGGATTATATTCGAAGCCACTGTTGACCCCTATTGCTGGCAATAGTTGTATGTGCTAGAGTCATACTGTATAAAAACATTAGTTGTTGGCCTCATGTGGTTACTTAAATTTATTGAAACTAAGTTAAATTTAAAATCATTTGTTTAGGTACACCAATCCCTATCCAAGCACAAACTAGACACACGTGACTAATGACTGCCACATTGGATCACGCAGATATAGGGCATTTCCATAACCACAGAGTGTGCTGATAGACAGCATTGTTCTACAAGCAAATTGCCATCTCTGTCCAAAATGACTAGGGTCAGAAAGCCTGAGAAAATATTTCTTGTCTCCAAATGGTAAATGTGGTCAATAGACAGATGATGGGACCATGAGCTATTCAGTCATTTATTCCATATTTTCCAAATACTTAAATCATATTGATGAGTCTTAGCTAATCCTATCTGGTATGTGTACATCGGAAACATTTTACTTAGTAAGGAATAATTAACCTGTTATTATATCAAGCATTTTGGAACTACCTAAATAAATATAAACTAAAACACGCATTTCTCTAGCCTTCTCTGATCTAGCATGTGAATATGTATTTCTTGGGATTTGAAAGAACATGATGCTTCATTCTCAGGCTAGTGATTCATTAAGAATACAAAATTTCTCAGTAACAATTCCACAGATCATCATTCTCTAGCAGGAACTATACCCCAAAGTCTGTGCCTATTTCCCTTCTAGATTAAAACCTTCTGGGAAGAAATATCTAATCATTCCAATTTGAACAGGAAGTGAAAATTTGTAGAAGATATTAAACTGGGAAATAACTATTTTATAAAATAAACTTATATCAGACAGAATGAAACACTACATTGTCTCCTCATTATAATGAATGAGTCTCCCAGATAAAAAGCTTGCTTTACTTTGGTGTATATCCAATAAAAAAAGAAAATGATGAACATAAATGATGAACACAGGACCCAGGGGACCATTTCTTTTTGGTTTGACATAAATAGTCTGTATTTGCACACATTCTCCATTCACTTGTGTGAAATAATTAGGATAAGGGCACACAATTTTCACAAGATTGGAGTGTATGTGTGTGTGTGTGGGGGGGTCAGTTTTCAGTCCTATTGCTCCCTCGTTGGGTGGGTAATTTCGTATTAGAAGGTAGCTATGGCGACCATAAAAGTTACTCATGTGACTAACGATGCAACTAATGATGCCCACAATTACTTAATTGCAGGCATGCTTAACTGCTTTTGCCATTTTTGGAGAGTGCTTATGGTTAATTGTGGCTGCAAGTGGGTAACTACAGGTGCAATCAGATGTGTTCCTAATTTTTATATTTGTGCTGACAGCAGGAGAATCCACCGCCTCTTCTAAAAATGGGAGTTATACAGAGGAGCTGAAATTAGTTCTTTCAGATGCAGGGAGGATAGAACAGCCTCTAACATGAAAACAAACACAAGTCATTTAATCTGTAAGCAAGGGAAGTTCTGCTTATCAGCTGACCGCCAGCCAGCACCCCACCCCCCAGTGCCCATGGTTCTTCCACTTGGATTCCTGCTTCTTCTTTAACCCTAATAGAAATCCTTTCTTCTTTTAGCCCTATAACTCTTGTTCCATTATAGCATAGATATTATTTTTTTACATATTTAATAATTTGCATGGTCATTTACTTTACAAATACATTTCACACATGTAAAATATGTTTACAAGTGACCTTTAATATATAGTCTGGGATAGGGGTTCAGCTTTTTAAATTCTTATTAAGTGCTTACATCTTAAATATGGCTAGATGGCACTTAAAATATTGTTAGCAAAATATCACTTGAAGGTTTTAAATTCATATAAAGAATGTTAGAAATATTTCTGAGGGCCCTCCTGGTGGCCTAGGGGCTGCCTAAGTGCTATCAACTCGACAGCTTATGTTTAATCCCCAGCCAGGGAGCTGACCCACATGGCACAGCACATCTCTCTTATCTTGACTGTCTCTCCCCTTAGCAGTATATTTCAGTAGATCTGCCTGTTCTGCTCCCTACTTTGTATCTGGTGAATCTTCTCATCCCCGCACCCTGGCCTATGCTATTCTACACAAAAATAAATAAGATCTTAATATAAAATAAATATTTTTGAATAGGTAAAATGAGCAATAGTTAAAGGCATGCGGTTGTTTAGGTAGAAATCTCACTGCTCTTACATGGATAAGGTATGTGGCTCCAGCAAGTTCAGGGACCAAACTTTTTGTACAGAGGTCTGGTGTTCCTTGGGTTCTATGCGTCTCCCTTTCATGAAGGCTGTGACTGGCCTCTACAAAGAGTTGGCTGGTCCTGCCATCAGCTCAAGTCCATTTAAGAACAGATTGGGTGTGTGCTACTTATTGTCCTAAAAGGAGGCCTCCCAAGAGCCTCAAGAACCAATTATTGGACTGGTCTCTACCCACTGACTAGAAAACATTTGTAACTTGGGCAGAATTTGGCCTAAGTCCTTACCTGGTGTGGAGGTTGTAAGGTGGAGGAATGCACGCCATAATTCACTTCTAAGCAACAGGAGTTAGTGATGTTTACCCAAAGAACCTGGTACTTGCTCAGAGGCCAAATTAGCTTAGGTCAGTTCAGAGCATCTTAATTTCCATTTAAATAGCTCCCATGGACTTTAAAAAAAAATAAAGGAAATATATAGTTACAGAAAGCACAGGATGCAGAGAAATGGACACATTTTTCACATACAGGGAACCATGGTCCCCAGGGTGGGTATATAAATAACTGCCTTGGCTCCCACCTCACCTGGCCTTTGGCCCTCTGTAGCCCTGCCTTCCTCCAAGGTGTGTATTACCCTTCCCCCGGAAGAGAAGCTGTTAATTCAGATAAGTCCATATTCTGCCAACAGTATCTAATATCTATAATGAGTGCCAGACACTGTTCTGGGCACTGCGGGGACTCAGTGGTGTGAATGGAACAGGCTCCTCCAGGGGCTGCTTTCCTTGAGTGAAGCCTCTGCTTTATTAACCAAAAACTCTTTGGGCTGGGGATCTGAGGTGCAATCTTTATCCACAGCCAAATGGCAGGACTATAAGGAATAACAAGCAATGAGGCAGAGAAAATGTTGGTGACCAGAACTCTCTTAGGGAGAGAGCTTGCTATCTGATGAGAAGAAATGACACTTGGGGCAGAAGGTGAAGTATCAAAAGCCTTTTACATCAAGAAAAAAAAATGTCTTCTAACTGCTTTGCATGAAACAAGGAGAGAAACTGTATAAGAGAGGGCAGAGGAGGAAGGAGGCATGGAGGTGGAGGGAAGAGAGCACAACCTCAGCGCCACAGCAGAGAT
>NW_004567107.1:20739958-20770796 GCF_000260355.1 Condylura cristata
CTGTCTCTGGTGAAGCCTCTCACCGCCCCTGAGCCTCTGGCCTTGTACCCCAGTTCTGTATGCACAAATAAATAAATCTTAAAAAAAAAAAATCTTTCTGTTATGCCACACTTCTGGGCTCTCAAAGTATCTAAATTTGTTTTCTTTTCTTCCATATCCCTTACCTTGCTGTGTCTTTCATTTTTTTGTATGACTTGCTCATGGCATATTGTCTGGGGACACAGTAGGAATTTAATGAAGTTTTAAAAACATGCTTAGGAGTGAATAATTGAAAGGTGGTACAAAAAGATAAAGAGTGAGAAGGTTAATACAGCAATAAGGACATGGTAAAAACTTGCAAGAGAATGCAGTGGTGATAAGGATTTAGCAGTGGAGAGATATGTACAAATTTAGAAGTGGAGAGATATGTACAAAGTAAAATATATAAGACTTGGTGATTCATTGGTTAGTTGAAGGAGTTAGTGGAGAGGAAAGTAACAAGGATGATTCCCCTAGTTTCTGACTTTGGTTACTGCTTAGATCTACAGGTAGGAAATACAGCAGAAAGAATAGATTGTTTGTTCCATAAGTTTCAGTAGGCTGTGCAACATTTGGAGGAGATTTTGGAGATATCTAGTGGGTTACTACTACTAGGTGGCTTGGAATCTTGTCTCTAGGTCTCTAATATGGAGGTTGTTGGTTGTTATTACTCATGGTACATTTGGTCTTTGGAGATGTGATATGGACGCGATTTCAAAGGGACAGTCTATGAGGTAGAAAACAAAAGGCTGTAAAAGGGAGTGGTGAGATATGCTATCAGTTGTGATAGACATGGATAGGAGAGACAGGAAGAAAATTGGGAGGAAAAAATATGTCATTGTAAATGTAACACTGTTATTTTGTAAGTTCACAGAGTTGATTTTATTTTTGTATACAAATGCCCAATTCAAGCCTGATGCTGAGGTATCTGTATGGAAGGGGCATCTACCTCAAAGAGGGAGAACTCAAACACTGCCAACCACATAGTTACATAAGAACCAGTCTCCTACCCAAGGCTTCTTATATTTTACAAATGTTGGTTGATTTAGATAACTAGTCAGTTGGAAAAGGCTTGTGTCTCTTCATTGTCCCTTTTCCTTCTTTTTTGCCCTTCCTGGATTTTAAATGCCTGCTCATATGACTTGGAACCACCAAATATGCAGTAAATCCTAGAAATCCTAAATCCCTACCCATAGCTCCAATAGAAGCAGTTCTCTCTAGGTCCCTTTTCTTTTTCTCTTCATGATCTCACTATGGCCCAGGTATGCTGTGTAGTTTCTGGGTCTTGCAAGTAATGCTATCTATTTTTTCAAATTTTCCTGATGGCTATTGTTGAAGGGCTGGTCCAGCCATAATAGCAACAGGTGGAGACTGACAGAAAACAATTCCATATCCATGTTCTTGTTCGTTGCCCAACCCTTTTCTATTTAAGTAGACATATGACTAGTTCTGGCTACTATGCTGTAAGTCTCAGTGACATGTATTATGTCTTAACTGAAGCATTTAAGTTGGTGTGTAACCATTCTGCTCTTTCTTCCCCTGTCTTAACAACCATGGAAATTTATGTTGCCTTGAAAGAGCCATAAGATAGAAACAGCCTGGATTATGGGGTCACCATGTGGAGAAACTGATAGGAATCAGTATGAATCAGAAGTGTGAAAAGTCAAATTTTGCTATGTTAAGTCACTAGTATTTAAAAATTTGTTACCTCTCTATAACTTAGCTTACCTTGACTAATATATCAATGGCAGAGAGTTTCAAATAGGTCAGGTCAAATATGACAAAGAAATCAAATGAATCTGTGCACTGAGGGGCCACACTGGGCATAGTGACACAAAATCTGAATACTTACTTGTATTCAGAATCTAGTGTCTGTTTGGTGATTGACAATTTAGCCTATTGGTGATGAGGGTGAGAATTAGATTCTGGAATCAGATAAAGGTATTAAAAGTCTGGATTGTGTTCTCTCAAAAATTCATTTGTTGAGGTTCTAACCATAAGCACCTCCAACTGTGGTTGGAGATAGTCTCTACAGAGGTAATTAGATTAAAATCAGTTGGTGGAGCCAGCTCCCATCCACTATGACTGATGTCCTTATAAGAAAAGGAAATTTGAACACAGACACAGAGCGAGGGTATACAATGTGAAGACATAGGGAGAAGAGTGCCATTTTTAACAAGCCAAGAAGGGAAAATTGGAACAGACCCTTCCCTTGTGTCCGAGTGAATCAACCCTGCCAACACCTTGGTCTCAGGCTTCTGGCTTCCAGAACTGTGAGAAAATTTTCTGTTAAGTCACCCAGACTGTGATACTTTATTATGGCAGCTTTAGCAAACTAATATAGCAGGTTTGAATTCCAGCTCACTTACATCTCAGCTCTGCAGTCTCGGGTGAGTCATACTACCTCTCTAAGTCTCACTGTCCTTATCTGCAAAACAGGGAGGGTAATCAAAGCTCTGCGGTGACAAATGACAAATGATACACACAAACTTAGTGTGTAGCCTAATGTCAGTTTTTAGTAGATAATGTCTTCATTACAATATTATTCTTTTGGTAATTATTTTAGCTTCATGATGAATCTTTGTGTAATAAAATCTAAATGGCTCTAAATTCTTTTATTAATCCCACTTTTCCTCCATCGTAAGTGTGAATGTGGTCACACCTGCAGAAGTAACTTGGCACACTCACATGTTGGGGGTGGAAGACGTGTTTTAATGAAACACACTAGGCTGGCCCTCTCAGTGGAAAGAACCGTATGCAGGGAGCTGGGTCTCTAAACTCAAACATCAGCCTGAGAAGTAGCATGGCTATTTACACTCTGGAGCTCACACTTACCTGTTTCTAGAGCTGGGAGACCAGGGCTTCCTTTCAAGTAGAGCACATTCTTTGATCCAAAATATGCTAAACAATATGCTAAAACAGGGGGTGTGTAGCCTGATCATATCCTAAGCAGCCTACTTCCCTGTTGGGTTTTCTTGCTTAACCTTTTTATTGTAAATCATCTCAGAGACACAACAGTAGACAAACTAATCTATGAGCCCAGGTGTCCATCATTAGCTCATAAGAAACCTCCCATCCACATCCACATACAACTTATCCTTCTTAAAGAATATCCTAGACATGCATTTACCATGTGTCACTTGACATGCTAATTACTATACCTCCCAACTAGCCACCCATACCCAATTTTTTATAACAGGACTACTTTGGTGGGGACAGAAAGTAATTAAAAAGCGTTGGCTTGTTAAAAAAAGAAAAAGAAAAACAAAAAAAAACTATCATTATCACATGTCTGAGCCCTGCCTGGCTTTCTAGTGATCCTGAGTTAAACAACTGTCTGGCAGGAAAGGGACTGCTTGGCATGAAAGGAGCTGAAGTGCTTGCTTTCTGACCCATTCAGAATGGGAATATAAATTTCCAAATGCAACTGAATTTGACACAAATTGTATGTTGGAAGCCTCAAGTCCAGCCATAGGTGAGATCCCTCAGAATGCGTCAGAGCCCCTAGACTTTGGTCAGTAGTGACTGCTGTTTATAAATGATTTGCTCAGTCACTTACTGCCCCTCAGCCTACAAAAAAAAAAAAAAAAAAAAAAAATGTTGCCAGTTAATCACAGCCAGTCTTTCTACAAAATAAACTTTTGCTAAATTTAGCAACCTTTAACAGAGTGCCCATCTTAATTTGATCTCAAATGTCTTCATCCATTAATTTGCCTTATTGAATCCTTATTCGTGTAGCACTGTTTTCATGCCCCATCCCATGACTTTCATCACCCCTGAGTTCACACTCAGCTGCCCTGACAGTTCTAGTCAAGTACCCTCCTTGCATGCCTGGCTTTTCTGCTTCCTTTCCTGAGAGTTTGTTCCTGTTCTATCAGAAATGTCGACACAGAGAGAAGGGCCAGTGGCTAGAAAGTACAGCTTCCACGTGTCTTAGTGGCAGAATTCTGAGATCTGTTTATATGGTCCATCAGATGATGGCCAGCAAGACAACCTTAGTGGACTTTTTTGCTCATTAATGTGCTTTTCGTTGAAATTTTTCCCTTTCCAATCTTATTTTGTTAACTATGTCACTTGACATGCTAGTTATTATACCTCCCAAATAGTCATCTATACCCAATTCTTTATAACAGGGCTACTTTGAAAGAAAGTAAGAGCGGGACAATTTTGTAAATTAATTGCAATCTTTTGGAACAGTGAGTATAAATAATGAAATAAATTATGGAGAATTACCTGCTGAGTACATTCACTGATTCATTATCACTAATACAATGGATGAACTTTATAGCCCCATTTTCCAGTGATAAAGTTGAGAATAAAAGACTTTGAGAGGGGGCCCTGCCTGGTGGTACAAAGGGTTAAAGCACAGCACTATGAAGCTAGCCACAGCCATCTCAGCATGAGTTCAATCCCTGGCCATGGAGGTGACCCACATGGCACAGCAGACCCCGACCTCTCCTGTCTCACCTGCTCCCCCCAGCAGTGAACTTTGTCAATCTGCCTGTTCTGTCCCCTACGCTATCTCTAGTGACTCCTCTCACCGCCCCTGCACCTCTGGCCTGTACCCCAGTTCTGTATGCATAAATAAATTAATCTTTTATTCTTTTTTTAAAAAAAGACTTTGAGAGAATTGTCCATGATTGTTGAGTATGATTCGATCTGCAGGTCCATACCTGCCATCAGCATGGTCTTGCTTCCTGTTCTCCCTTTTGTTTCTGGTGAAAGATTTTCTCTAACAGCCTGTAGATTTCTTTCTTTCTTTTTTTTCTTTCTTTTTTAAATTGTGCTGCTTGCTTATCTATATTTTGAATGGGAGAGTTTCCTGCCAGTTGAACTTCAAGTTGTAAGTAAAAAGGCCCATCTTGATGTGGTCTCCTAGCAACAATTTATGAAACACTTTAAAGCAATTATTCTTCTCAAGCACATTTCCAAATGTTGAAGCATGTTCATTCACTTCGATCATTAAAATCTCCAAGAACATTCATTGTGTGGCACACGGTTCTAGTAATTATGTGCTCGTCAACAGGTTGCTTAGGATGCTGAGCGTGAGGATAGACCACATTCCCCCCAGGAAATGAGCACTTTGTTTCCAGCCTAGCCAGGCAGACCCACTCTTCTCCAAAGACGTCTTAATTGACTCTGTGGTGGGGGGTAGCAGAAGAATATTTAAACCCAAACAGTCTTCTGTAAATGTCGAACCCATGGCAACACACACAAGTCTAAGGAGGATTTGAATATCTAAGGCCTGTAAGCTCTGCTAAGCAGGCAGCTTTCCCGTGCTCCTCCTGGGGCCCTCCCTTTTACCCAGTTTAGACCTGGAGAATCAAACAGGCAGATTTCCTTCCACAGTTCCCTTAAAAATGTAGTTCTGTGCCCTTCCTGGTGGCACAATGGGTTAAAACACAGCACTGTGAAACTGTCTGTAGCCACTGTAGCATGAGTTCGACTCCTGATCAGGGAGATGACCCACATGGCACAGCAAGCCTCTCCTGTCCTGCCCGCTGCTCCCCTCAGCAGCGTATTTCAGTCAATCTGCCTGTTCTGCTCCCCACTTTGTCTTTGGTGAATCCTCTCACCCCCTACACCTCTGGCCTGTACCTGTTCTTGTATGCATAAATAAATCTTTAAAAAAATGTAGTTCTGCCCAAACTTAACTGCTAGTTCTTTCATTTGTGTTTCTTTTCTTGTCTTTTTCTAAGAATTTTCTTGCATTTGTATCTTCTTTTAAGTGTTTTCGTATGCAAGGCTAAAAAGGGATCTGGATCACAGGCACTCACACTGCAGGTGTGCATGGGGCCTTTGGACACAAGTTCACCAGGAAGAATGGAAAAACAAAATTTTCTGGCAATATGGACAACTGGTTTGTAAAAAAACTTCTTGCTTTTAGAAAACATTTGTTTACAAAAGCACTCCTATATATTCTGTGTATGCTTTATTCAGATTCGTCTTATGCAAATGTCTTATCACTGTGGTCTGCTTATCAAAATTGCGGCTCTGTTGTGTTTTAAGGTGTCCTTGTGGAGGGAGATTGTTTGAATCCCAAGTTGTTGAAAGTGGATGAATGCTTAAGCCTTTACACTCCCCTCATTGTTCATACATACAAACACACACAGATAGATGCACAAGAACATGTAGATACACACATGCACATATCACATATACACAAATACATAAACACATGCAAATATACACAATACATACAAATACACACATACATGCATACATGGCATAAATACAGATGCACACATTCAGACACACTTCAATATATACACAGGTGTTCATAAAACACATGTATATACACAAACAAGATATTCAGAGATACATCATACATATAGATAAACACACATGCTGACTCTCTTAGATTTAGGGATTCATAATGTGTGTGTGTGTGCATATATATATATATATATATTTTTAAAGATTTATTTTTATTCATGCACACAAGAGCTGGGTGTAGGCCAGATGTGTGTGGGGTGAGAGGATTCACCAGAGACAGAATGGGGAGCAGGATGGGCAAATTTACTGAAATCTACTGCTAAGGGGAGAAGTGGGTGAGACAGGAGAGGTCTACCACACCATGTGGGTCACCTCCCTGGCCGGGGATCCAACTCATGATGTAGTGGCTGGAGATAGCATCATAGTGCTGAAACTTTAACACCTGCACCACAGAGAGACCTTAACAGTGTGTACATTCCAAGAACGTTTGTCAGAATTTGAGTCAGTCAGTGGAGGCAGAAAGGTGCTGAAAGAGAACTAAAGAAAGAAGACTGGTAAAGAAGTGACATAAGTGGGCCAGAATGATCATCTATAACTGGAAATTATTTTTTTCTGGAGTTGAGGATATAGTCTAGCATGGCAGTTGCTTGACCTATCCAGCAAGTTGAGAGGCTCATTCAGTAAGATTCCTAAATTAACTGCTCAGTCCTCCTCTCCAGGTAGGATAGGGTGGGTAGGCCTGCCTAGATTGCCTGAATCCTGAGGTAAGTATGGAAATAAAAATGAAAGATGTCTTCTCTCTGAAAATTTACGATGAGGTTCTGAATGGAGACTAGAAAGTGGCAGCTGAAATCTCTCCCAAAACCTGTGTAAAAGCATAATAGGCTTGAAGAGAGTATTGCTCAAGAGTGGTGAAGAGAATTATAAGGAGGTAGGAAAAGCAAGGAAGAGTGAACCAGAAGTAAAGGACAGCCCTTTGGATTAATCACAAGGATAGTGGTCTACTTCTTTACTAAGTTTGTATGGATGGGTGGGTTCTTGAAGGAAATAGAACTATATGAATCAACAGGATTTAAGAGTTATATTAGTGGCTCCATTAATTATTGCTGTGTATAAAATTATTTTCAAAAATTACTGGACTAAACAACACAAAGAACTTATTATCCCTCACAGTAACTGTAGATCAGGAATTCAGGAGTGGATGGTTTCAGTTCATGAAATTACAGTCAAGATGCTGGTCAGGACTGTAGTCCCATGAGGGCTTGACTGGGACTGTACAATTTGTTTCCAAGGTGGCTTACACAGAAGGATGGCTAGCAGATAGTGGTTGTTGGTAGGAAGCCTCGGTTCCTCAAATAAGGTTCTATAGTACTTCGTTAGTTTCCTCATGGCAAGGTGCTTGGTTTCCTCTAGAACCAGTGAGCAAGGTGGAAGTCTCAATATCTTTTATGACTTAGTATTGGAATCCACGCTCTGTCATTTCTGCAGCAACCTACAGGCTGAGCTACACAGGTCAACCATGTTCAGTGTGGGAGGGAACTATGTGAATATCTGTAATCTTCTTGTGAACTGACTATCACAGTGATTTTTCACTTTTATGATGGCTTCATGCATGTTTAATAAAGCATATTTTGACTATCCTGTACCTTTGTGGCATCTGTGAAATCCAGTAAAGCATCCCTGATCAGATGAACTTTGAGTAAGGACAAGAAGGAAATGTAAGTGTGAGGGAAAGAGGCCCTCCCTGGTGGCGCAGTGGGTTAAATTGCAGCACTAAGAAGCTAAAGCCACTTCAGCATGAGTTTGAGCCCTGGAGGTAACCCACACGGTGCAGCAGACCCCTCCTGACACACCTGCTGCTCCCCTCAGCATGTGCTTTATCAATCTGCCTGTTCTGCTCCCCTCTTTGTCTCTGGTGAGTCTTGTTCTCACTGCCTCTGCACCTCTGGCCCCAGTTCCATATGTATAAATAAACAAATCTTAAGAAAAAAAAATGTGTCAGAAAGAGTGTTGAGAGAGGAGATGTAATAGTGTGCGTAGGGTGGGTGGGGAAGATGCAGATTGCATAAACCCTGTTGGCCATTGTTCAGGTCTTTGCATTTGAGCCTTTCCATAGCATCCATAATAAGTCTGAGTATTTTTGTCTTCCTCTTCCTTTCTCTTAAGACAGCTAATAGTAATCTTAATATCTTTTAACATCTAGGCCATATCCATATTCCCTCAATTGTTCCCAAAATGCCTTATAGAGTTCAATATAAGACCAGAATCCAGTTAGTACTTATATATTGCATTTGCTAACTTATCTTTTCAATCTCTTTGAATCTAGAAGGGTACCCTGCATTCTTGACCATGATGCTGACTTTTGAACTGACTGGGATGATTATTTTTATGTCACAGTTTGGGTTTGTTTCATTGATTCCCCATGGTGTCTTTCTGTTTATCTCCTGGACTTCCTGTCTACCCTATACTAAGTCTAAAAATAAAATAGATTCAGATTAAATAAGTGATTCAGGATAAAGTGATAAAAATATTTCACCATTCACTCTTATCAACTTTGATTCAGTAGACATTCTTTCATATATAAAAGTTTCGTGTGGTATGGTAGACAAGAACTGCTTTGGAATCAGATATTTTACAGCTGGAGATCTTGAAAAAATAATTTCTTTGAACTTCATTCTCCCCACATGTGCAGAAGGGAGTGGGAGACCTGTTTGTTCTCTTCCCCTCAACTGTAGTTTCTCCTAGATCTCACAAAGCACCAACGGGATAGATATCTCAAGCATTTGAAGAGCTCAGCCTCCCTAAGTAAGACAGCAGCAGCAAGACTGCAATCATTTCTGTGGAGACAGCATCATCATAATGTAATATTAGCTACTGTGATCTTCTATCATTTCCTTCCTGGAGAGTTATGACTGTGGCATTGAGGATTTAAGACCTACAGCCCGAACACTACTTACTACAAATCTCTCATAAAGCTGCTGCAATAAATCTCTTAGGAGAAAGTCATTGCATAAAAAATCCCCAACTTCAGGGAGCTGGCCATTTATTTTCTGAGAAAAGAAGGGCTGTGATGAGAGACACTCCATGCTCCTTTAACTCCATGGAATAGAACCCAACAAAGCATTCATCATGCAAAGTTGAACAGTGGGCCCCAGTGAGACAAGCTAGAGAAGGAAGATGGACAGAGGATTACTCCACCCAAGGCCTGCTCAGGATTTCCTAGTAGTCTGGGAACAGCTGTGAGTACAATCAGCACAGCAGAAGGAGGAGTTCCTTAAGACAAACTGCCTTTCAGGATACCAAGACAACGGTGTAAACCTGGGCCAATCTGCTCCACAGACTTAATTTAGTCTGCATAATGTTTAAATGTTTTTTCTAACATTAAAAATTTTTAAATTTCACGGAGAAATAGATCCAGATTTCTGCCTTCTCTAAACAATTGAAATCTGATGAACTTGCATCACATTCTGGCATTCCTGTCCCCTTGAAATAGTATGTGTATGCTCCAACTAACCCACTATTTCTCCATCTATATGAGCTGCCTTGTAGGCAGTGGCGTTTGCGATCCCCATACTAATCTGTTGCCCTGGGGATTACTCTCCTTCTCCACCCCTCTCCTTGCATCAGAAGTGCACTCATTGAATAGAAAATACAACTGACTGTTCCCTCTTAAGCCATGACCTCATATACACTCAGAAGATATTTCCAACTTGGCAAGGAGGCAGCCTGGTATAAAGCTGAGAGCATGGGTTTTGCTTAAAAGCGTCCCTTAACTCAAATGCTACCTCTCCCTTTCTTTGGGATGTTGTCCAACTAGCTAAGCTCCTCTTGAAGCGTAGTTTGCTCTTAGAAAATGGGTATAATAGGATCTCCTGCTTTTAGTGAGGACTAAGTACAATAATGGCTCTAAAATGCCTATAACCTGGGCATATATCTCCCAGGCTGTGAACTTAATGTTCTCTTGCTTTATTCCTTTTCATGGCTTCAAAAATCATCTTTTCTGCCTCTTTTGAAGGACCTTTTCCACTGTTTCTTAGGGATCTATGTTTGATCTGACTCCCTACCACTCTCACAGCTCAGTCAAATGGTGGTATAGATACATAAGACTGTTTTGCATTTTTTTCATTTATTGCATAAACTTTTGTTTTTGGCTGCAACATATTCTCCAAAATAGATATGGAAAAGCAGACTCCCTGGTGGAACAAGGGGTTAAAGCACAGCACTATGAAGCTATCTGCAGCCACTGCAGCACAAGTTCCATCCTTGTTAAGGGAGCTGACCCACATGGTGCAGCAGACCTCTCCTGTTTCGCTGCTGCTCCCCTCAGCAGTTTATTCCAACCAACCCTCCTGTTCTGTTCTCTATTCTGTCCCCAGTGAATCCTCTCACCTTCAAACCTCTGTTCTTGTATGCATAAATAAATAAATATTTAATAAATAAATAAGTAAATAAATATGGAAGACTGGCTATACAATTTTTCCTTTGCCTGAAGAGATTATAATTTACTCAATTATTCCTTTGGTACTAGATATTTAGAGTATTTGAATTTTGAAGGAAAGAATGATGAGAGTATTTTCTTATATGTGTCATTTCCCTTTTTTGGAATTATTTCTCAGAACAGTCTTATGTTTACCATTTGGTTTTTCTGCTTTCCTCTCTCCTCCTCTTTAGGTATCCACAGGTTTAAAGTGTTTTCTTTAGTGTCAATCTGAAAGAGAATGGTTGTGGTGTCAATAAAGAGAGAAGCTATAAACTTTGACAATCTACTTGTCAAAAAGGGCCTAAATTAGCCCCCTGTGCAATTGGAATGGAGGAGTAACAGCTTAAATATAACAATTCTCCATGCGGGATTTAAAAAAAAATGAATGCCTAGGATCCTTATAAGTAGGTGTTGGCTAAGTGGGGCAATGTCTCTTTCAAAGTGGGTATAGTTTCACTATTTGCAGATGACATGATAATATACACAGAAAACCCCAAAGACGCCACTGAAACACTACTAGGAAGAATAAATCAGTATAGTACAGTAATAGACTATAAAATCAACATACAAAAATCTCTTCTATTCCTATATGAAAATAAGAAACTAGAAGAACAAGAAATCAGGAAAATAATCCCATTTAGAGCCACATCAAAAAGAATTAAGTACCTTGAGATAACTTAACAAAGGAACTAAAAATATATACACAAAACATTGTTAAAAGAAGTAAAAAAATTCATAAGGACATGGAAAGATATTCCATATTCAAGAATTAGAAGAATCAACATTGTTAAATAACCATCTTACCCAAAGCAAAATATGAAATTGTATCAACATTCAAATAGTTTTCTTCAAAGAAAACACTACTGAAATTTGCATGGAATCATAAGAGACCTTGAATAGCCAAAGCAATCCTGACAAAAAGGAATGGGGGTATTAAACTTCCAAACTTCAAATTATACTATAAAATAATAGTAATCAAAACAATATGGTATTGGAATAAAAACAGACAAAGATCAATGGAATAGAATTGAGAGTCCAGAAGTAAGCCCATGCTTATATGGACAACTAATTTACAATAAAGCAAACTAAGAGCATACAGTAGAGAAAGGAGTCTCTTCAACAGATGGTATTGGGGAAACTGGACAGCCACATGCAAAAGAGCAAAACCAGATCACTGATCATTTTCTCACACCATACACAAACATTAGTTTGGAATGGATCAACAATTTAGGTATAAGAACTGAAATCATAAATACATAGAGGAAAACAGGCAAAATAGTTTATGGCATGGAATTGACTGATGTCCTTGTGCACTTGACTGCAAAGGCAAAGGGACTGAAAGCAAAATTAACAAGTAGGACTAAACCAAACTTAAAAGCTTCTGAACAGGCTCTCCCTGGTGGTGCAGTGGGTTGTTGTAGTACTAAGAAGCTAGGGCCATGTCAGCATGAGTTTGATCCCTGACCAGGAAGGTGACCATATGGTGTGGCAGACCTCTCCTGGCCTACCTGCTGCTCCCCTCAGCAGTATGCTTTGTTGATCTGCCTGTTCTGCTCCCCATGCTGTCTCTGGTGAATCCTCTCACTGCCCCTGTACTTCTGGCCTATACCCCAGTTCTGTATGCATAAATTAATAAATCTTAAAAAAAAAAAAGCTTCTGAACAGTGAAAGAAACTGTCATTAAAACAGAAATACATGCTACCAAATGGGAGAATAAATCTTTACCTCACACAACTGACAAAGTGCTAAAATGAACAGCCCAATCAAAAAAATGGGCAGAAGAGCCAAATAGACACTCCTACAAAGATGACATATTAATGGTCAAAGGCATATGAAAAAGATGCTCATCATCACTTATCATCAGGGAAATATATATTAAAACCACAATGAGATATCACCTCTGATAATGACCTATATCAAAAGACTAGAGTTGGCAAGGTTGTGGAGAAAAAGGAATACTTGTACACTGCTGTTTGGGATGTAGAGCACTCCATCCTTTATGGAAAATAGTATGGTGGTTTCTTAAAACATTAAAAATAGATCTACCACATGATCCAGCAATTCCACTCCTTGGTGTCTACCTATAGAAAAATTTATAAGGATATATGCATTCATATGTTCATTGTTACATTTTATAATAACCAGTCAATGGAGACAATCTAAGTGTCCAAGGAAAGATGAGTGGATATGTACATGCAAAGGAATACTACTTAGCTACAGAAAGATGAAATATTGCCATTTATGATAATGTAAGTGGAAGTATAAATGATTACACTAAATGAAATAAGTCAGAAGGATAAGATATTCCATTCCTATGGAATATAAATAACAAAATAAAGGAATAGACAAAAAGCAGAAACAACAGACCACAAAACAAACCCTTGACATTTGACTGCATAACTGAGGCTATCAGAAGGGAATAAGTTGAGGAGCATTGGGAGAAAGGGTCCAATGGACTATGGTAGATTGGGGCATTGGTGGTAGGCATGGTGTGATGACATACATTTGCAGAGGTGTGAAGCTATATCTCTAAAACAAACAACGTTGTAAACCAATATGACCTCAATAAACATTTTTTTAAAAAGGAATTAGAAATAGTTTTCTTCACTCATATGGTTAAGTTCTGGAACAGAGTCAGAGAAAGCTGCATCTAGATTAAGGAAGGAATAAGTCCCATCCAGCTGAGAGAACATGTTAATTTGGAAGTGAAGGAGGAAGTGTTGGATCCAGTTAATGAATTTTAAGTGCCTGCTATGTGCTAAGCATATTGACTAAACAGTGCCATTTATCCGGGACAGCTTGGTTGCTGAATGGAAAGGCACTGATAAAAATGAGAAATACAGAGTCAGGTTTGGTAGGAAGTAGGGTGCAGCCTCAACTGCAGGGCAGGCTGCCAAAAAGGAAGCAGTGGGCAACTGGCTGTGACAGTTTGGGTGATTGGTAATTCAGTGAGTGCTTAGATGGCTGTCCTGGGACTCCTGCTCTCCTTATGGAGTGACGTTCCACGCAGGGTCAACAGGGTAAATCAATGAAAGACAAACAACAATCTTCCATGAGGTAATTCTGGAGACTTTATTATCCACGTAAAGCCAGCTGGCAGCTGAAATAGGCAATGAAATGCCTCAAAGTCAACTCAAAGTAATAAGTTTTTTTCCCCCCACAAAGTTTTTATAGGTTAATTCCTTTTTCCTCATTGTAATAGCTTCTCCACTCTTCAACAGATTTAACATCCCCTTCCTGTTGTAGATTAACAACCGTATCCGATAAATAGGACTATTACCAGGAGAGGCAGAAAGTAGGAACATTTGCTATTTCTATTTGAAAAGCCCATTGACATGCTTTTCCCTGTGACTCTTCAGTAACTTGTATCCTAAAGAAGCAGGAGTCTTATCCATCTTCTCACAACCTCTTCCAACTAAGGTTACTACTTAAATCCAAGGAGTCTTTAACAAATTTGAAAATTTGAATGACAGAACCCCATAAATCTCCAGATCAAAATTAAGGGGGAAGGGAAGCTTCCTAGTGGTTAATAAAATTGGTTTTAAAAAAATGTTTCCAGCCAAGATGTAGCAGACTTGCTTTCAAATTGAAAATGCTGCACGTTGGAGCAATTAAGAAGCGGAAGGCAGGTTTTAAGTTCTTTGTTCTGTAGGCAGGGACAGCACAATTAAACCCAATTCTGCTTGAGTGTCCTCCTTCGAATTCTAAGTATAATCTACAGGTCTATAGCAACAATAATGGAGAGTAGAGGGAGGATTTTTGGTTTCTTTTACACTTTGAAGGCCTGAAAGGTTAAATTTCTTCCAGGGAAATCTGGAAAAAGAGGATAAAGAGCCGTCTCAAGAGGGGTTTAGGCCACAGAGGAAAAGTTCTTGAGGTTTTTTTTCCTAGAAAAATTTTGAAAAAAAAAATAGAAAATTTTCAGTGCGCTGCTGGTTGAACATAGTCCCAACAACCAATCTTGTCACAGGGAATGAAACTTTGATCTGAAATAATATTTCAGGGAAAGTTTGTAAACACAGCGAAACCCCAGTTCAGCTCCTCTCCCCTGTTCTTTATAAGTATTCCACATCCTGTTCTTTTCTTTCATTTGACTGAAGCGGCTGCAGCCTGAGGTTTCATTAGCCAAGTTTAAGTCTTGCATATAAATGGCTAGTGCTGGGATTAGTCCTCCCTGTCAGCCACACTTGTCTGTTTCCTATCTGCGATTGTGAATGCAGAATTGTGAGCTAATAAATGGGTGTTGCTATAAGCTCCTGATTGTGTGTGTGTGTGTGTGTGTGTGTGTATATATATATATATTTAACATAGTAGTAGAAAATTAATACACTTACCTCTCTCTTTCCTTACTCAGGAAAACATCAGAAGACCCATTACTCAGCTGAGCTGTACCATCTATGGGGAAAGGGCGTCTTTTGCGTAGAGCACCGCACTGCCCTCTGGTGTAGATCTCTGGTAAAGCAGGTATGTGTAACAGCAACCTCCTTAGTGAGGAAGGATCTGTTGTCAGGCTCCTCATGAACAAGACTGTGGAAATATTGATGTAAACTTAGTGCAGGGACTTCTTTTCTTTAGAGTAAAGTAGACCCGATGGAACAGTTTTGTCACTTCCAAAGTTCCCAAGAATGTGCGTTGAACGACAACAGGATAGGAAAACAGCTTATGAGGGTCAACTTATCAAGACTGATGTTCTTCCTCTGCCCAGTCCACAGTCTAGAGAAGCATGTTAAGGAGCCAGCTCTGCCCAGCAGCCTGCTCCTTTTAACACTTAACCTCTGTGCTGCTTCTTTCTCCCATCCAAACAGGAACGTAGGCCAGAAGCAAGGCCCCTTTCCTTTGCTAATTATCTTCTAGTTTCTTCCAAGTGAGGACAACCACATTCATTACAAAGTGTTTTCACAGCCCTAAATTTAGGGTGGAGCTAATTAGTACTTTTGCAAGTCAGCCTCAGAACAATCCTGTGAGGTAGATAATGTCATTCATTATATGGATGAGACCCACTGACTTCTCCAAGGTCACAGTCAGCAGAGTGGAATTGGATTCAAACCAGGTTTAATTGATTTTAAAAACTGTGATATTGAATATTATTACATATTTTGAAAGATTTATTTATTTATGCTTACAGAACTGGGTTACAGGCCAGAGGTATTATGGGTGAGAGGATTCACCAAAGACAGAATGGGGAGAAGAACAGGCAGATTGGGTAGTGGTGGGTGGGTTAGGAGAGGAGAGGTCTGCTGCGCCATGTGGGTCAGCTCCCCTGAACTCATCCTGCAGTAGCTTGGTAGAGTGTCATAATGCGATGCTTTAACCTGTTGCACCACCAGGGAGAGCCCTATTATTACATATTTTAATATAAATTTTGTTTTAGGACAGTTAGATTTACAGAATATTTAAAGCTACTACGATTCCCATAGATACCCCACATCCAGTTCTGTTATTATTAATAACATCTGTTAGTATGTATGCTTGTCACAATTAATAAAGCAATATTAATTCATTATTGTTAAAGAAAGTCCATGCTTTCTTCAAATTTTCTGTTTCCCCCTCATTTCCTTTTTTTCAGGCCCTTATCTAGAAGAATGCATTGCATCTAGTCTTTTTGTCTCCATAAGCTCCTCTTGGCTATCACTGTTTCTCAACAGTTTGTGGTGATATTTAAATTTGCGAGCAGTACTGGTCAAACATGTCAACTAAAATAGTCACTGCTGTGAAGGAAATTTAAAGTTTACTAAGGGCCTTCCCTGGTGGTACAATGGGTTAAAGCACAGCACTATAAAGCTCTCATGCCGCTGCAGCATGAGTTTGATGACTGGCCAGGGAGGTGACCACATAGCACAGCAGACCTCTCCTGTCTCAACTGCTGCTCCCCTCAGCAGTGTGTTTCTGTAGATCTCCCTGTTCTGCTTCTCACTCTGTCTCTAGTGAGTTTTTCACCCCCTGCATCTTTGACCTGTACCACAGCTCTTGTATGCATAAATAAATAAATCTTTTTTAAAATAATAAAGTTTAGTAAAAGACAAGAGGTTATTCAGAACAAAACTGAGGGCCCAGGAGTCTTGGGTCCTGTCCTTTGGGCTTTTAGCCTTAATTCTAGAGGTGAGTTAAGTGCACAGAAAGAATATATTTTTCTTAACAAAGGAAGACATCTCCTAAATTTCTAACATTTTCGATTAACTAAAGGAGGTTGGCTTCTAGCCAACTTACTTAATTGGTAAAGGAGGAGCACTGTTCTTAATGCCACAGCTATCCTTTGATCTTACAGGGCTATTTCAGTCAGAGTGAGGTGTGCTTGAGAAGATGGAAGGAAAAAAAGTTAGCTGGCTCTCTTCTCATAAAAGAATATCATATAGTCATCAGGTGCAGTGAAGCCATAATCTTAGGTTCATTCTTCAGGCAACTGGTAAACAAGACTGGTTTTTCCAGACTCTTCCTTGGGTTTTTCATGGTGCATAGGAATTTCTGTTCTGACTCTATTCTGGAGGTGGCCTTGGCAGGACAGAGATAGACATTTTCCAACAGAGCGAATGTTGGAATTTTCTCAGCTCGTTGATTTTGTCGAATGTCCCTCAGTTTAGATTTACCTGATACTTCCTCATGATGAAACCGGGTTTGTATGTTTTGGGGGGGAAGACCACAGAAGAAAGTGCCCTTTTACTTGCACTGTATCCATGGTGCATAATATTGTTAGTGCACAGACTAACCAGAGGGCATCCCAAGGCCCTAAATGGGATCTGCCATCTGTCACAAGAAGACAAAACAACACTTCGTGTATAAGTACTGTAACAGAATTAGTGTGCATAAAAAGAAAATAAAAGAAAGGATAATATCTTCCAGTAAAATACCCAAAGTAACCCATCCCCTCATGAGTAAATGCCCAGACCAACAGGGTTGGCCAAAGTGGGGGCATTGAGGCCCAAAAGCTTGCCAGGAGTCTAAGGCATTTTTGGGAAGAGAACTATAGGAAAGAGCCAGAAGGTGCCAGGAAAGTGTGGAAGGAAAAGACATGACATGACATGAAAGTACAAGTCAAGATAAAGGCTGCCATTGTCAGCCTCCATGTGTGTCTCTCACCCATGTATTTCTCTGATGCCCCTCAAACCCCTTGTGCAAGTCCAAGATCAAGATGCAAGCTGGACTTCTTCACATGTCTCTGTTTCACTTGCCTCTCCCATCACCTTTTCCTAATCTCCTCCAAGTCTTTTCTCCTAAGTCCTTTTTCGCTTTCCCTCACTACTCAGCTTCACCCTTCATTCGATGGGGCAGGAGACAAGGAACCTCCATTTTTAGATGACATGGTCACATTATCATTGTTGATGTTCACCTGGATTACTTGGCTGAGTTAGTATTGGCCAAATGTCTCCATTGTAAATTTATTATTTTTTCACTCTTTTCACACTGTACTCTTTAGAAGAAAGTTGTGCATAGTTCAAAGTCATAAAGGGGAGGTGGGAGAGCAAGATAGAATACATTCCCTTTAGGGCAGAGTAGTTACATAAATTACTTGGAATTGTTCTACAAAGAGTTGTCTCTTCTTCCTCTATTTATTTATTCAATCATTTATTTATAAAAGTATGAACTTGATGCTTAGTCTATATTTAGGATTATTATCCAATACCACTCTATTTTTTTGCACACATTTGATTTTTTTAAAAAATGATTTATTTTCATTTATGTATGCATTCAAGAGCTGGGCTGTAGGCCAGAGGTCCAGGGGTTGAGAAGATTCACCAGAGACAGAGTGAGGAGCAGAACAGGAGGCTTGACTGAAATACACTGCTGAGGGGAGGAGCAGGTGAGACAGGAGAGGTCTGCTGCCCATGTGGATCAGCTCCCTGGCTGGGGGTTGAACTCATGTTGTAGTCATTGGTGACAGCTTGCTGGTTTTGAGACTTTAACCCCTGCACCACTAGAAAGACCCCATCGTTTAATTTTAAGTTTCTATTTTTAATGATGTACCATTTGTGGTCTTGATTAAATCACATGGAAGTGGCATTTGGTCAAGATATAAGATGTCATGCCCTGGAGTCTTTTCCTACCATTGCCACACCTCTGTGTGGTTCTCCAGGGACATACATACCAGAGGATCAGGCCAGGCAAAGGATTCTTCCCGGTTGCTGGACTGAACTATTGCCGCTGTCAAAGTGTAAATTTCAAAACTGAAAAACATGACTCTTTTTAACATAAAGAATAAACAGATGTCAAAAATTTCATTTAACTTATTAGTTGGTTGGGGGACCAACCAGACGGCACTTGACTATACAAATATCATCTTAAAACTAGTTCAGACAAAATGTGTGCATAAAGGACTATGGTGGAGGAAAGTGGGAGGCTAGGTGTGGGTGTGGTGTTGAAACTGGAGGAGGTGTGATCCTATGGCTCTGAATCACATACAGTGTTGTAAACCAACATTACCTCACTTAAAAATATACAGAGAATATTTGAGGCACAGGATTCTTGCAGACAATTTTAAAAAAAGGAACTGGGTTAGATACAAAAGGGTCTAATGTCCTATAGGAAAATAAAACCATAACCTTTAGGGTTATCTTATCAACTGGTCAGATCATTTGTATCTCTACTAGTGATACATCTATAAAGTAATATGCAAGTCTAAGCCTTATTTAATGCTAAATAGCAAAGCAGAGAATGGTATTTTCTCATAAGAAATTAACTATAACTTGGGTCTGTTAAACAGAGGGTTCAGTATGTCATTGAAAGGACAGGTTGCTCTTTTTGAACTTAAGAATTTTGGGAAATTTTTCTTAGCAACACATTCCCTAATTTCAAGAAGGCATTTGCTAGCCTAGGTGAGCCTACTAACTTCCCCCTTTATTCCATTCTGGTTCCACTCAGGGGCAGAAACACCTCCCTAGCAAGAAAGTAGCCTTGAGGCCTTTCTTACTTTTCTACTCTAAGCAGACACCAGATTGAAAAGAGAGACCAGAAAAGTCCCTAGGCAATTTATTTCTTTCTAGCCAACACCACATGCTCCACTTCCTTACACTGTATAACAGGTAATATTAAACCTGATCTTCATATCAACATACTCTCCTTTGACTGTGTAGGTACACGAGGCTGGCAGAGTGGATGGAACCTTGATTTCTCTCTAGAAAGTGAAATACCCTATATGGCTTCTGAATTTACAACCACATAATAGTACTAATTTTTATTTAATGCCTCTTACATTGAATGTTGAGAGCAGGATGGGGCCTTGAATGGCTTTGTATTCTTCACAGTATTTGGCATTAAGCCTGGCATATTGTGGACACTGTAAATGGCAGCTGTTTAAATAAGGGGGTGTTGTTATTTGGAAGTTTTGTTAATAATGGGATCATGCAGAACAAAGTGTTTTGAGAAGGTTGCATGAATATTACTGGCTGTTGGTGAGGCTTTAGTAGATCCCCTCTATTTTGCAAAAAAAAAAAAAAAAAAAAAAAAAAAAAACAACTTATCCTTACTTGACAGATAGGAATGGTTTGGTCCAGTGGTTTTGCTACCTAAAATATCTCTTTAAAGGACAACAAAAGAGGATTGCTGACTGCAATCCAAGTGATGGCTGTCCAGAAAATAAGTGAGGGGCAATATAGACCCTAAACTGAATTGCCACACCAATTCTTCTATCTTCTTTTAATTTCTTTTGAATGATTTATTTATTAATGCATACAGAACTGGGGTACAGGCCAGAGGTGCAGGGAGTGAGAGGATTCACCAGAGACAAAGTGGGAAGCAGAATAGGCAGATTGACTGAAATATACTGCTGAGGTATAAGTGGGCAAGACAGGAGAGGCCTGTTGCGCCATGCATCCTCAGCTCCCTGGCAGGGATCAAACTCTTGCTGCAGTGGCTGTGGATGGTTTCATAGTGCTGTGCTTTAACTCATTGCACTACCAGGGAGGGTCCTGTTCCTTCAATTTCTTTCTTCTCTTTCTTCCTTCTCCACAATAGATCCCTTGAGGGCCTCTCTGGTAGCCTAGGAATTAAATCTCAGTGCTTAAAGGTGATGGACTGAGTTTGAACCCAGACCAGAGAGCTGACCCAAAAGGCACAGCAGACCTCTCCTGTCTTGCCCACTGCTCCCCTTAGCAGTGAATTTCAGTAGATCCACCTGTTCTGCTTCCCACTCTGTATTTGGTGAATCCTCTGAACCTACCCCCCCCCCTAACCTCTGGCCTCCCCCCACTTCTTCTACACAAAAGTAAATATAAAAAAAATTTAAAAATCTAGCTTATTAAAACAATTCTACCGTGAGACTCCTCTTAATAGTTATCTACTATTGCTGCCCAAGGGGAACATATAAAGTCTCTCCTTGGGAATGGGAGATCTACATCGGGACCCTCCCATGGATACTGCCCTGAAGGGCTAGATTTCTCACTCTCCTCTTCGGGTGTTGCATCCTCAGTTTAATTAAGTCATCTTTAGAGGCCATTAAACCCCAATTACTCCTTCAAGAGGACTAACTGTCTAAAACATCTCGCTCCCTAGACTCTACCTACACGTCCTTCCAGATGCAGGTAGTTTAGTAGTTCATGTTAGAAAAAACATATTCCAGGCCCCTAGGTAGGGATAACTCTACAACTGGCTCTATCCTGAAGCAGTTACGGAATTGGGTCTCCCCCTTTAAACTCCCCAAATGATTTCAGGTCAGATATGGTCTGGTGTGTTTGATAGAAGAAGGTGGAAGTTAACCCAGGGTGGAAGTAGAAACAATTAATGAGCGATTGAACAGGCTATGGAAGTTTCACAAGGCTGGGAAACAAAGGTGAGGGCAGAGAGGGTTATCACTTTTTATGAATTAAGTCAACCAGACCCAAAGGTGATAAACTCCACAAAAAAAAAAATGTCACTAAAGAATTACATAAGGCTACCATGATCTGGCAAAATGCAGCCTTTGCTCATTTGTGTCTATGCAAATTCCATTTTAAAATAAACTTGTTATGTGCTGCTAAATGGGAGAGTGTGCCAAATTATTTCTTAGAGGGACCCAAAGACCCCACTCACCAAACCCCAACAAGGCCATGCTGTGAGGGGGTGTCTTGAGGACACAAGATTCCAGAAATATTCTTATGTTCCAGAAACATAAGAAAGCTTTTTATTTCTTAAAATGTGACCCAGATGGCAAAACCAAATAATAATTATGATGATATATTTTTAAAGCAGAATCTAAGCTTGACAACATCTGGCTTTAAACTATATATTAGCACATGATCATGAAAATATATTTATTGAAATAGGTAAATAATCAATGTTTGTTGCAAAAAACAGGCAGCTATTTCTACATGTGGTATTTGCTGCATAGTTTCTCAGTAGGAATAACATTGTTCCATGATGAGTGTCACTGGCAGGAAATGGAAATTTGGGGTTCTGGCCCTATCATCTGGAAAGCAGGGCTAATTGGGATGATCCCTTGGAGGTTTGCTTCATTAAGGTTTAGTTGAGAGCTCAGAAAGTTTTGATTCAAAGACTCCATGACACCATGCATGACCTTATCATTTAAATACAAAACCTCAAACTAACTTGTTTTTCAAGCCTCTCTGTTTCTCTGTGACATTAAGCCTTTCCTAGGAATTTGCCTACTTTTAGCTTACCACCCATCTATTTCTTTCTTCTGAAACATTTTAAATGTTATTTAGCATACAATATTCTGAACATTTCAGATACCTTCATGGTCACAATTAAAGAGAAACTGCACAAAGGGCCAGGTGGAGCAATGATCTTTACCAAGTGGGAAGGACAGATGCTTTAACATCATAGGACTCTGAAGTTGAATCAAAAGCCTAAAATATACCTGGTGTGTGTGATCTCATATAACCTATTTTGTGTTCCTGGGCTTTTGCTTCCTCATTGAGAAGAATGGAAATAATACTGTCTGTTAAGAATGAATAATTCTTGGGCTTTCCCTGGTGGTGCAATGGGTTGAAGTGCTTTGCAGTCGCTTCAGCACAAGTTCAATCCCCAGCCCCAGAGGTGACCCACATGGCACAGCAGACTTCTCCTTTCTTGCCCACTGCTCCCCTCAGCACTGTACTTTGTCAATCTGCCTGTTCTTCTCCCTACAGTCTCTGGTGAAGCCTCTCACTGCCTCTGTACTTCTGGCCTGTACCCCAGTTCTGTATGCATAAATAAATAAATCTTTTAAAAAATTAAGAATTCTTTAAGAACTAGAAATACTATTTGTCTGGTTGTTAGAGCATATCACGTACTTAATAAATAATTGTAATTATTATCATCTTTCCTAAAACACCAAAGGCAAGAAATCAGTGAGATAAGTGTAGATTCGGGAATTCTTTCTTGCAGGGCAATGTAGGCTGAAACGATGGATAGTAAAGCTATAAACATGATAAGAACATTTGTAGGCAGCTCTGAACTCCTAGTTCCTTTGAGCCTAACAGCATCAGCTGTGAAATAAGTATGCCTCCCATGTTTAAAACTAAAAAAGAAAGTAGCCAATGGAATGAGAGAAAACCAGCTGTATGGGATTGAAAGAAGCATAGTATTCATTACTTTTAACTGGGATACAGATTTTCCTACTTCATAAAACAGGAATTGAGGCTCATCAGGGAATGTGGAGTAGTGATTAGGAGCTAAGACTGGAGACATACTGCCACGTTCACTCTAAAGGTGATTAATTTTCCTTACCTGAAAACTGGGAATTGTTAGTCAGCATATGCTAGGTTATGTTGCAGTAACAAATGAAACCTTAGTGGTAGACTACTATCAATATTTCCTTCTATCTTTCATGGCATGTCCTTCATGAACTTTATCATGACTTCTATTTCAGAAGAGCTATGATTTGGTCCATGTCATCTTCATTTTGAGACCCAGGAGGACACTGTTATCCATGATGGCTTAGTGAAAAGAGCAGATGGCAAAGCATCTACTTTCTTTAAAGGCACCTTCCTAGAAATGATACCTGGCACTTCTGCCCTTACTTGATTGGCTAAAGAATGACATGTGAGTGGGTAAATCAGGTAAAAGGGATCAATTTTATGAGGGGTAGAACAGAATAATAATAGTGAGCTTAATATAGTATCTACACATCATGATTGTTAATGATGTCCAACTGAAACTGTTATACTGCTATGTTGCTTCAATTAAAAAAAGCATAAAATGATATATCTGTCTCTTTGATGACCGTCTACCTATAAAAATATTCCTATTTATCTCGTTAAACTATGAATATGCAGAAGAAATTAAAATTTAATAAGATCATATGCTTAGAGTCACTGGAGAGTCCTTAGTTCCACTGGGCAGGGATATTTAAATATGTTCCAGGTAGGAGCAATGCAGGGAAGGATACAAATATTTGGTGTGAAGAGATTCAGAATTTGCCAGTTTAGTAGAAGGATTATTTCTAGGTAAGGTCAACCAAGGGTCTGAAGGCTCACAGAAAGCTTCTACTACTTCCTTCACTATATAGAAAATGACACTTTGGAGGTCTTATCCAAAATTAGTGCTATTACCAAAAATACCATTTCTATCTCAATAAACTATCTCTATGGCAAGGCAAACAATTACTGAACATCTGTTCTTCTTTTCATCAAGTGATTACCCCTCTCCCATCCTTGTAGCCCCAGATCCTCACCACCCCAATAGCATTCCTTTGCTAGACTTTATACGTCACTTGATTTTTCCTCCTTAGATGCCTTTTGCCTATGTGGGCTTCCTGTATATGTGAACTTGAATTGATTTTTCCTTCTGTTAATTTGTCTGACATTGATTTGATAATCCAACCTGCTGAGAGAGGTAGAGGATGTTTCTTTTTCCCCACAGGTAAACAATAAGGTAGTAAACCACCAATGAATTTAATGATAATAAATGTTCATACTTCATGGATTGCCCTGACAATAAAATGAGCTAATTTTATGCATAAAACATTTAAAGAGTGAGTGACATACATTAAGCATAATATGCGTGTTCACTATTATTAATGATGTTCAACATCCTACAGTGGGTTAGTGATAGAGCTGAAATAGATTCCAGAAGTTATAATTGAAAGGGGGAAAATGTGTGTCCTGAGAAAGCTGACCCACAGATAACCAAAGACCAAACATGTAAAAACCAACATAAAGTAGGTTTTAAAAGGTGGGGTTGAGAGGAGAAGGAATTGAAGAAAAAGAGATAGAAGGAAAGGTGAAGAAGGAAGAAGTAAGAGAAAGAGGAAGGGATACCCCAACTTGCAAAAGCCCAGGGACAGAAAGCTTTGGGGAGACAAAGAGAATCAGCATCCCAACTAGCCACAGAGATCTAGTCCTCCTTTTCCTTGGGCTAAAGTTATTCTCGTAGGTCTGTTATATCTTTTATTTAAATACTGTTTTTCTTCAGCAGCTAGTTACCCTTTCATGGTCCTTTCATTGTTCCCACTGGATTCTGAATCACCACTGGATCCAGCACCCTACTGCATCATCTGAGGACTCAGAGAGTGGGTGAGCCTGTGGATAGAGTATTACAATTGTCTTCTGAGCCTTGCTTTCCCTTTCGCCCCAGCCCAGCCCTCAGCACCTTTGGACTAGGATTGCTCTTATCACCTAAGGTTGGAATGCAGGTCCCCACTTGTGACACAGGGTACAGTGGCAGAAGTGAGGAACATTCTTCAGATCTGGTGGGGAGGACTGACTGTCCCTGAGCTTGCTGGGGGGCATGGGGGCAATAATAATCAGAGCTAACCTTCACATTACATGAACAATGTGCTCAAATATCTAATAAATGCTTACATCTATGTACTTATTACATTCACAATAACTCTAAGCTGTGTTATTATCAGGGCCACTTCACAGATAGCGAAACTAAGAGTCAAATAACTATCCCTGGCTCATAATTAGAAGAAGCAGCTCAGCTGGGGTTTGAATTCCGGCAATTTGTTCCAGAGCCCATTCTCTTGGCAACTATAACCTAACATCTGCCTTTCTAGTGTTTGCTTGGGGCTACTAGGGAAGAGAGGAAATTTCCTTCTACCCCCTTGGGTTCTTTTCCAGCTGGTCAAGTACTTAAATCAATATCAGACAAATTAGTAGGAAAAAAGAAATAATGGAGAATCTGCATAGAGGGGAGGATTCCAAAGACAATAAGGCAAAATAGATGTAGATATTCTGAGTTAAGGAATGGGACAGGGGCCTGGGGATTTAAGGAGAGAGAACAGGGACTCATGATGAGGAGAGGTTGCGTCACATGACCAAGAGCAGAAATTCTGTAATTAGATGTTTGCTCTGCTAGAGATAGATTTCTCTAACAGAGAGGTTATTTCTGGAAATAACCCTTATTCTAGGTACAACCCAAATATACATTCTTTTAGCTAGTAGGGGGAGTGGTAGTACTGCAGGGTTTTAACTGATCTTAGGTCAAAATAATCTGATGCCAAAGTGTCACCTCGTGGGAAGATCTGGGGATACCTATCTTTCTACCTCAATGATTCTGTGAATAAAGAAGCAAGTGAACCCAGATTGAGGGCTCTTGACATACAAAACCTAGAATTCAGTTTGGGGGACTCACTTTATGTCCTCTCTTAATAGTAAGGATTCTTCGCTTATAAAGTAACACACCTATTGTATTCAGAAAATTTCTATTCTATTCTATTTTTATCATTCCACTGGCTCCACTCTACATTAGCCTCAGGAACATAACAGGCACAAACATTCAGACCTTCCTTCTACCTACCAAAGGAGTGTCACTGGGTCTCAGTAAAAGGGAAATGGTTTCCTGGGGCTCTTAGGCTCAGGTCTTCCTGTCTCTGCCCTGATTGCTTCCAATCCCATCAACAACTTCCCTCCCTTTAACTATCATTAGCTGTTGTAGCCTAATTTTATTGCTGAGTCAGACTGTCAGTCTTAATTGCCCATATCCTCCTCCAGCTGTGTCTCTTCCTCACAGGAGGGAAAAATCTGTTAGGGCTTGGTGCCTGCCCACCAGCCTGGATCAGAAGTCCAGGGTGGCAGTGTGAGCTACTTAGAGGACCTCCTGCAACCTCTGATCCCTCAAGTTCCCTATTTTCCTATGGCATCCTGGAGGAAGATGAGGGTTTTATTTAAGAACTGAGCCTGCCAGTCACCTTCACTTTGCCCCCCTTTATGGGCTGCCAATGCTGCACCCACTTCCTCTTTTATCCCTTCAGACTCATTGTTACTGTTCCCCAACACAGTTACCTGCCCTGTTGTTACCCCATGGAAGGTCTCTTTTGCATTCTGGATTCCAGCGAGTAAGAGCCTAGACAGGAGAACTGTGGCAGGTCAGGCCATCTCTTCCTGCCACCCCATGTCAGATCTCCTCAGTTGGAGGAGAGCTCAGAGTTCTTTTCAGGGGGCCCCTGCACTCAGAATTGCTCTGAGTTCTTTTTAGCATCCCCCTCTTTAACCTAGTGTGAGTACCCCCCAAGGCAAGAATAGTTTGTTACTCATCTTTTAATATGTCCCTGATGCTGGCATACAGGAAATATTGAGCAAGTGTTTATTTGAATTGCATCTAAATTAGCATTGGCAGGAGGGAGTAGAATCTGTGGAGGGCACACCTAGATAGATTGAATTATTGGTTCCATTGCATTACTGCTCCTGGTATCCATTTCTTTGCCTTCATGTGACATTGTAATTACTCTCATAAAAGAAGGGGTGCGCTCCTCTCTATTGATCTTGGTCTATTACCTGCTATGGTCAGTAGAAAGTGGTTATGTTTAATAGTTTGTGCAGTTTTCTTTCTTTATTTTTAAAAAGATTTATTTATTTATGCATACAGAATTGGGGTACAGGCCAGAGGTGCAGGTGTGGTGAGAGGTTTCATCAGAGACAGACTGGGGAGCAGAACAGGCAGATCAATGAAGTTCATTCCTGAGGGAAGTAGTGGGTGAAACAGGAGAGGTCTGCCGCACCATGTGGGTCACCCCCTGGACAGGGATTGAACTCTCACTGAAGCCGTCAGGCTCGCCTTAGCTTCGCAGTGCAGCACTCCAACCCGCTGCCCCACCAGGGAGGACCCAATGCTGTCTTTTTCAACCCTTGGGGGAGCATCCTAATTTGAGTGGCATCTACTTCCTGCTGTGACACTGAAAGTTCCAGTTCCTCCACCCCTTTGCCAGCAAAGCTCAAACTATGACACTGGATACCAATTGTCCCCTCTTTGTTTTCCATTTGCTATTCAACATTCAACAGAAACCCTTATCTTAGAAATCAATAATGATATTTTATTCTTTTTATGGATTAATTTGTTTTTAACTTTCTATGTGAAAAGACTTTAAAAGATATATACAAGTAGAGACATTAGACCCTTAGTGCCCATGGCACAGATTTAAACATCACTATCATGTTGCCAATATTATGTCATCTCTTTCTCGCCTGTTTTTATTTCCCCACTAAGCCTAATCAACCTTTGCATTCCCAGAGGGAATCCAGAGTTCCTGGCTTAGGTCTGATTGTCTGTTATCTCTCTGCAGCATTTCTGCTACTGCTTACCCTCCTTCTCTGTACTGGGCTTCCTTCTGTCTCCAGTCAGTATACCTTTTGGCTGGCTCTTAAAAAATCAGTATTCCCGGGCCCTTCCTGATGGCGCAGCCAGTTAAAGCACAGCACTAAGAAGCTAAAGCCACTTCCGCATTAGTTTGATCCCCGCCAGAGAGCTGACCCACATGGCGCAGCAGACATCTCCTGACCCGCCCGCCGCTTCTCTCAGCAGTGTACTTAATCCATCTGCCCATTCTGCTCCCCACTCTCACCACCCTTGCACGTCTGGCCTGTACCCCAGTTCTGTATGCACAAATAAATAAATCTTTAAAAAAAAGTCAGTATTCCCTAGGGTCTTTTCCATTACCTGTTTTCCTCTGGCTGTGCTCTCTACCTGGTAGTCTCATCCATTCCCATGACAATCTCTGAGCCTGCTCCATGCTTGGGCTGTACATTTGTCTCCCACCAAAGTATCTTTGCTTGAATATCCTCACATATTTCACAGTGAGCATGTTCAGCCTAAACCATACTCAGTGATCTCTCCTTGAGCCTGTCTTCTCCACCTCTTCTGTGTTCCCTATCTCATTCAGACCGTCTCTAGTGCCTTGTCTCATAATTAGACCCTATTCCTCTCTCTGAGCCTGACCTGACTCTTCCTTCCATGAATGTTCTTACTATTTTTTTTCCTTTTCTGTTTCTATTTTCTGTCTCCTTGGTTTAGATCTTTTCCTTCTCTAATTTGGCTCAATTTGGTGTTAGTATTACATCTGTTGAGTTGTTCCTCTCCCAAGTGCTAGGAGAGCATCCATCTTATGCTAATTCAGACCACATATTTCTCTAATGATTCCACTCAAAATATGCCCTAAACATGTTGGTATGATATTGAGGCCTCCTTATTACCTTGCCTTTTAATCTCATTGTCCTCCATGTTCTTTGTTTTCTAAATATATGACACCTATTACTTCTCCCCAGCTCCCCCCTCATCCCCAATATGCCACATACTTTTGGCTCACCTTTGTTTATGCATATCACTACATTTTAAAAAAAGATAGTTTGGCCCTCCCTGGTGGCGCAGTGGGTTAAAGCACAGCACTGAGAAGCTAAAGCCACTTCCGCATGAATTCCATACCTGCCTGCCCCAGAGGTGACCACATGGCGTGGCAGACCTGACCCACCCGCTGCTCCCCTCAGCAGTGTATTTCATCGATATGCCTGTTCTGCTCCCCACTCTGTCTCTGGTGAATCCTCTCACCCTCCGCATCTCTGGCCTGTACCCCAGTTCTGTATGAATGAATAAATAAATCTTTAAAAAAAAAAAAGATATTTAAAAAAATACGAAGCTCTGTTTCTCAAATGTCAATTTTAATGTAAAGTGTGTCCCTTCCATAGTTTTTGACTCTCCTTTGCCCTTCTGAGCATCTAAATTTGTTGTTTCTGCCAAGTGAAATAGTGAATATGGTATTTTAATTTTTTCAGCTGTCTCATTTGAGTTTCTTTTTGCAAAAGGGGCCCATTTGCCATGGCCATGGGTATTGTCTCCATAGAAATATTGGCACTGTAAAGTTTCTTACTCGTCTATAGGACTTTGAATGCTCCCAAGGCGGGAATGGTGTGCTATTCATCTTTTTATATATCCCTCGTGCTGGCATCTAGGAAGTACTCAGTAAGTGTTTATTTGAATTGCATCTAAATTAGCATTGGGACCAGGAAGTAAGATCTGGAGAGGGCACAAATGTTGCCAGCCAATTGCAAAGAAAGCTGCCAAACTTATAATCTATGAGCTGAGAGACTGGGGTCACCCCATTCCCTGCAGCGAGGGCCTCCAAGCCTGTCAGATGTCGGTTGCACTTGCAAAGCTAGGAGTTCAGGTGGAAGGTTGGATTTTTCTTCATTAAACTTGTCATTCCCAAAGGTGGGGCTCTGACAGGAACCCAGTGAGATGTCAAGCTGAGACAGCTGTTGCCAAGCCTGGTGGAGGCATTTCAGGCAGTCAGGGGTACAGCTGCTGCCTCAGAATTCATGTGCAACATCCTTTTCTTCTATAAGGAGGTGAAATTTCTTAACAAATAAACTGCTATACTGCAGCAGTGAGGAGATGATAGAGACAGAACTGGATCTGAGAAAGTTCCCATGAATGAGTCTCAATTCTTTTTAATAGCTGTGTGACTTTGAGCAAGTCATGTTACCCCTTTGAGCCTCATTTTCTTCACTCATAATACTGGTTGCTATAAAGACTGAATGAGATAATGTATTTGAACAGTTTTATAAGCTGTAGATCACTGCTCAAATATTAGGTAAAATTAGACTATGCTAAAATTATGTTTAGTCTTCATTACATACAGACACAGACATCACACACACACACACACACACACACACACACACACATACACTCCACTATGCATCCTACTCTTCTGTTTCTTTAGTAAAACCATGACTGATACAGAACAGAAAAAAATATTGGCAGACAGAAAGAAAAGGAAAAATACCAGATGGTTTTACACAGGAGAATAAAGGACCAGGGGAGAAAGTAATAATAATAATAATGAACAACTATTAACCAGAGACATTTTAGGGGGGTAGAAAGGGTAGTGGACATGCACAGGACTATGGTGATGGCACACAGGTGATTTGGTGATGGGAAGCCCATGGGGATTATAACTGAGATGAAAAAAATGCACAAGATGATGTAAAAAGAAACATA
>NW_004567107.1:20770902-20777507 GCF_000260355.1 Condylura cristata
ATATGTATGTTTAAAACAAACAAAAAAATATTGGCAGATAGTGGCCGAGTCTTCCCAAGTTTAGCAAAAAACATAAAAGTCACAGATTCAAGAGCCTCAATAATGCCCTGCTAGGATAAATAAAAAGAAAACCATGCCCAACAGTGCTGGAAATCAAAGATAAAGAAGCACCTTAGCAACTCAGATTGATGAGATGCATGGAAGAGAATAAGATTTGTATTATATTCTGAATTGTTCTGTGGGAGAACTTAGAGTGTCTAGAGAGACAATAGAATTACTAAGATTTTGATCTAATGAAAATATCAAGTTGGAGAGGTAGTTGAATTTGGAGGTAGATTCAAGTTGCTTGAAATAGAGACAAATGTGATTTACATAGTGAGAGTATAAAGAAAGAAACATGTGCTTTGATCAAGAGTAAGAACTGGGGGTTCTCCTTGGTTGCACAAGGGGTTAAGTCTCAGTACTACAAAGCTTTCTGCAGCCACTGCAGCATGAGTTTGATTCCCTGGCCAGGGTGGTGACCCAGACCTCTCCTGTCTCTCCTGCTATTCCCTTCAGCAGTGTATTTCAGTAGATCCACCTGTTCTGCTCCCCACTCTATCTCTGGTGAATCCTCTCACACCCCTCACCTCTGGCTGTTACTCCAGTTCTTGTATGCATGAATAAATACATCTTTTAAAAAATAGTAAAAACTGGCACTAAGTGCTGAGATCTAATGCACCTCCTGATACTATCCAGAACTTAACCTACCTACTTAGTCATAGAGAGCTGGACTTCCCTGACCCCATGCCACCCTAAGACTGCCTTTGCAGCAAAAGTTGAGGAAAAATGCATTTCTAATGATCCTCTAGTTCAAGGAGAACAGAAATAGTGCTGAACCAAGTATGTACAAAGATTTATTGTAAGGAATTGGTTTGCATGAACATGTCAAGTTAGAAGAGTCTGGAATCTGCAGGGCACACAGTCAGGGAGGGCAGGTTAGAAACCTCAGGGCAGGAACAGATACTGCTGTACACAAATGGAAATCTTGTTCCTCAGGGAAACCTCAGATGTTTTTTATAATTACATATTTTATATCACATTTTTTTTTCTTTTTGTACAATGCATGCTTTCTCTTCTCAGGTGTTGTCCCCATAAAATTCCCACCACCAATTCACACCTGAACCATGAAGATAGTCCCTTGTGTTCTTCCCTCCCCTGTTTTGATATAATTAAAAAAAAAAAAAAAAACAGGTGAGAGGGTGTTGCAAACCAACCGAGGGGTGCGCTGACCACTATGTGTAAGAGCCCTGGAGACACGAGAAAGAAACTGAAGCAGGAGAATTGAGGTCTGAAGACCGAAGTCTATTTATTAGGACTGTCTATGGGTATATATAGGGTCTGTAGGTGCAGGGAAATACAGGAAATGTGCCCAATGCAAAGGGTGGGGTGCATGTTTGTCCTGGACCTGGGGCTTCTTGTAGCTTCTACTTGATACAAAGTAGTGGGCGGCAGCTATTTGCAGGACAGTGTACTGTGCTCTGCTGACTTGTTTGTTGGCCTTACTGGGGAGTGTGCTCACCCATGCACAATATTAGCCAGGGCGGACAGGTGCACTGGAGGTCCTGCAGAGCTAGTCACAAGAGGGGTCAGCTGTTTTTTTTTAAATTGTGTTTTATATAGATAGATGTATTTTATATTTCAAAGATGTATTTATTTATGCATACAGAACTGGGGTACAGGCCAGAGGTGCAGAGGCAGTGAGAGGATTCGCCAGAGACAGAGTGGGGAGCAGAATAGGCAGATTGATGAAGTACATTGCTGAGGGGAGCAGTGAGTGAGACAGGAAAGGTCTGCTGCGCCATGTGGGTGACCTCCGTGGCTGAGGATTGAATACGTGCTGAAGCAGCTGCAGCTAGCTTTACAGTGCTGCAATCTTTTCCATTGCACCACCAGGGAGGGCCCCATATATGTATATATTTGAAATTGAGGTAACATTGGTGGCAGTTCTGTATATGATCCAGGGGCATAAGTTTACTCTTCTTTGGATGTATGTCACCATATTGCTCCCACCCCCAAAGTAGCAATAACCCACCACAGTTCATGGGGGCCCCTTCCTCCTTTATTTTACCTTCCCCAGTTGGTAGCTCCCATTATGTAGTCAGAATTGTAGGGTTTATTTTGTTTTAGTTTTCTCTGCTCCTTAGTTTTGGTGCTTTATATTCCACATGAATGAAATTAGCAGGCATTTGTTGTTCTCTGCTCTTAAGGCCTTTCAGTCGATCAGAGAAGATTCTCTCAAATGCTGCAGGATAATCTCCCTGAATAGTCAGTTGATTATAAATGTTTATTACATCAAAAGAGAACTTCACAGCAACACCTAGATTAGAGTTTGGTTGAATAGCTGGGTACCACAGTCTAGCTAACTTGACATGTTAAACTCATCCCTGCTTACCTGCTTTTCTTCCTCATTTTCTGGAACTCAAATTGCATACATACTGGAACCACTGACATTGCCTAACAGATTTCAATGCCTCTGTTCTGCCATCTCAGATTTACTGTTGAGCTTAACTAGTGAATATTTCATTACAGATATTGTACTTTTCAATTTTGACTTTACATTTGGTCCTTTTTTATGGATTCCATATGTCTATTGAGATTCCCTATGTTCAATTTTAATGAGCATATTTTATTTTATTTCTCAAGCATATGTTCCTTTATAGTCATGTGTTGCTCAACAAGAGGAACATGTTCTGAGGAATGTGTTAGGGGATTCTATGGTTTTCTGGACATCATAGGGTGTGATTATACATACCCAGATGGTGTACCTTACTATTACTAGACTACTATTAGATTCTATACTATAGGCTATTGGAAGGATGGCCCTTATCTAGTTAAACTTTGGAAAAAAGCATGAAGCGATGCATGACGGTACTGAGAAGCTAAAGCCACTTCCGCATGAGTTCGATTCCCGCCTGCCCCGGAGGAGACCACGTGGTGTGGCAGACCTCTCCTGACCCGCCCACTGCTCCCCACAGCAATGTACTTCATTGATCTGCCTGTCCTGCTCCCCACTGTCTCTGGTGAAGCCTCTCGCTGCCCCTGCACCTCTGGCCTGTACCCCAGTTCTGTATGCATAAATAAATAAATCTTTAAAAAGAAAAATCAGAGATTTAAAGCTTTTTCAACAAAATTTAATTTTTATTTTATTTCTTTAATTTTTTCAAAGATTTATTTATTTATGCAT
Source organism: Condylura cristata (assembly GCF_000260355.1). Classification (NCBI taxonomy): domain Eukaryota; kingdom Metazoa; phylum Chordata; class Mammalia; order Eulipotyphla; family Talpidae; genus Condylura; species Condylura cristata. The sequence continues at coordinate 20,774,129 of NW_004567107.1, forward strand.
ACAGAACTGGGGTACAGGCCAGAGGTGCAGGGGCTATGAGAGGATTCACCAGAAAAAGAGTGTGGACCAGAACAGGAAGATCGATGAAGTACACTGCTGAGGGGAGCCCTTGGTGGGTCAGGAGAGGTCTGCTGTGCCATGTGAGTCACCTCCAGGGCCAGGGATTGAACTGGCACTGAAGTGGCTGCTGCTAGCTTGCATTGTGCCCATTGTACCACCAGGGAGGGTTTAATAGTATGTTATTTATAATACTTTCTAAAAATTAAAAAAAATCATCATATATAAAATACCAAATTCAAATGCATGTGTAGCTTAAAGGATGGCAATGAAATAAACTCTCATATAGTAACCATTCAGATTAAAAAACACGATGTTAATAATTTGAAGTCCTATGCATGTTTTTACACTTATGTCCTCCTTTTTATATGTAAACTTCAAAATACAAAAAAAATGTATTGTGCAAAAGTATAAAAAATGTACAAAATGATGAATGCCAAATTGAAGGTATGGTTACCTCTGAGAAGAAAGGGGAATAAGATTGAAGAGGGGTTCATGGGGGGCTCAGTTACATTTGTAATTGGGCAAATGTTAAAATCTAGTTAGGTGTTTGTGGAATCATTCTCAGAAGGCAAAAAGGCAAAATAGTAAAATGAGTTGAATTCATAGGTTTGGGTCAAAAATTGTTTAGATTCAACGTAGGCTGCATCAACTAACTGTTAAGAATTGCACAAGTAACCTAGCCTCTCTGCAGCTCAGTTTTCTCATCTGTGAAATGGAGATCATACTATTTACATTACAGTATTGTGAGAATTGCATTAATTAGTTTTTGGAAAGCACTGGAAAAATGTTTGGTATACAATAAATATACAATTAGTGTTAGTTATTATTAAATAGTGGTAGTAAATTTTACATATTTCACAGACCTGTCTTAGAAAGTACACATACATCGAAAGTACATATTTACACCAAAACCCTAAACTATACAGTCATACAGTTATTTGTTTGAAACTCTTGGGATAGATATGCTTCACAATTCAGAATTTCCCCCTGTATATTAAATAGTCTCATATATAGCTAGTAGAGTCTAGGCAGCTACCTCCTAAATCAAACATATCACTATTTCTCAATGAAAATTATGCATAATCTCTACATGAGATAAGGAAAGATTCTAAAAAACTTCATGTCTGTCAAGTAAATTTTAATAACAGGTCAACTTGTTGCAAACCTTCCCCAAACTTTCAGTTTTCAAAATGTTTTGCAACCTGTAATTAAATATAAGAGACTATGACTTGTACTATAATATATCCATGTTTTAAGTAATTTAAATGAATGATTAAGGCATATACAGTAATATTACCATGTTACAGTACTTGGCAATTGAGCAGACAATACATTATTTTTAAAGATTTACTTAGTTATGCATACAGAACTGAGGTACAGGCCAGAGGCTCAGGGGCGGCGAGAGGCTTCACCAGAGACAGAGTGGGGAGCAGAACAGGCAGATGGACTAAGCACACTGCTGAGAGGAGCAGTGGGCGGGTCAGGAGAGGTCTGCCACGCCATGCGGTTACCTCCGGGGCAGGCGGGAATCGAACTCATGCGGAAGTGGCTTTAGCTTCTCAGTGTTGTGCTTTAACCTGCTGCACCACCAGGGAAGGCCCACAATACATTTTATATTATATACAATTACATTATGCTACATTTATAAAAAAAGAACTCCATATTTTAATACATATATATGATAAATGCTTTTAGAGGTGCTAGGAAGGATACCTGCCAAACTGATAAGAGTGGTCACTTCGGGCCTCTCAGGTGTCCAATGGATTAAATATCAGTGCAACTGCTGTGAAAGGCCACTGTCATGGCTTGAGTTCAATCCCTGTCAGGGAGCTGACCCACATGGCACAGCAGGGCTCTCCTGTTTTGCCTGCTGATCCCTTCTGCAGTATATTTCAGTAGATCTGCCTGTTCTACTCCCCACTCTGTATCTGGTGAATCCTCTCATTCCCCTACTTTTGGCTTGTACCCCAGTTCTTCTACACAAAAATAAATAAAATATTTTATTAAAAGTGGTCACTTCTAGGGGTTGGGTGGGAAAGGAAACATAGGGGGCTTCTATGTTTTTCTCTATATAATTCTGTATTTTTCGAGTCTTTTATGAAAAATAGTTCACCTACATTTGAGTAATAAAAATAGAGAAACTGCTTGGAAATGTAAATTGAAGGTGCTATAAATTGAAGGAAATGTAAATTGAAAATGTACCATGAAGGAGCTGAGAAGTTTGTACTTAAATCAATGAATATAGGAGTGATGGATGATAGAAGTTTTTGAGCACAGTTGTAACTGTGGGCTCAGGAGAGAAGTAAGTTGGAACTATAAGGTTTGGATTTAAGTAGGGAAAGGGAGATACCCCAGGATTAATTTGTGAAAAATGCCCACTAGAGTTCCAGCTTTAGGATCAGAACAGTAATATTCTGGGTTATTGTTTCCTGCATTTGTGGCTCATGAAGTAACCCAGAGATGATCTGTGGCAACAATAGAAATGATCCTAATGGGCTTCAGAGACTCTCCTGGAGACCTTTAATGTTTCTGTGTCAAAGAAAGTAAAAAGGAGAGAATTTCCTTAAGGAGCTAACCAACAGAGTCAAGTGGCTCTTCCATTTGTGTCTCTGCCCAATCTATTCTCCAAACAGGAGCAGAAACAATTTTTTTTTAAAGATTTATTTATTTATGCATACAGAACTGTGTTGCAAACCCCCTGAGGGGTGTGCTGACCGCTAAGTTCGCTACCCCCCGAACGCAGGAGACTCAGAGACGCAAAAGAAACTGAAGCAGGAGCCTGGGGTCTGAAGTCCAAAGTCTGTTTATTAGGACAGCCCATGGGTATATATAGGGTCCGTAGGTGCAAGGAAAAACATGAAATGTGCCCAGAAAATGTGCCCGATGCAGGGGGTGGGGTGCATGTTTGTACCGGACCTAGGGGCTTCTTGTAGCTTCTGCTAGATACAAAATAGTGGGCTGCAGCTATTTGCAGGACAGAGTGCGCTGTGCTTTGCTGGCTTGTTTGTTGGCCTTACTGGGGAGTGTGCTCACCCACGCACAACATTAGCCAGGGCAGACAGGTGCACTTGAGGTCCTGCAGAGTAAGCCACAGAACTGGGGTACAGATGTGGTGAGAGGATTCATCAGAGTGGGGAGCAGAAAAGGCAGATTGATGAAGTACACTGCTGAGAGGAGCAGCGGGAGGGTCAGGAGAAGTCTGCCACACCATATGGATCACCTCCCTGGCGGGGACTGAACTCATGCTGACGTGGCTTTAGCTTCTTAGTGCTGTGCTTTAACCTGCTACACCACCAGCCAGGGCCCAGAAACAATCTTT
>NW_004567107.1:20779207-20846293 GCF_000260355.1 Condylura cristata
TTGTAGAGGTCTTTTACCTCCTTTGTTAGGTTGACTCCCAGGTATTTGATTCTTTTTGTTTTAATTGAAAAGGGGATGGTTTTTTTTATCTCTGTTTCTTCTGCTTGGTTGTTTGTGTATAAGAAAGCCCCAGAAACAATCTTTTAAATGCACAAAACTTCACTGGTTTTCCCAGGATCTTCCTAAGTGGAATCGAGTGAGAAAGAAGTCTCAGTTCCTTTCTGGGAGTTTTGCATGCCCTGAGGTCATATTTTCCCTCTTTTGCAGGGTTAGGAGAAGCTGGCCTGAAAAAAGAGATGCTCATAAAAAATTGAATAGCAAAGAGAAAAAAAAACAAAAACAAAAACAGAGACTAACAGTATTTAAGTATCTAGATTCATTTTCACTCTGGTGTGCCGTCGCTCTCTTTTTCTTTCTCTTTTAAATTTCATAATCATAAACTTAACGCTGCAGTCCACTTGGAAGGGATTAAGGAACATATGGAACTCAGAGAACTATAGGGAGAGCATAAAGATGATAGGCTATTTTGAGCATATGGGGATAAAGGGTGCTCTCTTGGTCTGCTGGTGCAGATAAAACACAAGTGAGTATTAAATTTGTCCTCAGCCAGCATTGGTGATCTTCTTATTGGTCTTGACATCCCTGGATCCAAAGCACTCCATGGTTTCCTCAATCTTCACACCCTCTTTTACCTTCCCAAAGACCACATGCCTGCCATCCAGCCACACAGGTTTGGCAGTGCAGATGAAAAAACCGGCCGTTGTTTATGCTGTACCCCACACTTGCTGTGAATTAGATACAGGGGACCTGTATGCTTCTCGATGAAGTTCTCACCATCAAATTTCTCCCCATGTATGAACCTGACACCAGTGTCACTATGGTGTGTGAAGTCCCCACCCAGGCACACAAGTCTTGGAATAATCCTGCAAGAACACGTTTTAAGCTAAACCATTTTTTCTCAGGGATCAGAGCATGAAAGTTTTCTGCTGTCTTTGGAACTTTGTCTGCAAACAGCTTGAAAGAGAGTAGGCATAAGGGACAGCCATCTATAGCCATATTAAAGAAAACAGAGGTGTTCTCTATGGCTGCATGACTCGGGGTTTGGCAGGGCGGGCATCTGCAGACCTGCCGAACCTCTTTTTGACTTTGGTCACGACATTTTTAACCTTGTTAGCTGTAGTTGATTTCTATCTTTTGGAGTCCAAAGAATTCTGAGAAATACACTTACTCTCCCTGAATTCCCTAGAAATTTTAATTGGGCTCAAGTTTTATCTGTGTTAGCTCCACATTTTTGATTGTTCTGGCTAGGTTTGTGAGGATTTATGGCTTCTTAAGTCTCTGTCTTTGCCTTATACAAACAAAAGGATGCTACATGGTTGAAGGTGGAAGTAGTGGGAGGTGACTCAAGGAGTCACTACATTAAAAAAAAATCACTAGCTGAGAGTTTATTGGGGGAATCTAACTATATAAACTCACTTATAAAAATTAGAGAAGTTTTCGATTCTTGGAGTTGTGGGAATTCTTTCTTTCCCCCACAGTTAACATATAGTTTTTGGTATTTATCTTATTTATTGTTGCTTGCTGTATGATATCATGATGCTAAAATGTTAAATGCTCCTAAAAACAACTGAATATGTTGGCTATGTTTGTGAGCAGGTGTTAACAATATGTCACAGATCCCAAGTTCCCACAAGAAGGTTAAATAATAAGATAAGATTCTCAAAGAAAAGTAGTAGTAGGATCGAGGTGGAGATTGTTCAAATTTATAGATGTTTCTCTCTGTGTGTGAGAGTATCTTGAATTTAGAGTTAGGGTTAATTGTTTAAATTGTCAATCCTTTGATATCAGAGAATATCACAAAATGGATAACATTTTTATGATTCTGAGCACCAGAGTGACTTTAGTCTCTTTAATCACTCAGAGAGCCTCCAGAGGTGACAACGATGAAGGGGAAAGGAAATCCCAGAATTGGTAATATTATTAATCTTTGTGTACAACGATCTTGTGCAGTAATCTGTCAAAAACAGTATCTGTAGCTTTTATTGACTTCCTGTTGGTCTGTGACTCTTAGCACTAGGTTCTCAATATTAGATACTATACTATTGATGATTCTACAAAATCTGCATTCACTGCCCCTTCAGAATTTAGGAATGATAGAAATAGTCTTATATTCTAATGATCGGAAACTGTAGATGAAAATGAATGCCTGCCCTCCCAGAACAGGAGGTTAAGAGTCCTCCTGGGTGCTAATGATGTGGTTTTAATGTCACAGCACAAGTGTGGCCTCAGTAATTGGTTCTGAGTGTTTAACACTGTCAATCCTTTTGATACAAAGTATTCCAAAGCCCATGTCATTGCCATAGGTAGACATTTCCCCAAACTCAATTACTTAAATACATAAGGAAAAAACAAAACAAAACAAAACACAAAAACAATCACAATAGAACAGAACCTAAATCTGTATAACATTATTAATTATCATTATTATATTACATTATTAATACCACCATTTGGTTTTCCTGAGATTAATTCATTCTGGCAAGTCCATTGGGAGAACTGATATATTATTGAGAGTTTTAAATAACCATTGGAGTTACTGTTAACATCTGCTTTGGGTATTTTTCAGTTTATAATATCCATACCTTGTGGAATATAACTTTGTGTGGAGCGATACAACTCACATCCTGAAGAAAATGTATTTTTCTTTTTAAAAAAAATAATATAATAGTTTATTTTTACATCATTTTTTGCCTTTTTCCCATTTCAGTTGTAATCCCTGTGGGCTTCCCATCACCAAATCACCCATGTGCCTTCACCATAGTCCAGTGCACTTCCCTCCACTCACCGTTTCTGATCCCATTCCCCATACCACTCCCATAAAATGTCTGTGGTATATAGTTGTTCATTATTATTATTATTTTCTCCCCTGGTCCTTTATACTCCTGCTATGAGTGAAACCATCCAGCATTTTTCCTTTTCTTTCTGGCTTATTTCAGTAAGCATGATCTTTTCCAGCTCCATCCATGTTGCTGCAAAAAGCATGTGTTTATTTGTTTTGGTTGCTGAGTACTATTCCATTGTGTACTTATACCACATCTTTTTAATCCAGTCATCTACTTTTGGACATTTAGGTTGTTTCCATGTCTTTCCAGTTGTAAATAAAGCAGCAATAAACATGGGGGTGCAGGTATCTTTTTGAATCAGTGCTTTTGTATCTTTTGGGTAGATACCTAGGAGTGGGATTGCTTGGTCATATGGAAGTTCCATTTTTAGCAGTCTGAGAAATCTCCAGTCTTCCATAGTGGTTGTATTAGTCTGCATTCCCACCAGCAGTGCAGGAGACTTCCTTTTTCTCCATATCCTCACCCACATTTGTTGTTGCTAGTTGTTTTAAGATGTGTTGTACCCACTGGTGTGAGGTGGTATCTCATGGTGGTTTTAATTTGCATCTCCCTTCTTACAAGTGATATTGCACATATAGAAAATGTAATTTTCTTTTTAACCTTTATTGTTAGTAATTTTATGTTTGTGGAGAAGAGGTAAATTTTGATTCAGATAGAGAAACTGACTAGGTATCTTAAATTTTAAAATAGGGAAGTAACATTACTAGCTGTATAAGTATGTTCTCATATAGCACAAGTGTTTGGTAGAGATGGTTCTCTCTGACTTGTGAGACTATACACATCTCATCTCACATCCATGCCAGGGATGTCAAGATGATAGTTCGAAATTGTAAAAGTATTTACAACAGTGGTTTTCAATGAGGGTGATTTTGCCCCCTGGGGGCAAATTTTAAGACATAATTTGTTGTCATATCTGCGGGGTTACTACTGACATCTAGTGGGTAAGAGCTGAGGATGCTGCTTAGTAGTCTGCAATGTAAAGAATAATCTCTCTGTAACAAAGAAATACCTACTCCAAGCATCAGTAATGCTGAGGCTAAGAAACCCTGATTTATATCAAAGAAATTGGCAAATATCAAGCCTCAACTCTGTTTTTGTAGTGCAAGTTTACTAGTCATTGATACTTAAATCAAAACCCCCTTTTTTTTTTTAAAGACTAATTTGTTTATTCCATAGAAGAACTGGGGTGTAGGCCAGAGGTGTGAAGGTCAGGGTAAGGGGGGGGGCAGAGTGAGAAGATTCACCAGAGACAGAGTGAGGAGCAGAACAGGTGGATTTACTAAAACATACTGCTAAGAAAAAAAAAAATACTGCTAAGGGGAGCAGTGGGTAAGACAGGAAAGGTCTGATGGGTCATATATGGGTTAGCTCCCTGATCAGGGATGAACGGCATAGCAGTGGTAGCTCTGAGACCTAACCCCCCAGACTACCAGAGAGGCCCTGAAATGAATTCTTACATTTTCATCACAAACAATCTCTAACCCTTAACAGAAGTGTACTAAGAGAAGTGATTTGTAGATAGGAGAAAGCCCTGTTCTCTTCTAGGTAATTTGTATAGAGCAAGGCCTGGCAAACTTTTTCTATCAAGGGCAGAAAGTAATATTTTAGGCTTTGTGACCACATGGTTTTTGTTGCAATTACTTATTTCTGACATTACACCGTGAAACCATTTGTAGATAATATCTAATACAATGAACATGACTATGCTCCAATAAAACTTTATTTACAAAGGAAGTTAGTAGCTTGCTGACCTCAGATTGAGACTGTTAACTTAACCCCACTTCAGACCTGCCTTTACTAAAACCTAATTCTGAAACCAAACCACTAGTTTTCATTAATTTTTAAGAAATTACCAGGTTATCTTTGCTGCAATATTTTGTACAAAAAGAAGTCAGTGAGAACGTTTTCCACAGGGTCACTCAGTGCTTTAGTCTTAAGGTACCACAGGGAAATTTTTTTTAAATGCTTGGCTCCCCACTCTAGAACTGGATATGTTTAGTTTTTTTTTTTTTTTTCCTTTTCTGATATTACTTTGTATACTAGGAAACACAATACTGTTTGATATTTACCTGCACTAGTATTTCTAACTTACCCAATAAGAATTAGCTCTTAGTGCTGTAGATAAGAGCTTTTAAAACTTTATGTATATATGGGTCACCTGGGAATCTTATTAAGAGACAAAATTTGATCCAATTGTTCTGGGGTAGAGCTGAAATTCTGCATTTTTGAAAAGTTCCCAGGTAATATTGATGCTTTTGGGCCACAACTTAAGTAGACGATTCTAGAATATAAATATTTTGGTAACAAATTCTCCCTGGTAATCTTAATACTGAATTGTACTTCAATTACATTTTTTCCTTATAAGTTTCATGCTTGTGTTCTGCTTTTTTCCATGGTTTTGTTTTCTGCTTTAATCTATAATTTGAAATTACATCAGGTATGTCATGCTTTAACTCCCTTAAATACTCTAGAGGAGATGATGTGGGAGATAGAAGTGAATCCAAGGTGGATAACTCGAATGGACACTTAACAATTGTGAAATGTTTAGTCTGATATTACTGACTAGTTGTGTAACTAATCCTCAATGTAAGAACTAAACAGATAATTTTATTCTGCAGGTCAGGAGTTTGCTATGCTTTTACATTTAATTATATTACAGTTGAAATTAGGGAACATCCGTTTTACCATAAATCTATTTAAGCTTTAAAAACAAACAAAAAGCCCCTCCCTTTTCAGCTGTAGTTGCTTTTCTAGGTCAATATATGTAAAAAGATCTCAGGATACAGGGGCTTAGATTTGTGTTTCTAATCAGGTCTATGAGAAAATACCATGCAGAGTGAAGTTTAAATGCCACTGTTCCTTCAAAGTGGACTTAGATGGTTGACTTAATGACCAATGAGAACCTAAAGGCATCCAGGAACCAAAGAGATTCTCCCACCTGCTCAGAGCCCGTCCTACTTCCGGTGCTGACTCCGCCCCCAGCCCGCCTTGCAAAGCATTATGGGAGCCCCTTCAGTTAGACGAGGCTCTGGACAAGAACTACCTCAGGAGACCTGAGTGACTGGATTTAAGTGAACTTTTAAAACGTCCACTTTTTCCATTTGGTACTTGGAAATGAACAGTTTGCATACCCGTTTTCACATGGGGTCTCAAAGATTAATGACAAGTTACGCCAATTCACTGGAAGGAGATTCCGGTATCAACTTTTTCTGCTCCTCACTGAGTGGAACGTTAGAATACCAAACGTGGCGTGCCATTTGTCTTACTGCTGTGTCCCCGGGAAACCCTTAGCAAGGGCAAGTCGTGGCAAAGGCTCGGGAGGACTGTGTTGAGTAGCGATGGCTCTCGCCGCTGCCTGTGAAGTGTCAGCCACCGGCTGAACCATGCTCTTGGCCTTTGACTTTTCTGCAGCGTCTCCTGGAATTGTGAGCAAAAGCAGAGAGAAAACAGCCGCCGTTCACCAAATTGTAGGATCTGGCGTGTCTGCGGCTGTCAGGCGACGGTCTGGTGTCCAGGTGGCAGAAGGCCCCTCTCTCTGCTCTCAGAGCCTGGTAAGAATGTTAAATTTCCTTTGTCACTAGGTGGCAGAATATAATTAAGATGTCAGAATTTCCCCCATCACATTGGAAGGTGTTTTCAGTTCCTTCCTAATGACCCTCTTTCATTATTTTGCAGTATTTGTTAATGCTCCTTAGGGCTGAAATAAAATGTCTTCCTGCAAGCACGTCCTATACTTATCTAGGATTTTACATTTTATTTTTTAAAAATGTAACTTACTCTTGGGGGAAATATCCATAACACAAAGAATATTCTTTCTCTTCCTCAGAGCTACTGTTTGAGCAATCCTAGCATTTTTTTTTCTTTTGAGCAGTTTTAGCTTCTTATTTTTACATATTATTTTGTTAATCTTTTGAAACAAATCCCAGCATTGTATCCCTTCAGTTAAACACTTTTTCAGATTGCATCTCTAAAAACGAGGACTCTTAATTCTGTGTAGTTTTAATGAGTAACCCAACTAAATAATGAAATGTATTTCTATGGATTTTAGTTGAATAATATGCATAGTTTACCACAGGGACCCAGCTTTGCAGGGGTTGGGTGTGGTCTGAACTGGAGTAAGCCAGTTTCTCTGTCTGGAATCTGGAATTTATTCTGCTGCAGACCCAATGTGGATCTTCTTGCATCCTTCAGATAAGCATGCAGCAATTAAATGAACAGAAAGTAATAGACTAAATATATGGTTTGCATATACAGGTTGAAAATCTCCTCTAGTATCAGTCTTTTTTTTTTTTTTTTAGTCATTAGAGGGATAGTGTTAACCTCAGTCTCCTGTGGCTAGGAGCCCCCACATCTGGGGTCTCAGTCTGGGCTTACATCAGGTATGTCATGCTTTAACTCCCTTAAATACTCTCTCTAGAGGAGATGAGATGGGAGATAAAAATGAATCCAAGGTGGATAACTCAAATGGATGCTTTACAATTGTGAAATGTTTAGTCTGATATTACTGACTAGTTGTGTAACTAATCCTCAATGTAAGAACTAAACAGATAATTTTATTCTGTAGGTCAGGATTTTGCTATACTTTTACATTTAATTATATTAAATTTGAAGTCAGGGAACATCCATTTTACCATAAATCTATTTAAGCTTTAAAAACACTCTCTCACTACCTCTTCCTTTCCTCCTGATTAGGAAGGAACCACTGACCTAAAGTACCCTTTCCCCCTCTGTGCCCTAGCTGGACTGGAGTCACTTTTTCTGCAAAGGTTGCTCTGGTCTCCTCTCTTCACTTCCTCCTCAATTGTTATATGAAGCCTCAGATGATTAGCCTTTCTGCTGTGCTGATAAGACAAGCTTGGGTGCTCTGCCTCACTTCTTCTTTTTCATTTCCACTTCCTCATATACTAGATATTCACCTCAGTCAGGGACTGCATTATATGTTGTGGGTACAAAAATAAAAGAAGCAGAAATCTGCCTTTGAAGAGCTCACAGCCTAACTGGGGGCATGGTGGGCAGGGGAATTGGAGCAGAAATGAGAGCGATGCAATATGATTTGTGCCAGGAAAAAGTGGAAGCATACGTGACATGGGCACATAGATGCAGAGTGGACTTACTTGCGTGGGGGGGGGGTCAGAAAAAGTTTATGTAGGGTGAGTTTTTTGTTTTTGTATTTATTTTAATTTGGGTCAGGTTGTGTACATTCTCATACCTTATATGTGCATGATGTGCATGTATGAAAATAAGAAATATATCTCCTAACCCTCATTATTCTTCTGCCAAATCCCAAGTTCTCTAAGATAACTATTGGTATTACTTTCTTGCATGTCTGTTTGTTGTTCCAGAATTTCTGCATTCATACATGAACAAACAAAATAAATCTTAAAAAAAAAACTTAAATCCTTTTGGAAACAAGAAAGGGCATAAATAGAAAAACAATGAAATTGTATTAGGTGCTTTGTGCAATTAATCCTTAATCCTCACAACAATCTTTATTTTTTTTTCCTCCTCACAACAGTCTTATAAGATAGATATTCCTTTTCTTTTTCTTCTTTTTTTTTTCTTCAAACAATTGATGACACTGAAAGAGGTCCTTGTAAGGATAGCGTAGAAAAAATACCTATGAAAGAAATTGAACTCATAGTAGGGGACAATTACATACATTTTTCCTAATAACTAATATACATATATAGGAACTACAGACAATGTAAAATCATCAGTACCATGTGATATTGGTGTTAATGCAATAGTTCACCTAACATAGAAGGTGATGAGAGTACATAGCAAATGGAAAGTGGCTCTTGACCTTCAATTCTTCCTGTGGGAATTAGTTTACAGATCTTTCTGGTCCAGTTCAAGTATTTGTGCTCTAATGAATACCTTGTCTGTTCATCCCATGCTGGCAGTGCATATATGATTAACAAGTAGTTGCTTCTTAGAATGTTTTTAAAGTTTACATCTGGATTTAGTGGCAGAGAGTAGAGAGACTAGTTTGTCATGCCTACTTTGTGGGCAAAAGGGAAAATAAAGGGAAACAAATCATGTGTCTGTCATATCTGAACTAGATGTCCAGAATAATGAGTTTCTCTTTGCAGTTGTTATAAATGATAGCAATTATGTTTTGTTACTCAAACTCACCATTTCTTAAATCCCTGCATAAGTTATTCCCCTTTTGGGAAATCCTGGAGTAAATAAATCCATTTAACTTTGTTAGTCATGTTCTCAAACCTATTTTCAGTCCAAGGAATCTTGTCTCTTCTTCATTGCTAGTTGCATAATTCATGCAATGCTGGATATTTCACTTTGCCCCATTTTTGTAAATATGTCTGCCAACACCTCACCATTGAGTGTTGTAGTGGCTTTTGTTGGGCTGAATGCTAGTCTGTACTATGGAAGTCCTTTATTTAATAATTTTTTCTTCATTCTTGTGATCTAAAATTCCCCTTACTATGGGAATAAGTGGGGAGGTAAGATCAGTGAATTATGGTGGAAGCTTACTGGTGCTTTTATGTGATAATATACATTGTAAAGAATTAAAATGACCCCTAAAACATATACACTATCAGAAATCAGTGTTACCTCAATAAACAATTTTTAAAAATTAAAAAAATCTTCTTTCAACTACATTTGAAAATATCTCTTGTAGCTACCTGGAATTTTACCATTTAACTTTTTCAGGACCATATACAAATGAATTCTTGCTTATCTGTGGTGTGATAGAAGGTGGTTCTGTTCATTCTGTTTGTTTGCTAAAAGTCATGCTAATTTAATTTAAAAAACTTCTTCTAAGTAATTAATTCTCACATGGCTGTTGCCTCATGGGATATGCATTTGAACTGGTAGGCAGGTTTCTGTTTACTCATGGTTACCTACTTGGCCATGGGGAGGGAGGTGGTGGCAGTTATGCTTGGTGTAGTCATGGGAGGAGTATTGTCTTTGAGGTCAATAGCTCTGGGTGCAAGTTATGGTACTGTTGCTTGTGCTATGTGAACTTGAACCAATTGCTTAAACTCTAAATATCAATCAATTAAACTATAAAGCGATGACTGTCATAGCAATTGTCATTTCCCTACTTTAGGGAGTTATTGAGAGGAGTAAAAAGGGATCATATATAAAAAACACCCTTGCAAAATTAAGTTTTTATTATTAGATGTCTGGATTTACACTCTTCCTTTGTGGTTTTCCTATTGCTTTTGTTTTAACCAGATGCAATATATGAAATACAATTTTTCTAGACCTACTTTTTAATGAAAAGCTAGTAGATCCAGAATCTGATACTAAGTCCAACTTGGTTTGCTGGTAGATTTCTTATTTTTTCTTATGTCATTTTTCTTTTTCATTATTGTTCACAGATTTCAAGCATAGTGTTGACTATTATTCGTAAGTTATGGCTCAATGTTACTGTCTTTTTTTTAAAAGACTTATTTTTTTTTAAATTTACGCATAGAAGAACTGGGGTATAGGCCAGAGGTGTGAAGGGTAAGAGGATTCACCAGAGACAGAGTGGGGAGCAGAACAGGCAGATCTCCTAAAATACATTGCTAAGAGGAGCAGCAGGGAAGACAGGAGAAGTCTGCTGTGTCTTATACAGGTTGGCTTCCTGGTCAAGGATTGAACTCAGGCCACAGTGGTGATGGCATGATAGCATTGAGGCTTACTCCCACAATGTTACTGTCTTTTAACAAGTCTGAAGAGAAGGAAAAAACAGCTACTCTTCTGTCCAATAAACTTTAAAAAAAGTTTTAGTTGAACAAAATTCTGGGAGAAATGAGAGCCTTATAGCAAAAAAGTAGGTTAGAGTAGATTTCTTTTTTTGACAAAATTTTAAGGGTCTATACTCGTAAGTGCCTTAATTTACACAACATTGTAAGGTATTATGAGGTAGGATACTATTGCATACCACACTGTTTTCTGCTAGCTCACTGACTGTTTCTGGCTCCGTTTCTTCGGCCAGCTTCTCTCCCTTTTGTAGAACAATTGTCATGTTCTTTCATTGGTGACCTGCACAGAGAATCTCTTCTAAGAAGGGCTTGTTGTCCAGCTTCAGAGAATGGGTCAACAGAGTCTACAAGGTCCTTCAGGGTCTGCTTCAACATTAGGGTACCACCTCAGCCTTCCCAGGGTGACCCACATCCAGTTACTGAGCAAGTAGAGGAATGGAGGCAGAGCTATTTCAGCCTCATGTCAGATACTTCGATGAACACTGCTTGCTCTGGAGCCCCTAGCCTGGTTAATTAGGCCTGCATCCAGGTCAGCCAGTCTTGCCTCTTTTTTCTTAAGTCTTTAAAAAGACTTTTTAAAGGTATTATTTATGTATAATAAAATTTGCCCTTTTAAAATATATAACCCAATAGTTTCCCATATAATTGCAAAGTTGTATGACATCACCACTATCCAATTCTAGAATATCTTTTTGTTACCTCCCAAAACTCCATACCTATTAGTAGTTATTCCCCAGTCCCTCTCTCCCAACTCTGGCAACCATTAATGGACTTTCTGTCTATAGATTTGCCTGCTCTGGATGATTTATATAAGTGGAGTCATGCAGTATGTGACCTTTATGATGGACTTCTCTGACGTAGCTTAACGGGTTCAAGATTTGTCCCTGTTGTAGCATATACCAGTACTTCATTTCTTTTTATGGGTGAAGAACACAGTACATTTTGTTTTCTGTTCATCAGTTGATATCATTTGTGCTGTGCTAATCAATCCAAATAAATATCTTGTACCTCCAGCTCCATTTCAGCATCTAAGAGTCCAAGTTCACAGTTGAACTAACCCTAAGTTCTCAACTACACCATTGGGGGTTATGAAGACATTCTTCCAATAAACGTGGTTCTGCCCAAAGAGAAATTCTAGTACCAGATGTCAATATAATGAAAGATTTTCCATACGGTTACAATAAGTTCTGTAGGCCAGCCTGATGACTACTTGGTCTTAGTACTTGATTTGTTTGGGGAGGAATTTTAAAGTAGTTGAAATTGTGTTAGAAAAGAAGATAGAAGGGTGAGGTGAGGTGAGGTGAGGGTAGAAGGACTAGTGGGGTCATATTATGTATGGGGTTTACACTGTGATGAGCTATCTGGACCTTTCCCATAGTAGTGGGGACTCATGGAAGGAAGGCAGGTGAGGTGTGATCAGGTGGGCCTGACTTCATTTGTGAATTGCAACAGTGAGCAGCTCTTCTATCTTAGAAGACCTGTGGTTTGGCCAAGTGTGAGCTGGGAATGATACCGAAGATAAAGCCATGAATTACAGGTTGAGTTTCAGCATTGGGGGACTTGCAAATGAGACAACAGGGAAGGTGGTGAGGAAGCATGGAAAGAGACGCAGTGTGGCATATATTGTAAAGAGTGTGGGCCTGGGAGTCTGAACATCTGGGTTTTGATTCCTTTTTTTTTTTTTTTTTTACTTTAGCTGCTCTATGAACTTTAGGCAGGTTACCTAACTTTACTCCATCTTTAAAAGAAGGCAAATAATCCTTACCTATCAGCATTTTGTTGTGAAGTTGAAATGAACTAGCCTGTGTAAGGCAACCACCTCCTTTTGGCTCATTTTCCCTGTTCCCTTTACCAGGGCAGGCATGAGAGGCAGGAGTTAGGTTATCAGGTAACCAGGGTAGAGGTCCAGAGTTAGTTCATCAAGAGAAGAAGATAGAGACAGTGTAGCCAGGGGCCAAGGACCTGGAAAGGGGAAGGAGAGGAGGGTCAGACTCAGGTGATCACATGGCTGGATCCAGTCAGGAGCTGGTCTACATGGGTTACATTTCCTTGAGGCTTTGTCCTTTTTGAAGGTTCAGAATAGCCTCTTGCTAACCTGTCAACCTGGTCCTTTTCTGCAGCTTCAAATGGCATGACTTGGGTCTATTTAGAGGGTATTGCCTGATCAGCCCCACAATTTTAGACCTCACAGCCAGGGGAAGTGATGTCAAAGGGCCTTGCCTGGCAGGTGCACCTGCCTGGTAATAAAAAAAAATCTGTACCAGCGACATCCTTCCTTCTTGCTATACTTTTACTTTTTTTTAAACTTCCTTTTACTGACACACATCTTGATTTTTAAATGTTATTTTGCATCTGCTAGTTAGCTCTAAGTGATACATGGCTGTAGTCTATGACCTCTGGGGCTTCTTGCCCTCTCATGATGCTCAGGCCAAAAGCCAAGCAGAGTTTGACAGCTGCTTCTGAGCCATCTTGGACTATAGCCATCTCAGAAGTTAATCTCATCCATTTTGGAGATTACCATTTATCAGTTGTGTGGAGATACAATGAAACTCCAAAAACCACTAAAATGGTACAGAAAAAACATGCATTTGACCCCTTGGTGAATCACTCGTCTTCTCTGTGGAGACACCACAAACATCCAAGATGGTGGAAAAGGTACAAAGCACATGTTTGACCTGTTGGGGATCACTCACTGGCACCACATTAAAGAGTACAAAGATATTCATGGGCCTGCGGCCACACAAAAACCTGAAATTCTTTCTTTGATGCTTAACTGGAATGTTTAGGTATGTGATTGTTCTGTGTTCATTTATTTAGCAAGCATTTCCCAGTGCTTCCTAATACTCTGACATTTATGAAATTGTGATTTTTTTTTTGGTGGATCAGATTATAGAATGGCAGTGCTTTTATAGAATTTTCCTACACACATGACAGAAGCCATGCCAGGAGCTGGAGATGCAAAGAGATGAAACAGTTTCTGGGCTAGAAGGGTTTAAAGAATTCAGTGATGAGGCAGACACATATAGTGGGAACACAAGTGACTTTGGTTTAGTACAGATCTTCACAAAGGGCACCATGTGGTACACCCCTAAGAGGGAAGGACTAAAGGGGAAGCTTCCTGGAGAGGTCAGCTGAGCTTTTGTAATGGAATGAGTCTTTTTTTTTTTTGTAAAGTTCTCAAAATTGACAAGCCATCCTGGGGATAAACAGTATGGTGGCTTTTTACTATAACAATTTAGCTTAAGGCTTACATAGCACAATATATCCTTTACTTCATACCATTCATGATGGCTCTGCTTCTCTTATTATCCCCTGATTAATGCACACAGTAAGTCTCAGTTCACCCTGTGTCCGATTGATTAGCATTCTATATTTGACAGCTATGCTAACTAGGAAAGCATAATGTATTTGCAAATTCCAGCATCTATGAAGACAGCCCTTGGTGTCAAGCTGGTGACAGAAGCTGTCTGTCACACCCCAGCTCCCCACCCAGCAAGTCTTCAACTTATAACAGAGGCAATTATTTAACTCAAGGCAGTATCTTCTAGGGAGCTCCTAGTATGATATATGCAGTGTTCTAAGAACTTTGTGTTCATTATTTCATTGAATCCTTACAACTTATAGTACAAGGGTCACTCCCACAAGGCACAAAGTGGTTAGGTAACCAGCGTTCTATATTACTCCTCAGAGTGAAAGACATATTGCCTCAGTCTCCTCATCTAACTTTGTCATTTGGAACTAGAGATCCTTAAAATGTTGTCTGTAGCTGTTGGCTAGCTCCTCTGCTTCTCCCCTTTCGAATCTGAGTTCCTTAAGCAGGAGACAATTCAAGTGCACTTGGAGAGAAGCTTGAACTTGAAGACAGCCTTGGTGGAGGGTATTCCTGGCCACTAAGGGAGAGTAGCCAGGGGAAGGAGTGAAGGCCTCTAGCTTTTAGAAAATAGCATTTAACAGCTGATTGAGCTTTGAGAGGAGTGAGAGCGCAGGGAAGATAATAATACTTCAGTCTAATGTCCATGCACTTGTATAGTTTCTCCCTAACCTGTCTTCTTAGGCTATTTCCAACCCCTTGTGCCCAGAAACAACAAATGGCTCCTTACTTATGAACAATTGGTATCTTCTATACCTATGTGGCCTAGTTTTTTAATTCAGTCTGCTCCTTCCTTCTGCAGATTCATTTCTACAAACCAAACCCAGCTAAAAGTCCCCTCAGAAATCTTTCTCAAGCTTAGCACATCTTGGACTGTAATGTGCTTGGAGCCTTGTGCAAGAACTTACTGGAGGTCAAGCTAAACCACAGATTTTATTTCTGTACATTTGAGGTGGGGCTTGAGGTTCTGGTTATATAGATGCTGTTGATCTGTGAACCATACTTTGAATAGCAAGGCTTTAGACCTCACTTTCTCTCTAGGCTTTTCAGTCTATTCATACTGGTTTAAGGGAAGCAAGACAACTGATTCCAGCTAATTTGACATTCAGAAATGTAGGTTAAACCAGTGTTCTGTTTTTCTTGGCACTATGGAGTTTCCTGGGACGCAGGACATTCAGTGCTAAACTGAAAAAGCCCTAAGCAAAATACAGAGGCATGTCTCCTTACCTCCGGTGGTTATAGGTGGGTTCCATACAACCTTCACACTAGGTGAAGGCTTGAACAAAATTAAATCTATGCTGTTAATTAGCTAACAGGAATAAGAGGTATTCCTTCAGTTGACTTTCAAAGCTTCTCAAAAGACCTTTTTTCTGCCTTTTCAAGTGATAGAAAGATAGGTGGACTTAACAATATGATGACAACAGAATAAGCCAACCTCACACTAAGTTCCAGAGATAGATCAATGAATGGAAAAAGAGATACATTGACTTCAGCTACAGCACCTAAATATAAATATTAGACGCTTACTGAGTTTGAATATGCCATTCAAGCACAAGTGTTGGACTTGATTCATCAACCCAAAGGTTTTAGAGCAGAATATTGGTCCTCAGGGGGGTATTGGGCTCAGTCAGAAAATCAACTCTGTCATTTTTGAACTTCATGAGACTCAGGTTTTGTCAGTGTTTATGGTATTTTGCTTGGAGGATGGGTGGAAATTCACCTTAAGACATGACCACCCCTGAAAGGTATTTTAGTCCACATTGCAGACTATCCCAGATAAAAATTCTCTTTTGTTTCCCCTCATTCTTGATCAACACCAGAAAAAAAAGTGGGGCAGAGAATTGGGTTCTTCATTTTGAGTAGTACATAAAACAGAATCCTTTGTGGGATTCAGAGAAGCCAAACATATGGGTCCCTGGGGGTTGTCTTGGAACAACTGAAGGTTTTTCTTTAAATGATGAAGGAAGATCTTAAAAAATTATTTTAGCATCCATTTGTTTCCCTTGGGGGGGGTGGACAAACTTCCTTGCTTCTAGACCTTTCAGAAGAAAGGGACAGGAACCTGGGCTGCTGGAATGGAAGTTCTGTGAAGAGATTTTTCAGAGAAGAGTTAGGATCAGTAGAACACTCATCCTCCCTGTGGAACTGAACATCAATCTCTGACACCCTGTTCAGCAAAACAGCTTTACCTTCCACCTACTCTTGTTTTCCAGCTGTTTGCTTTGTACTTTGTGTGCACATGTGAGCAACTCTTGATGGCTTTGTTTGCTTATGCCATTTCTTCTTCAACAGAGTCTAGAAGTTTAGAGGTCCTTAGTGAGGCTGTGGAAGTTAGACCAGGAGAAGAGGGCTTGGGGTGGGCATAAGTGAGTTTCTTACTGTTAGAAGGGACTCCCAGGGGATCTAGAGTGTGTTCCAGAGTTGAATGGCAACCTTGGTTTCACACAAAAACTCTTCATTTCACTGAAGAAGAACTTTGCAAACTTGGGGAGGAGAAATGGCTTACTTGAGGCTAGCAAATGAGTGATTAGAGATCTAAGAAAATATTTGTAATGAAAATTAATGAAGTCTCTGGGTTGAAAAGGACCATATCAAGTCTATATTCAACCCCAAGTAGATCCTTGAGTTTTGGTCTCAGTGTTCTTGTGAGTTGACCATCTGATCATGCTTGGGATCATCAGGTGATAGGATGATCACCACTGATCATCCATAAAAGGTGGGGGGGGGCTTCATGTGATTGATTTCCTTGGGTGTAGGATATTTTGACTGTTTTCTGACTTTCTGAATACATTGATTTGCATTAAAATTACACCAGTATTGGTGTATTTTCGATGAGAAGGTGTTTCCTGGAGCATATTTCACTTACTTTTTTCTAGCTGATTTAGGACACATATTAATTTGTACAAAGGATACAACCTTTCAAACATAATCCCTTATTTGGGTCCAAAAAATCTTGTAAAGTTTTTAAAAAGATTTATTTTTTATTTATGCAAACAAGAATGGAGGGCTAAGTCAGAGGTCCTTCATGTGTGGTAGTGGAGGGGTAGTGAAAGGATTCACCAGAGACAGAGTGGGGAGCAAAGCAGGCAGATACACTGAATACACTGCTGAGGAGGGGTGTGTGTGGAGTGGGCCAGACAGGAGAGGTCTGCTGTGCCATATGGGTTAGCTTTCTGTCTGGGGATACAATTCATGCTGCAGTGGCTGCTTGTAGCTTGATAGTGCTGAGACTTAACCCCTTGTACCCCAGGGGGACCTTTGTCATCTCTTAACTGTTGCACAGAATAAATTTAGGAAAACACTGAGCTAAGCTATGGATTAGAATTCTGAAAAAATGTACATGTAAATTTAAGTTTTTGTGAATTCAATAATATTTTAAATAGAGAACTTCACTACTCAAAATCAACCAATGAAAAATATACTGCTAGGTGAAACTGGGCTTATATAACATAAAGCAATTTTTTTTTTGTTAGCATATATATTTTGGAAGGATGTACACAAATATGTTAAAATGCTTATTTTATGAGTAAAGTGTTGGGAGAACCTTTATTTTTTATTTTGCCTGTGCTTATTCCCTGAATAGAGAGAATAAACATTATCCCTTTTTTATTCTTCTTTATAAGACAAGGAAATTCTCTCTCACCCTTTGTGAAAAACACATAACTAAAATAGCATTCCTCTTCTTTCTGATCAAAAACCTTATCATGATAATTGCCTACATATCAAGTAAAATCTCCTCTGCTTTATTGTTAATACCCTGTGTAATATGACCCATTTTTATCTCTCAGAGTTACCTAATGTAGCTCCTTTCTGAAAACACTTCAGTGAGACTAATTTCTTGTCTCTAGTCCATTTGTCCACAGGCACTTTTCTGCTTCAGAGTCTCTGGTTTTTCCATACTGGAGAGTTCTTTCTGTTTCCAAACTCAAGTCCATTTGTTTTACAAGACTGTACAGTGATTTTTTCCCCCTTTTCTCTACAGCAATTCTACATTATACCACTTAGTTCTAGTTTACGTTATGCCACATACGTAGGGTCAGCCCTTGATGCTGATTGGCAGGTGCAAACTTAGGTTTCCGTTTAGAAGATTGAATACTCTAAAGACTTACTAAAAGAGAAGAAATAGCTGAGTTGAATCAGTGATTTACAGTCTGGAGAACCAGACCAAGAAGACAATTCTTGGAGCAGCTGAGCAAATCAGTAGCAGGGGAGGTGCTGGAATTAAGCCGAAGAGCAGAGTGAAGTATGGATAAGCATAGAGAAGGTGATGGCTGCCCCGATCTTCTCATCTTGGACTTGGTGTAGTTTGCTTAGACAGAGCTGCCATTCTCATTTGCACCTTCTTTCATAGAATAAAGGAGTGTGGGAGAATCCTCCACTTTTTTCATGTACCACATAGTCAGTGGTAATCTCAGACACTCTATATAACCAAGTAGAAGCTCAAGCTGGAAGTAGCATAGGCAAAAAAGCACAAATTTACTTGCTTATGGAGTCTTAATAATCTAAAACGAACTCCAGGCACATGACTACAATTTGGCCTCAGGAGTGAGTGGGTCCCTAGACTTAGATGCTGCCAAGAAACTATAAATCTCCCTAAACCTCTGCTCCTCCCTACACTTTGATCTTTTTTTACCGCATACAGTTTATGCCATATGTCTGTAAATGCAGCTTAAAATCCTTAAGTTTACAACTTCCAACACCAAAGAGAAGCTGATTCTCTTATTTCAGTTGGGAGTGTCCCATCGAAGGGTTCTGATAGGCCTTGGGCTCCTAGGTTAAATGCTCTCCCCTGCCTAATCAACCATGTGGGGTGGGGGTGGGGTGAAGAAAAGGTCACAGAAAGAAGATGCCATGTAGGTAGGGTTAGGTTCTGGGCACACAATCTCCTGGTTGTTCAGTATTTATAGTACTGTAGCCACTGTGCTCAGGACAGGCTTATCAGTAAATATGCTGGAAATCAGGAAGGAAGAACGATGGTATAGCATATTACTCTACCCTGTTGTTAGAGTAAAATGAACAAGTTTCTGTTGAGAGTTGTTCCTGGAGGCTTGATAATTTTAGGGCTAGCTTTCAACTTGTACACTGTTCCTTTTTCCTGCTACTCTTACCCCTGGATCTCAGGCTCCATTCAGATACCCAAAAACTCTTAACATTTTTCTGCCCTGCAAAAAACCCCACTAACTTACACTGTTATCTTGGACTTAATGACTACTGAGTCATTTCATTTCCCAAAAGGGTAATGGTGAAGTCATTGCCTGGCTACTGTCAGTCTTAAGCACTGGATGTAATTTTTTTCTGGGGATGAAGGTAAGTAAAAAGAGGAGCCCTATTCCTTTTAGAGGAAAATCATTAGTTTATTCTAGGAAGGTAAACTGGATTGAGGATAGGGGAAGTGTGGGAGTGATATTAGCATACCATGCCTCACTCTGGACAGATCTTCCCTAGTATTAGGGGTCATTAAAATCAGTAAATGCCTGTTTCATTCTGGTGGAGAACTGTTAGGAAAAAAGATGAGAGAAAAAGTTGTGAGGTTGGAGCAGTGTGGCATGAAAGCCTATACATATCTTGTTCCGTTTTGGCTCCTGGTGGATGATCTGGGCTAGCCAGATACCTACTCTCTCATTTCTAATAGCCACTTTTTAAAAGTTTTATTTTATTTATGCATACAAGAACTAGAGGGTTGTCCAGGGGTCCAGAGGGTAAGAGGATTTCACTAGAGACAGAGTGTGGAGCAGAACTGGCAGATTGACTGAAATACACTGCTGAGGGGGAGCAGCAGGTGAGACAGGAGAGGTCTGCTGTGTCATATATGGGTTAGCTTCCTGGCTGGGGATCTAACTCAGGCCACAGTGGTAATGGCATGATAGCACTCAGATTTAGTCCCTGTGCCACCAGGAAGGCCCCGCCACTGAGCTTTTGACCCACCACTTTTTTAAGGATGTATGCTTTTGCTCTTCTCTGCTGGCACACTGATGTTTGTTGGCCTCTCCAGGAGTTCTCTGACTCTCCTTCAAGCCCTTTCTTTTTGTGACCTATTCTGAAGGTCCTCTATCCAGGTGATGATTAGGCAGCCCAAGTTTAACATCCCTATCTGGCATCTGGCCCAAGCACCACTGGTGGTGTAACACTCACTGGAGAGGAGCTTCCTTGACTTCTGGCCCCAACAGTGCAAAATAGGTCATAATCCAGCCTGTTTAAGTGGACTTCCCTTTAGACTGAGTTGGGTTCATGTCCATACCCTCAGGACCTACCCAGAGCTTGGCATGGAGAAGTCTCAGTCACAATTGGCAAGCCCTCAGGACCCACCCAGAGCTTGGCATGGAAAAGTCTCAGTCACAATTGGCAAGGGATTGAGGTTTGTTACCTCTAACTTTGACTTGGACCCTGCTTTTTCTTATGTATCCTTTGGATTCAGATGCAGTTTACCATCACATTCTTCCTAATTTTTTCCATCTGCCCTCAACAGTCTGAAAGAGTATAGTATTGAGGTCAAGAAAGTGGAACCTAAAATCAGACTACCTGGTTTTAAATATTGACACCAGCCAGCCACTGCAATACGAGTTCAATCCCTGCTGAAGGAGCTAACCCACATGGTTTAGCAGATCTCTCTTGTCTCATCTGCTGCTTCCCTCAGGAGTGTATTTCAGTAGATCCACCTGTTCTGCTCCTTACTATGTCTCTGGTGAATCCTCTCACCCCCGCACCTCTGGCACCTCTGGCCTATACCCCAGTTATTGTATGCATAAATAAATAAATATTTAAAAATAGATAAATAAATACTGACTTTACTACTTGCTAGACGGGTGAACTTTGGCAAGTTATTTCACCTCTCTGAGCCTCAGATTCTTCAACTGTCAATGGGAATAACAATAGAACCAACCTTACAGGTGTTGAAAGAATTAAATTTATTAATTTAAATTTATTAATTTTAATTTATTTCTGTATAATGTACTTGGAACAGTATGAAGTACATAGCGAGAGTTCTAGAAATATTAGCTGTTGTTATTCTATCTTCACTACTTTCTCCAGTAAGGGTAATTTGACTTTGTCCCCTCCTGTATTTTTGGGGTAATCCCTAATCTACCATCTCCTTGATCATTATTCCTCAGCTTCATCCTCATCCTTTGGTCCATCCAGTCAAATATTTGCAAATGCTTATTTGTTAACAGCTAAAATAAGCTATAACCCAAGAGACTTGTAGTCATTCACAGTTGTGAACTCCTGTGAACTCATAAGTTTCATGAGGGCAGAAACTAGTTTGTCTTGTTACCTCTATGGTCTAGTGCTAGTCTGGCAAATGATGTTGTTAGTACTTGTTAAATGAATGAATAAGCAGATAAATGGGTTCCAGTGAACCTTGGCTTTTAAATTTAAGAGAAGGAATCTTTGTGTAAACTCTATAGTTCATAGGAGAACCTCTGGGAAAGGTTCTTTTGACTATTTGCTCTTTCAGAAGTTACCCAAGACCCTAAAAGTTTCACAGAATATGCCTTAACTTAGGAACATAGATGTAATTGCACCCTCTTTTCCCAATCAAGAGTGGAACCTCCATATAGCCTCAGTTCCAGAATAAAATAAATCATTACTGTGCTGACAAATGTTTTAACAATCAGCTACTTAACAACAAATCCCTAATTACCAGCTTTTGTCAGTTTTATGGTGTTAATATTTCACCATGGCCTACTTCATGCTGAAAATGGGAAGTCACAAAACTTGAAGTTGGGAAGAGATGCAAAACCAGCTTGCTTTCTCTAGTTGTAGTATACCATTAAATTGTAACTTCTTCCCTGCTAAGGGAAGTCCTAAGTCCTAGGAATCACATCCCTCCTAGGAGAAAACTTGAAAGAAACCATGGCTCTGCCTTAGAATTAGCTATTTTTTATGTTTTGATGGGTTGGTATCTGTCCTCCCAGACTTCCTGGATTTCAGCCTTTGCCTGCTTTGATCCCTAACTGCTGGCCTTACCCCCTGCCTCCCTGGATTCTTGAAGAATGCAGATGGTTGTATATTTTCTGACCCACCCTGGTTTGTCAGACGTGCTTCTGAGCACAGAGAAACTTAGCTACTCTACCTCCTGCCGGGTCTTCTGGATTGGCCACCCCCTTTCCAGTTCTGTAGCACACATCTCTTGACTGAAGGTTAACAAATATCCTATCTTTTGGGAACCAGATTCCCAGCTCTTCTTCTTTTCTGTCCTGGCACCTGTCTGGCTAGCATCTGTCCTCTAAACTTGTACATAGTCTTCACCTGCACTGGTTTGCACAAAAAATAACTACTGGGTACTTTTGTGAGCCAGAGTGTCTGGGGCTGGGTATTTAGCAGTGGTGAAACAGGTAAGTATGCTCTTGGGGTGCTTATATTAAAATATGAAGAAACTTATGCTAAACAATAGACATGATAAATGAGCAATACATTATAGAAGAAACAGATGAGAAAAGTAAGCAGGGAAAGATTCATTGACAATGTGCTAGGAGGCAGGTAGTTCAAGGGGCCTCTTTGTGAAAGCTAATTTGAGCCGTCTTAAAAAAAGAAGCCATGTATGGTTTTACTCATAGCAGTAGTATAAAGGACTAGGGGAGATAATAGTAACAATAATGAACAACTATATACCAGAGACATGGGGTGGAGTGGGGAATGGGATTAAAAATGGTGGGGAGAGGGAAGTGCACTGGACTATGGTGATGGCACATGGGTTATGTGGTGATGAGAAGACCACAGGGATTATAACTGTGATGGAAAAGGGCACAAAATGATAAGCCCATGGGGATTATAAGTGAGATGGAAAAGGGCACAAAATGATGTAAAAATAAACTATTATATTATTTTTAAAAAAAGAGTCCATTATATTATTAAAAAAAAAAAGAGTATCCTGTACTCTCATACACATATCCTCTATGTTAATACACGGCCATACAGATATTTAGCTGATTTCAGTCTGAGAACTTCTAGAATGTACTGTTTTTCACAGAGGGACTAAGTATTGTAATTATACACTTAAGGTTTTGGTATAGAAACATGAATTTGAATCCTTACTTAGGTCAGAGTAGCTCCACAGGGCTGAGGAAATCTGCTAGAAAATGGTTTTCTTGAAGACAGATTCTAGATCTATCTTGTTTACTTGATAGCTCCCATGTCTAGCATGGTCATATCTGATACACAGTAGTTACTCTGTTAATACTTGGTAAGTGAATATATTTAAAGTTAAGACTTTGTTTTGCTTAGTATCCCATTTGTTCCTTTCTGAACTCCTGAATCTTCATGTACAAAATGGCATGTCAGTAGTGATAAAATCAATAGACTCTTCAGAGTGTTGCCATGTGAATTAAATTGTAAGGATTTATTGTGCATAATACATGTAGACTGCTTGGCACAACGCTATGGCACACAGTGGATGCTTATGCAGTAAATGTTAGGAATGGTCGTTGTTCCTAGAGTCGCAAACAGAATTAATGCTCTCTAGTTTAAGAGACGCTATTGTGGAAAGATCCCTTACTTCCTTAAGAACTTGGTCCACCAGCCATCTCCACATGGTACCTGTTGTAACCTCTGAGGGAGGAAAGGTGTGGATGGGGCAGATGGTGTGTAGGCTGGAAGAACCTGGAGTCAAAGGAAAGGGTTTGAGTAGAGGACTCAAGTAGTCCTTGCAGCATTGTGGGTAGGGTTGAAGCAATTACTTAAATAGACAGACACAACACACAGTCAGAGCTGGGAAGTGGAGTTGTAGCATCTAGATAGTAACACTGAGCAATAGGATTAGTGGAGTGTTAGTTGAGATTGAAGAGAGTTGAGATTGAAGAGAAGAGATGTTACTAAGGCATGGGCATCACTGGTGGGGCCTGGACACAGGGCCTAGAACCTGTTTCCTATGCCATGGTCTTGCTCATTTAAAGTGCCCTCTCACCCCCAATTTCCTGACATTTCCAGCAGTTCTCTGTGTCTGCTGGACTGATTCTCTTGCTGCTTTGATTGCTCCCATCTGGTCTTCTAGATTTGTCTCTCATGAAGTAGTCAGTCTGGCTGTGCACCTCTACTGTGGCCATGGGCAGCAGTATTGCTGCTAACTCTCTAGGGATGTAACCACTACAGTAGTCATTCACAGTGAGAGTGGACAGTTATTGAACGCTGTTACACAGAATACAGCTTCAGGAGAAAACAGAGCCGGGTGGTAAAAGGCTGCTCTTCCTACTAGGCTTCTGGCTGGAAGCAGATGTTTTATGTAAGTCAGTTGCCATCCAGCTAGTCAACAGCATTTGTTTAGGACCCATTGCATGTCTGTCCCTGTGGTAAGGAAGACAGTATTTCATTGCAGAAGAGATAATGATACTCATCATGAGCTCTGATTATTTCCTGAGGACTGATTCCTAGAAGTAGCTTTATCTTCCCAAGGGATAAGAGCACTGTTGAGGCTCTTAATACTCATTGTCATGTTTCCTTCCTTCCTTTATTTCATTATATCATTCTTCTACCTGTACTACATATTATTAAAAGTTTAAGTGCTGCATATTTAATGGAGCAGCAAGGTGGGATTTCTCTGATTCTATCTTCCTTTTTTGCTTTTATTATTAACAGGGAGACTGAATGTTTAAAAATGTGTGCTGGGCCTTCCCTGGTGGCGCAGTGGGTTAAGATGAAGTACTGCAAGCTAGGTGCAGCCACTTCAGTGCAAGTTCGATCCCCAGCCCCTGAAGTGACCCACATGGTGCAGCAGACCTCTCCTGTCTTACCCGCTGCTCCTCTCGCAAAGAGTACTTCGTCAATCTGCCTATTTGCTTTCCATTGTGTCTCTGGTGAATCCTCTCACCACCCCTGCACCTCTGGTTTGTACCCCAATTCTGTGTGTATAAATAATAAATAAATCTTTAAAAAAGATTAAAAAAATGTGTGCTTTGGGGATACTTTTTGGTATGTACTCTAGGGTGAGTCTGGAGGAAAACTGACTTGAGTTTTGGAGGCTGAATTTTATTATTTTTTTCTTAGTGCCCATATGGTAACATTTACTTTTTAAAAATTATTGTATATTTTTGTAATTTTGATAAGTACAGAGTTGTGTAACTACTAACACAATATAGTTTTCTCCCTCAAATCTCCTCTTTAAAATTTAACTGTCCATCAACTCTTTATTGCTGATACATTCTTTGCCCATACACATCTACATGCATACACACACATAAAATATATATATATATATATACATAAATGTATATATTTAATAGATCAGTTATTTGAATCTTTAAGAAATTTAGAACAGTATTTGTGAGGGTAATTCCATCTGTGAGTGCAACAAGAACAGAGAGAACCCTGGAGCTGAGATGTAGCTTTGATTTTGGGCAGAATTTGTGGGTCTATAACTTTCTTTTTACTATTTTTTTTTTGAGTGGGATCATTATTATTATTATTATTTTAAAAGAATTTATTTTTATTTATGCATTCAAGAACTGGCATACAGGCTAGAGGTGAAGAAGGTGAGAGGATCACCAGAGACAGAGTGGGGAGAAGAAAAAGCAGATCAACTGAAATATACTGCTGAGGGGAGCAGTGGGCAAGATAGGAGAGGTCTGCCACACCATGTGATTAGCTCCCTGGCCAGCCAGGAATTGAACCAACTGGGATTGAACTCATGCTACAGTGAGTGGATAGCTTAATAGTGCTGTGCTTTAACCCCTTGCACCACCAGGAAGGCTCCATAACTTTCTAATTAATCTGCTGCTGCTCTGTAATCTTGTATATCTCGAATTTCTCCAACTTTGTGTTAAACATCTCAACTTTCTGATGTTAGGGCTTATGCAGCCTTCTTCTTGAAATAAGCATCATTGAGATGTTTTGGAATTTTATACTACTTATTCCCATTTTGGTAGTGGTGGTGATATGATGAATTTGCAGAGAAACTCAGTTGAAGTGTATGTATCGAGTCATAAGTAGCAAGCCACTGCTTAGCTACTTTAGGAAAATCACCCTCTTGCCTCTGCGGTGCCCAGTGAAGATGTTCAGATTGGTCCCAGGAGTGATGTTCCCTCCAGTTTTCTCACCTGTGACTTCCATTTTGTTGCTATGGCTTAATAATATTCAAGACACAATTTCAGTAGAAGGGTATCAAGAAATTTTGTGAAGCTTCACCCCTCTGGTAACAAACATTCTTGTCACCACCCACTGGTTTTGTGGCAGTGCAAGAACCTTCTTCATTTTCTTTCCAACCCTAAATTTAGTTGCTGAACACTTCATGTTGCAAGTGGCCTTTCTGCAGTGTATGATAGATCAGGAATATCTGTTAGTCCCTCAGACTCGCACAGGACTTTTAAGTGCTTGGTGTTGTGGCAGTACTTCTTTGTCTTAGAAACCAGTATCAGTTTTCCTGGCTGTAGTTTTGTTCTTGTTCATAGTTAATGTCTCAAAATTTTCACCCATTATCTTGCAAGATGGGAAAGAATCCCTACATTTTGTTTTTTCTAGAGTGATAGAATAATGCCTTTAATAGAGCAAAATATTTTAAGTCCAGCTTATCAATAGCTTTCTTTCATATATTGTGCTTTCTTGTCTTATTATTAAGGAATCCTTGTCTAACTAAAGGTTACAAATATTTTCCCCTAACACTTTTTCTAGTGTTATACTTATGTATATAATCCATATTGTTAAATTTTATACAAGGTATGAGGTATTGGCTAAGATTTATTTATTGCATGGATGTTCCAGTTTACAATTATTTATTGTATAATTGTTCCAATGATATGTATTAAAATGTCTGTCCTTTTTCTATTTAATTTCCTTTGTGTCTCTGTCAAAAATCATTTCACCATATGTGTAGAGGTCTGTTTCTGGTACATTTTATGCCATTGCTCTGTACATATGTTCTATCTTCAATAACACACAGTCTCTTATTTTTTTTTTACTTGATTAATTTATTGTATTTTTTTAAATTGAGGCAACAATGGTTTCTAACCATTGTATATAACTTGGGGTTATAGTGAATGTAGTTTGGGGTTATATAATTTGGGATTGAGGTTACACCACTGTGGTCTACCACAAAAATAATACCCATAATCCTCCATCAAATGTCATTGAGTCCTCTCCCCTTGCTCCCTCTTTCCATTCTACAAAATCTTGACTATAATAAGACCCTGTTTTTTATGTCTTCTAAAATGACATATAAATGGAATCATTCTTATATAATTGTTGAGTTTAGCTTCTTTGAGTAATGAGTAATTGAGTAAAGGTATTGAGTAATTCCTTTGAGAGCCAACCAAATTGTTATATATTTCAATCTTATATTAATTTTCATTGCTTAATAGAATTTCATTGCATGAATATACTAGAAATTGTTTAACTGTTCACTTGTTCTCTTTCAAAGCTGTTTTGTTTTTTTCCATTTCCTTTGTCATTTTTAGTATCAAGTTGTAACTATGTAAAAACTTGTCCCTTGATGGGGTAATGTTGGAATTTTAATAAACTTGGAGATCAATTTAGGGATAATTTACCTAACAATATTGAATTTTATAATTTATGAACATAGTATATCATTCCATCTATTTAGTGCTTTTAAATTTCTTTCATACGTGTTTTGTAACTTTCAGCTTATACCAAATATTCCACATTTTGGAATTGTCAGTGTTAGTATTTTTCTGAATTTCAGTTTCAGATTGTTCATTGCTAATATAAGGAAGTACAACTGACCTGTTTCTGATTTGCCTTCTTGGAAGCCCCCGGTCATGTAAAGAAGTCCAGGCTATTCCAGTGGAGAGCACAGGTGGGCAGAGACCGTGGAGGACAAGAGGCCATGTGGCATAGAACTGAGGTGTTCCAGCTGACAGCCAGCTCCCACTGCCAGACATGTGAGTGACATCTTTGATGTTCTTGTCTCAGCTGAGCTGAACATTGCCATTGGTGTGAACCCAGCTGACACTGCCTAGAGCTGAAGAGTTGCTTATTTGAGCCAGTCAGCCTACAAAATTTTGAGAAATAGTAATCTTTATTATTTCAAGTATTGGGGAGATTTCAAAAAGAGCAATAGACAAATGATATAGGGTTCAACAACAGTTTGCTTACTGAACTCTTGACTTCATGGCCTGGCCATAAGTGTTGGGGACTTGATTTTCCTTCCTAAGTCTCCTTGTTGTCTGTCAGACCGTGGCCTTGTGTCCCCAGGTATAGCAGCTTCTTGCTACCAACCACAGGTCTCCCTCTCCCTCTTGCCCACTTACTACACAGTGGCATTGTTCAAATGATCTGAATCTCTCTTTGAATTAGTATTTGACTATTGAGGGCCTCTGCCAGTCTTTCTGTTCTGACCCTATTGCTCCCTCACTAGGCTGACAACTGCCTGTTTGTCTGGCTCCTGGATCCCCATCACAATAACTTCTCTCTGGCCTGTTTGAAAGACCCAGGAATGACCTTTTGCAGCACTTTTTCTCCCACCTCCTGATATGAAATTCTCTCTGTGGGCCTATTTCACTTAGCTACAAGTGAATTTATATTCATCAAGCCGGAAACCCCAGCTATAGTTCTAAGACTTGGCAGCTATTTAAACCTGACCTAGAACCTACAGAGTAGTTGGATTTTATTACCTACTCAGTAAAAAGACTTGGAACCCTGCAGCTACATTAATTAGTTAAAAAAAAAAAAAGTAAGTCAGAGCTAACACCTCCTGGCCTGTCATTAACAGTGAAATCTGGAACAAGTTGGAAGCCCCTATTAACTACATTTTCTTTCCTTGTAAAGTAGGGAAAATAATATTTGGTAAGATAATGCAAATACATTGCTGGGCAACATGCTGGCACATAGCAGCTTCTTAATAGTAGTTGTTGTAATTAATGTTGAAGTCAGAGATAGAAGGGATCTGTAGACAGTACTTAACCCAAGACCACATTTCAGCAGGGGAAAATAAAGCCCACAGAGAATGTGTGACTTGCCCAAGATCACCAGAGATAATTAGTAGTTGAACAAGGACTAATACAGTAGTTTCCTAGCTCAAATCTTATGCCTTTCCTGCTGTACCACTGTTTGTCTTAGGACGTCCTGGCGAAGGGATAGAAAGAAATTATTTGTCTACTTTATTTATACTGTTATATATATCAAGTCATTTTACACTGATAATAATCCTGTATGTGGTGACACTTGGGCTCAGAGTGTTAACATCTTGTCAGTAAGTCCCCACAGATTCCACTCCAGGCCCACTGCCTCCCAAACCAACCCATACTCCACCACCATCTCCTGCCCTTTCTGGGTCAAGCTGTGGAGCCTGAGAACCAAAGGAAAAAAACATTTCTGCAGGGCCTGGCACCACCTTGGCTGCTTTTCATCTCAGTCCTCAGATGCAGTAGTGGGTCTACATGTAAGAGTCTTTATCCTTCCTTCAACACAATCCTTTTAACCGGAACTAAGTGGCCAAAGCTTAACTGTATTTCTGCAAAACTGGTGGCAAGGGGCCTGGCTGGGCCTGGGATGCTCACCCCAAACGTGATGTGCACAGAGAGTGGGACTCGTATTGTTTAATTCTCTGCTCAGCAGTGCCCAGTCAAGCCCTGGTCTAAATCGAACCCTTAATCGTTTTCCTGGCATTTGCTCAGACATGATTTTATTTTCTTGTAATAAAAGCTTTTACATGTATAAAAAAAAATCTGCCTTTTTTTTCTAGCCTCCGTGAATACTTCATCACCTGACCTCTTTCCCTCTTGTTTTCATGGTTGGGGCAGAGCCAGGTTGATTTGTGCCTGCTGTGAAGTTTTGGGGAGATCTATGTAGGCAGGGAGATGAACTTGTATTCCCTGTGTCTCTGCTCATTACTGTTGGCTTCCCATTTCATGGGCTGAAAGATTTTATTCTTCAGGTTCGGCTTCTGGGTCTGCAGGTTGCACAGAAAAATGGGTCAAGGGAGGCAGAAGCAAAGTAAATCACCAATGGCCTCCACCTAACCAATTCTTGGTGGTTCACTCATGATTATTTCAGTCTTTCCCTTAAGAATTTTCAGCAACTCTGCAGTGACTACAGAATCAAATACACATAGGGAAGCTCCATGTTTAGCAGTTTGGAAAACTCACACTCTTTACCACCATTATTAACATGCTCATATATCTTTCCAGACCTGAGTGTGGGTGTATATATACTTATATATTTAGAATTTTTGAGGCCTTTCATTCTGATTTATCTTCTCAACCTTATCTTTTGACAACTCCAAAAATGCACTAAACAATTACTTACACAGAGTTTACCTGCTATAAATATATCTAGCACTTTCACATTTCTAAGACTTTATACCTGTTACTCTTTCTGCCCAAAAATGTTTTTATATATTGTTTGGCACATAGTAAGCTATAATAAAGTTAAGTATTTCTCTTCATTTCCTCTCCTGTTTGGTGAACTCCTACTTATTATTTAAAACTGCCAAAATAACTCTACCTGAGTGAAAACTCACCTCTCTTCCAAACCCATATCTGTTAGCTCACCAGTTGGTTACCAGCTACCTATTTTGGGAACCATGGATTTGCTGCTTCCTATCCCAACCTTCCCTAGGACCAACCTCTTCTAAAGCAGTTAGACACTAACCTCTTTAACTCAGAACCACTGTGATTGGCATTTACAATGGGCAGGGGAAATGGGAATCAACTCTTTAGAGGCATGATTTGCTGGGTGAAGCTGAGCCGATTCATTCTTAGGTCCGGACCAGTATTTGTGGACTAGTCTGTGCAGCCTGAGAGCTCCCAAATTGCTAAGGAGACCCCTGTTTTTTGCTGGCTCCTCCCTGTCTGGGGAGAGCCAGCCTTCAACCTCAGAGAGCTTTATAGCCCCAGGGAACTGTCTTGGCAGATCTTGGATGAATTATTTATTCTCCTTGCTTAGTGAATGCTGTATCTGTGTGGTAAGTCGAATGCTGGGCATGTCTGAGGCGCCTCTTAATATTCCTGTGCCAGAATTCTAGACTTAATGGTGGCGGGCTTTAAGGAAACAGAAAAAAACTAGCCCCCCCCCCAACCTTTGGCACCTCACCCCCAACTGGATCTCCTGGTGTATCTTTAGAGGGAATGTGTTTTGCTTTATCTGACTCTCCTTTGCCCCCAGCTCCCTGTACTGCCTTCCCACCTCCATCTTCACTGAAAAGGGAGATTTTACATTTTGTTGCTGGTGTATACAGTTATTGCTCCTTTCTCTTCTTTGCCACCTCACTAGGCAGCTCCCATGACATAATTTTATATGTCTTATCACCTATCCTTCCCTTCACTTTCAGGCTAGAGAAAGCCTGAGATGAGAACTGGGAGAAAGGTTTACTGGATGCTGCAGTTCATTTGAACAGTTTTTTTTTTTTTTTAAAGATTTATTTATTTGTGCATACAGAACTGGGGTACAGGCCAGAGGTGGTGAGAGGCTTCACCAGAGACAGAATGGGGAGCAGAACAGGCAGATCCATGAAGTACACTGCCGAGGGGAGCAGCGGGCGGGTCAGGAGAGGTCTGCCACACCATGTGGTCACCTCCGGGGCAGGCAGGAATCGAACTCATGCGGAGGCGGCTTTAGATTCTCGGTGCTGTGCTTTAACCTGCTGCGCCACCAGGGAGGGCCCTGAACAGTTTTTATTGCATACAAAAGTGGGGTGCTTCAATGCCTGTGATCACTTCTGAGTGTTTACATCAAGAGGAGGAGCTGCTAGTCTTACTGAGTAATATACTTCCATTCGCAGACCCTTAAAAAAAAAAGTTAAACAATAGAAGGGACTAGAAGCCTCTCACATTGAATACTTAGCCCAACTTAATAGCAATGTGTCTTGTCTTTTCTCCAGGACTCATAAAACTGTGAGTATCTCTGTTGGGGTCATGTTAGGTACAGTTACCTACAATTTGCTGATTTTTGTTCTTGAGATCTTGTCCTCAGGAGCATTTCATAGCTATTCACAAGTAAGAACTCTTCTCATTCATTCTCTTATATTGGCAGTATCTCTAGATCTCCTGGCGACTTGGGGGTAAGGTGTGCTCATGTCTGTACCAGAACACTTTGTCCTCATGTAGAAGCCCTTCAGAGCAATAGCAAATGTTCTGGAGTTCTCCCTGTGCTGGGAAGAATAGCCTTTCCTGCCTCACCTCAATTTTGCACATTTAATTTGTCATCAGTTCTAAAGGAGTAACATCCCCTTATGAAAACAGTTCCTCACCTTCTTCAGGGAGACCTTCTTTTGCCAATGCATTTGGACCCCTGCCTGTAGGGTACAAATGTCTAAAGTTTCCCATGTCTCTTCCTGTGAACAAAATCACTTTTTTTTCCTCCAGGTGCCTCAGATACTGGCTCATAAAACATAACCAGGCATGACTGAAACCTAGTTTAAAGTGGGATACTACATTGGGATTTCATTAAAATGACAAATGTCTTTCCAGTACTTTACAGTAATTTACTCATATATATTATTTTACTTAATTCTTGAAACATTCCCTTGAAGTATGTGTTACCTTTATTCTCACTTTATGGGGAGTAAAGCTGAAATTCAGGTAGATTAGGAAATGTAGACATAGTTTCTTAGTTTCTTATTTTGTAAGTGACAGAGGTAGGAATTTTCAGTCCTGCTATGTGGAATCTTAGGCTCCCTCTATTATAGACCACAGCAGAAGCCTTAGATAGTCGAGGACAATGTAGATAAAGTCAAAATGGTTATGACTTCAGAACCAGATTTAGATGCAATGGGAACATTGGAAAGTGACTGAAATCTCAGAGTGAAGTTTTAAAAATGTGCTATGCAGGTGAAAATGACCATGATCTCTTCTCAAGAAACTTATGAAACTTTTCTGTTCTTCATTTATTTGTGCTGTGCAGCATAGTTATTTTTGTGTCACTTATGCTTGCTCAGCTATAGAATATTTGAAGGCATATATAATGTCTTTGGCATCTCTGTGTGTTCCAAAGTAAGAACTAAAATATAGTAAGCACTCAATTTGTTAGTGGAATGTCTCTTTTTTTGTGACTATTTCTTAATATCAGCCTGTTATATTTCCAAGTGAATAATTCAGTTGTAGCCATTTATTTCCTATAAGCATCTCAGTAAGAAGGGGGCATGGTACATAATTAAGCAGAATACCTCAAACCTATTGGTTTCTTGCCTCAATTTCTATGTCTTCATGTTGACCAGATACTCCTTTTGGGCTCATAGATATATTTCACTTTAAATTTCCCTCTCTCTCTCACCTCTACTCTTTCAATTTCTGTGTTTAAACCAATTCAGGGAGGAGCTACCTCAGTGCTCTCGGTAGGACTACATATCCAGTCATTCACCTAAATGTGGAGTTTGATGGTCCATGACATGTTTTCCCAAGTAACATCTGCCTCTCTTTCCTGTCCATTGTTGGTCCAAGCCACAGATCTGGCTTATACTTGACTGGTAGTTCTCTTGCCCAAAGGTATTACCCACTTTCAGGGTTTGATAATGTCCCCACACTTAGCCTAGGACAGGCTCCTGATAGGCCATACAGTGTTTGCCTACTTTTCTTTCTAGGCCTACAAGTTGGACCTTTATACCATCTATTGCTGCCCATGAGTATTTGTCTACATATAACTTCTCATTTCTGACTGAGAAAAGCAGACATGATGTTTATATTTCTTTCCATTGTGCTCTACCTATTTGAACACACAAGTTGCTTCAGTTGTTCCTGGGCTTGTTATGTCCCTTTGGCCATTGTATCTTACCCATCTGACTGCCAGTCTGGTATTTGCTTTTACAACTGAGGCTGTTCCCCTGCTAGAGATCTGGCTAAAAATCCAGGCCTAGGAATTTTCTTTGTCTTCTTTGCCTGCTCCATATGGCTATGCGACACTCATGCACACTCAAGTTAATAATTCATTTAGTTTCATCTAAGTATGCTCTTTTAGAGACTTTGTGTGGAAGAAAGTTTGAAACTAATTGGAAAACTAAGGATAAATGATGGGGTGATTTTTATTGATTTATCCTATCTCTTTTATGACCAATTTTTACACCCACATTGTCATCTTGTAAATATTGCCTCCTTAGGCCCTCCCTGGTGGCGCAGCGGGTTAAAGCACAGCACTGAGAATCTAAAGCCATTTCCGCATGAGTTCAATTCCCTCCTGCCTCTGAGTTGACCACATGGCGTGGCAGACCTCTCCTGACCCGCCTGCTGCTCCTCTCAGCAGTGTGCTTTGTTGATCTGCCTGTTCTGCTCTCCTCTCTGTCTCTGGTGAATCCTCTCACCTTCTGCATCTCTGGCCTGTACCCTCCAGCTCTATATGAATAAATAAATAAATCTTTAAAAAAAATATTGCCTCCTTAGATTTGTTTACCTCTCATGTTTTCATTGCTAATACTATAGTTCAGATCACTAAAATTGCTTATGTGAGTAATTATCATTGTTCATTTGGTATTCAGACCCAGTTACCTTACAAAATGCAACTTAGTAATTTGATTGGCTAGCACACTATGATTGGTAGTCTAACTCGTGTCACATCCCAGTTGTATGAGTCCAAGTTTCTTTTGAGAGGTGTCACACTCACTAGACTAGATCTGGGAAAATATACCTTGGCAATCACCATTTGTGAATTCTTTCAACATAATTGTAAAAGGCTTAATCATAACATTTAAAAAATAGTATTAAGTTGCAGCATATTTTTTAAAGAATGATACATGTTTGTTTAAATAAATTAATATTCCCATCTAGAAAAAACATGAGGGAACGCAAAGTGAACAATATGATAGAACCATATTACAGTTTGACAACTGAGCAGAGTCAGGACTTCATTCTTTAAGGAAAAAAACAGGATTGGGTGCTCTCTCTGGTGGCACAGTAGGTTAAAGCACAATAATACGAAGCTAAAGCCACTTAAGCATGAGTTCGATCCCCACCCCAGAGGTGTTCCACATTGCGCGGCAGACCTCTCCTGACCTGCCCGCTGCTCCCCTCAGTCCACTGCTCCCCTCAGCAGTGTGCTTGTCAGTCAGCCTGTTCTGCTCCCCACTCTGTGTCTGGTGAATCCTCTCACCACCCCTGCACCTCTGGCCTGTACCCCAATTCTGTATGCATAAATAAATGATTCTTTAAAAAAAACAGGATTAGGCTTGACAGATATAACAATAATTAAATATTGCTTTGTAAGAATTCTGAGGAACTTGATAGCTTAAGACTTTCAAAAGCCACATCAATTAGATAAGATAGTTTCATTTTCTACTAGATAACTTCAATACAGCTTATTCCAAACTGAATTTTAAGTTACTCCTGACCCCTGCTCTCATACTTTCATATCTCATAGCCAACCTGTCAGAAATTCTGTGACCTCTTTTAGACTTTATTTTCAAAATAAACTGAGATTCTGACCATTTTCTACTATTTCCATTATTACATCTTTGGTCATAACTATAATCTTTCACTTGGGATAAAGAAATAACTTCCTAATAAGTCTCTTTATTTTTCCCTTTTCTGCTTCTTCACTCTCTCCAGTTTTTTTCTCAACAAGGTCTTTGGTTTCAATCATGGCTCCTAAATTTTCCTATGGCTCTCAATGAAAGCCCAAGTCTTCATCAGGAGGTTTCAGACCCTCAGTTGGTTCTCTTATCTCCTATCATTTCCCTCCTTTGTTATATTCTAGCCATGCTGATCTTCTTGTTTCTTTAACATGTTAGACATGTCTATACCCCAGGGACTTTGCACTGACTGTCCTCTTTTCCTGTTATGTTTTGTTTTACAGAAATCTGGTATCAGTTTGATCAACTTCCTCTCATTCTTTGCATCTTTTCTTAAATATTACCATCTTAATGAGGCTTGTTAGCACCATGCTTTTAATACTGCTTTCCACCCCAGTATCTAACAATCTAAGTGTTGTAGAACACTTTTCACATACCTGCTGGCTATTTGCATTTATCCTCATTGGAGAAGTGACTTTTTGGTTCTTCTGCCTATTTTTTGACTGGATTTGTTACTTTGTTTTTGTTGAATCATGTGAGCGCCTAGATTTTTGTAATCATTCTATTATCAGTTGTATGGAGTGAAAAGATATCCTCCCAATCAATAGGGTATCTCTTTGTTTTCTTTAATGTCTCTTGCTGTACAGAAGCTTTTAAAATTTGATGTAATATCAGCTATTTATCTTTTCCTTCACTTTCTTTTCTTTGAATGATTAGTCTTTAAAGATGTTTCTGAGGTACATGTTATGGAATGTTTTCTTCTATATAGTTTATAATTTCAGGTCTTATATTCAATTATTTTATCCATTTTGAGTTTTATTTTGTGCAGATAAGAGGAAGTAGTCCAGCTTTATTCTTTTGCATATAGCAGTCCAGTTTTCCAAGCACCATTTATTGGACAAACTGTCCTTGTTCCTGTTCCTTGCATATTCTTTGCTCCTATGTCAAAGATTACTTGTCCGTATATGTATGGCTTTATTGCTGGTTTTCTTTTTGAACCATTGGTTTGTGTGTCTGTTTTTAGCTCCATAATGTTTTAATTATTACAGCTTTGTATTATAGTTTGAAGTCTGGGCATGTGATACCTCCATTCTTTTTCTTAGTCAAAAGTGCTTTGGCTATTCAAGGTTTTCTGTGGCTCCCTGTGCATTTCATCAATATTTGCTCTATTTCTTTGAAGAATGCCATTGTGTTGAGTCTGTAAATTTCTTTTGGAAGGATGGCCATTTTGATAATGTTAATTCTTCCAATCCATGAGCTAGGGATGTCTTTCCATTTCTTTGTGTCTTCTTTGATTTATTCCCAGGCATTTGATATTTTTTTTACAATTGTAAATAGGATGGATTTCTTAAGAAGTTAACCACTTTAAACTGAACAATTAAATGGCATTTACTACATTCACAATGTAGCATCTATTTTTGATCATATGTATATTTACTGTGTATCTACTTCTAAAATGCGTCTGAATCAAAAATACCACTTAAATGTGATCTTCCAGTGAAATTTTTTACCCCTCAATTTTAAAGATCAAAAAGAAACTATAATGACAGCATAGGTTGTTTAACCTTTTGACTATTTTGCAAGGGGGAAATCTCAAACCAGACTTCACAGATAGCAACTTAAAAATAAATTCCTCTCTGTATAGGCCTTAGAAAAACAAATCAACTTTCTGTGAAGTTCAATGGTTTTGTTAATTTTTTAAAGATGTTTTGTGTTTAAAGGATGTTTAAAAGCTCTACATGATAAAACAAAACTTATCAATTGTACTTCTACATTGTGTTTTTACTTAGAAAATGTACAACGCTTATGGTAAGACAGTTTTACAACTGTATATTTAAAACATTTAGCATCTGAGAAAGGAAAAAAAAATAAATACAGCAATACATTTCTGCTTTGTTGAGCTCAACCAAAGAACCATACATCTGATTCCCTTAGCTCTTTCCTGGTCCCTTTGCAGTGCTACAAGTTAATTTAAGAAAATTTCTGGAAGAATGCACAAGAAATTTAACAGCTTTTGCCAATGTAGAAGGACTCTGGGGGTATTGGGAGGAAGACTTATTTTAGAATTACATGGTAAATTTTTGTATACAATTTCAGTACAACAGACTAAACTTTTGTTTAATCCTTAGAGTACTACATGGTTTTGGGTATTTATTAGTCATAACTCTTAAAAGTGATGGTAACTCAGTTTAATTGGTTCCTCAGAAAGGCAGGTGTTTTACTTGATCACACAGCTGGGATGGTGTATTTCACATCCCAAAAGAAAACTGCAAGAAGCAGGCTTCAGGGACTGGAGCCAGAGATTCTTTCTCCTATTTTTATTTTCATCTCTACTTGTGTTTGCTTCTCTTAGCAATTTATGTCAGTTTCTCCTACTTTTCCATGTGGATATAACTGCTGGTGGTCCTAGTTTTGGAATACCAGAGAAAATTGCTATCTTCCAGAGTATCTATTTCAGACCTGATGAAAGGTTCTAATTGGTTTTGCTTATGTTTGTTACATGCTACCCCTTAAAATATCCTTGTTGCCAGAATTAGCCAGACCTGTGTCTTTTGCCTGTGTGTGTCCAGGATAGGGGAATCTCTTACAAGAAAGATCTTGTGAAAAATTCTTGGGGGGGAGGGGAATAAATTATCATAGTTTATAATTTATTCTTTCACTTCCCAGGCTAATAGCAACTCCTCCCATAAAGAATATTCCAAAAATGTCCCAGATCAAATTAGTGTACCATTAAATGTACACCTAAAATATATCCAAAGCAAAACAATTTATAGTCTTTACCAGCTGATTTAGCTCCAAGCCTAAATCTCTGGGGGGATCTTCCTTCACAGTTGGTTTTACCTTCTCTTGGTTCAACAACCCATATTTGAAGGATGTATTCTCTGCAATGAAAAACTCCAATTTAGAAAAGAGAAAAAGGGATAAAATATGTAGTGTGTGATTTTTCTCTGATAAATATTACTATTTTTTGAGCTGGTTTAGCAGACTCTCCCTCTCTAGCAAAGGAATGAGTTTCTTAGACATACAACATGGCAGCTTCAGGTTCTCTTAACTAGGAGGAGTGTTACCAAGGTGAAGTACCTAAGTGAGGCCTAGAGGCCAAGCTTTACCAGTTTCTTTGGTTCTTCTCAGATACCCCAATTTCAGTACCTAGAACTCCTGTCTTTTTCAATAAAAGCATTCATGTTAATGAACTTAAAGCACTATCAGCAGGCAGAAAGGGCTTTGCATTAAGAATATATGTATTTAATTATTTATTGTATAATTTGTACTGAAGTGGAAACCCAGACTTTCTTGCCTTTGCTATTTTGTATTGGAAGGAATCATTCAACTTATGACACCTTCCCCTCAAAGGGATTATATGTATATCTCTCTTCTTCTGGAAGTTGATTTAGATAGTAATGTTTTGAAGACTATTGCTTCAAAACCCTAAGTTCCACATCCTTCCCTGGCATCTGGCTCCAAGCTTGTTGATGTAACTCTCTCTATAATGTAGCTTTTTTCATTCCTGGCCCCAACAGTGCCATATATGTCTTAACCAAGCCTGTTTATGGTTATCTTGACATTCAGAAATAGAGCATTGAAAACATGTGGGTTAATCTCTAAGTGTTTTCAGTGTTGTGATAGCGAGGCAGTAGTAAAATTCACTTAACATAATTTAACTGTAGTTTTTGCTTAAGAAGTTAAAAAGCTACATACTATTAGGAAGCCCTTATTCTTCTGTTATGATAAATATTGGCTGAAATAATAAACAACAATATAATGTTTTTTAGCAAGTATTATTGGGAGATGTATAGAAAACTGTTGAAAACCTTACGAAACAAGCATTAGAATAGATTTGATAGTGTGGGATGTTTCTGGTATAGTTGGATGAAAGTATGGATGTCTCTTGTCTTAGTTTATGATCTTTGTTAGTTTCTGTTTCAATAAGGAAATATATAGAACAACTTCCTATCTCTTTCTCCAACCTATCATTTTGCTATGAGGAAAATGATATTCTGGAAGAAATATATTAGTTATAAATATATTAATGACTTACTCAATAAAAGAAAGTGTAGGGTTATAGGGACAGAACCAAGGGAGAATTAATCACTGTTTCAGTTACAGGCAGCTATTCCAACAAAGAATTCAGAGTCAGAGTATTGAAAACAGAAACTTTAATAGTAAAAAATTCATAATAATACATACTGGAGATTAACAAGATTTTTTTTTTTTTTTGGTAGAGAGGAAGAGAGTCAGTGTTTCAGGCTTTGCAGAATATAAGGTCTTTGTCACACTGTTCAACTCTGTCATTGTAGGATGAAAGCAACCACAGATGTTATGTAAATGAATGTGACTGTGTTCCAATAAAACTTTATTTATAAGGAGCGTTGGATCGGATCCAAAGGCTGTAGTTTGCTGACTCCTGCTTTATAATGAGAAGGGTAGTTTAACAGACAGAGGTTTATTGCTAATTTTGTGTCCAATCACTCACAAAGATTGTTGAGGTATCTCCAATTTATTGACTTATATATGATGACAAGTGGTTGTTAGTAGTATGCCACCTAGCAGAAAAATTAAAAGAAAAATAAGGACAGGTTAGATAGCTTGTC
The DNA here is from genome assembly GCF_000260355.1 of Condylura cristata. Taxonomy (NCBI): domain Eukaryota; kingdom Metazoa; phylum Chordata; class Mammalia; order Eulipotyphla; family Talpidae; genus Condylura; species Condylura cristata. Next base: position 20,819,167 of record NW_004567107.1, read on the forward strand.
TCTTCAAGCTAAAAGTAGTATTTAATAATGAGAAACAAACTGCTTTAAAAAAAAAAGATTTATTTATGCATCTAGAACTCGGGTACAGGCCAGAGGTGCAGAGTTGATGAGAGGCCTCACCAGAGACAGAGTGAGGAGCAGAACAGGCAGATCTATGAAGTACACTGCTGAGAGGAGCAGTGGGATGGCCAGGAGAGGTCTGCCATGCCATGTGGGTCACCTCTGGGGCAGGGATTGAACTCCACTGAAGCTGCCACTCTCTTCACAGTGCTGCGCTTTAACCCACTGCACCACCAAGGAGAGCCCAAACTGCTTTTTTAAGAGAAGCCCATATAGTATTTTTTAAAAAGATTTATTTATTTATGCATACAGAACTGGGGTACGGGCCAAAGGTTCAGGGGCAGTGAGAGAATTCACCAGAGACAGAGTGGGGAGCAGAACAGGCAGATGAATAAGTATACTGCTGAGGGGAGCGTGGGCGGGTCAAGAGAGGTCTGCCGCGCCATGTGGGTCACCTCTGGGGTGGGGATGGAATTCATGCTGAAGTGGCTTTAGCTTCTTAGTGCTGTGCTTTAAACCACTGGCCACCAGGGAGGGCCCCCATACAGTAATTTTGAAAATGGCTCTTGGGGAATGTTTCTGTTATAGTATTTAGTTGTAGAACTTATATATGTTTGTCACCTGCATATTTAGGACTTGGAAATAGAATACTCTGTAGGTTTAATAATCTTCCAAAAAGTTTTAGTGGGTTTTGAATCTATTCATTCAATAATATAAATATGTAAACCCTTCTAATTTGTTTGCAAGGAAAAATTTTTTGGCTTTAAAAATGATAGAAATGTATGAGCCAAACTTCTATAAGAACTTGTTTATGAATGATGGAGAGGATTGAAAAATGGGTATTGGGATTTATTAAGTGTGATAAGTAAGAGACTTCTTTGGAACTTCCATGTGAAGTTCTTTTTGTAGTTGTGAAAATCTTTTCAAATCAGTGTTGACTTAATCTGAACTTAGATGCAGGTCTTCAAACTGCATCTTAAAAACTTTAAACTAAAATTTTAAAAAGAGTAAGTATACTCAATCATGTTGTTGCAGTATTTTTTAATCCTATAAATTAGTGAAATAAAGATTATTTAAAGGTATTTTTATTTCGTAATTTTCGAACTTTTTAGATGCTTATCTTGTAAAATTTTTAACATGTAAAGTAGCACATGTATATCATATCAACAAATAAATATGTATGTACAAGAGTATGTATGCTAAGCATTTAAACAAAATTCATAGAGATATATGATTCAAGAAGTCCAGAGACATTTGTATGGGGTAAGAGGGCAGTGAACACAGCAAAACACTCCTAGAATTTGGCACTATACAGATCACCTGTAGTTAATAATAGCAGCCACCATACGTAAGTCACTACTAGGATTAGATATTATGTCAGGTGGTTGGGTTGCAGAAGTTTAAAATCTTGTACAGGAAAGAGGACATGGTTACATCTCCTTTTATCTCCACCCAACACATTTCCCAAGATGCTCTGGGGGCAGGCTATGTCTTCTGCTTATATGAGCACCTGGGTTCTCAGTTTCTTTTCAACTCTGAAATTGCTAGTTGAGTTCTAGTTTTCCAAGCTCTGAATGCATTAAGGAGGATTTCTATGGCATCTAGAACAAAAGGAAAATAACCCATAAAATCACTTCTTAACATATTATTATAGTCTATTCTTAGTCTAATGGGGGTATTGGCAGGTAGGGATGGAGTGGCAGGTTCAGAAAAATCCATAACCACATTTAAAATTATAGTCAACTCTTCCTTTTTCTAGAGATGATTAACTATAATTACAGTGTTGGCTGACCTGGGAGGAATTCATTTTCCTCTAGCCTGGACTTTTAGAAGGGACTAGAGTTAAGTATGTTCTTTTAGGGAATCTCAGAAGGTAGGTATCTATTCTCCCATCCTGCTTCTCAGAAGAGAAGGTAGTAGTCCAAACTTATTATTAGCTGTCTAATTATTAATCCTGTAGGGTAGGGAGGCCTGCCATTCTCAGAATTCTATTACACTTTGTTCACCATTGATCCACTGTGTATAATAGAATATGAACAGAATATTGCCATTTGACAGATGAGAAAACCTAGTCTGAGAGATTAAGTTATTTGTTCTGACAGAAAACTGGTGTCACAGATGGCATTGAAGCCTATTTGTGGCTGATTCCAAGGCCTCTGTCTTCTACTGCTCTGTATCACTTAATTTGTGGGGTTTGGTTGATATTTTTCCTTCTTGACTCTCAAAAAACATCATACTGGCAATTCTGCCTATTCCAAGTGATACTCTTGTGCTTTTATTTTTCCGTAAATTTGCTGAAAGTTATAAGGGATTTTGAAAATCCCATTTTAATGTTTTCATATTTTGCAATGAATAAAATTAATAACCACAGGCCCTCCCTGGTGGCGCAACAGATTAAGATGCAGCACTGCAAGCTATCTGCAACAGCTTCAGTATGAGTTCGATCCCCAGCCCTGGGTCTTTGTCCCTGGTGAATCCTCTCACCACTCCCTGCACCTCTTGCCCGTACCCCATTTTTGTATGTTTAAATCCTTAGAAAAAAATTAATAGCCACAGAGATAAAGTAGCTTACCCAACGTCCTCACAGTAATTAGTGATTGTTGTAAACTTGCTTTGTTTGAACTTTGAACTCTTCACATTTGGTGGGAAACAGATTCCAGAATATAAATGTTTGATTCAACTTAAGTTTCCAAGCATCTGTAATTGAGAAACAAAGCTACAATTTTCTTAAAAAGTAGGCCAAATCGGCCCTCCCTGGTGGTGCAGTGGGTTAAAGCACAGGACTAAGAAGCTAAAGCCACTTCCTCATGAGTTCAATTCCCGCCTGCCCCAGAGGTGACCACATGGCGTGGCAGACCTCTCCTGACCCGCCTGCTGCTCCCCTCAGCAGTGCACTTCATTGATCTGTCTGTTCTGCTCCTCACTCTGTCTCTGGTGAAGCCTCTCACCACTCCTAAGCCTCTGGCCTGTACCCCAGTTCTGTATGCACAAATAAATAAATCTTTAAAAAAAAAAAAAGTAGGCCAAATCATGATTTTCCATCAAACTTGGTTGAAACTTTAAGGCTGCATGTATATTCTAACCCGGGATTTGTTCCAGTTCCTCTTTACTGTGACTTGAAATGAATCATGTGACCCCAAGAGTTTGGAAGCTTTTCTGATGTTGTCAATAAAGCATAATGTAGAACTGAAGTGCTCCTATTTTAGGAATTTTTCTGGTCACAAGGCAGTGAGTAACCATCACTAAACTCTTTCCTATTTCTAGCTGAGATTGAATTTCTACAATACTGTGATTAGTTTTTTTAGCTTGCACCTGAGCCTATGGAATTACAGTAGGCCTCTGACTTGCCCTCTGACTTTCTCTCTTTATAAACAATAAGTAAATTTACTAAATATCAGCTAAAAGCGAAGGATCTTTTTACTATTCATTTATTTAAACAGTAAAAAAATGTTGCATACTGTCTATGTGGCAGCTCCTGTGCTCATTCTTATCTTTGAAGCATTCTTGGTATAGAAGAGAAATACCCATGCAGACATAAACTATTTGAAGTGATGTGCAATAACTGTTGTCATAGTATTGTGTGGGTGCTGGAAAAATACCTTTGTGCCCAGGAGGACGTGAGGAATGTTTTTACCCTAGTCTAATAGCATTAGTATTTTAATATAAAGCCACATGTGAATGTGCTTTATTTTTTAAGTTACAAAACTGAGCTCACACTGTACCTAATAATTTATATTTATTTCTACAGTTTTTATTCCTTCCCTTTATTTTTTTTTGAAATTACAATGTATGTACTTTGCTTTTGTTCTCATAGCTCCCATTCAGTATTCAATTAATTATATTCAGACTTCCATCACCATCACTTGACAAAAACTGATTAATCAACTGAGTTTAAAGTCACCTCTTGGAAGTGATATTTGATCTGAGTATTAAAGGATGACTAGAAGTTCATTAGGTAGAGAAAAAAGGAAATTTTTTTCAGAAGAAAGACTGAAAATATTGGATTCCCATTGGGTGGTAAAAATTATAAATGTGAATGACTGATATTTCAACATGTTAAGCCCAAAGCTAAGTTATATATATTGTTTGGCTTTGCTGGCTACTATGGTACTTCACTATGTCAGGTACTTTAAATATTTAATACTCATAACAATTCTTTGATGTAACTATTGAGGAAGAAATTGAGCCACAGGGAGCTTAAATTGTAAGGTTGTCAAGCAAGTAGAAGACCTAGCAAGATTCTTGCTCTTCAGACATACTTGTACTCACTAAAAAAAAATTTTTTTTAATGAATATCATTTGTTCTTTTTTCTTATTTTAAAGATTTATTTATTTATGCATTCTGAAGACCAGAATGTGTGGTGGGTGAGAGGATTCACCAGAGACAGAGCGGGGAGCAGAGCAGGCAGATAGACGAAGCACACTGCTGTGGGGAACAGCAGGCTCACCAGGAGAAGTCTGTCGTGCCATGTGGGTTATCCTCCCGGCAGGGGATCGAACTCGTGCTGCAGCGGCCTTGGAGAGCCCCATAATTCATTGCTTTAACTTGTTGTGCCAACAGGGAGAGCCCCACACTCAAATTTTTTTTAACATAAATAATAATCTCTACAGTAAAGTATAAAATAACCCTTTAAAATAATTTGTTAAATGAACATTAAAGTATCATATAAGATAATTTAAAAAGAGCTCATCTAATCCAAGGCCTTAAGGTATAGATTAAGAACCAGTGGCTCAAAGAGGTTAGGCGACATGTCCATGATTCATATTTGATCCGCTGCTTTCTTAGATACTGCTCTGGCTCTTCCACACTGGATGCCAATTATGTACCTAGGAAATATAAAAGTGAATAAGAAAGAGAGCTTTCAGGAATGGTCATTGACTTTTCCAGAGTTCAAGCTTTTAATCTTGTTCTTAGGAAGGAGCAGAGAAGGAGTTGGGGTAGACAGTCTTACTTTAATTTTATTAGTAAATTTACTATTATGAGTAATATTGCTCAGTAATGTACCAGTAATGTATCTTAAATATATTTAGCGTCACAGTGTGCTCATGTAGTCACATTTGCCTAATAGATTGCCACTTATAGAATGTGTTAATAAACTTTACTTTGATTGTATTTAACAACCCTGGTACTTACAGGTATACCTATTTTATAGATGTGGAACCTCAGGGAGTGAAAGGAATTTTCTGCTTCATACACTTCTATGGAGAAATGGGATTAGAACCCGTAAAAAGTTAGTAATCATTGTCTCTAAAGTGTTTATAGACAGAGACAAAATCATTACCTCTGTAAACATCTCAATAGCAGTTAGTTTGCATTCTTTATCAGGTAAATCATGTACATGTTTCTTTAAGTTGATTTCAAGGGATTCTTTTTCCTTTTGTATGGAACATATTTGTCAGATTACTTTCCGTATCTTTCTATGTTGATGTCTGCACATTAGACATAGTGGACACCTTAGCCAGTGAAAATTATTTGTAAAGAACTATGCCTGATTTATGTCTTAAAAATATCATTTTTTTTATACCTGGCTTGTTTAAAGTTAAAAAAAATCCTTTCCATAATTTTCAAATATTATTCCTTTAATACACAATAGATTTCCATTCAGAAAGATACACACTCAAGCTAGTGAGCTCTCTAGTAATAACAACTATCAATGTGCTTTCTAGAACATCCGTCTTTGGGTCTCATTATATTCTTGGAAGGAAACTAAGACTCAGAGGGATAAAGTGGCATGCCTGTGGCTATAAGGTGCTGCAAGGGATGTTTCTGACTTTTTTTGAAGTTGTAAAGAAAGCAATGTGATTTAGATGAATTTATTTCTTATCTAACTTGAGGAACCTGCTCTCTTCAGGTATATAAAGGTCAGTAGCAGGCATAGTGGTCACATTTCTTTCTGTAATTGTTGAAAAAAAAAGATTTTGTTTATATGATTAAAAAGAGTGTGATATTGGGCCCTCCCTGGTGGCGCAGCGGGTTAAAGCACAGCACTGAGAATCTAAAGCCGCTTCCCGCCTGCCCCGGAGGTGACCACATGGCGAGGCAGACCTCTCCTGACCCGCCCGCTGCTCCCCTCAGCAGTGTACTTCGTTGATCCGCCTGTTCTGTTCCCTGCTCTGTCTCTGGTGAAGCCTCTCACCGCCCCTGAGCCTCTGGCCTGTACTCCAGTTCTGTATGCACAAATAAATAAATCTTTAAAAAAAAAAAAAAAGAGTGTGATATAGTAGTAAGTTCATTGAACCTGAATCAAGAACCCTGAACTCAAATCTGATTCCTTGTGTTTTTGGGCAAGCCTGAAAGATGACAATAAGAAAAATGTTATTAACTGTGCATTTTCTATGTGCCCAGAAGTGAATTATATACTATCTCATTTAATTTTCTTCTGTGAGACAGGTATTATTATGTTCATTTTACTTTAACTCATGGTCATGACAAAAAAAATATTTTTTTTAAACAGAACTGAAGTTGTGACAATTTGAAGTATCTTTCAATCCTAGGCCTACCTTATGCATAATAATTCCTTTCTTGGATAGCTTTCCAGAAATGTTCTGTACTTAATTTTTTTTTTTTTTTTGGAGAGGATATCAGGGAGGAAGAAATAATTAAGGCTTTAAAATTGCTACAGAGGGGAGGACAGATAAACTGTGTAAGGAACCCAGGGGCCTTTGGGGAGGGAAAGGATTGAGAACTTCTCATCAAAGAGCCAAAATTTTTGAAAGCTATTGGGTTGTAGCTGATTACACCACAGTAACATTGAGATTACTGGGATAAAATGTATTTTTTGGTTGGCAATGATGGCTCCATATGTGTGCGCCAGCTATCTCCCATTTGTCCTTTCACCGCAGGATGCTGATCTGTTTAGACTAATAAAATACATTTGTGGGCACCCTTTAGCCCTTTAGCTTTTGCTTACATTGGGCAATGTAAAGGCCTACCAGAAAAATCAGAAGAAGGAGATGAGAAAGGGGTTTTGATAATTATTCCACATTTTAACATATATTGTCTAGGACTGGCTATACCTCTAGACTGAAAGATACTTCCTCTGAAAGTGATTTTCTATTACTCTAGTCAGGTTTAATTAACTGTCCCTTCCTTTTATCCTTAAATGCATAAGACAGCAATATTTTAATTTTATATTATTTTTTACATCATTCTTCATTTTTGTACAATGGATGCTTTTTCTTCTTGGTTATAGCCCCCATGAAATTCCCAACACCAGTTCACTCATGTGCCATCACCATAGTCCCTTGTGCTCTTCCCACCTCTGTTTTGATCCTATTCCCCTCTCTCCCACTTGCAGAATGTCTCTGGTTTATAGTTGTTTGTTGATTCTGGTTTTAACTTTATTAGTTACTTATAATCCTCCAAAAGTGAAACCATCTGGTATTTTTATTTATTTATTTTTTATTTTATTTTATTTATTCTTTCTGGCTTATTTCACTAAACATGACCCCTTCCAGTTCCATCCATGTTACCATAAGTGGCATGATGGATGCATCTTTTTGATTGCTGAGTAATATTCCATTGTGTTTATGTACCATATCTTCTTGATTTAGTCATCTATTTGAGACCCTAATATTCTGTTAGGGGTACTAGCGTCAGTTTACTTCATACTATTTCTACGATAGATACGTATATAGTAGACCTACATGAAAATAGTTCTTTATTAAGATGCATTTTTTTTCTATTTGAAAATACTATATATTTTCTATTGTCATTTTGATTCATCCAGATTTACCAGTATATCCCAGTACCTGTTTTCAACCCCACTGTCCTATAGGTAACTTTTTGTCCTGAGCAACAGAAATTTCCATTAGCAGTGCTGGAAGCAACTGGAAACAGAAGCTTGACCCAGCCATGTGGTTCCAGATGTGTCAGACCAGAGGGACCATGGTATGGACAACTTTGTACTCATTATATATATCAAACTTCCTCAAGATAGAGTATCTGAAAAAACAAACCATTTTATTACCTCTCATTTTTGCCTCATTAGGAAATATTTCATTTGGGGCTTGCTATGCAATAACAATCAGATGGAGGTTGAAGTTAGAGTCCTCTGAAGTCTTTCTTCATTCTTTGAGAAGTTGGTGCTGACTGTTGAATAGAAGCAGGTCTGGAATGATCTACCAGGCACCTAATTTCTTTTACAGTGCATATCTTGAGTAACTTGGAATTCTCAGTATGGTTTTCCCAGAGTAGTTGGAATTCTAAAATAAAAACTGGCTTCTTCCTGAATGCTTTTTCAAATGGAACCAGATGAAAGTTACATTATTTCTATAACTTAGCTTTGCTCATAAATTACATATTCTGGTCATAAGTTATTTCTCTTTATTTTCTCGCTTTTTAAAATAATATAATAGTTTATTTTTACATCACTTTGTGCCTTTTTCCATTTCAGTTGTAATCCCCATGGGCTTCCCATCACCAAATCACCCATGTGCCTTCACCATAGCCAGTGCATTTCCTTCCCTCCACTGTTTTTGATCCCATTCCCCATTCCACCCCCATAACATGTCTCTGGTATATAGCTGTTCATTATTATTATTATTTTCTCTCCTGGTCCATTATACTCCTACTATGAGTGAAACCATCCAGTATTTTCCCTTTACTTTCTGGCTTATTTCACTAAGCATGATCTTCTCCAGCTCCATCCATGTTGCTGTAAAAGGCACGTGTTTATTTTTTTTTGGTTGCTCAGTAATATTCCATTGTTTATATGTACCACATCTTTTTAATCCAATCATCCACTTTTGGGCATTTGGGTTGTTTCCATGTCTTTACAATTGTAAATAAATCAGTAATAAACATGGGGGTGCAGGTATCTTTTTGAATCAGTGTTTTTGTGTCTTTTGGGTAGATACCTAGGAGTGGGATTGCTGGGTCATATGGAAGCTCCATGTTTAGCAGTGTGAGGAACCTCCAAACAGTTTTCCATAGTGCTTGTACTAGTTTGCATTCCCACCAGCAGTGACTTGCACAGATTTAGATTTAGCGTGAATATCCGAGAGATGAATCATTGAATAGGACATCATTGACGATCAGTTACCATAAGCTATTGGATGCTTTATCTGGCACTAGTGGTGGCAGGTCTGATTGCAGATTTTAGGAATGCTGAAGTTTCGATTGTAGAGAAGACTACAACCTTGAGAGAATTTATAACTGGCTCTTCATTCCATTTACGTATCTGCAGATCCCTTTGGAAAATCAGAAGTTGACCTTGGAGTTTTGTAAATTGTGGATTTCAGTGTTCATCTTTAGGTTACATGGCATTAGGGATGCAAAAATACCTCAGTTTCATGTCAGTGAAGAAGCTAATCAGAAATATTAAATAAGTCATTGTGTCAAGGTTCAAATGTAGGTCTGGATGCTGCCAAAAATTCTTAACAGTAAGGTTTGAGAGCTCAAATTGTGTACAGGGGCCACAGAACTTCAATAAATGATCAAACCACAATAAGACAACTGATAAGAAGTAATTTATTATTGCAATTAAGCTCAACACCTCCCTAACGAAATTGCCTTTAAACATACTTGTATCAAAACCAAACGAACCAGTCCTACAAACTGCCGGAGGGCAAAGATATAGGTGATATCAGTGGTCATTTGAGATGTGATAAGAAGCAATTTATTATTGCAGTTAAGCTCAACACCTCCCTAACGAAATTGCCTTTTAACATACTTGTACCAAAACCAAAGGAACCAGTCCAACAAACTGCCAGAGGGCAAAGATATAGGTGATATCAGTGTTCATTTGAGATGTGTTCATACTTTGGATGGTAGTAAAATTTGCAGATTCATATTTCTGTCCCATTATTCTTGCAAAATGCCACATAAAGATATCTATCTATCTATCGCTATCCATCTATCTTATATATATGTTCTTCTCAAAACATAAAGATATATCTATATCTATCTATCTATATATGTTCTGCTCAAAACTCTCCTTCACTCTCCTTCCAATGCAGCACTGTCAGTTTGTGATCTCTGTACTAAATTCTGCTATTTCCCTAAATATATTATTTCATTTAATCTTTACAGATTATTTACATTTCACTGATAAGAAACCAATTCCAGAGAGCTTACACAATGTATCAAGATTACACAGTATTAAAGTCAGATTCAAAGTCCCTCAAATTTCTTCTATTCCAATGCAGTCTTCAATGCTTAGCACCTCTCATTTATTTAAATATTTTTCCTTGCAAAATAAGGACAATGGTATCTGCTTTGCTTACCTAAAGGTGATTGTCAAAATTAAACAGAAATGGATATTGAGATGTTTATCACTGATTCTTGTTATTTGTGAAGTACTAAACATAAACTTGTTACTATGTTATTTTAACTTATTTAATAATTATGTATGGTGATTTACTGCGGGTCAGGTACTTGTGTTGGAATACTGTAGTGAACAACCCAAATAAGGTCTGCATGCATGAAACTTTTAAACTGAAGCATCTAGATAAATAAGGTATACATTATATTTTAGAAAGTTTTGAACACTAAAGAGAAAACTCAAGTGAGAAGTGAGTTTGAAAGGGATGAGGAGTAGATACATTCATAAAAATAGATTGTCAGGGAGAGCCTCACTTCCAGGAGAGCCACACATCCTCTTGGCCAGTGGGTGGCAAAGAACAAAGTTCACTGATCAAATTTGCCTATGACTTGTCTTCATAAGACATGTGAGTGAAGAATTTTTCAAAAGCTTTTTAAAAATGATTTTAAAAAGAGGAATATGTGAAAGAGATCAAATATAGCCTCAATGTTTAAAATATTTATTAGCTGGCCCTTTACAGAAAAAAGTTTGCAGACTTTATGCCATTGCCGAGGAAACCAGTTTTGCACAGGTGTACCTGACTGTAGCTAGCCTAGGCTGCACTGAACATCCCTTTTTCTGCCTCCCCGTTTTCCCCATTCTCCATTGTCTGTGGAAGTCTATGTGGCATTCACACATGTGCATCCTGGAGGTGTGAAATCCTAAGCACCACGTGGGCAATTCTTGACAATGGAGAATAGTTGCTGATGGATAAATCCCCTTTCCACATTCCTCTCTTGGGCAGGTAATTCTGCATATAGCTTTGTATGCCTCCTAGAAGGTTTAATGGGATTAAACTTGAGTTGCTCAAAGTGGTGACCAACTTGACTACACTCCTTTTTCTATTCTTTTTCTTGAGATCCTTATTCACGCTCCCTGAGAACTCTTGTGTTAGCTTTGCTTTTGGGGGGGAATCCAGATGAAAACAATTGGTACTAGCATTGACCCTAGAAGGCTGGCTGTCTAACTGGGGCTTTGGATGTGGGCTTTGATTTATCATTGACATGAAATGAAGAACCAATGGAATTTTTTGAGAGGCAGAGTAACTGCACAATATTTTTCAAGGATCATTCTGGCTGTTGTATTGAAAATATGATATGACTCTAGGTATTAGCAGGCAGGCAAAGAGGTACCCCAAGACCCCCAAATCTTGCATGCTCTAAATGGGTTCTGCTATTCACTACATAAAGACAAAGCATACTCATAGTGTCTAAGACCATCAGTACAAAATAACTTTAATAGAATTAGTATGCAGCAGCAGAAGAGAAAGAATATAGTTTCTAGATGGAACACCCAAATTTACCCATCCCCTCACATGTAAATGCTCAGTCAAACAAGGTTAACCCAAAGTGGAGCCACTAAGGCCTGAAAACTTGACACATGTCTAAGGCATCTTGTGGTGGGGAACCATTGGAATGAGGCAGAAGGGGCTAGGCAAGTCTGAAAAGAAAAGAGGAGAATCAAAATACAAGTCAAGATAAAGGCTGCCATTGTCAGCCTCTCCATGGGCTGCACACCGAAGTCTCTTCCAGGTGTCTCCTTCCATGTACCCAAGTGCCCTGTACAAGTTCAAGACCAAGAAGCATGTTAGGCTTCCTCTTCACATGTCTCTGCTCCACATGCTGCCTCCTGAACCTTCCACTCTTCTTCCAATACTTCGTTTTATCTTCCCCCTCACTGCTCAGTTAAATCCTCCACTAGGTAGGGCAAGGAACAAATTACACTCTTACATAAGGAAGATGTTGGCTTCTATCAACATGGTATTAGTGATGCTACTGAGGAATGATTACTTTCTGGATATAACTTGAGCCGACTGGATTTGCTGATAGAGTGGATAAGTTATTAGAGGAAGGCATCAAGATGACTCTGTTTATCCTGAACAACTGAAAAGACTGAGTTGCTATTAGCTGGGAGAGGAAATATTATGAGAACAGGTATAGAGAATCTATTGGTATGATGAATCAGTATTTACTTATTTTTTTCCATTTCTGTATTCCTTCAATTTGTCGGTATTAAATGAGTAGCTATTCTACACCAGTCACCATGCTTGGGGTTTGGGGATTAATTGGTGAATGAGAAAAATGTAGTGCAGTCCCCTGCATTACAAAGTTTAGTACTTTAAATCTTAGTACCTTTTATATTTACAATTCATTGTAATAAATGTTTTGATGGTTAGGGAAGGGCCCTAAGGCCAGAGTGAAGGAAGAGGAGGAGGAAGAAGGGAATAGAAGATGAAAGAAAAGGAGAAAGAAAAATTTCCTGATATCAAGTTTCTTCTGGCACCTGGCTCTCTATTAGCTGTGTTATCTGATTTAGTTTCATTTAGTCCTCTCTATACCTCTGTGAAGTAGGAGTTGGAAAAAGTTGTGCTTTAATGGGTTAAGATAATGTCTTAAATTTTGGAAGGAGTATTTCTTGATTCTGTGTCTTGATTCTTTTTTTTTTAATAACAGTTTATTTTTGTGTCTTGATTCTTTTAATCTGAAGAAAATATCTATGCTTTTGCAGAAAACCTAGTGTAAATCCCTGTACTATGATAAGGTGAGGTATTTGAGCTTTTACTTTCTTTCTCTAAATTTAAATAGAAATCCTAGCATGCGGTTAGTCTTTGACTAGGTAATGCACAGGGAACCATAAGAATGAGTGCAAGATGATTCTGCTCCTCTTGCCATTCTTACCCCAGGGAAGGAGAAACAGGAAAGGAGAATCAGCAGTTTTCCTGAGCCTTCAGCCCAATCAGTCCTTGGTGATAATTCAAATTAGTATTTGGGCCTTTTGGTGTATGTGGGGGGTGGGTGAGTGGAATGGGCCAAAGGGTGTGGAATCTCTTCTCCCAAAGGTATAATTGCTTGTTTTTTTGTAGATGAGAAGTTTAGTAAGTGGTCCAGGCTCAGTGAAGCAGCAGAACCTGTGTCAAACCTAGGTCTGTCTTTTTTTACTCTGCAGAACCAATGTTTGTGCCTTTGAGAAGAGAACCTGTGACCAAATGGAGATGGGGGAGGAAAGTATGCAACAGCCTAGAGACTGCCTTTAAAGATCTAGAAGGCACTGGAGTTCTCAGGGGACAGATGAGTGCCAAGATAAATGAAATTTATTGGCCATATGGCTGAACATGCCCTGAAAATGTTGGTCTTGCTAGATTTTTACTCTGAGAAGAGCTTAGTACAAGAAAACAAACTGAGATTGGCCAAGAGTTACCCAGATTTCTGACCCTGCTGAAATGTTTCCCAGGTGATTTTCCCTGGGTTTCAACCTACCAAGTTCCTAGTTATTTCTTTATGAAAACAATGCATTAGATTATTGTAAAATACCATTAAACAAAATTAATAGAAAAGAATTTTAAAATTATCCCTAATGGTAGAACTTGGAGATACCACAGTGAATTTGTTATATATATACTTCCAGATTTCTAAAATATGTATCGTTTACAAATGTGACGCAATGTCCCATCCTAGTACATTACACATTTCTGGTAACTAAGGAGGGTCTGGAACAGTACAATGCTAGTGTTATGGAAAACTATTTTGCCAGGCTAGAGAAGACCAAACGACACTACATGGACAAGTGGTCGCAGGTTTTATTATGATCATACTTGTGGGCACCAGACAGCAGAGAGTTCTCTCTTTTTAAGATCTGGGCCATGAACATACATAAAGATTTTCTTTTATACTCAGTCATTTCAGCATTTGTTACACTGGTAAATTTGACAGATTTACATTTGTTTTTAGTGGGCAGACCATATGGTAGAGCACAGGGGCTATTTAGACAAAGGATGGGGGGGGGGAGGGAGGGAGTTAGACAAAGGTCTGTGTTGTGGGAGTAGAAGATTAGAGGAGCTAGCTTGCCCTGCCGATTGATTGACTCCTTTCTTTCAGAATGCGGCACTGTTTAGGTAGAGACCAGCCATAAATCCCTCAGACAAGAGATGAACTTGCAAATGATAAGAAGGTAAACTTGTTAACTGCACCTGGTGGGAATGTTTGTTTGTTGGGGCCCTTTTATTGCATCAGTTGTTTCATTGCCTTACCCTTCACTGCAGTTTCATCAAAAACTTGGGACATTTTCTACTACACCAGGAAAAGAATGAATCAGATCCACTAGGGGTGCTTCCCGCCACCCCTCCACTTTGTCTTCATTATATGTAGGGAGGCCTAGGGTGGCCTCATGGACTATCTTGAGAGTCTAGAATGAAGGCTCTGAGACATTGAACAACTGACTAAAGAAAAGACACCAACTCTGGACTCTTTTAAAAAGCTGGTGGAGTGTGGTTTAAAATATAGGATTTGGAATAAGTTTTAATAATTTTCCTGGTTGAATAAATGAGTGCTTTCTGTTCACTAATCATGAGTCAGCAAATTTCTTTTGTAAAGGGCCAGATGGTAAATATTTTAGTCTTCCTAAGCAATACTAATTCTGATGAAACTACTTCAACTTGTTGTAGCATAAAAGCATCTATAGATAATACATAAATGATGGATGTGACTATCTTCTGATAAAACTTTGTTTACAAAAGCAGATAAGAGGCAAGATTTGGCTGAAGCAGCCATTTGCTTATCCTTGCACTAACTAAAGAAAAAACATTTGGAAGAAACAATAATATCTTAACCCCACTTACAAAGGTAGAACGCTAAGCCTAGACACACACACACAGATACATACTCACACATGAGATACTACTCTTAATTTAATTTTGAAAACTATGGTAAAATAAACATAACAAAATTTACCATTGTAATAATTTTAAAATGGACAGTTTAGTTGTAGTGAGTATATTCACATTGCTGTGAAAGAAAGTAATAGCACCATTCAACTCCATTTTTTTTTTCTTTTTTACAAAACCAAAACTCTTAACTTAAGCCATTAAAGAGTAACTACTCTTTATCTCCTCCACCTAGCCTCTGGCAACCACTATTCTACTTTCTGACTCTTGAGTTTCACCTTTCTGTGTACCTCACAGTAGTGCAATCATACATCACTTGTCCTTTTGTAACTAAATCATTTCATTTAATGTCTTCAAGATTCATCCATGATATAGCATATGTCAGACTATACACTTAATTTCTTATTTTAAAATTCAAGAATACTTCATCCTTGTTTTTAACAGTCTTTGGTAAGTACTACTTTAAAAACTACACAATGTCTTATTGAGTTAGACAGGCTAAAGGGGAATTTATGAGACCAGAACAAAATTCTTTCCTTTGGAGAAGAGGTAGTTGCTTCCCTACATACAGCTGATTGAATTGGGGACCAACGCATTGGCCAACACTATTCCATTTGAGATAATTCTCATGGAATGGCCCCCAAATTAGCCAGTGAAATTCATTTGGGAAAGTATAATTGCAGGGCAGACAAAATGAGAGCAGGTTATACTGTGGTACACAGTGACAGGGATGCTCCCAGTTAACCTCCTCACAATAAATAATTGGAATTTGTCTTTTCTCTTTATCCCAGTGAACTCGACAGGCAAGATCAGTACATCCATCAATGGATGATTATATTCACAAACATTCCCCTTTTCTGAACATTTAGGTTATTCCCAATGGTTTGCTATTATAAACAATGCTTTAGTAACTGTTTTTGAATGTAGGTTGTTAGTGCATAGTCAATCACTTTCTTAGGACAGCTGAAGGTAGCTGCAGCAGCTGATTTATTGTGACCATGGATTGTTTCAACCCTCAAGAAGATGAGGGTCCAAGATGACTTCTCTGCTAAATACATTGATTAATATGGTCTTAAGGATACCTGACAAAAGTGGTTAAGAAATGCAATCTTGGGCCCTCCCTGGTGGCGCAGAGGGTTAAAGCACAGCACTGAGAAGCTAAAGCCACTTCAGCATGAGTTCGATCCCCGCCTGCCCCAGAAGTGACCACATGGTGTGGCAGACCCCTCCTGACCCGCCTCTGCTCCCCTCACCAGTGTACTTCGTTGATCTGCCTGTTCTGCTCCCCTCTCTGTCTCTGGTGAATCCTCTCACCCTCCGCATCTCTGGCCTGTACCCCAGTTCCATATGAATAAATAAATAAATCTTTAAAAAAAAAAAAGAAATGCAACCTCACTTCTATAGACTACTTCTCAGGACACATCATCCAGCACATTTAAGATGATAAAGACAGAAGCAGAAATGGTAGTTGCAAGTGACTGGTAGAGGAGATAACAGAAGAGGAAGAGGACAGAAAATCAGGCAAGACTAACTGGGAAGTAGTGCCCTGGGCACGAGCTTAAGCTGGGCACTGAAACAGATTTTTGTGGATGGCATTGAGAGGAAGAAGCAGAGATGGAGTCCACTGATGAGTGTGTACACAAGCCACATGGCCTTCTCATTGCTTGATGGATACTTGATCTGTTGGGCCTGTGGGAATTTTACAACAGAAAAAAGAAGTAGTTAATGGTTTAGAGACTTGGGCACTAAATCTAGAGGGAGGAAACATAGCCTATAGGCAATTTCTTTTGTTCCTGTTAATTATAGTAACTGATCTGAAAGGTGCACCTCTCAGGAAGAGCTATCAATGGAGTCAGTGCCGAGAAAGACAAAGGGAAAAAATTTGAGAGGGGGATATGAATTGGATATGATATTCCTATTACTACTGAAATTCAAGTCATCTTATCTCCAGAGTGGCAATGCACATTCATTGAGTAGTATTCTCAAGCTTCCATCCTGGCTTGTAGTGGTGGTGTATAGGCAGGCAAAGCATCAGGAGGTCACAAGTATCTTAATATCAAATAATTATTCATTTGATACAGATTATACTGACAGTCCACTAAGAATTAAAATTCAGTTGGATTGAATCATCTTGTCTCTAGATCTTGCAGTCTTAGCATCAGATCACCCCTTTTGTAGGCCTAGGCTTCAGGTGGGCCTTGGGTAGTAGGTTCTTCTGTTCTTCAAATCTCTGGAAGACTTTTCAGTTTTGTTGGAGCCATCACACTAAATTAACTGACAACTTTTAGTCTCTCCTCGATTTGTAGAGATTAGAAGAAGGAAGAATATTATCCTCCTTATTTTCTCATTCCTTGCCATTCGCCTCAATTTCACTCCTTATTGAAGCCTGGGATAAAAACTGGAATTCTAAGAAGAGAATCACAATGAAATTTCAGGGTTCTAAATGGGAAAGAAACACAAGAAAATTACTTTCTTGAGAGCTCCATTTTATCACCTCAGAAAGGGTATGAAGCATAAATTTGAAGAAAAGATTAAGTGATATACACTTAGTAAAGTTGCTGGCAGACAGTGCAAGCTAAGTAAATATTCATTTCTTTTCCTTTATTCCATTCTTTTTCTTTATTCAGTTCTTGTAAGGAAATTGTATTAAACCTTTTCCTTTCTGAGCAACACTTAGTCAAGAAGTCAACAAGTACAGAATTATATAAGCCATTGGCATGAGTTCCTTGGACCTGACAACTCAGTTAAGCATGTTTTGAATTATGTTCTTTTGGTTGTTATGGATAGAGATTCAGGTGTGCGAAAGGGGAGAAATGACTATGGAGGCAGCGAACATCCCTTGATTGACATGACTAGTAGAAACTAATTGAATTTTGAGTCTTTCACAGACTAACTAGAGATAGCCTATAATTATGTAGAAAAATTTGGAGACTTATAGAGGTATTTAAATTTTCTCAAGAGCCCATAGTAAGTGGTAGAGTAGGAATTAAAATTCAACTTAGTGTATTTTCTAGTAAATCAGATATACTTTTTTTCTTGATGGCCTATTATGTATCAGATTCACCAGAACAAACCAAACCAAGATTAGCATATATTCTAGAGGTTGAAGAAAGACTAAATCAGATCAAATCATTAAACATAAGTAATTATATAGTATGTTAGAAAGTGACAAGTGTTATGAGGGAAATATGAGTATGGGAATTAGGGTAGAGATATAATTTAAAATAAAGAGGTCAGTGTAGGCCTTAATGTGTTGGTGAGGGAGTATTCCCGTCACCATATTGCAGAATTCCTGGGAATAGGACTATGCTATTCCCTATTCTCTGGCTTGCTATCTTGACTATGGTATGAAGTAACTGTTTGTTGAACCAAACACTTACAGGAATGTTCTGAAGGTTAAGAGGATAAGAAAAGGCTCTAAGATTATATATATATATTTTTGATGTTATCTTGTAAAACTTCACTCTAGCTGCACACTTTGTAAAGTACCCCATATAGTATGAGTCATTGCAAAAAGTTCCCCTCTCTTTATTGCTGGGACTATTAGCTTCACGAAATGTATTGCAAGCACTCTTAATACAAAGTTGTGGAAAGAGGTTTAATTAACAGAGAAAGCACTATCTAAGCTTTAAACACAGCATGACTGAAAGACTCTCAAAATCCCATTTCTAAGGAGGCATTGGAGTGGAGGAAGGGGGGGGGTCTCGCTGGTAGTGGTGCTCTGTTAATGTCTAGCAACTGGTTCTCAAGGACAGAGAGGGGATCATGAGCTGTAGATTTGCCCATTTCTTTTGTGTAAATACAATCTGGCTTATTTCAGGTTAAAATGTGATATTACTGAACGTGAATTTGGGAAGAGAAACTTTTATACAATTGTTCTATAACCCAGGATCATTAATATAAGTTGCCTCAAACACATAGAATTTAGTGAAATAATTAACATGTAATGAGTTTCGAGTGTTTACTATTGCTTTTAAGGTAACTTAATTATAAGTTTATATCATTTTTAATAAAGGCTGTTTAATAAGCAGTCTGAAAAAGTTCTGAAAGCTTAGTTGGTTCTTGCAAGCAGGTAATTACAATCCCAGCATATCTCTGCTCCTGGGTCCTTCTAAGTATGTGCGTATTTCTTGATATGGGCCAGCCCATGTTGTAAACTTTGGGCATCAAATTTAAAGCCAGCTCCATTGTGTCTTTATCACCTCACTGCTCACCTCTCTCTGTGGTTACCATCTCATACCTTCTGCCACATAGCTTCTCTACCTTTTATGGTAAGTGGGGCTTTGTGAAGTCTCAGGAAAGTGTCCTCCTCCAGGTCAGTGCCACCTTTAGTATAGATCAAGAACTCACAGGTACACATTCTCCACATTCTCCAAACCATGGTGTTCATACTCATTTTCCTATGATCCACATCAGATTCTAGCTGGTCACTGATTTGGGTTATCAGAGTCCAGCTGTTCAGTGAGCAGCTATGGAGTACATAAGTGGTAGCTCTCCTCCTGCTTGCACTTGTGGGTGCCAGCCCCTGTGCTGTCATACCCATTCTCTTATTTGCTCCTGTTGTATGGACCTTAATACATTAAAATTACAGATTATAGATAAACTGTAACAGGGTAAGCAACTTTGCACAGTCCAGAGGTCATTTCTTCCAGAAACATTGCCTTGGATACACAATGTGGAGGCAAACACTTGTTACCTCTCAACTGGATGGTTTTGCTCAATTTAGGGGAGGAAGGATCAGGGCTCTTCCTTCTAGGGAAGGAAGGATCAGGGCTCTTTTTTAACCACAGAATCTCAGCAGTGGGACATTTGGGTAGAAGGACAGAGCAAAGGTTGGGGCCAATTGTATGTCCTAGGCTCCACCTCATTGCTGTGAGGATGGCTAATAGTCAAAAGACAAGAAAAAATCAAATGTTAGCAAGGATGTGGAGAGAAGGGGATCCTGTACACTGGGAATGTAAATTGGTGCAGGCATGGATAACAGTGTGGACATTCCCCAAAAATTAAAAAGTAGAAGTTCCATGTGATTCAATTGTCCCACTTTTGGTTATATCCCCCCCCCCATGCAAAAACACTGGTTTGAAGAGATAAATGTTGCCTCACTATTTATAATAGCCAAGAGATAGACACAAATTAAGTAGAAAAAGAAGATACACAATGGAATACTATTCAGCTCTAAAAGGATGGAACTCTATTTACAACAAATGAATGGACCTAAAGGGTATTATGCTAAATGAAATAAGTTAGAGAAAGACAAAAGCTGTATGAGTTCACTCATGAATGGTATATAAAGAAGACAAGTAGGTGAACCAAATGAAAATAAATTTTTGAGTTGTAAGACTGGTTAATGGTTTGCAAAAGGCAAATGGGAAGGGATGTGGGTAAATAGGACAAAAGGGACAATTGTATGGTGAAGGGTAGAACTGGACATTTTGAGGTGGACTTAAATGTAGGCTTGGTGATTTTCAGTGATGTGCATCTGATAATGCAACAATGCAATGTTACTTCTGCAAAAGATCTAGCCATCTCATTCTGTTAGAAAAAGTTGGGATCCCATTGGAATTGAAGTCAAATCAACTCTGTCGAATATCCATGACCCCAGCTCATTTCCTTTATGCATCTGTGCCTGTCAGAGCCTGACTCATGGCACATGATGGGGAAGAGTCATTAGGAAGCAAATTCATCCCTTCCCAGTGTAGGCGTTGATTGCAGCTGTGTGCAGAAGGCCAGCTGAGCGGCAGATGTATTCTCTGGCAGCTATCTTGAAGGGAAGCCAGTTTTCTCTACAGAGGTCTGTGTACAAGGAGGTGGGAGTTGTAACCTCATGGAGATGTTTCCTGGAAGACCTAGATTTGAATCTAGCATTTTTGCTTACTAGCTTTATAACCTTGGATAGATCATAAACCATCTGAATATTAACCATTTCTTCCTCTGTAGAATGGGGAATAGGGTGAATTATATTGGTAGGGGCTGCCATTTATTGAATGGTCTCTGTGTATTAGTGACTGCATGCAGTATGCATTCCACATTATCCCAAAGGTAATTCTTACCAAAGACTGAGGCCAGTGCCAGAAACATGGTCAATAGGCAACAAATGTCAGCTGCTCTTATTTTACTAATCCTCATAACAATGGTATAGTTAATAACAAATAGCAAATAACAAATAGTTGTTAGCATTTGCTGAGTACTTTCTATGAGTTCATCTTCTGTTTTAACTTATTAACTGATTTAAACTTATCAGATTATCCCAACTATCCCATGAGGTTGCTTCTGTTTTTAACCCCAATTGATGAAGGCAAAAATTGAAGCAATTTAAATTAAGTTCAATGCATTGCTATGGACACTTTAGTAGAAAGTGGCAGAGGCACTTTTATACTCCCTACTTTACAAAGAGTTGGCAGAGTCTTCCTCTGGGTTGTTAGGCAAGTGAAATGGCATAATAGAATGGAAGTTAGTTTGTGAACTGTTTGGATTCCTCTGCTTCAGCTGTGGGGATGAACTTTGAATTTTCTGTTTTTTTTTTTTGTTTGTTTGTTTGTTTGTTTTTTCTAGTCTAGGCATACCAGCTAGGCTGAGACCCAGGGGCACTTAGGAAGTTTCATTGGGACTTACCTTGATGTCAAGATGGGTGTTGGAAGCCAGCATGGTTTTAGGCCCTGGACTTCCTCCTTTGAGACAGCCCAGAAACAGCTGCTCCTCTGCCTTAGAGCTGGAACCAGCTGGAAGCCTCCGGGAGGGGCTGACTGGCAGCTGGCCACCATCATGTGCAGCCGGGTTACTAGCGGTCACCCTGCTAGTTTCTTGCAGCCACACTCACCATCTCTGCTGCCTAAACTCTCATTGGCACTGAGGGCAACAGGCAACCTTGCAGGGGGAGGGACGCTTCAATCCTCAAGTGGAGTAGAGATAATCATGGTGTCAGTGAGTCCCTTTTTGTCTCCTTTCTCCTAGAATCTCCCACATGCTCCCCCACTGGCCCCCTGAACATACCTCTTCACAGGCACCCACTCCCAGGATGGAGTGGGTAGGACTGTTGGGTCTCTGTGGAGAGGTTTCAAAAAACATTGAGATACTTTTTGAGAGCAGGTGGTTGTCACATGCTCTCTCTGACACTCACCTGTCAAGGACTGTCTCCTTATCACATTGAGAGTGCTTTGAGCAGGAGCAGCAGAATCTCCCCTTCTAGAGCCACTACAGGATCAGGGTCAGGAGTGGTGCTCATAATAGTCAGTTTCCAGAAGGAAGGCCATTTCTAGTTATCGTATTGGAATGTGGTTGGAACATGGAAGTGGTGATGGGTGTGTGTGTTTGGGGTAGGGAGGCAGTTTTAGAGGAAAGGGAACCAGAGGCAGTTCATGCCTGAAAGGGGCAAACCTTCCAGGTTGGGTTTCCTGCTTAGCAAACTTGCACATTGGTGTGACTTTGTACGCAATTGGACATTGCCTTGATTTCTTACTCCCTCTTGTACTGTCTGGGTGAGGTGGTACTCACATGGGCTCTTCTGTGAGCCCCTTTGTCCCTGAGCATGCCCTAGTGTCACACTGTCCTGTATAAAAAGATGAGTCTTCCTGTTTGCTGCAAGTATCTTTACCAAACTGGGGAACAAGGAGGTATGGGAACAAGGCCACTGGCTCAGAGTCTCCTGGTTGGGACTGGCTTCAACTGCTCTTTAATCTTCTTTGTCTAGGAATCCCAAGGGCAGCAGGGAGCTTCTGCCAGATTAGGTAAATAAAGAGGGTTGGCTTCTTAGGAGTCCACCTAAATTCTGAGGGAGGTTTGAACTGTTCTCTTACTAAGAGCATATAAATCTTTGCAGAGTGTCAAAGTGAAGGACTGATATTTGAAACGCTGGCTAAATTGTCCCTTGACTGGGATTTTTCTGTTAAGGCATTTGAAGGAGGTTTTCCCAACCTGGGTGCACCCTTATTCTCTTGTGTATCCCCTACCTTCACTGTTCTCTCTTGCAATACCCCTTTTAAGATGTCTCCTGTGTGATTTCCACATCTTCCTCCCACTATCTCTTCCAATATGGACAGAGTCCTAATACTTTGTCCTTCTTGTCTTGCCAACCACACTGCAGGCTGCTGCTGGGCATGAATAGAGATTTTCTCTGCCCAGGTTTATGCTACTGCTGAAGGGAGTAGCATGAGGAGGTAACCGGCTAGGCTTTCTGGGGATGAATTGTGGGGGCAGTGAGAACTTGACTTCAGTTTGGTTTTTCTGTCAGTGATTTCTCTCTGTCAGTAATGATGAGCTGTCTTTGCTCTTGATTAATCTTAAGGCAAATGTCTGTACAAGAATTATTTTCTTGTGAAGATCAGACAGTCCTGTATAACATGAAATTCTTCCAATTAAAATGACTTTGACCCTACATGTTGTGAAATAACTAGCCTTGACATTATTGTGTTAATGATATGTTCTCCTCCTTCCAGAGTCTATTTTCACTACAAAGGGACTCTGAGTCAATGAAGATGAATTTACGTTCCACAAAACCCATCTCCATGATCCCCCTTATCTTCCATGAGAGGAATTAAGGATCAGAGAAGAATCTCATCGTATTTCTCTTAGAGGATTTTACCCTTACAGAATCATTTCCACATGCATTATGTGAACCCCTTAAAACACATGCAATGTTATGTGACTGGGGTCACATAGCCATTAAGTAGCTTCAAAATTCCCCATACTACCTTTTGTGCCATCTTCTCTCTGCTCAGCTACTCCAGCCTCCCTTTTGATGGGGAGACCACAAGCCACCAGCCATCAGCCAGGAGAGGATGTGCCTCCAAAACTTCCAGCTGCAACTGGCACAGAGCTAGGATGGTGAGTCCTCTTGTAGCTGATAGGAAGGTGGGGGGGGGGAGCAAATGCCCTGCAGGTGGGGAACCATGGGCAGCCTGGGAGGACTAGAGGAAATGGAGCCACCAGCTGCCCCAAGCCTGTTTGTGGTTCTTTTTGTTCCCCACCTCATAGTGCATGTTGTACCATCCACTGGCTGCCAGCTGGAAGTCTGCTGTGGTCCTTATTATCCCCTGGACTCACATTCTCCACTTCTGTCAATTACTAGTTTGTGTCTAGTCTACCTGTTACATAGGTAGACTATGTAATCTACCTAATCTCTAATTAGGTAATCTCTAATCACCCCCTCTTTGTCATATCCACAGACAGCACCTGGCACTATATCTCCCCTCCACAATTCATAGGCATGCTCCCGCGGCCTTTCTACCCTTCTCCAATCTGTCCCCTCTCCAAGGAGTTTTAGCAGTGATATTTAGAAGGAAAAAAAAGGTACAAATCTATTTGTACTACCCCTCAATGTCCTTTATCAGTTAGTTCCACATTGCTTTCCAAATGCAACTGAAACTCTTAAGGCTGATGCATTAACTTCTTCCTTCAGCCTTACCTCCACATATTGCAGATTCTTCTGTGTTAAGTGCTAAATTTGCCAAACTTGGTGGTTTGTGCTGTTCCCCTTCTTGCCTGTTCATTCTTATTCCTCCAACACCTGGTCCAGAATTGACTTGATGTCCTTCTTCAGTGCTCCTATGTGTCTATCTCTCAGTTGAACTGATACTGTAATTCTCTGGTGTAACAGTGAAAAAATGTATTAAATTACTGACACTCTGAGTTTGCTCTTGAGTGATTAGAAATGTCTTGAGAATCTGGCTAGATGGAATGTGGGGTTCAGACAGCAAGAGCCAGGGTAGTAAAATTGCTGCCAAACTTCTCTGTAGGAGACAGGGAGGATATGTTCTTTTACTCTTAAGTGCAAACAGGCAGGATGGTTGAAGAGGTTAGGAACAAAAACGAAGGAGGGCTGGGGGCTGTCAGGGAGGGATTGAGAGAAGCCAGGAAGTGGTGTAAAAGACCCTATGAGATGTTGGGTCAGTAGAATCCTCACCAGTGGGATCCAAAAAGGCATTCTTAAATAGAGACCAAATGTTTAATGCCAAATTTGTTTGTTCTTTTCTAAGTCAGGAAAACCACTTCAATCTCCATTACTCTAATTCCCTCAAACTCCAGTATCGTCTATCATTATCCATAACTCATATCAGTGTGAGTTTACGTGTGAGTGTTTTTGTGGGGAAGGTAACATTGTGGAAGGGGTTTTGTTGTCCTGGGTCAACTTCAAGCTGCAGGTGTAGAAATAAGATCTAAGAGAGACTCTTAGAATGTTGGGGGCACCTAGGGAGCCATGGAATTTCAGTGGAGCCTTTGAACTGCCACCAGGCATTGAGTGGGGATTTTCAGGCCAACTTAATTGGGGGAGCAACAACCTCCGTGATATCTGATTTATATTAAAAATTAAAGAAAATATCCACAGGGTAAGAATAGAAATATTTTGTGTCTTAATAAATTTAGCCACTAGGGCATCTAGGATGGACACTTCCTCCAGATACTTATGGTTATCCTTCTCACATCATTCGGGTCTCACTCACATGTCTCATCCTCAGAGAGCCCTTCCCTGACAAGCTCTTTTTCCTCCTAGTTCTAAAAAAGTCTATCCCTGAATTTCAGTGGATGTAAAGACAAGTTCAGTGAGTTTAGAGAAAGTATCTATGCTGATTATCAAGTTTTTACTCATTCATTTATTCAACAGATATTCATGAAAGGCCTACTTTGTTCTAGGCACTGTTCTCAGCACTTAGAACATCTATGAACAAAAGAGGCAAAAGCACTGATCTTTTATTCATATATATATATTTATATATATAATTTAATCTCTTTATTTGTATATACTTTACATCAGGTATAGTCCCCATAGAATTTCTACCACCAATTCACCTGAGCATCATCACCTTAGTCCCTGTGCTTCTTGCCCTCATTTGTACCCTCTCCTTAACCCATCCCATTCACAATATCTCTGGTTTATAATTGCCTGATTGTTTAGTTTTGTTATATTTTTTAAAAGGTGTTATTATTTTTATGCCTGATCCCTTATTTGGTTTCCCTATATTCCTCCTATAAGAGAAAACATCCAGTATTTTTCTTTTTCTTTCTGACTTGTTTCACTGAGAATAATCCCTTTTCAAAGGGATACATATTGCCTCAAGTGGCATTAGTTATCTTTTCTTGTCTTTTTCTTTTTTGCTGAATAGTATCCATTGTGTAAATGTACCATATCTTCTTGATCCAGTCATCTATTTTTGGGAATTTGGGTTGTTTCCAAGTCTTAACTCTGATAAGTAGTGCTGCAGTAAACATAAGGGTGCATGTACCCTTTTGAATTAATTTTTTTTGTCCTTTGGGTAGATTCCTAGGAGTAGAATTTCTGGGTCAAATGGCAGCTTCATTTTTAGTAGTCTGAGGAACCTCCACACAGCTTTCCATAGTGGTTGGACTAGTTTGAACTCCCACCAGCAGTGTAGAAGAGTTCCTTTTTTTTTTTTTTTTTTTTTAAACCACATCCTCTCCAACATTAGCTGTTGTTAGCTTTTTTAATATGTGCCATTCTTGCTGGTATAGACTGTATCTCATTGTGATTTTGAATTGCATTTTTCTCAGATTATGAGGGATGGTGACCATTTTTTCATATGTCTGTTGACCATTTGCATTTCATCTTTGGAGAGGTGTCTTGGTTCTACTGCCACAGTTTTATCACTAATTGTCCTAACTCTGCTTCTCCTATGAGGAGAAGCTTTTCCTCTCAGAACTCAAAGCACTTTACAGGGCTACTTAGGTAATTTGCTTCTTAGTAATGGGTATACATTCAGCTGCTGGGTATAATAAAGCATCAAGAATATCAGTCAACAGAATTTTTCAAAATGTTACGATTATGGGTTTTATGATTGCATAAAGTGTGGAGTGGTATGCGGTCTTTTGACTTGCCCATTACTTGTGTATTTTTGGCAAGTCATTTGACCTCTCTGGGCTTTGGTCATATCTCTCAAGTGAAATTCCCAAAGTAGATGATTTTATAACACTTCTATATTCAGAGATTTAATTTTTGTTGTCAAACACTAGGAGATGGTTACTTTAGTCAGTATACAGTATATTTCCTCTTACCACTTAAAACCATCCTTTTTTAAAATTTTATCAGTTTATTTTACATTTTTACTTTTTTTTCCATCCACCATAATCCCGTGCACTTCCCTCCCCCCCCCCC
>NW_004567107.1:20846521-20852400 GCF_000260355.1 Condylura cristata
TGTACCACATCTTTTTAATCCAGTCATCTACTTTTGGGCATTTGGGCTGCTTCCATGTTTTTCCAATTGTGAGTAAAGCAGCAATAAACATGGGGGTGCTGGTATCTTTTTCAATCAGTGTTTTTGTGTCTTTTGGGTAGATACCTAAGAGTGGGATTGCTGGGTCATAGGGAAGCTCCATAAAACCATCCTTTTAAAGGCAAGATAGTCATGACATGTGAGTGGTGAGTTAGTGGATATGTGAAGCCAAAGGGGAGGCCTTTGGGTAGAAAAATTGAAATTCTTGTTTGTTCCATCACATAAATGGGATCACATAAATTGTGGAATCACATATATTGTGGAATATGAAGCAAAATTCTGAGTTAGAAATGGTCATGGACTTTTGGGGGATGTGTGTGTTTCTTTTGTGCATGGGTACTCTTTAGATAGAAAGCTTTGTGTGTGATCATGACTAACTAATATTTTCTGAATTAAAAAGTGACTTAGTGTATTTGTATATTGCTTAGGTAGGCCTGTTATCTAGACTAGGATTTCTCAACCTCAGTAAATTGACATTTTAATTATATACTTCCTTATTTCATGGGGGACTATCTGAATTATGGGATATTTACCAGCATCTCTGGTCTCTACACACTAGACTCTAGTAATAATCTCCTAGCCATGGCTATCAAAAATATCTCCAAATGTTCCACATGTCCCCTGAGGGGGGAGAAATAGACCCAGTTGATGATGGATGCTGTAGATAAATCAATATTTGAATTCTTACTCTGTTCCTTAGGTAGCATCAATAGTTTTGTGTTCTTGGACAGGTAACATGATAGCATGGTGTATAAGCTTTGACTTCCTTATCTGCAAAATAGGGCCTATTCATAACATTATTGTCTGTGTTAAATGAGGTTGCAGATGTTAAGAGTCTAATTCAAGGCCTGGTAAATAATAGGCCTTCCACAAATTTTAGTTTTTTTCTTTTCTGGAAGTTTTCTGGGATATGTAACTTTCCAATTGGAAATGATTTTAAAAGGCATCTTATTATCCAAATTCTTCATTTTGTAAATGAAGATTGATGTCTTTAGAGATAACTTCTTAACCTAACTTTATATACAAATCTTTTAAAAGAGACATGTGGGTCCCTTCCTGGTGGCACAACAGGTTAAAGCACAGTACTATGAAGCTATCTGAAGCCACTTCAGCACAAGTTTGATCCCTGGTCAGGGAGCTGATCCACATGGTGCAGCAGACCTCTCCTGTCTCACCTGCCTGCTGCTCCCCTCAGCAGTGTACTTCATCAGTCTGCTTGTTTTGCTCCCCACTCTGTCTCTGATGAATCCTCTCACACACACACCCACCTCTGGCCTACACCCCACCTCTTGTATGCGTAAATAAAGAAATCTTAAATAAAAAAACTGGAATGGTACAGAAGTGAATGACTTCAAAGGCCCTCTCCTGCCAAGGTTGATTTGTAAGACCCTTGCTCTGCAGATTCATCATGATGGATTACTTCTGGGAGAATTTTTGAAGCACTAAATTCCTTGTATGACTCAGACTGAGTTCAAATGTTTTGTTTCAGAGACCATCAATTGTCTCTTTGGAAGCACTTGTTCAGTGTACTTTGGATGGTGGCAAATGTTAAACATTAAAACAAAATGTATGGAACATTGGAGTTCATGTTGTGAGCCAAAAAAAAAAAAAGTTATACTCAAGAAGGACTCATAACAGCTGTTTAAGAAACAGGAGAAAAGAAACAGAAAGAATAGTGGGTGACTCCAATTTTGCTATTTTTTTTTCTTTGTGACAAACAAGCTATTCTGATTAAAAAGACTGGGACAAACTGCTAAAAGGCCCTAAAGGTTCTAAAAGAGGAAAAATAAGGCAAGAGCTATGTTAAAAGAGTCCATGTCTCCTGAAATAAACAAGTCACTTGGGAAGATTTGATGGTGACACCATAGAACAACCATTGATAATCTGAGGGACTCAGAATGCAGGAGTCATACTGGAAAACTAGGGGAAGGCATGTGTCCTGATTTTTAGGAAATACTATACAATTAATTTTTCTTTCCCTGACACCACCAACATTGAATCTGGGAGTTTGCCACCAGTCCTAGGAAAGATTCCATGAAAGATATTCTACTGATGGCTTGTGGGTGCTTACAAATCTAGCAGCAATACCTCTAAGCCAGTAACATATCAGAAAAATAGTCATGTCAGAGTAATCTAATTTGCTTTTTTATTTAAACTCATTACAATGCTGAGTGGGGATGTGCAATGAGAACAGACTATCCAGATGACAACAATGATATCATCTTGTGATATCATTGAAGGCAAGATGCCTGTCTGTTGTGACATCATTGAAGGCAGAGAGATGGCCTGGGTACAGATATCATGGGGTGACTGCATAACTGTATTATTTGGTTACCAACTAGTGGAAGGATGGTGGTAAGGAAGTAAGTTCCCAGTGGTTGCTTCAGGGCATTGGCTCTAGCTAGGCCTGCCTGTCCATGCTTCATTAGCATATTAACTAAGCCGAGCAATGTCTGGACAATATCCTTGGCTCTTTGGGGATCTGTTTGGCCCATAAGCATTGATGAAAGGCTATATGTAGGTAGCCATGGTTTATGCCAGGTGTACCCAATTTCCATTATAGAACCAAATATAGCTTACTGGACCTATTTACCTTAGGGTATAAACTGGTATCAAAGATGCATATAGATCTAGCTCCTGGCTATCGCTCTAGTCACATTTTGCTGTGCCCTAACCCATGATCCCATTGTGTCCTGCAGACACCATACTGTTTTATAATTTTATAATTTTTATAATTTTTTTCCCTCTCTGTATTCTTTTTTTTTTTAATTTATTTATTTGTGCATACAGAACTGGGGTACAGGCCAGAGGCTCAGGGGCGGTGAGAGGCTTCACCAGAGACAGAGTGGGGAGCAGAACAGGCAGATCTACGAAGTACACTGCTGAGGGGAGCAGCGGGCAGGTCAGGAGAGGTCTGCCCCACCATGTGGGTCACCTCTGGGTCAGGGATCGAACTCATGCTGAAGTGGCTTTAGCTTCTTAGTGCTGTGCTTTAACCCCCTGTGCCACCAGGGAGGGCCACTCTCTCTGTATTCTTTTTATGCTGCTTTCTTCTTGATCTGACTACCAAGCTCCTAGTCATCATTCACAGCTTAGCAAACTTCCTGCCTTCTGTAAAGGTTTTGTCCTTCCATCCCACCCATCCCATCTGCATCTTACTTTTGGTACTAGTACCCTTTACTGTTATAGTATTTATCACATTATATTAACAACCTCTTTATCTGCCTATCTTTCCTGCCCTCTATTCTCTCCTTCCACCAGCTGTTCCCCATACAAATAATGTCAGCTCATTGAGGGCAGGGACTGGATTCTACCCAGAGTCTGTACTTAACAGGGGAAAAGAGATACATGAATAAAAAATGAATGGATGAATAAATGCCTTGTATAAAACCCATTATTCTGGCCCTTTCCTACTGAGTCTTAACCTGCTGAGAATCACAATTATATTTCCATTAAGTCAGATGCCTTAGATTCAGCTTTCCAAAGAATTTTTAGAAAAACATATTGAATTCCCTTTCTCTCTATTCACCTGCTGTCTCAATAACGGCTTATAAATGTATTGAAAAAGCAACAGAATCCTTTATCATGGTACATATAAACCTCTCTGCTACAATCTTGTAGAGTCTCCAAGGACTATTAGTGCCTTGACTCACTAGAAGGCACACATGAGAAGTCTAATTTTTAAGACTCCCCTCCTGTCGCACCCAGGAGGGCACATCCATACCACCTAGACAGTGGGAGGCATTTTTAAAACTGTTATCTGTACTTTTGAAAAGGGAGTTAGGCTTCACTCATCTTACCTCTTTTATTCTAGTTGGCCCAGAAAGTAACTGTCATTTTATTTAAATCCAACCAGATTAGGGAAGCGAAAAGAATAATTCAGCCTTCTTGGTGCTGTATGAACAGTCTGATTATCATGGGAGAAACTGGGCCTTTAAAAAGGATGTTCTGTGGTCCAGTGAAAGAATTAAAATTCAAATGGGGGCACCAAATGCAAGTCAGCAGGCATTTATGTCTGTGCCAATTATTCAATTCTAAATAGCTAAACCAGGCAGTGTTTGTTGAAGGTTGGCTGACTTGTGTGACTGGAAGATTGGCAGCCTGGCATGCTAACAATATCCCAGGGTCCATTCTGGACCCTATGTAATGGGGGTTGGCATTCAGTACTTTCCAAAATGCAAGAGGTGATGTCCCACTTGGGATCCTTCACATTCATAGCTAGGACTGGCTTCATATGCAAATTACTGCCAAGTCATGGGGCAAAAGCCTAGGGTTCTAGACCAGACAGACCAGAGTGTGAATCTGCAATGTGATCACATAGTCTGAAGCAAACTGAGACTTACTTTTAAATAGGCATCTGAATTTATTAATGCGTATCTGTAATGACTTTTGATCACAAAGCAAGTATAAATAAAACACTTCAAGTTTATAATCCTTGTTATATGATACTTTGGCCTATTTGGGAAACTTTCATCTGAGGCTATCAAATCACTTAATGATTAGTAATCATTAATAATCATAGTAATAATGTCATACGTTCAGGTTCTGTTTTTCAATGTGAGTGCCATATTCTCAATGTGCTTCTAGGAAGCTGTAGAGCTCTTGGATCTTGCTTTGTAGTTTAGAAACATGTTAGAGGACTTACTAGAGATATAAAGATTAGAAACTTCACATGTTTGTGACTATATAGGGAAGTGTTATGGGCAAAGATCCCTGCAGATGACAAGATGGGGCATACTGCTTGTCTGCTGTGGTTCAGACTCCCTCTTTTTGCAGACAAGATATCACTGGATTATATCCATTACTCTTCTCTATTTGTCATATGAGGTTAAACGACTTAAAAAGATATCTGTAGGATCTGGAGAAGGGAAATCTGGGCTCAAAAAGAACAAGAAATTTGTTGAATACTTGGTTTTTGTCCCCTCAGAATAACAGAAGAAAATATGAGGTAATCAGAGCTATGTGGGACCTGTTTTCAGAAATAGGACAAAGATAACGTTAGAACTCTGGCACCATGATGGTTAATTTAATGTGTCAACTTGACTGTACCCAGTATTCACTTATTTTATCAAACTAGTTACTTTTTTGGATGAGATTAACATTTAAATAAGTAGACTTAGAATAAAGCATGTTGCTTTCTAGAATATGGTTGACATCATCCAGTTAGTTGAAAACTTAAGACAAGCTTCCTAAGAAGGAGGAATTTTGACTAGCAGATAGCTTTCAGTCTCAAACTGTATATCAACTCTAACTTGGGTTTTTAGGTGCTGCTCTGCTCTACAGATCTGGGACATGCTAACCCCACAGTCACATGAGTTAGTTCCTTAAAATCAATCCTTCAATCTTTTCTGTTCTCCCTCTTGCTTGGCTCTTCCTCCTCCTCCTTTTCTCCTTCTCTTTCTGTCTCCTTCCATCCCTACTCTCTCTCTCACACACATGCACATACTCACACACACCTGATTGATCTTTTTCTCTAGAGAATGCTAATAACCATGTCACATACAGTATAAAGTACCAGAACTAAAGTATTAGAATAAACTACTAGAACATTAAATACATTAAAGTATTTAAATATATAAAAAGCAAATGTTGGACCTTTGCCCCAGCAGCCCCGACAAAGCCCTGGATATAAACTGAGACAACACAGCTAGGTGAGTGGATCCCAAGCTGCTGCGGGGGGCGGGACCCAACCCTAGGATAATGCAGCAATTTTAACAACCTTGCATGGGCACATTTAACATAGAGAGGTCCTAGGAAGTGCCTCAAACAGGGAGACTTGCTCAGGAGTCTACCTGCTTGCC
>NW_004567107.1:20858062-20904989 GCF_000260355.1 Condylura cristata
GATTTGGTGATGGGAAACCCGTGGGGATTACAATTGAGATGAAAAAAAAATGTGAAAAATGATGTAAAAATAAACTTTTTAATAAAAAAAAAAAAAGCAAATGTTAGACTGGGGAAATTTGCTATAGATGTATTAGACTAAAAATGTATTTAGTACACAAAGAACTATTACAGAAGAATTAAATAAATTGATCATTTTCATAGAAAAATGGGAAAGAACAAGCAAGTCATAAAAATAGGTGAACAATAAACTTGTGGAATCATGTTTAATGTCAAAAAATGCAAATATAACTAAAATGTAATTTTTCCTATCAAGAGAAAAAAAAAATTAAAGGGCTGGTTAACACAGTGTTAGTGATTATGTTGCAAAAGTGCTCACTTTTGGGGTATAAATTAGTACACATTTTCTTAGGCTTCCTTGGATTTCCATGTCCAAGATTATCACTGGACAAATTATGAAGATATTTATGCAATATTTACAGTATCATGCAAGTGAAAGCCACTTAACTGTACATCAATATGGTATTAGTTAAATAAGTTATGGTAAATTCATATAACCAAAACAATTAATTAAAATGTATTTGCGAATTATACTTATTTACTAAGCAGATTTCCATTATTTATTAAATGAAAATGATGGGTACAAAAATATACATATTGTACAATCCTAATTAAGTAAAATATGCATTACATATGTCATTAAGTCAACATTTTTGAGTAGAAGAAAGCCTAAAAAGAAATACTCCAAAATGTGGGACCCTCCCTACGTTGGCACAGTGGGTTAAAGCGTAGCACTATGAAGCTATTGCAGCCACTGCAGCCACTACAGCATGAGTTCAATCCCCAACCAGGGAGATGACCCACAGGTGTGTCAGACCTCTCCTGACCTACCCACTGCTCCCCTCAGTGGTGTATTTCAGTAGATCTGCCTGTTCTGTTTCTTACTCTGTCTCTGGTGAATCCTCTCAGTCCCAGCACCTCCGGCCTGTACCCAAGTTCTGTATGCATAAGTAAATCTTTTTTTTTTAAAGAAATACTCCAAAATGCTAACAATAGTAGGTGAAATATGGATGACTTAGATGACTTGAATTTCCACTTGTGTAATTATATGATGTGGTGGGGAATGTTGTCTGAAATTTTGTACTTGAATGCTGAAATTTCTACTATAATTCTTTTTTTTGAAAGATTTATTTATTTGTGCATACAGAACTGGGGTATAGGCGAGAGGTGCAGGGGCAGTGAGAAGATTCATCAGAGACAGAGTGGGGAGCAGAACAGGCAGATCAATGAAGTACACTGCTGAGGGGAGCAGCGGGCGGGTCAGGAGAGGTCTGCCGCACCATGTGGGTCACTTCTGGGGCAGGCAGGGATTGAACTCATGTGGAAGTGGCTTCAGCTTCTTAGTGCTGTGCTTTAACCCACTGCGCCGCCAGGGAGGGCCCCTGCAGGTACTTTCAAGTAGAAATCTGAAAAATTCACTTACTAAACTGTTTCAAGAGAAAGACTTGTATATACCTGATGTGATGCCCACTTTTAAACATGCAAACACAGCTTCCATCATCTTTTTAGTTCTACATCATTAGTCATGAATGGACAGTCAAGTATCATAAAATATTTAAGGAAAGCCTCAGTGTTAAAAAGAGAGATCAAATCAAGTAGAGGGGAAAAAGACTATATTAATCAATACCTACAAACTTTAGAATTAAAGATCTCCGGTAGGAAGGAGACATTGTATACCTTAAATGAGAGCAGACCATATTTTTTTTTTTTTAAAGATTTATTTATTTATTCATACAGAACTGGGGTACAGGCCAGAGGCTCAGGGATGGTGAGAGGCTTCACCAGAGACAGAGTGGGGAGCAGAACAGGCAGATTGACGAAGTACACTGCTGAGGGGAGCAGCGGGCGGGTCAGGAGACATCTGCTGCACCATGTGGGTCACTTCTGGGGCAGGCAGGGATTGAACTCATGTGGAAGTGGCTTCAGCTTCTTAGTGCTGTGCTTTAACCCACTGCACCGCCAGGGAGGGCCCCTGCAGGTACTTTCAAGTAGAAATCTGAAAAATTCACTTACTAAACTGTTTCAAGAGAAAGACTTGTATATACCTGATGTGATGCCCACTTTTAAACATGCAAACACAGCTTCCATCATCTTTTTAGTTCTCCATCATTAGTCATGAATGGACAGTCAAGTATCATAAAATATTTAAGGAAAGCCTCAGTGTTAAAAAGAGAGATCAAATCAAGTAGAGGGGAAAAAGACTATATTAATCAATACCTACAAACTTTAGAATTAAAGATCTCCGGTAGGAAGGAGACATTGTATACCTTAAATGAGAGCAGACCATATTTTTTTTTTTTTAAAGATTTATTTATATATTAATACAGAACTGGGGTACAAGCCAGAGATGCAGAGGGTGAGAGGATTCACCAGAGATAGAACGGGGAGCAGAACAGGCAGATCGATGAAGCACACTGCTGAGGGGAGCAGCAGGCGGGTCAGGAGAGGTCTGCCTCACCATGTGGATCTCCTCAGGGGCAGGCGGGGATCGAACTCATGTGTAAGTGGCTTCAGCTTCTTAGTGCTGTGCTTTAACCCACTGCACCGCCAGGGAGGGCCCCTGCAGGTACTTTCAAGTAGAAATCTGAAAAATTCACTTACTAAACTGTTTCAAGAGAAAGACTTGTATATACCTGATGTGATGCCCACTTTTAAACATGCAAACACAGCTTCCATCATCTTTTTAGTTCTCCATCATTAGTCATGAATGGACAGTCAAGTATCATAAAATATTTAAGGAAAGCCTCAGTGTTAAAAAGAGAGATCAAATCAAGTAGAGGGGAAAAAGACTATATTAATCAATACCTACAAACTTTAGAATTAAAGATCTCCGGTAGGAAGGAGACATTGTATACCTTAAATGAGAGCAGACCATATTTTTTAAAAAGAGGTGTGCTCAGAATAAAACATTCACAGAAATTTTAAAAAAGTTGGTAGTTGACAAGTTTGGAGGTTCCCCTCACTGCCCACATATTTTGTGCTTCTCTAGAGGGACACAGACTCAGGGGGAGTTGTAATCATGGCTATTGTTTATTACAGCAAAAGGGTACACAGACAGAATCTGGAGTTTAGTGCAGGATTCCAAATTTGTCACTCAGAGTTGTGGGGGTTGTTACGTTGCTTTCAGCAGTGAAATTTAGAAGCACATGCAGTGTTTTTGCCCAGATAGACCCATTTAAGATTCAGAGTACAGGGTTTATACTGATGATCATTCAAGCCCTCCCTTCCTGTGTAATCAGCCACAATTACTGAAGATCCAGATGCTCAGAAAGAAAGCAGGTGTTCATTCTAAATCACATTGTTTGTACAAACAATCAGTGCCCTGGGCACACAAAATAACCTATCACTTAGTAGCATGGGGAACATTCCAGAGGCCAAGTTCCCAGAAGCCATCCATAGAGGTATGTTAACTCCCTCCCATAGACTGAAATTGAAAATTCAACAGGAAAGATGAAAGAAAATTAAAACAAAAAAATCTGCTACAGAATTGGGTGGAAGACAAAGGAGAAGTCAAAAAATGATAGAATTAGGAAATCTTTCCAGAAAATCTGACATTCAGGGTAAACAGAGAAAATGGCTGGAAGGAAAACATAAATTACATAATAGAAGAAAAAGTTCCAGAAGTAAAGCCCAAGACTTTCCAGATTGAAGGGTCTTCAATAAATAATATAATATAATGTGGCAGAGATACTTGAAGAAATTATATGAATTCTGTTTATGTCGAGACCTTCAGCTATTCCAAAAATGCTATTCCCCATTTTTTTTTTCCTTTAACAACTCACTAACATTTTAGTTCCTTTTATTTTGCTTGCTTATATGGAAACCATGATTTCCCCCCTTCTTTGCTAACTCAGGTGTCTTACATTTTCTTGCAGGTATTTGTTTGAAATTTGTTACCCAGTTGCCATGATGTCTGAGCTCTTTGATGAACTCAAAATATGTTATTAGTCTTAAATGTTACCTCTACTGTATACAAATTTTAAGGTGTAAATTTTTTTTTTAACTTTCACTACAAGGAAGAAAAAAAGAAGGCCTTCCCTGTTGGCACAACATGTTAAAGCATAGTACTATGAGATATCTACAACCACTAAGCATGAGTTCAATCCCAGGTCAGGGAGGTGACCCACATGGCATGACAGACCCCTCCTGACCTTCCCACTGCTCCTCTCAGCAGTGTATTTCAGTAGATCTGTCTGTTCTGCTCCCCACTCTTCCTCTCGTGAATCCTCTCACCCCCTGCACCTCTGGCCTAGACCCCATTCTTGTATGCATAAGCAAATAAATCTTGTTTTTTTAAAAAAGGAAGTGAAAGATGCATACAAATTTAAAGGCAATCTCTGCTGCCCTGATGTTTCCAAGTTCTTAGGCTTTTGTGAGAAGTTACTAAAAAATAAGTTTGGGCCCTCCCTAGTGGCACAGCGGGTTAAAGCACAGCACTAGAAGTTTAAGCCACTTCCACATGAGTTCGATCCCCACCTGCCCTGGAGGTGACCACATGGCGCGGCAGACCTCTCCTGACCCCCCTGCTGCTCCCCTCAGCAGTGTATTTCATCGATCTGCCTGTTCTGCTCCCCTCTCTGTCCCTGGTGAATCCTCTTACCCTCTGCGTCTCTGGCCTGTACCCCAGTTCTGTATGAATAAATAAATAAATCTTAAAAAAAAATAAGTTCATATGTTACCTAATTTCCCATCTAGTAGCATCATTTTCAGGCTCCCTTGTTTTGCTAAATCACTGGGGGAAAGCATCTCTATTTGCTTTTTGCCCCTAAAATTTTAATGACCTCTTTCACCCTTATTATTTCTTATTGTTTTTATTCTTGTGAATAAAAGTTTTTTTTTTATTCTACTAATGTACAAATTTATTTAGATTTTTAGAGGAAGTGAAGATATATTTTTGTTCTGCTATGTTTACATTTGGACTGTTGAACACAACTTTCTGTAGACATGGCCATGAGGAGACTTAGTTTTATGTAGTTACATAAGAATTATTTACTTTTTTTTGTCAAAGAAATGATTGTTAAATATTTGATATTTTTATAGCAGTGATAGATAAACTAATCTCTACATATAAAAATACAACTAAAAATTCTTGCACACTATTACACTACTGTTGGGAATTACTGGATTTGTCAGACTGGACTTGTTTGGGAATTTTTGTTAAACTTTCCATTTTATATGTCTACATAATACTGATCTTTTAAAATGTATGTATTATTCAGAAAGTTTTCTCAATTCTTCATTTGGCCAGTAATTTCTGTGGCTTTTGACTAATATCTGATGTGTAAATTGTTCGTGGTTGACCTTATTTTGCTCAACACTATTTAGGGACTAGTGATACTGATTTGATGAAGGCCTGAATCCAAAGGCTTCAGGGTTCTTTGTGAAGACCTCAAAAGGAATTGTAAGTTAGGCCATGTATTTCCTCTGTTCCAAAGGGGACTACAGTTTCTTTCCTTTGTCGGAGTTCAAATTGTACTACATTTTATTATTGTTAAAAAGAAACTACTCTAATTTCTTACTCAAGTATTCAGGAACCACAGTATGGCAGAAAGGTATACAAAAAGTATAATTACTTTTTGTTTAGAGACATACCGGGGCATTGTAACCCATGAGAGGGAGATGTGCTAATGTAGAGTCTTTCTGCTCTTGTTACCTCAAGGGTATGCACCTACATCAGGGGCTTTAAAACCAGAGACTACACTATAGAAAGGGTTGCACTGAGTTGGCATCCAGGAAAGAGGTTACACTATTGGAAAATAATAGGAGTAAAGGTGTTAAGTAGTAATTACCTGTTTGAACTTAGGACTCTCAAACTAGAACTTATCCATATCGGATCACCTGTGTCTTTTCATAGATAAAGCAATGCTTTATCCCATTCAGAGCCCAAACTGATACAAACACCAAATACTCTCATTAACTAGAGTTTAAAGATCCTGGACCCTGGATCATAATAACAGGAAAAAGCACCCCAGGGTAAATCTCCATGCTCAAAAGTAAAGAGAATAATTCCTGACGAGGCTCTGCCTCAACTCCCACCTGGTGCTACATTTAGTGTTCAACCATAGCCTAGAGGCTGAGGCTGGCTATGGTTGTTCATGATGCTAAGCTGTTCATGATGCTTTGGCCAAGCATATGACTTAGGGGAGGGGCCTATTTTGAATCCCCACCACATAAACTGAGTATCCACAACATTGTAGAAAAGACAAATACTGGATGGTGTCACTAATATGTGGAGTATAGAGTAGCTAAACTAAGACTCAGATCAAGACAAACTTAAAAATTAACCCTTTAAAGATGACTATAGAATGGAAGTTTTCATAGTAGGGGAGGGGTTGCAGGAAGGAAGGAAGGATAAGAACAGAAAGGGGAGTAAGCACGATGGACTATAGTGGATTATTAGTGATTTGGTGATACTACTGGGAATATCTATCTAACTATTACATAAATTTAAAAAATAAGTAAAATTAAAAAAATAACTAAATGAGAAAGAAACAGAAGAATTGACTAAAATAATGACAATATTGGAAGTTGAAACAGTACTAAAAACAAAATCTCTCCAAAACAAAAGACTAAGTGCCAGAAGGCTTTGCAGGGGAATTCTATCCAGAACTAGTGCCCATTTTATTTCTAAAAATCCAAAAGAGCTAATGTTCCCTAATACATTTTATGATGCAGAATTAACCTAACACTAAGATTAGATAGCAATAGCAAAAGAAAGAATTATACACCAGTATCACTGGTGAATATTGATATGAAAGTCTTCAACAAAATGCTAGCAACTCAAATAAAAAAGTACACTTCAATTATACATGATGGTCAAGTGGGATTTATTCCAAGGATGCAAGGATGTCTTAATATAAATCAGTGTAATATAGTTCATCAATACAAGGATAAAAGTTTTATAATACAAGAATAAAAATAATATAATCACAACAATAGATGCAAAGAAAGCATCTGATAAGCACCCATGTATGGTAAAAGTTCTAAAGAAGGAGGAGATATATATGATAAAGGATATATATCAGAAACCTACAGGCAATATACTACTTAGTGGTGAAATACTGAAAGCATTCTCTGTAGGATAAAAACAAAGATTTCCACTGTCACCATGCTGTTCAATTTATTATTGGAGGCTTTAGGGTAGAGCAATCAATAAATAAATTGAATCCAGCATGGAAAAGAGAAGATGTTGGAAAGGAGGTGGAGAAAGAAGAACTCTATTACTCTCTTGGTGGGACTATAAACTGGTATAGTCATGTTGGAAAGTGATCAGTATTTAACTTAAGAAACTAAAAATGAAAATACTGTATGACCCAGTAATAAGAGCAGTAAGACCCTGCTCTTAGGTATCTATCCAAAGGATTTGAAGCCATCAACTCAAAAAATTATTATCTGTGGTATTTACTACAACATTATTTGCAATAGTTGGGACATGGAAGCAAAGTACCCATCAAGAGAGTATTGATGTGTTATATCACAAAATGGAATATTTTTCATCCATAAGGAAAGATGAAAGGTTTGCCATTTATAGCAAAATGGAAAGAGTTTGAGGGTACCATGTATTGTAAAGCATATCAGAATGACAAAGATAAATACTGGACATTTATATAGTAGATGACTGGACAAAGCAAAATACTTATAAAAACTAGCAGACACTAGTAAATGAAGTTTGGATTCTGAGATTAAGAGAGAAGTAGAGGAAGAAAGGCTGTGTGGAGTGAAAGGGATACTGGTAGGGCAAAAAAATAAAGAAAAACAAAACAATCAAACCTGTAAAATCTAAAAAAAAAAGAGAGATTATGTTTCCATGGCTTTGTTGATCACCCCCTGCTCCTCACCAAGATATATTAAGATGCATTAGATTTCTGTGAGTATCTATGATAAAATGAAGAAGGTTCTTTTTGTGGTAACTTACACATAACAAAATTAAAATAAATAAAAAAACTTAAAATGAAAAGCATAACTGTTGTGGAATCCCTCCTCTTTAAAAGAGGCTTCTAGTTCCTTAATTATAAAATTGAGATCCTTGTACTTAGGTTCTTAGACTAAAAAATAATGGGGATTTCATCTGGATTTTTAAAAGCAGCTTTATTGAGATTATATTTATCCACTTAAAGTTATATATTATACTGGTAACATTTTTAACTTGTGGCAAAATATATATAACATAATATTTGCTATTTTAGTCATTTAAGAATACAATTCAATGGTGTTAATTAAATTCACAATTTTAGGTGACCATCACTACAGATTCTGAAAATTTTTATTATTAATATTATGAAAATATTGTTGTAAACTAAAGGAAATGAATTACAGATTGAAATTAGGGTTTGGGGTTAGGATGATTCGATCACATTTAGTTTTAACATACCAGGAATTATTCTCAAGTAGACAAAACTCTTCAAAGACCTTAAAATGCAAACTGAAGAGACTAATTTTAATTCACAGCCTCAGTGTTATTCAGGCTATTACGTGCTATTCCACATTTATACACACTCTCAGTGTTGTTCTAAGCCTCAACATGGGTACATTAACACTTTTAAGAAAGTGAGGGCAAAAGGGGAGAATGAAATGTGGAGTTTTAGTTGGATCTTGTCATTATGAGTCACAAGAGAGTCTTCATGCTCCTATCAGCAGGTTTTAGTTAACTTTCTTATTAAACCAGATAGTTTTCACAATTTCTACTACCAACTGGTGAATGTTAGAGCTTTTGGAGCCTATAGCCATGCATTGTCCTTGAGAAGGGCCTGGAAACCTGTTAGAGACACTTGCTGGTAGGAAAGCCCCCACATGTCCCGGGTGTTCATTCAAGGTTTATAAGTTGTTTGTGGCACAGGAACTGCCGGCTACTTTCTTGTCCTCTGGATTTCATTTGTCCTTACACACTGAACTATATCTCCTTTGACTTGTTGCAGGATTAATATATCTATGGAATCAGAGAGGAGTAAAATTAGAAAGACTCTGCATACTGACCATATAAATTTAAGCTTGCTGTCTTTGAGGCTGCCATGTCTTTTTTTCCCTACGCTCTCTAAAATCCTTTGGGTACAGCTCCATTGTTAGACATGATTTTTTAAAATAAAAATTGTCTGAGCAACAACTTTTGAAAAATAAAAGTTTTGCGCTTTAACCTAACTGCATCTAACCTAATCTCAGCATCTATATGACTTGGGGCAAACCACTTGTCCAGGTCTTAGTTTCTTAATCATAGGTGTGGTCAGATGCCCTTTCTGTTATAGATTCTTAAAAAGGGCCTTTCCTCTCCTCTCTCTTGCATGACCCTCTCCTCTCCTCCCCTCCTTCCCTTTCCTTTTGCTTTTCTGATCTCTGCTTCCCTCCCTTTTCTCTCCCCACCCCTCTCTTTATTCTAATGACAAAAAAGCTTTTTTTATAAACATCTTTAAAAAGATTTTTTTTGGGGGTAGTAGCTGTTTTGGAACACTGAAAGAATAAATTGCAACCTTGAGTTTTGAAATAGTAATTTCTTTTGTGCAACAGAAATTTGACCACTGATAACTCTGGCTATGTAAAGATAATTACCTATGCCTTCTCTTTGCCAGCAAGGAATAGTTGGAGGTACAGTGGAATAAATTTATTAAAGCAATTTGATTTTTGCTGAAATAAAGTGACCTCTTTGAAATGAAAGGTCACAATATTTTTTATGAACTAGAGAAATACATGGGAACCTATAATTGACAAGGTTCAACAACTTCCTTTTTTTATATCAAAGTTAATATATCTGAAAGTGCTTGAAGTGGGAAGCTAATTTTTGATTTATTAGGGAGAGAATAGTGGACCAACGATGAGTTACCCTTTTATTGTTGTTGTAATTAAATATCAGTTTTCCGCCTTTGTTAAGGAATTTCTAGGGTACACCTCTTGCTTTTCTGAACAATTTGTGATTGCTCTTGTGAAACAAGGCCTCCAATTTCTATTTTTTTTTTAAATTTATGTATACAGAACTGGGGTACAGGCCTGAGGTGCAGGGCCAGTGAGAGGATTCATCAGAGACAGAGTGGGGAGCAGAACAGGCAGAGTGATGAAGTACACTGCTGAGGGGAGCAGTGGGCAAGACAGGAGAGGTCTGCTGTGCCATGTGGGTCACCTCCAGGTTTGAGGATCCAACTGGCACTGAAGTGGCTGCAGCTAGCTG
The DNA here is from genome assembly GCF_000260355.1 of Condylura cristata. NCBI lineage: Eukaryota > Metazoa > Chordata > Mammalia > Eulipotyphla > Talpidae > Condylura > Condylura cristata. Next base: position 20,868,275 of record NW_004567107.1, read on the forward strand.
ACAGTGCTGCATCCTAACCTGTTGCGCCACCAGGGAGGGCCCAGGGCCTCCAATTTCTTAATCAGCTGGAAAAGTGGGAGTGCTAAGGGTAGAGAGGAATGGTGTAGGGAATTGTTGTAAGTTTCCTATTTTATCTAGATGTCATAATGTGAACTAGGTTATGAGTAAGAGGAGGAGTTACAGAAGCATGGCAGAATCAGTTGGGATATTTTCTCCCATAAGAACCTACATGGGAAATTTGAATCTTCAAGGAGGGTTTAACTGGTATGCCGATGAAGGGAGAGTCAAGAGCAAAGATAGGTAGTAGAAGAAAAACCAAAATAAAAGAGGAGTGCATGTAAAATCAGAGAGGCACATCTATGCCTGGGATGTCTCAACTCTGTCTCATTCATCCGAGCATCTGTCTCTCCCATAATTTCCAAACCTATTTTGTTGTTAGCTCCTTTGCCCCAGCCCTAGGTATCAAATTATGGGTTGTCCCATAATTACCTCATATGTGTCCCAAATGGGTTTGAAGTTTTTTTTCTACCCTATGCTGATTTTTCTGATGTGTTTTACTCTTCATAGCCATGTAAACATTGAAGCTTAAAAAACATGCAGTCATCCTCAACCATTCCTTCTCTTCTGTACCCTTCATTCCATAGACATTTACTTGGCATTTACACCATTGCTTGATATTGTGCCAAAGATGATTAAGACATGGCCTTGACTATTCAGCAAAAGAAGCAAACAGGCAAACACAATACGATCAGATGCAAACTCCTTTTTTCCAGTCTTTTACTTGATTCTTGAAGCTATTTTTTCCCTCTCTGCTCTCATTGCCAATGCTTACATTTAGATATTGTATTTGGCTCAAATTACTGTAATTATCTGGTGTATTTTCTTCTTTCTGCTCCTACTCTGGAAATACCCTGCTTCCAGATAAAGATAGACTCTGACCTTAATACACACACACACACACACACACACACACCTTCCTACTCCTGCCTCCCAGCATTCCACTTGCCACTCAGTACAGTAATCCACAGCCAATTTTAATCACCAGAGCTTCTGTTGCCCTGAGAAGACCATTTCCTTGCCTAGAATTACCTTCTCTATGTAATGAATTCCTCTTTATCCTGAAAGAGGCAGTTTAATGCCCCTTCTTTCAGAAGGCTCTTTTCAAATTATGCAGTCAAGATTTAGTGCCCCCAAACCACTCTTCACACCTCCATTTGTGCCATCTATCATCATGCATTGTTTTGGATTTGAGTTATTTTTTTCTTGTTTGTTCTTTTTTGTAATGTTCCCTCACTGACCTGTAACTTTGTCAAAGGACTGTATCTTACTCCAGTTTTAATCCCCAGCAGCCAGATTAGTGATTAGATTAGTGTCAGAAATGTTATAAAAGTGTATAGATCTTCATGAAGCATAGCTGTAAACCAATCATGGTTCTACACCAAGATTTGAAGCAGGAAATGCTTACTTCTTCAGCATCTACATGAGGACATATAATGAATAGCTGTGGAATTAAATTAATTCATTTGTTAAAGAGATTTTATTATACTTTCTGTTGTTTCTTGAGTACTTGCTAAGTGCAAGGCATTATTCTGTAGTAACACTGGGAAGTAATGTAATAGAAATCAGGTATAGGGCTTACATCTTATATTCTGTATGCCCAATAAGAAATAGGAAAACAAAGCAAGAAATGTGCACTACAAATGATGATAGATACCATCAAGGATTCAGTACAGTGGCAGAGAGTATTGGGGGTAGGGACAGAAGGAGCAGAGCTGGTTAGATTGGGTGATGAGGAAGTCTTTCAAAGGAGCTAACACTTAACTGAAAACATGAAAAGAAAAGGCAGAGTTCTGCCAGCTGAGGCATATTTAGTTTGAAGGTTCTAAAGTGAGAAAAATTTCACATATTCGAGGAACCAAGGATCTGAAATGTGCCTATAGGGAAGCTGGTGAGGTCAGGTTGGCATAGGAAGCTTTAACCCTGTGTAATTTCTTATGCTGTGAGCAGAAATGTGCATTTTATTTTCCATGGAGTGGATAGCCATCAAGGATTTTAGCAGGGGATAAAATGCTCTTATTTATGTTTTTAAAAAAACATTTTGCCTCTTCTGTGAAGAAAGGGTTAAAGAGAGGTTAAGAGTGGAAGTGTTGAGACAACTAAGGTGGACATAGCAATAATTCAGGTAAGAGATGATTAGGCTTGGTCGAAGGTAGTTGGGTTGAGGAAGGAGTGAAGTGGGAAGATCTACTTATTTCTTGGTGGTATAAATGAGAGGATGATGTGACCCAGAATCTATCCTTTCCTGTGCTGCAGAAACTATATCTCACTGGCTGGGGGTAAATAGGGAAGTCTGCTGGAAGGTTCTTATTTCTGGGATCTTTTGAATCCTCTAAGTTGGCTTCTGAAAGTTGAATATTATGCTCTTCCAAAAGAAGGGAAAATTTTTTTGTCTGCAGTTAAATCACCCCTATTACGAGGGACTGGTAAAACATTTCTGCAGGGCAGGGTTATTGCTCATATTAACTCCTGACTGCATGCATTTTGCAAATGCTTAGCTAGTGAAACTTCATGCTGTTTTTGACTTACAGTGCTACAAGGGACAACTTCATATGATGCAAAACTGGTGGTTTTATTATTAAGCAACAAAGAATTGGGTGGAAAAGTGATGAGGAAACCCTACATGCTTTGAATGATATTATTGGATTTATAGTCCATAATGATGTATCTTTTTATTTTAAAAGTGTTTCTTTTTCTTTTCTCAAAAACAACATTTCATAACAGAAAACAAAAAACTACAAAGAAAAAATCCTTACTGTCACTCACCCAAGTATATCCACTATAATGCCTTTTTTAAAAAGATTTATTTATTTATTTATTCGTACAGAACTGGGGTACAGGCCAGAGATGCGGAGGGTGAGAGGATTCACCAGAGACAGAGTGGGGTATAGAACAGGCAGATTGACGAAGTACACTGCTGAGGGGAGCAGCGGACGGGTCAGGAGCGGTCTGCCACACCACGTGGTCACCTCCGGGGCAGGCGGGAATCTAACTCATGCAGAAGTGGCTTAAGATTCTCAGTGCTGTGCTTAATCCCGCTGTGCCACCAGGGAGGGCCCCCACTATAATGCGTTAGTGTAAGTGATGGTAACTTTTAAACAATTAGTTTGTTTTATTTTTACTAATATTAAAAATCAATCATGCTTATGACAGACAGCTTAGAGGAAATGGGCAACCATAAAGAAAAAAGTAATTCACTATCCAAAGACAGCCATTGGTAACATTTTAATACATTTCACATTCTTTTTAGTGTATATTTAAAAGAATTGATATCATAACATGTTTTTCACCTATTATTATTTACTAATAATTTCCCTAGCTTATTATAAGCTCTTCATAATTGTTAAATTTAATCACTGTATTAAACTGTAATGTGTTTGCTACAGCTGTGCCTTGAATTCCTAATTGTAAGCAATAAATACTTAAAATGAAAATCATACTAATCTCAATGGATTGTTGTGAGAATTAGAGTATTTGGTGAGCACAGAGCCTGATGCATGGTTAGTATTTAATCCGTGTTAGCAGTTATCATCATTTCCTTTCTAAGCATTTAGTTTACCTCATTTTTTCCATTATTATGTGCAAATCCTTAATGAAAACCTTTTTTTTTTTTCTGTAGGGCTCCTTTTGTATGGATTTTTCAATTTTCTTAAGAGTTAATTCCCACAAGTGGACTTACTGGGTCAGAGGATGAGCATAATGCTAAGAATTTAACATTATATTTGCAAGTGTCCCCATGGGCTATTTTGTGTGACATTTGGATTGTTACAAGGAGTTGCCTTGTTAGTGATTGTCATGAGGAAGTAGATGGATAGTGTCAGAAAGGATGATTCAGAGGTTTAATAGTATGTATTTTAAAAAATGATTTTCAGTGGCAACATAGGAGAGAAGGATGAATGCCTCCAACTGCGCATAGCTGAATTACCTAAGGGGCTTTTAAAAATTTAATTCCTTCTTCTTTCTCCCTAGCATCCTTTATATCATTGCCAGCGTAGCACAGGGCATGCCTTTTCCCACTGACAACCCCACCATCTTCTCCCTCTCAAATCACTGATATAAGAAGCACTTTAAAGATGCAAGTGTATAATTTCTTCCAGATGTTTTGGACAGGGGAAATTTTTGAGAAGCAATTAGTGGTTTAGGTGGTGGCAAATAGTGGGTAGTACTTGGGGTCTGAAATAAAAGAGATTTCATCAATCAGCTTTGAGAAAGATTCTTAGTTCTTTCCTTTGACTGCCCTAAGTGGTACACAACTTTTCTTCGGGTCCCACTTTAGATGCCCTGGGAAACTTATTTAAAGGAGTGTATAGTGTTCAAGGCTGGCATGGAACCACAATGATCTCATTCAGTTCTGAGATCAATTTTCAGGCTCTAGGTAAGTTCCCTTTTAATTCCAGCCTCCCAGTCTGGTAGACTCAGTACTGCTGCTTTTTCCTTGTCATAACTGCTATTCCTCATCTACCATCTCTTCTTCACCCAGTTTGACTAGTGATGGAACACAAGTTCCAGTCTCCCTTTCCACATTGTTTGGGTGGCACTTAGCTCACTCCAGCTTCAAGGCTGACCAATCAGACCATTCTATCTCCTTGGCCTAAAGGTGTTTTGAAGCAGACACATCACCTAAACCACAGCTATTATTTTCTTGGTGCTATGAAAGACAGAAGCATCTTCCTCTCAGATGAAAGCTATTTGGATGGTGTAAGTGCCAGCTGCTGGGAGCCATTGTGAAACTTTCTGTAGGAGAAAATGTGACAAATGCAAAGAGAAGCAGATCTGAGAGATAAAAAGAGAAATAGGGAACTCAAAACACAATGTCTGGGTTCCTGTTTTTAGTTGACGAATGCAGGCTTCATTTTAATTTCCATACATACAGTAGGGTTTTTTTTTTAAGATTTTATTTATTTATTCATATAGAACTGGGGTACAGGCCAGAGATGCGGAGGGTAAGAGGATTCACCAGAGACAGAGTGGGGAGCAGAACAGGCAGATCGACGAAGCACACTGCTGAGGGGAGCAGCGGGCGGGTCAAGAGAGGTCTGCCTCACCATGTGGACTCCTCTGGGGCTAGGTGGGAATCGAACTCATGCGGAAGTGGCTTAAGCTTTGTAGTGCAGTGCTTTAACCTGCTGCGCCACCAGGGAGGGCCACAGTAGGGTTTTTTTTCCCTTCTAGTTCAAAGCAATGGTTCTTTCAAAGAAGACCCACAGATGAGTAAACATCAGCATTATTTTACTTCTTGGAAAGAAGAGAAAGTTTTCATATCTGTAATTCCTTGTGCCCATAGATACATGAACTGGAAAATTGTAAGTCTTTAACAATTAAGGGACATTAATATCAAATTAATATTTGGATATTAAATATCAAATGAATGAATGAATGAATAAGCCAATGGCATAGGAGCCTTAACAAATTCAACATCATATCCAGGATTTCTATTTTTAGTTTAATTTTTTTAAATTTATATACTTTGTACATTGTTGTTCATGCTCCTCTCAGGTGTAATCACCATAAAATTCAACCACCAAGATACCTGTGAACATTACCAGAGTCTCTTGTGCTCTTCCCTTCCATGTTTTGATCCCTCTTTCTCTTCCTCTTCCTCCCCCTCTGAATGTCTTTGATTTATAGTGTGCCTGGTATTTTTGTATAGAGACAGAATTTTAAAGATTAGATCATTAATCAAGAATGGGCAGAAGACATGATAAGTAATAATATTGCCCAGCTGTTAGGAAAGACAAAATCAGATTCAGGAGAATTGAAATACAAAGTACTATCTTATACCAAAATCAGAGCAGCATCTCTGGATACCTGACAGGCAGCATTCCTATTTACATCTTCAGTATTAGGAGTCTCTGTTCCCTCTTAGGTTTTCCAACTGTCTGGGACAAGTTTTTCATAAGTGGTACCAAATGGTAAGGATGAAAATCCAAAAGCATTTAAACCATGAAATTCTTCACAGATTAGAACTCACGAAAGGGTATGGATGTGATCCTACATTCTGTTCCTGACTGTGCAGGGCTCTTCCCCTCTATTAGTGGTTTCTAGAACTGGGTGCATTTTGACATCACTAGAAGGAGCCCCTGTTCTACATGCACATCCATTAATCTGAATGTGTGGGGGTGGGCAGAATTTCTCACATAACTCCCCATGTGATTTCAAGCAACACTTGGGACCATTCTAATATTCTGCGTTTTGCTCTTAAACCTTCAAGGTCCTATGTGACATCAACTCAAAATGTATGACTCAGTTCCGATCTGAGTAATGCCCTAATCTGGAGATAACTGAGTTTTCAAACCATGCTTTATACTTACACACATGGAAACATTTTATTAATTACAACAATCTCACATCTCTCCCCAAAATATTATATTACCCATATATTTCCACCAAAGAAACAAACACTTTGAAAGGGAAAGTCATTTATTTGGAATTATGCTAGCAGTAAATAGCAGCTTGAACCTAGTCTTTTCCCTCTAAATTATATGTTGATTAATACTATGTTTCCTTTTAAAACATGTTATTTTTTGAATAAATAAATCATGCAGAGAGTAAAAATTCAAAGGTTCATTGGAGTGAAAAGTAATATAAGCCCCCCCCCCCGATATCTTCTGTCTGTTACCTGCTCAGTTCTCTCCAGAAATATCACTGTTACCTCTTTCTGTTGTGTGATTTCAGAGGTTGTATGTGCAGTTCTGATATACTTACATATGTATTTGTCTATTCCTGTTCTCAAAAATGGTTGAGTATCCATGAACAGCATTTTTATTTTTTTTAGCAATATATGTCGGAGATCTTTCCACCTAATGTATACAGAGATGCCTCATTCTTGTTAAATGTTGCATAGGATCCATTGTCTGGATATGGCATATATTATTTGACTAGTTTCAGTTTGTCATATATATTATTTATAAATTTCTGGTGTTGCAAACAATACTGTAATAAATGTTCTTATACATACATAATTTCAAAATATGGGAGTATATCTGCAAGCTAAATTGCTGGAAATAAGCTTTCTAGTAAAAAGATATGTACATTTAAAATTTTGATAGATCTAGTTAAATTACCCTATAGAGATTGTGCTATTTTGCACTGCCTACAGCAATGTACAGAGGTGGATATTTCTCCATACTCATAGATACAACTTGTTATTAGTCTTTTAATATTTGCTAATCTGGTGGATGAAACAAATAGTTACTCATTGGAATTTTATTTATTTATTTTTAAAGTAACTTTTTAAAGATTTATTTATTTTTGCACACAAAACTGGGGTACAGGCCAATGTACCAGGGCAGTGAGAGGATTCACCAGAGACAGAGTGGGGAGCAGAACAGGCAAATTGATTATGTACATTGCTGAGGGGAGCAGCAGGCAAGACAGGAGAGGTCTGCCATGCCATGTGGGTCACCTCCCTGGGGGAAGATCCAACTCATGCTGAAGCTAGAAGCTTGTCAGTGCTGTATTTTAACCTGTTGTACCACTAGGGAGGGTCCTCATTAGAATTTTAATTTGCACAATTTTAATTTTACACTTAAAAAAGATTTAAGGGACTGTGAAATTTAGAGTATTTAAATTATTTAAATGACCCCTTATTTCCTCTTTGGGAAACTGTTAATATAATCCTTTTATTTAGAAGTGGAATGATCTTTATTTGGGAATCTTGCAACCTTAAAAGGATCTCTGGAGTAGGTTCATTCTAAAAAGAATTATGATTATTAAATACCTATTATGTGTCAAACCCTTTAAGGTGCTTTCATAAATATTCTTGACAACCTTATGTTGCAGATACTACTTTAAGTTAAGTAAACAGAGCCACATGCTTGCCCAAGTTCATAAAGCTATAAAGTGGCAGTCACTTACAGTCTACAAAACTTGACTTAAAACATACAATTCCTCCTTTTATACCATGCCAGCTGGGACATAATACATATTACTCTATAAATTCCTAAAGTCCAAGCAGCTTATTCTATCTATAGTTACATTTAAAGAAGAAACAGGAGTTCCTCTAAAAGTTACTAAAAATGGATTCTATTTTATATTGAAATCACCTATGAAATATTGAAGAGATTCAATTCCCAGCCCAGAGCAGCACTTTTTAAAAACTTCTCCACCCCCGTTTGTCTTATACCTTGAAGTGGCTCTGGAGTGTCTCTTATGTCAGTCTCCCATGTTCTTTCTTTAGCTCTAGCTTCAGGTGGTTCTTTCTCTCTCTCCCTCTTTCATGTATTCCTTCTCTTCACAGTTATAGTGAAACACACATACACACAGTCTATACTCAACAGTTTTTAAGTATACAGCACATTATTGTTAAGTTTTTAAGTACACAGCACATTATTATTAACTATGAGCACAGTGGATCTCTAGAGCTCTTTAATTTTTTTTTTTGTAACTCTAACTATACTTATTATAGCCAACTTCCATGGCTCGCCTTCAGTACCTGGCAATTATCATTCTACTTTTTTCTGTGAACTGACTACTATAGATACTTCATGTAAGTGGAATTGTGCAGTATTTGTCTTTTGATGACTAGTTTATTTCACTTAGTATAATGGGCTCAAGGTCTACTTTTTGTGCCTCTTCTTTCTATACACCCCATGGGTGTAAATATATATACAAAAACTGACTGGTAAAACCGATTGGGTCATATGCATTGGTGACTATGTTTTAAGGAGATACTGAAGGTTCTTTGTACTATGCTTGCACCTTTTCTGTAGGAAACATGATATTGTATTAAAATAAAGTTATAAAAATAGGGTAATGATCTTGCTTTTGATGGAGTTAAACAAATACAAAGATAAACTGATTATCTTATTTTTATACGTAGGGAAAATTTGAAAGCAAATGAGTAAAAAAATTTTAGTTTATATGCCCTCATTTAAGCTTTATTGTTTACTATAAAACTTACTGTTTACCTTTTCAAAATGTTCTGGTTTACTTCCACACTTACAATGAACTGAATAACTGAATGTTCATCTGTTGAATATCTCTGCAAAGGGATGTCATGTTTATCACTACATCTAAATAGTTACCCTCTTCTTCCCTATCATTTTCTACCCCCTTTTTCTTGTTAGTGGTAAGCTCTTTTTTTTTTTTTTAAGATTTATTTATTTATTCATACAGAACTGGGATACAGGCCAGAGATGCAGAGGGTAAGAGGATTCACCAGAGACAGAGTGGGGAGCAGAACAGGCAGATCGAGGAAGTACACTGCTGAGGGGAGCAGCGGGTGGGTCAGGAGAGGTCTGCAGGCCATGTGGTCACCTCTGGGGCAGGCGGGGATCGAACTCATGCAGAAGTGGCTTAAGCTTCTTAGTGCAGTGCTTTAGCCCGCTGGGCCACCGAGGAGGGCCCGGTAAGCTCTTTTTAATGGCAAAACTTTGTAGAAAAAAATCCAGTCTCAAGAAATGGGTATATATAAGTTATAATACAGATACTTTCTAAAATATTAGGCTGTCTGTATTCTGGAATGTTCATGCTGTGTCGTATCTCCGACATAGTGCTTGGCTGCCCTGCCTCCTGGCTTGTGCTGGGCTATTGGAAAACACTCCTTTCTTCTGAGGGGAGCAGTGAGGGTGGGGGATACAGAAGAGGTCTGCTGCGTCATGCGGGTTAGCTCCCTGACTGGGAATCGAACTCATGCTGCCATGGCTTTGGCTAGCTTCATATGCTGCACTTAAAACCTTCATAGAGCAAAAATGATTAGAGAATATGAAAAGATGAAGTAAAATCATAATACAAAGATAGTAGAGAAGAAATGAAAACAATAAACAGCTATAAACCAGAGACTCTTTATGGGGGTAGAAGGGAGAATGGTATCAAAACTGGGGTGGGAAGAGTGCACTGGACTGTGGTGATGGCACATGGGTGAGTTGGTGGTCGGAAGCCCATGGGGATTGCAACTGAGATGAAAAAAATGCACAAAATGAAGAATAATGTTAAAAGTTAAAAAATTTAAATAAACAATACAATAAGAAATCAGAATACACTAGTAGGATTTCAGTTTTAAAAAGTCTCAACTTATAGCAATTACATAAGACTACTACATATGGCTATTTAAGATTAATTCTATTGCTTGGCATTATATTAAATGTACATTATGGATATAGGGCAGCTGAACAGAGATTTTTCCAGGGTTCAGTAACACCTTGATGGATTTTTCATCCATTTAATAAATGCTTACCTAGCTTTGATCATTTGCCAGCTCTTTAGAAATGGCTGATAGAGAGTAAATAAGACAGACACTGCTTTTGCTTTCACTTTTTCCTTTCTTGCTATTAAATAATCCAAGTTTACTAGGTTTGTCCTGGTCACCAAACTTGCAGAATTGCTATGGTGAATGAAAAGAATGTTTATAAAGCAGTTCAGATGTTTTGATAGGTGTATGTTAGAACTCTAGGCGATTATTCTTCATGACAATAGTAATGTTAAAAATCAACCATGAAATTACATTTCTAAGGCCCTTTTTCTTTTGGCTTTAAGATTTCTTAATAGTCAAGTCCACTGACTCTCATTTGATTATCAGTTGAAAATTAAACTTGTTTGCACCACTAAACAAAGAAATAGTATTTTGATTACTCTGGAATATAAATGCACCACTCTAAGTGATGTTTCATGGAGTTATTTTTCTTTAATATCCACATTTCCTCTTATTTTCACAGAACATTAAAACTAGAAGTTTCTAAATTAGAAGTGTGTGTGTGTATGCTTGCATTCACTCCTCAAATGTAATAATACAGTACTACAAATTCTGTTTTATAGTTAACTTGTTTTTAACTTAGTAGTATATTAAAGAGATTGTTCCACATCAGCAAATATGCAGTCACCTCATCTTTAATGTTTGCATGGTTTTCCTTAGTATGGATCAAACATAATGAGTTTAGTCTGTCCTCTGTTGATGAAAATGTGTTTTCTGACTTTTGTTATCATCAACAATGCAACAGTAAATAATTTTGTCTATGTCTTTAAGCACATATACAGGCATATCTGAACAGAGAGTTATTTGATCTAGAATCAGTGAGTCAAGGCTGATATAATAGAAAAAGTATATACTCAAATTTATTATAAACATCCATTTAATGATCATAGCATATGATTCAGAATCACAGTTTTTTAAAAACCCTGATATAGTAATCTTACATGTACTCTTTTTAAAATAGGATTCTTTTGTTTGTTTTATTAATCATGGTGTGTCTTGTGACTATAAAATAAGCAGCACCTATTGTTGTTTATTGCAGAAGCAATGTCTTTTTTGTGCATTGTAAATATCTCCAGCATCTGAAATGGTGTCTGACTCATAGTAAATAATGGTGGAATAAATGAAAGAATCAAAGTTCAAATGTAGCTTTCTTTACTGACTCGCCCCACCTCCCCCAAGTAATAACGTTTTAAATTTAAGTCAGATGTCCTAGGGGCAGAGCCAGAGACAGAGATTTGGGCATGGGTGATTTATTGACAGTTTATCTGAGAAATCTACAAATAAATGAAGAAGCAGGCTAGGAAGGGCGAACAGTCAGGTAAAAATGTCACTTCAGGGAATGTGTAGCCTTGTCCTGACCTGAGAAGAGCTCTGAAGCATAAATCACACTACAGAGTTGGTTTTACCCTGAAGTGAGGTGCTAGATATTTTAACCCTACATCAATCAATTTGGGGCTGTAGGCTGATAGTTAGAGAAGCAACTTTGTGGGAGAGTAAGTGCCCTTTCTTTGGAGGGTGATTTCTGGAGAAGGAAGCCGGTGTGAGCCATTAGCAGTGAAAACACAGCATCTGGGGAAGAGAGAGGCACCAACAATGTCCAATACACCAGCCAACCATTTCCTACTTTTCTCTGTGTAAAAAAGTCAATTTATTAATGTATTCATTGTTCTTCCTAGCTATTGACCTGAAGGGTGCCTTCTCATTCTTATCTAATAAATATACATATGAAGAAAGTTAAGCAAACAAATTAATTGCTTCCCTAACTAATAAAAGTTGGCACAGTATTATCGTTTAACATAATGTGCTTGCTTCCTTTAAAAAATATACTCAACACAGCAAAATAAATAAACTTTGCAAAAAGTTTAAGTTTTGGCAAAGAACTAAACAGTACTTTTCTTGTTCTCAAGTACACCTTTTCCTGATTTGGATTTAGTAATGTTATTGGATAGTGATTAGTGCCATGTTTGAATTTCAATAAATGTCAGTGTTTTACAGATTTTCTTTTGCTGAAGTGTCTTGGAAATGTTTTGCTTCTATTGCAGTTTCAAAACTTTCCCTGCTATGGGGCAGATAGCATAACACCAAATATATACCAGAAGGTGACTGATAATTAGAAATGAACCCAAATTCATCCAGACCTTTAAGTTTATAGGTGTGGAAACTGTGACTTGGAGAAGAGAAATGACTTAGCTAAAGCTACATGCCATGTTAGAGACAGAAAACAACCTTAGGACTCACTACATGTGCTTCTCTTTCTAGCCTCTCGAAATGAGTATGGGTTTCCCCAAGAAACATGAAACCACTGAGACCAGGCTAGCTTGAACTCAACATTTTGTTTCTTTTTTATAGCCACGAACTATCTAGCCTATAGTTTTTCATAGTGATTATTAATTTTGACAAAACCCAAAATCCTGAGAATTAAATTTTCTGTGTAACCAATACAGTATATTCAAGTGTGAAGCAGGACAAAACACAGACTAGTTAGACTTGGATATTGTGTGGGGAAATTCCTTGACACTTGAGCATTTTTATATTATTCAGGAAATGCCTCAGAGACTTGGCTTTCCTCTGTGCTGTTGTCCTTGGAATTGCCATAAGGCACAGAAAGAAATGGGGCCCTACTAATTATTTACAACAACTTTCCAAAGGGACCACAATTTGTCCTCTGTGGCTAGATTTTAAGATCCCAGCCATTCTCTATCTTCACCCTGAGAGGTTGAGCTTTGACAGGTTTCCCCCAGGAGTATGGAAAGTCTCAAGGCAAGGCATCTACATGGAAGGGTAATTACAGTGTTCAGACAGAATAGAATTAGGCTTAATTAACAGAGTTGCTTTGTTCCCAGGGGTCACAAACACTTGCACACATTTTTCAGTTGGTAAGAAGGAAGAAAGCAGACATTTCTGAATCTAAGAGGGTGTACTGAAGTTTTTCGTGGGCTCATAATGTTAAAAGAGGCTATATGACTAAATATGAATGAATGAGTTCAGTCTGTTAAGCTCGGATCCTTCATCTGGTAGAAACAGAAAAAGAAGCTGCCATTACTCTAGTTTGCCACATCCCTAGTATCATAGTGGTTATTTTCATCATCTCATTTAATCATCACAACAACATTGAGTTAGGTGTGGGAGTCCTTATTTTATTGAAAAGGAAATGGGTGTAGGGATAACAGCTGATTGACAAGTCAAACCTGGCTATAAAGTCTCAGCTGCTCAGTTTCCTTCTTGGAGGACCAACATGCATTTTCTAGTGTTTTCTTTCTTCCCAGCCTTCTGAAATTTCAGGCTAAATCAAAGAAAGCTTTTGGTATTGCCAAAGTGGGATTCTATTTGTTTTGATTTTGTCAAAAAGTGTAAACCTTTTATGTTTTTCCTATCTTGGGTAAAAGTTTCCAGTCTTAAAATCTCAGCCAAAGGCCTTCTCCCTCTTTCCCCCACCACTGGGCATTTCTCACTGTGCTAGTTCCTCCCTCTTAAACCCTCAGGTCATTCTGTGTTTATATATTGCAGATTTGTAGCAGGCCTGCTCAAAAGTTTTCATGCCTGCTATCTGGTGTTATACTCACTAAATGCTGGCTGTCCTGAATTCAGGCTGCTGTGAGTAGGGCAGGGCACAGTGAACATGGTAAGGCAGCACAGTTCTCATGGGATTCAGTTGCTCTTGGGGGCTCCTTCCTTTGGTAGTCACCAGATTCAAGTGATACATCTCATCTCAGTAGGGAAGACATTGACAGGTCCAAGAGGCAACTAGCTCCAACACTGCTTCTCAGCAGTAAAACTGCTCCTCCATGCTCTCTGTAAATCCTCCAGCATGGAAAAGCCCCAAAAGGTTGGGGCCTGTAGTGTGTGCAAACCTTCCAACCTTCTGCCCTGGAGAGGGCTGGGCTTGATGCCTGGGGAAACACTCCCCCTATTGTTTCTGAATAAAATAAAAGGAATAGCATTTGCCACTTAACAAGTCTTCCTTTTTAAATATATGTTATTTTTATTTTATTAAATTATTAATTTTAAATATTGCTGAATTATTAAAATTACCCTGTTTGGTAATTTTGTACCCACATATGGGAGAGCCAAGGTTTGCTGAGTTTAATGTGCTGAAGTGCATGCCTGGTAAAGAACAGGAACTCAAACCTGGGACCTTTTGCTCCTCATCTCGTTTTTTCCACTTGGGCATGAGGACCATATCTTATGCACTTTGTAACCTATGTAGTGCTTCACAAAGAGTATTATCTCTTACTGAACAGCATGAAAACACTTTCCTACTGATAGAAACTAGCAACACAAATCTCACCTATGAAGCACCATGAGAGGCAATTCAACTGGAAAAGGACTGTGGACTGAGGCTTGACTGTATCCACTTTCCATATATCTACTGATAACCTCTGGGGCCAGTAAACCTTTCACCAACAATTCAACAAGAAGAGTTTCAGATTCCAACAAGACTATAAACTTTACTTGTAAGTCTGAGGCTGTGAAATTATTTTCCTAAAGAGTTTGCACCTCACATTAAACGTATTCCATTCCTTATACTTTGATTTATACTTCTTTCTTTATTAATTCATTGGGAAATAGAGAGTTATTATAGGTGTTTCCTTTTGCTAGAAGGTAGCAACACAAATATCATCTATGAAGCATCATGAGAGGCAATTCTAGGCACTGAATCCCATCTCATTCTTAACCTCCATATATCCATTCACTCATTCCTTTAAGTCACTCATTATCTGTGTGTAAGGCATGGGATTTCATTTGTCCTGCATTTTTTTTAAAGATTTATTTATTTATTCATACAGAACTGGGGTACAGGCCAGAGATGTGGAGGGTGAGAGGATTCACCAGAGACAGAGTGGGGAGCAGAACAGGCAGATCAACGAAGTACACTGCTGAGGGGAGCAGTGGGCGGGTCAGGAGAGGTCTGCCACGCCATGTGGTCACCTCC
Organism: Condylura cristata; assembly: GCF_000260355.1. Lineage (NCBI taxonomy): Eukaryota > Metazoa > Chordata > Mammalia > Eulipotyphla > Talpidae > Condylura > Condylura cristata. The sequence continues at coordinate 20,883,457 of NW_004567107.1, forward strand.
GGGGCAGGCGGGGATCGAACTCATGCGAAAGTGGCTTAAGCTTCTTAGTGCAGTGCTTTAACCCTCTGCGCCACCAGGGAGGGCCCTGTCCTGCATTTTTATTGAGATATCTGTGGAATACTTATGAGAAGTATGGGTAGTTTTCTCAACCAGCACCACGTACTTGCCCCTTAGGAGTGTTGGGTTCTAGAGCAAAGAGTAACAAAAGGGGTTGAGTTTCAGTCATCCCTTATTAGTTACATGATGTGGGGAAATCACTCACCTCACAAGCCTCAGTTTTATGCTCTGGAAAATAGGAGTCACACTGCTTAACTGCACAAAGCTATGAAGAATTACATAGGAATTCAAGTAAAAGTGTCTAGCAGAATCCAGTGTGGGCAAAGTTCTCAGCTCAAGAGATTTTCAACAGGGTGATGATGTAAATCCCCAAGCAGCTTTCTTTCTGCCAACGCCATCAAGCACGCAGCACACAGAGGCATCTCAACAGCATCGGGTAGCACATGATCTCCGCCGGTCACCTCAGAAAGGCTGCAAAGCCGGGTTATGTTAGGGCAAAAGATAGTCCAATTGCAGCCTTTGTCTTTATCAGCCTGAACAGCAACACAGTTTTTGGGCACAAGGCAATGACATTCCAATTCCCTGACTGGACACTCAGGGGTGGGGGTTCTTGGAAAGAGATGAGTGTGGGAGGGGGCTGACCAGTTGCTTTACAGTTTTTTCTGCTTCCCTTGCATTTCCATTTTGGTAGCTGTCTGTTTCCAAGACTTCCTTGGGAGAGGAGTAGAGCTGCTCTTGTTTGTGTGATTTTGAGGAATAGCTGGGGCACCAAGGGGCTCCGGGGGGAGGAAGAAGTATGATTTGGTCCCATGCCTATCCCTGGATGATGCATCTGTTGCTTCAGGAAACCCTGTGGTCTCTAGGTACATGGTGGTGTGTAAAACTCCCAGATATCTAGGACTTAGAATGGAATTTTCAGGAAAGCAAGGTATTCCTGCCTTTTGAAGCCCCCATCCTGTTTTGCAGTTATGTGCATAGCAAAGTGAGTAAAGTATGTTTGCTTAAATGAATGCAAGAAACCTCAAGGGGGTAAGTCACAAGAAAGCAGTCACCCATTACCAGACATAAATGTGGCTCTCTTCGGGGTAGTGGGTTTGAAAATGTGTTCTTTCAGTTATAAACACACCCAACAATCTCCAGGTTCAACAAACCATGGGCAGTGCGTTCTGTCCCTGCTCTCATTGAATAGCTCCACTTGCTCTTGGAAGGGAACATCAGTTTGTAAATCTGTAATGAAAATTTGCAATTAAAAGACACCTCCAGCCATGAGAACATTTTTGTCTTTCTCTGGCCTGGGTCATTCAACCCCAAAACTTGAAGCACTCATTATTTTCCATAGGTCTGAGGAATGAAGAATGGGTGGGGGAACCTGACCTTGAGTTTTTATTCCTCTAAAATGGTATATAAAATTCTCAATCCTGCTAGTCTCTGTGGAATCCCAGAACATTTTTCCCCAGCTGCGAAAAGGAAACTGTGGTAAGGATAGCGCGGCCTTGTAAAATGCACTACAAACTACAAGTCCTGGCTACTAGCAATAATAATAATAATAACAACAACAATAGTAGCACTTCGAATCAGTAACCTTTATCAGTAACCGCCCTATATGGATTAGATGATTTTAGGCAAGTTACATGATCTCGCTGAGTCTGCTCTCTTTCGTAAGTGGGAGGTCAGTGCCTCCTCAAAGGATTTCGAGAATTAAAATAGCACAGTGAGATGCCCAGCATCACGCGGGGCACAAAATCGTCATTCAGTCAGTGGTTCTCTCCTTCGCTCCGTTCCAGGATCTCACTTTCCTTATGGACAATTGAAAGACATGAATTTTCCAAGTCGGCTACGATGCCCCTGACACGTAGCCTCCTGCACTGACCCCACAACACTCACAGCGGAACGATTTGCTGACTTGAAGAAAGTCAGGGTGGGACTCGTCCGCCTGACTGCGCATGCGCACCTGCGTCGCCGGGTGCAGCGCCTGCTAGTTACCTTTCACCCAGTTAGCCGGCTGGCGGCTCGGGGTAACTCCAGGGCAGACGCGGAGCCCGGCGCGCGTGCGCACAGCCAGCTCCCGGCTGCGGCTGGGCGTGCTGAGCATTTGTTTTTTGGTAGTTTCCGTTTGGTGGGTTTTGACAATGGGCTCTAGTTTCTGGGTCTAGCTGTGCTAGCATAGTCTTAGGTTTGGCAGGATGACCGGAATCCGAATCCCCTGAGCTTAACCCCTCCCCCCCCCCATACATCCCCTCTGCTCCAGTCTCTCCTCAGTCCCTCTTCTCCCATCTGTGGTCTTCACACTCGCGTTATCCCCACAGCTGGTCCAGATTCAGCTCTGCCATCGCCTCCCCCCACCACCCTCACACACGTATCTGCTCCCAAAAGGCGGTTAAGAAAGGAGCTTCAGCTTCTGAACGGAACACACCCCCAATGGAAAAGCCACTGGGGCATAAAGTTGCTGTTCCTTTCTGTCAGGGAGGGGCCCGGTCCTAACAACCAGGTTTGAAATGAAAAGGAGAACATTTTCTGTGTTTTACTCATCCGAAATAGCTACGTTGAAGATAGCGGAGGCTGCAGCCTGCCTCGGGGTTACTACAGGGCAGCAGGCTCCGCAAGAGTGTGAAGTGCTCGGTGGGGTGGAGAGGGGGAGGGAGGGGAAGGCTTCCTTGACCTCAGAAACTATTCACAGAAACTGTTAATCTGGCCAACCAGTTTTGTGTTCCTAACCACATAACCCTGAAGAACGACACCATGGGTCTTTTATTATCTTTTCTGTTCCAGGGGTCCTTCCTCAAGTCCCACGTACTTAGGAGGCAGGGACCACAGTCTAGGATGAGGATTAAAAACCAGATATGTGCAAATATCTATTATTCCTGTGGCCTGTTTCCCTTTCTTACTACCCCTAGTTCCTGCTGTTTAATAACACCAAAGATGAGAAGACCTACCTGGGATGCTCAGGCTGTGCCAATTACTGGAGTGACTTGGGATGTCTTTTTCCCTCCAAGAGTTTTTCCCCTGTAAAATACAGGGGTATTAATTGGTATGATCACCCAACCCCTTTCACATTAAAGTTAAGTGATGAATCATTTTTCAGTTCCCTAATATCGTGTCTCCTCCAGGGCCAGCAGAGAATGCTGTTAAAGAGAATTACCATCAAAACTGCAAGTTTGTTCCATGATGGTTTTCTAGGTTTCTTTGATAGGCCGTGTAACTGTCTCAGGACATTAACATTTAAGATTAAGTATGTAGGTCATTTCCCCAATGTGTTAATAGATGTGATATTATACACATTTCAAATTATATTTCTTTGATTCTGCCCTCCACATGTGTATAGTGCAGCCAGTTGGTGCATATTCATTCTTAATAAAAAGAAAATCTGTAATTGATTAGGGAGTATAGGGTTTCTATTTTCATTTTACTATGAATAGATTTTTAAAACTCATGAGCAGATAAATGACCAGGAGAAAAAAATGTGAAGACTGACCTAGTGAAACTGTTTAGACCATTGTTAATCTAATAATGATAATAGATGTCTTAACACAGATTAGTATAAAGTTACCATTTATTTTTAAAAAATCAACCATGTACTTTATGAAGGGAATGAAAATAATATATCAATAAATATGGAGCTTCTTTACATTTCTGCCTTACATAATTCTTTTGATAAGAATTATGAGTTATTTGAGTGCACAATTATGGTTTCCATTTTACAGAAAAAGAAGCTAGAATTAGAAGTTGAGTCCAAGTTCACATAGATAGACTGGAGTAAATGGAATGTGGAGCTGCTAAGGCTGGGCCTTTTGCTTTAGGACAGTGACTTCCAGTGGCAGATCGCGCGCGCGTGTGTGTGTGTGTGTGTGTGTATTTGGGTGTGCAACAGGTAGAGGAAATGGAAAAGTGCAGAGATCAGATTTGCTTTTAGGCAGGAGGGAGGGTGGACATTTATAATAATTATTACTACAGTTAATAGTTATTGAGCTTTACAACATTCCATGTACCAGGTTAGCACCTAGTGTATTAATTAATTTAATTTTCATAACAACCTTTTAAATTAAGTATTATTTTTATTGCTTTTGGAAGAATCAAGGAAACAGACCTTAAAAAGACAGGTAAGCTGTCTGAATTTTCACAGGAAGTGGTATAGCAAGGATTCATCTTGGGATTACATCCAGAGCTCATGGAGGACCTGTTTTGTGAGATCTCCATAGGGTGAAAACTCAGGATGAATCAGCAATGAAATGTAAATTAAAGCTGCAAAAGGAGCCTCAAGTTGCATGATTAGAAATCCAGGGCAAAGAATGAAGCAGAGTGTCTTGCTCTCCTTTATACTGGTCACATCCCACATGGAAGGGGTACAGACCTTTATTGCAGGATGACAACCTGTAATACAAACCCTTATTGCAGGATGACAACCAAGAGGACAGCCAGGAGTCACTTAAGATGAAGGACCCACAGAGGAGCTGCATTTGGCTCCTTTGATTTTGGCCACCCATCTTGGGATATTTCTCTTTTCCAAGGCTAAGCACAATATAACAGGCAGTGTGTTTGAGAGAAAGCAGAAGGAATTCCTAGCCATATCAACCCAGTCCTGACTGTCATCCCTTCCTAGTTAGATAATCTTAGGCCTATATCTTAACTCTTCTGAGCCTCAGTTTTCCTAGTTATAAATTGGGAATAGTTAAGAGTACCTTGAAGCACTGTTATGAAAACTAATTAAGGTTGCATATATTTAATAATCATTTTCTCCTTGCTTCCTACTCTCAAACACAGAGCAAGGATGAAAAAGGAGCCTTAAATCTTCAACCTTGTCTTTTGAGACTGAAGTAGTGGCCTTTAAAAGATTTTTCCCTGTTTGCTTCAAAAAAGTAGTAGATCAAAGAGAGCTTAATGGATTTATCTTATTAGTGAAACAAGAAGAATTTCGAGTCTCTGGCAACCTAGGAATGAAAGCTTGAGGAGTAAAGGTAATAGGGAAGAGGAAGGAAGATTCAAGAAGGTGGTGGTAGGCCAGATCTAAAGATGTGGCTGTGGTCAGAGGCCTTATAGTGAAAAGGGATGACTGATACTGAATTTTAAAATTGATTGGATTATTGCAACAAAACATCTCCCTTCCCCAGAATTTCAGTAAAGATTGCTGCAGATATAAATACCTTGATAAATTTCATGTGGCTACTAATTTGAGTGAAATATGTGTGGGATACAATATCCTGAATAACAAAAATAATTCCCAAACAGGAGAAACTAAGTAAGAATGTAAGCTTCTAAGGAATTCAGGGAACTTCTGGGGATATTACTAGGTTTTTCCATCATGCATGGTTGGGGAATCTAAGCTACTCATTATCTACATTGGAAGCATCAGGATTACTCCGACTAACACCTGAATTCCAAAAGAACCTAGTGTAGAGCAAAAACTTTTTAAAATGAACTTTTAAATTTTCTTACATTGTTGTTTATTTTTGTACAGTATTTGATTTCTCCCCTCGGGTGAGTCCTCATAAATTTTCCATCACAGCAATGGAGAACCATCACCATAATCTCTTGTTCTCTTTCCTCCCCTGTGTTGACTCCTTCCTCCTCCCTCCCCTCCTGTATGCATCAAATCTATAGTTTGCCTGCAAATTTTGTCTCTTATTTTTGACCCTTTGTTCGGCTTCCCTGTATTCCTGCTATAGTGAAACCACCCAATTTTATAGCGGATATTTTTAAAAGTATTTAAAAATTTTGTTTATCTAATCCTGTGATGTTTCTTTATACCAGACATAGTTCTAAGCACTTTATATATATAGTACTTTTAATCCCCATTACTACTTTATATGTACTTTTAGATGCATACACTAAGTCATAGAAAAAAGACCAGTTATTTGTTCAAGGCACCATAACTATTAAGTGGTGTAGTCTGTACTAAAATACAGGCAAATCTGTGCATCAGCTACTAACTATTGTGGTCTAGCTAGCTGTAGTTGGCATTACTTGCACTGTGAAGCTAAGAAAGGCCTCTTCCTCTTCCTTTTGTGTGGGCACAGTTCTAAACTCATTGACCCCTGGTGAGAGGAGAGGGTCCCCAGAACAGGAAGTTATCAGAGGAGAAGGAAATGGAGAAATACCTTCAAACATGGAGACTTTCTCCCCAGAGCTGGTGGAGCACATCTGCTGTGAGCAAGGAAGACTTTCTGTCACTAGGCTTTTTGTTCCCCCTGTTGGAAATCCTCTCCAGGAGAATAGGAATCTGCAACAAGTGATTGCTTTCTAACAACTGGCTGAGCTATCCTGAAGGAGATAGAAGAGAAAGTTTTTGATGGGTGGGAAGCATAGGATGGCTGAAAGGGATCTCAGTGGCTCAAGAGAGACATGTGAGAGGGTGCATTAGGCAGTGTCAGCAGGAAAGGAACAAGAACACAATGTCCTGAGCCAGTGAAACTGTGGTTTAGTTGCTGGTAGGACTGCTCTCCTCCATTCTGTGTCCTCAAACTCAAGCGAACCCAAGTGGGTTCTTACAGCCTTTGAGATGTGAAGAGCCATGGGCCTGGCCAGGCGTGGGGAAAATAGGCAGACAAGTCCTCCCAAAAGAAATCTGTAGCAACTGTGGCCATGGATTGACATTTATTGGAGGAGCCAAAGTAAGGTAAAATGGTAAGACAGTCCTGGGTATGGATTCTGCTATTAATTAACTTCTTTAAACTTCTCTTTTCTCAAGTATAAAATGACACTTCACAGGGTTATTTTTAAGATAAAACGCGACAATGCAGATGAGCAAGCTTTGAAACATAGATGTTATTTGTGTTGCTGAGAAAAAAGGTATTTGGAACATTGTTTATAATCAGTCATCTCAATTTTGGTGGTGAAGATCCAACCTCACTCTGAAATAGAAATCAGCAGCCCCTCATCAAAACAGAAAAGAACACTTCCATTTGTTATTAGTTGGCATCAGCTGGTTTTCTGTCATATATTCCATTATTTGTTCCACTGAATCTTTCCACTATGCTACAAGCCAAAAAGAGAGATGAGGTGAGCCAGCTGGCTATGGAGGAAAGTGCTTTGTCCTCTATTAAAGTATCTTCCTCATCCATCAGAGGGTTTACCTATGATTGCATGCTTTTTTCATTTACTTCTCCCCCCTCCTTCCTTTGGCAAATTTCTCTGTCCTTCAGTCAAATTGTAAATAATTTCCCAGATAGAGACTATCTTCTCCTCCACCCATCCCATCAATTCTTCTTCAAGTACTGCTGCATTTCCCCTCTCACATTCTGGCACCCCCAAGCTCCCAAATAAAGATATTTAATAGCTATTCCCGCTCTATAACAAGAAATCAATGTACTAAAGATTTTCAGGGTGGAACAAAAAGGTTCTAGGAAGCAGAACATCTGTCACCTTCACGAGCTGTGCCAGAGCTTCTCATAACTAAGATAATAAGTGTTCCTTGACACTTTCCCTTGACTTCTTCCACTTCTTGAACATTGGAGATAAAGAGATATGCTTACTGTTTTGTATTCATTACACAGATTTACATTTTAGAGAAATACAGGAACTTCAAAATATACAACTAAAAAGCATTAGTCATCAATGCAGCTAGAATGCAAATTATAATCAGTATGTGAAGATGGGAGGCCTAAGGAAGAGGGGATATCTTTTTAAATTTAAAGTTGATATAAGTAAAGTGTATTGTTGCTAACCCACCAAGGGATGCGCTGACCGCTACTTTAGCCATTAGCTGGAATGTAGGAGAGTTGGAAATAGGAGAGAATGAAGCAGGAACCTGGGGTCTGGAGTCCGAAGTCTGTTTATTAGGACAGCCCATGGGTATATATAGGGTCCGTAGGTGCAAGGAAAAACATGAAATGTGCCCAGGAATTTTTGTGCCCGATGCAGGGGGTGGGGTGCATGTTTGTACCGGACCTAGGGGCTTCTTGTAGCTTCTGCTAGATACAAAATAGTGGGCTGCAGCTATTTTCAGGACAGAGTGCACTATGCTCTGCGGGCTTGCTTGTTGGCCTTACTGGGGAGTGTGCTCACCCATGCACTTGAGGTCCTATTGAGTTAGCCACAGTGTATGAACTGAGAAACATGCTAAGTATTTGATGTAGGTTATGTATCACCTTAGTGAGCACTTGAGCTGCCCCTCCATGCCACTCTTCTTTCCATATCAAATTTAACAATAACTTAATTACTGAATATTGGTTTTCTTCTGAGCATGGAGTTTATCATCTTACCTACTTTCTCTCACTTCATCCTTCTAATATTACCTAATGCATTATTATTTATCTAGATTTTGAAAATGAAGAAGTGGCAGCAAGAGGAGGCTAAGTAATTTGCCCAGCATTACTAATTTAATAAGTTGTAGGACTGGCACATGCATTCAGTTGTTTGGTACCACAGTCCTTGCTATATAGTATTAGTTAGAATTCCTTGCCTTGCTGATACAATGTCTTCAGTATCTTCTCTACATATGACTGCTGCACTCTTCATTTCAATGAGGCTTTTGTAATACTTTCATTCTTAACAAAACCAATTATTGTAGCTATAATAACAACAATATCAATTGCATTACAGGGTCTGCTATAGGTCTGTCACAGGGCTAGACTCTCACAGAGTTTAATTCAGGACCAGTGAACCCTGTTTTCCATCCTTTCTGCATAATCAGCATGTGTTAGGATATCAGGAAGTAAAACTGGAAGAAAAAAAATTGGACTACAAGTCAAAAGTCTTGAAATTCCTAAGTTAAAAAGCTAATATAGCAACTCTCTGTGTACTTTACAGAGTAAGATTAAATCTTCACTGAGTGGAGATTAAATTAGATAATGCTTATAATAGTGCTTTGGAAACTGGCTAGCTCTCTTTCCTTGTAAGCTTTGCTAATATCCAGCAATGTGATATTGGCAAGTCGACATCTCTCAACCTCAGTTTCCTCACCTCCGATGGAAATCGTAGTTCCTACTCCTTAGAGGCATTGTGAATAAGACTTGCTGCCTGGACCACAAGGCAGGGTCGTTGAATTTATATTTTGCTGATATTCTTTTACAGTGTGTTCCAAGGCTACATTCTTTCCAAGTATCTGCCCTGTCTCTCTTCTTCCTTGTTCTCCTTTGCTGGCAGCCTCCTCTACTTACATTCACAAGTCAAGTCTGTACCCACAGCTCTCTGGCCTGCCCCTGCATGCTTCTGCATGGGAAGCTCACTGACTCACAGGAGCCAGCCCCCACTTCACCTACAACACTCACCCATGTTCTGTGCTACCAATTCCCCAACTTCTGAGATCTTTTTTTGAGATCTTCTAGCCTGGCACTGGCAATCCTGTTACAATGTAGGTTATGATTCAGTAGGGCTGGGTGGGTTCTAAATTAGCATTTCCAGCATCATTTAAGACTGGTGCTTTGGTTTTCATGGCAGCTTCTTTGCTGCTGGTTGGCAATGAGCTTTTAAAAACTTTTAACCCCAGGCTTGCTAGGACAGCTGCTACTATAGTCTACCTCTCTCATTTCCCCATCTTTGGCTGCTCACTTGGAATAAAGATATCATAGTCTTCCTTTCAGGTGCGTAATGGCTACTGCAGTCTGAATGGGAACAGTTTCTGCTACTCTGGAGGTGTGTGTGTGTGTGTGTGTGTGTGCGCGCGCGCGCGCACCTTTCTCCCTTCCTTCCTTCCTTGCAATGTAGCTATGGTGGCAGGAACTCAAAAGTCACCTTAAGCCATGAGGTGGGCGTGGCTTGTCAAACACAGTGGGAGCAAGAGCATAGAACAAACCAGAGTTCCTGGTATTCTGGAGAGCTACACCTGTCTGCTGTTGATGTCCTCCAGACTTTTTCCAGATCACTTGTTTTAGAGCACTAAACTCAAGGCTTGCTGGTCTAAGCCACTGATGTTGGGTTCTCTATTTCTCTCAGTTTAATCCTCATAGGTTCTTTTCACTTACTAAACTTTCTCCCTTGTCTGTCTTGAGCTGTCAGTAGTTCATGTGCTCTATACCTTACTCTTTCTCCTGCCCAGCGGACTTCTCAGTTTGTGTTTTCGATTAAACTCTTCCTCTCTTAAATCTTGTAGCAGCACTATACCAGGAGACTCCTGCTGGCCTTGTTTGAAATATAGACTGCTAGGCTAGGTCAGAAGCGTAGTACCATTACTAGATCTTGGAGGAACAATAGGAATCTGCATTTTAACATATCTTTCCATTGATTTCAATGGAGACCAGGTATTGAGAAACCCCACCCAAGTCTTGTTTTGTTTGACTTACTTATTGCATCTTTTTTTTTTATTAAAAAGTTTATTTTTACATCATTTTGCACATTTTTTTTTCATCTCAATTGTAATCCCCACGGGTTACTTATTGCATCTTTTTAAAATTTTTATTTATTTATTCATACAGAACTGGGGTATAAGCCAGAGGTGCAGTGATGGTGAGAGGCTTCACAGTGACAGAGTGGGGAGCAAAACAGGCAGATTGAAGTACAATCCTGAGGAGAGCAGCAGGCAGGTCAGGAGAGGTCTGTGGCACCATGTGGGTCATCTCTGGGGCGGGGGAAGCAGCTGCAGCTGCAGCTAGCTTGCAGTGCTTCATCCTAACCTGTTGTGCCACCAGGGAGGGCCCACTTATTGAATCTTTTAATCATACAGAGAAACAAAATAAATACTATAATGAATACATTGGTACTTACCACCTCGTTTACTCAAATTTTACTTTATTTTAACTGTGGTAAACTATTCCAAATAATGTGGGTAAACTTTAATAACATTGCCTATTCTGTTGCTGGACACTCAAACTTTTCCCAAATTACAAATAATTCCCTATTACAAATAATTCTGGAATAAAAATTTTTGAATAGAGCTCCTTGTGCACATTTGGGGGATTTAAGATGCACTCCACATGAAATTTATCATCTTTATCTCAGTTGCACATGGCACTTTACAAACATGTTTCAGCCAGAGGGGCTACCTGAAGGAGTGGTAAACTCCACAAAGTCTTTCAAGCACCAGCTCTTCTTGCTGACACCAACTGGCAAGCTCTTTATGTGTCTGTAATTCAGTCAAAAACAGCTGCTGTCTTACTAATTTCTACCTATCATTTGCTGATTCTTTTTTCAGTGTTACCAGTTTTGTTTGAGATGGCAATGTATTTAGTTAAAACAAACACATGGCTTTCTGTCACTGGTGAGGCTGGGCATTGTGGGCAAGGTGGAGATGAGAGACGCTGGCCAATGAAGCTACATGGTCTGCTGGGAGTCTGCTAGGCAGTTACCAAAACGTCCTGTTTTTTGAATACCTGTGCTGTCCCTTTCTTCTTCCTCCTTCTCCTCCCTCAGCCCTTCCCTCTGTTCCTTTCTTTTGTCTGAAACAAGGCTGAGAGACTGGAAATAGAGCCTTCATTATAAACCATGAAATTGAGACCATGTATGAAGTTTGGTGAAGCAAAAAGACTGGGGAACGTGAGTACATGATGGCCCTGTAGAACTTCTCTGTAGTCCTGAGCCCCTACCTCTGATACCTAATTACACAGAAGAAACCTGCATCTTACTTGGTTATGATTTTACCTGTTAAAAATGAGTTTTCATGTGTGGAATCCTGCTTTAAACATTGCCTTCACAAACTTAGACTTCTGTGTTTTAAAGAGTGACATAAACGCTAACATTTAAATAAGATCTAATATAATAATCATTTATTTCTTTTAAAATTAAATTTCCTTTCTGGAGTGAAAATTCAAATGATATGGAAAGAAGTTTTGATAGTTCTGCTGAAATGTACCTAGGGAATCTATACCATTTTGAAAATTCTGCATTAGAGTTCATTGACATTTCATTTGGATCCTATCAGCATTTTCTCAGTAAGTGCAGACTTATTTTTATGCTTGGCTTCAGTAATACTGAGCAAACTCACAGGAGGACTTTGTAGAAATACTGCTGAATATGATTATCATGCACTTGGTAAATGTAAAGTGCTCCCCAAATGCAGAAAACAATAATATGGCACCACCCAAGCTGAAACATGTTACTGGGTGCAACCTAGGAGAGGCATTGAAATCTGGTGACAATTTATGTCATTTTGCTGCATGCAATAGACATTAATACCAAAATGCGAATTTGTGTTTTGGAGATACTGTGTTACAATAGGTAACTTTTTTTTAATAGGTAAAGCTGTTTTATTTGTAGACAATATGATGGCCAATGTAGAAAATTCTAAACAATCTACAAGGCAACTACTAGGTAAATTTAGCAAAACTGATGTAAGATTGGTTGACTTCTTTATTATTATAATAGTTCATTTTTACATCATTTTGTGCCTTTTTCCATTTCAGTTGTAATCCCCGTGGGCTTCCTATCACCAGTTCACCCATGTGCCATTGCCATAGTCCTATTCACTCCCCCACCCCCATTTTTGATCCCATTTCTCACTCCACTCCCATAAAATGTCTCTGGTATATAGTTGTTCATTATTATTATTTTTTCTCCTGGCCCTTTATGCTCCTGCTATGGGTGAAACCATCTTTCTCTTTCTGGTTTATTTCACTCCCAGCTCCATCCATATTGCTGCAAAAGACACTCATGAAAATTTTTTAAAAATTTAGAATTTAAGATGACATTGGAAGTCATGTAAACAGAAATTAGGACCAGCTCTCCTTCCTAATAAGTCATTGTTGGCTTTTCTAGTATCTTTATTCAACATATATTTAGGTGACTGTTACACCTAGGCATAGAGAAAGGGGCTGGGGATTAAATGGCACCATCTATGACAATAGTCTGTGCACTCTTGTTCCTATTAAGAAGGGCCTCAAAGAAATAGAGCAGACAGTTTGGAAAATGGAGAAGATGCAAATAATACCATTGTCTCTTTTGAATGGAAGGTGCAAAGTAGGGGTTTGCTCCTTTCAGCAGGGGCCAAATCATTGTAGTACATGAAGAAGAGAAGTGAGGCCAGGGAAGAATATAACTGGAATGCTCAACAGGATGGAGAATTTGGGGAAATGAATCAGAGATGAACTTCTATCATGTGCGGTGTGAAAATATTTGCCCAGTGACCACCTCCCCTTATCAGGATTTTACACCTACCATGGAGGGGAGAGGAAAGAGGCCTAGTTAAACCTGTTAAACAAGTTACCATAAAGTAGATGTGGGAAGAAAACAGATGTAGGAGTTGCCCAGTCAGTCACATGAGAAAATGCCTGGGAAGGAAGTAGGAAACAATACTTTAACAAAATAATACTTCTCTGACTACTCACACTCAGGAAGTTCAGTGCACATATTTAGAGTCTCATCACATTTCCTAACTAGTTTTTGTAAAATCATTTCTCTCATGGGCCTCTCTGACCAGTCTATAAACAACATAAGGGCAGGGACTAGGTCTGTTTTTACACCTTGCAGTTGGTGAAATAACAGTATATATTTGCTAAAACATCTATAGTCTAAATTGATTTAAAACTAGATTTAAAAAATTATGGCCCATATTAGTAGTGGGAGAGGCTGGCTGTGTGTATGTATGGTAGGTGGTGATAGGTCAAGTGTAGAAGAGTGGGCAGTATATGAGAATGTTATATTTTCAGTTCAACTTTACTATGAACATAAAATTCCTCTAGAAAAATAAAGTATATTAAAACTAGCATGGAAAATTCCAATACATATGAAATTGGGGGGAATAGTATAATTGATGCAGCATCTTAAACCTTATATTATTTGAGTATTTGGAGCTACTGGTGAAATAATTTCTTCTTGAATTGACTTCAGGTTTCAACACTGACATAAGTATAAAATTATTTATATGTGCATATCCTGCGAAAATTATAAATGATAATTTTGTTTTTAAAAAGCATAATACAATCCTTCACATCTTTTTCATTTCGGTTCTTACAGGGCCCTAGCTCACTTTCACGTCTCTCTGATTTTACTGAGACAGTGACACAAGGAGCTGGCCCCTTCACATTGTCATTTGGACATCAGAATGCGCTAGTCCCCTCAAGAGCATTTAAAGGCAACATGAAAACCCTCATTCATTTTAATGACCACTCATCTTCACACTTCAGCATTTTTAGACAAAAGATAAGTTACTGTGACCTCACACACACACACATAGAAACACACAGAAAACATAGTTATTGCAATGTATTTACTTAAAGAAATATTTGTAGTTCTTTGAATGTATTTCGTTCTTGAATTTGACCTCAGGTTTTTGTTGCCTTTTTAGTGAAGTTACAAACAACCTATATCACAGACTTGTCACGAGGGTTGTGAGAAATCATGAGTACAAAGAAAGTACTTAAAAAAAGGCCTTCCTCACACATAGCTAATGCTTAATGAAGATATGGTGGAAGCAAAAGAAAAAGGAAAAAGAGGGAGAGGAGTGAATACTCACATAAAAAATAAAGCAGATGAAAACCCCCCACACCTAATAACAGATTCTCATTGTAAGAAATGCTCTTTTCTATTTCTTTATGGCCAAATAAGAGGACTTTAGTGTGCATTATGCTGTCTTTTATGCTTTCAGTAGTTACTCTGTAGGAGAATGCATTTTCCATTTCTTCTCAAGCATTTAAGGTGATTTTTTTCTTTCAGCTGCTCTTTTGTATCTTTGGGCTCATTCATTCTTGATGGACTTCACACCCTTTATTAATCTGAACATATTTACTTGGCACCAACTAGAATGGAGCATTATGTTAACTTAACTATGTATTTTCAACTGTGCTTTCCCATCTCCCAAGAGTTAGCAATGTTAGGCATGCCTGGGACAAGGGGTGTGTAGGAGATTTAATATGTATAGTTTGTGTACTTGGGCATCTCCGTGTTGGAGCAGGGACTCTGAATGGTAGGTACTTTCATTTTTCTCAGAACATCTCCCCATGGAGCATCTATTATAGATGGCGCTATGGTAGACACTGATAAGGACACAACGGGGAATAAGACCTAACTCCTGCCCTCAAGGGTGATTAGGAACTGAGATAATTGCAAACTGAAGAAATGCCAACAGAGAAACACAAGGAAATTGTTTGAGGTCTCAAAGGAGGGAAAAGGACATATCAGGCTGGAGATTCTTCTTCTTCATTTTTTTTGGGTCTCCAAACAATTTATGTTTACAAAGTGGAAATCTAAAACTTTGCTTTGAATAAGTGACATTTCAATTCTAAGATAACATCAAAAAGTTGAACAGCTTACATATGCTGCTAAATCTCTTTCAATGTCTGTTACTTAACAAGATTATACTTTTAAAATGGAGGCAAGTAATAAAATAAAGCTTCAAATATGATTTGCATCCATTATTAACAAAATTATTTTAATTTTGGTGCTCAGCATAAGATCAAGGTGAAGACTAATTTGTCCTACAGAATCAATACTTGTTTAAAATATATTAATAGAGATAATAGTTTATAATTTTATAACTATTTCTACTAGACAATAAACACATTGTGTAGAGTATAATGTAAGATTTGTTAAGTTACCCTTTGCCTTTGAGGTTCAATTTAGATTCATTAACAGCATTTGGTCCCAAATTATTACCTGTCTATAAAGAAGTACATAATAATAGCTAATATTTTTAGGCAGTTAAATATAAACACAATTCCAAACACCTTATATGTACTGACTTATTGAATTTACTGGCTTCATAGCAACACTGTTTGTTCCAGCACTAGTTATTATCAATAGTTCCGTTTTATAGAAATCATTACTTTTATTTTATTATTAGTTTCATTTTATAAACAAAGCAATCAGGAATAGAGAAGGTTGGTGACCCATCCCATGTCACAGAGTCATTAAATAGCACAGTGAAGTTTTAATCCAAAGCCGAGAGACTGCCCTTAACCATAGTGAAATGTTGTCTTAATAAACTGTTTGAAAAATCTACAAAACAGACTATCAAGGATCAGAACTTTCTTGAAACACTTTGCTTTTTGTCATCTGATAGTCCAGATGCAATAATTTATCAAATATCACAGTCTAACAGTCCCTTTTGTTCTCCATGTATAGATTCCCCATTAGCCACAGGATCATCGATTTGTCTTGGGTCCCATACTTTCACAGTTTCTCCAGAAGCAGCTTTTAGAATATCAATGGAATACTAACATCCCCTTTCTGGATCTTGTACAAGCAAATGATGCCAGTACCCAGTGGTCAGTTAACTGGGTTCACAAATTTTAGGCTCCAGGGCACCTACTTACAGTCAAATAGTGTAGTTGAGACCCTTCTGGATATGGGCAATGAGTTTAGGCTTCTGGATGGTCCACATGGTCTACTCTATTTCACCTCCATCAATAACTATACCCAAGCCCCGATACTACCAGGTTGAAGATATTTCAAAATGCTTTATTTGTTCCCTCATTCATTCATTCATTCAATGAAAAATATTAGGTGCCTACTATATGCCAGGCATGAAGGTAGCTAGCAAGAACAAGAGAATACTAAGTCAATAAACATAATCTCAAAGACTGAATAGGGGAGGGATGCACCTACAAACACACTATATCATTTATCATTCATTCCTTTTGTCAACACTTCTGGGTATTTGCTATGTCCCAGACTCTAGGGTGATATATTGTCCTGGTGGTAAACAAACCCAAGTACCGTTCAGGGGATAGGTGTTTAAAGAAAAAAGTCAATGCATTATATCAGGAGCCATGAGAGGTATATTAAAAGCTTGCAAAGTCACGTGATGGAGGGTAAGTGGCAGTTCATTCTAGCATTCTGGGATCAGGGAAGGCTTTGCAGGCAGATGCAGTGGAGTGGGTATTTGAGGATAAAGGACTTTGCCAGGTAGATGTAGCGATGTGGAAGGTAGAGCACTTGAGGCAGGTTGTCTGACATCATGGAATGATCAACAAGAGTAGAGATGCATTGGAGATAGAGGCCAGGTTGTGGAAAATGTTTAAATTCTGCAGATGTAGGAATGGAATGTCAAGCTGCATTGACTGCTTAAGATGACCAGGTGACTAGTAGCCCTGGAGGCCCTTTGGGGGAATTTTGGAAAAGGCTCACATGGAGCAGTTATCCCAGAGTATTAAATGGTGTGTAGGAACTTGTTTTGGAGACCAGAAAAAGAAAAACTGAATTAGAAACTAACAACATTCCCCAAGGAAAATGTTCCTTTATCTTGGATTTTGATGGGTGCAAATAATGGAGAGAAGGAATTCCAGAAAGAGGAAACAGTGTAATGAATGCATGCTTAATGCACACACACACACACACACACACACACACACCAGAATCCTGTAGCAGCATTTTTTGTGCTTATAATCTCAGATCTCTCTGATCATTGTAGAGATGAATAAAGCAGGGGTCCTCCATCCACCTCAAGTGTGGACCTTGGGTATTCAATACAGTTTCTTGAAATCAAGAGCCAAAATCAAGGTTTCCAGATCAATAGCAGCTGCTACATCACTTGAGGGCCTGTGACAAAATGGCACCTAGTGACATTATGGCTAGGTTCCTCCTTCAGACTGACACACATTGAAGCCTTCTGTTCGGGTTTGGAAGCCCAGGAGGCCAAAAGAGAATATCACTACTTTCTCATTCTGAGTTTGCAACTATTGAAAAATAAGATCAAAATATCAATATTATTTATTGATAAAGCTAACTTGAACACTGTGGCTTGACCTGCAGCCAAATGGATTCCTAAAATGCCCCGTCTGATCTTTGTTTGCCTGCTCTGCAAAAGTACAGGCTTCCCTGTGCAGGGCAAAACCTGCTTCGCCACATTTACCACAGGGCAGCCAGCATGGAAGTGTCCTTTGGACAGGCTGGTTGGAAAAGACCCAGAAAAGACAGGGACAGATACACCAGACAGTTACCTCTTCCCTTGAGGAAGGGAGAAGGCCAGAGAGTTTCTCCATATTTTTCCCTTTCTGGGGAGTGACATGGAGTAACATACCTTCTGTGAATATGAAAACCAGGGAGTAGCTACTGACCTCCATTGGCTCACACATACAGATTTCACATTCTTTGCCTTGTAGAATTTTTATTTTCTACCTCCTGAGCTAGTCATTTACTTCTAAGTGGGAAATCTGTCTGAGCTTGGAAGCTCCTTAAAGTAGGAGGGGACCATTTTCTATAATATATATACATATATACCACACAGACCAAGAAAAGAGAAAAGGGAAGGAAGAGGTGGGTGGGATGAGTGGAAGAATGGGCCTATGATTTATGGCTGGTGGTATCTCTCAATGATTTGTTCCTCAGATTTTCTAGGCTGCTGCTGGCTCCCAAAGTTTCTAACCCCCCCAATCCTGAAGACCATGGCCCCTGATCCTGTAAGTTTGTTCTGTTCCTAGGATGTGGCTCCTGCTCCCTGCGATTCAGTTGCAGCCAAATAATTGTCTTGCTACAATTGTGTTTACTTTAATTGGCCCTTTTGGAGATTGAGCACTCTACCACAACCTTCTCTCTTAAGGTAGAATTGTTTCTGTCTTCCTGTGCTGCTTCTCTGGGTTGATTCCTGCCCTGCCCAGTGTGGTGCTCCTGGATCTTCCTTAGCCAGTCTTGTTGGTTTTTCAGTCTCTGTGTTTTCATTATAATTTGGTCTGATCCCTGGTTCTGGTATCAGGAGGTTGATTTCTTTGAATAAGCACTAACATACATTGGAACCACGGCTGTCATATGAAGGAGCCATCTGGGAAGGTTTTGTTATATTTTTAGTCCAGGGATGCTGCTATTGTTCAAAAACACTTCAGAAATCCCACTGTTGGGATTTCATGAAGTCACAAAGTAAGAAAAGAGTGCAAACACCACCTCTGTACCCCCACTTATAATTTCTACTTTGCATGTGAGGACACAGAGGCTCTAGGACCTTTGGAATCCACTGAGAATACATATCAAATTACAGGAGAAGCTGAAACCTGTCCTCTGTTCTCCTAACATGTGACTTTTCTCCAGAGCTAGTTTACAAGCCACAGAGGAAATGATCTCATAATGTTACAATAGTTACTGCTAATCTGAATCATGGAGGCCTTGGGGAATCTGGTGAAAGTTAAAGATATAATCCCCCCCCTCCCCAAATATATAGACTCAAAATTTCACACTCCAGAATGGGAGTCCCTATCCTGTGTAAACAAATGTCTTCCCCCAAATTTCAACAGCAAATATTGTGAGGAATGAATGATGTTTTTTCCTTATTCAGTAGACCTTCATCCAAAATGACTTCTGGCTATTTCTAAATACCAAATCTCAGTAGGAACGGGATGTTCTAGTGTGGAGAGCCAACAAAACGTACTGCAAACCAAAAAGAATTTCCACAAAGAGCATTCCGAAGATGTTTGAAGAAAGTCAGGGTCCTTGGAAAGTGTAGCTTCTCCAGATGACCACCTTGAATCTGTACAGAGGACTGAGCAGTCTTAACAATCAGCCCCTTTCTTTCTCAGGCAAATCACACATGGAGGCATTAATGAATTAACTTCTTATCTGCTCATTCAGTGAGGGACAATCCCAAAGTTTAGCTTACATTGCCTCCTCCATTCAAGCTTAAGACACCCCCCAGTTAGATATGTACTTCTTCCTTCCTGTCCTATGTTTTGTAGAAGCCTGGTTCTTTATTTTCATTTCTACTGTCCCACAGATCTGAAGGGTTGACATTGGATTCATGCATTTCACCATTTGATATTTACTAAGAGGCCATATCTGTTAGCACTGTGGCCACAAGGGCGAACAAGTCAGTGCTACCAAGGAAATCCAACAGACAAGAAATCACATAAGTGTGCCTACTGCTATACTCTTGGGGAATACAGGGTGCTTTACAGTGCACTTTTCTTTGGGGAAGGGTGCTCTTTAAGCTAAGATGGGATGTATATGTTTCCAGGACCAGCACTAAGTATGTGTTCAATTTTAAACATCCTCTTTGTGGATTTGTTGGAGGGCTGATTCACAGAGGACAATTACTAACAAATTTAAAAGTGGCTATTGTGAACCAGGAACTGACCTTTGGAAAGCCAGCATTAGGTCCAGTCGATTATCTCCTTTAGGTTTTTCTGAAACAGGAAACAGCAGAAGTAGGAGTCTTAGCATTCCTATAGGTTGATGTCCAAGGAGTGGACTCCTGTGTTCTAGAGACTCAGCCTTTCTTATACTGGTGTCACCTCCTAGGGCAAAAAAAGTTATGAAAGTCTTTTGCAAACTCAGTGGTGCAAACTATTTATCTATCCAATCTATCTCTGGTATCAGCTGTGCAAGGGGATGGGGCAGGCAGGGTGACCGAAAAATGTGGGAGAACTGACCGGGGGCACTGCTTTGTAGGGCCAGGGCCTCCAGCCTTTAGCTGCCTCACATGACCTATATTTGGCAGGGAGGGGGCAGAATTCCAGACGGGCTAAAAGGCCTTGGCTGAGAAGCTCTAGCGGATTTCACAACACAGCAGGGGCAGGCTTCCCACGGAGATAGGAGGGGGAAAGAGATGCAGTTCTGAAAGCTGATAAAGAGGAGTAGGTACAGTCCCCAAAGGCAGGATCTCTCCCCGAACACCCCCGCATCCCCTGCTCCCCCCGGCACATCTACCACCCCATTTAATTGGGATGTTCAACCGCCCCCTCCGCGGTCTCCCAGATGACAACAAAGGTCTGAAGCCCTATTTTCACAAATTTGCCTAGAGCCCTAATTACGTCCCCACCCCCTGTACCCCCCTCCCCTTCGCTCCCGAGAATAGGGACCACCCACGCTAGGGTGCCGCTTGTGCTAGTAACACTTTCTGAACACTCATCGATTGAGCCGCGATCTGCTCTTTTTATCTCCATTTGTGCCTGCAGCTCAAAGCATGGCAGATTTAAAATCCGTAGGCGGCTAGGACCGGGAGCTAGCGGGTGGAAGTCGGAGAGGACGGGAACACACGACTCGAAAAACGCTAGGCCTGGAACTACACCTCCCAGCAGACACCGCGCCGGCACCGCCCACTTGTGGGCGGGCCCTCGGGCTTCCGCAGGCTTAAAGCGGCGAGATATGCTTAGTTTACCCGGTGTGCTGGGCTCTGAGCCCGAGCTTCTGTGCCTTGCTGCTGGGCTGAGGGGAGAGGGTGAGGGGTGGTGGTGGTGGTGGGGGTGTGTGGAGATGTGGGTGCTTCATTGCGTTTTTAACAGTTTGTACCTGAACTAGCAAACAACACGAAACAAATGAACAACAGTTAAATACTTTTTAGAGGCTTCTCTCAGGCTCAGCAGATTGTTGGGCCCACAGTGCAAATTCTTAGTTGTCTATTTACCAGAGAACCTGAAAAGTAGCCTTTGTATTGTGATACGAATTTTCCATAACACGCCAGACCAACTTTCTTTTATTCTCTAGTTTGCAGGTAGCAGTGACTGATGTTCTCGTTTGTTTTCTTCACTCAGCGCAATACAGTAAATAACGTGGAGTCTGTTTAGCTAAATTCACAATGAATCGTCCTGAAGAAGTAAACATTTATTTACTGAGTTGATGACAAATTTTTCTAAGTTCAATTTTTAAAGGAAATTATTTTATTTGTTAAAGATTTATTTATTTATGCATTACAGAACTGGGGTATAGGCTAGAGATGCAGGGGCAGTGAGAGGATTCACCAGAGAAAGTGG
>NW_004567107.1:20905209-20929172 GCF_000260355.1 Condylura cristata
GCCAGAGATGCAGAGGGTGAGAGGATCCACCAGACACAGAGTGGGGTACAGAACAGGCAGATTGACGAAGTACACTGCTGAGGGGAGCAGCAGGCCGGCCAGGAGAGGTCTGCTGCACCTTGTGGATCTCCTCTAGGGCAGGCTGGGATCGAACTCATGCGGAAGTGGCTTAAGCTTCTTTGTGCCGTGCTTCAATCTGCTGCGCCACCAGGGAGGGCCGCAAATTGTATTTAAGATGTAAATTTGAAATCTTGTTTAAGACATAGTTTTAAAATCTATTTTTAAATTGTAGCCTAATGATTGAATAGGGTATAGAAAAGGTTGAAAACTGCTGGCATTTGCTTCTTGCTATAGGGGAGAGAGCAAAAGGTGAGGTTCTTAGATGGCATGTGGAATAGCTACTAGCATAGTGCCACTGGG
This sequence comes from Condylura cristata, assembly GCF_000260355.1. Taxonomy (NCBI): domain Eukaryota; kingdom Metazoa; phylum Chordata; class Mammalia; order Eulipotyphla; family Talpidae; genus Condylura; species Condylura cristata. Next base: position 20,905,630 of record NW_004567107.1, read on the forward strand.
GTCCTTGGTTCTCACAGTAGTGGGGTTCTTGAACAGAGAGTCACTGTGATAAGAACTGACTTAAGATTCTGTTGGCTTAATGCACTAAATTTTAAGAACTTTCCTACTACCCTCCTACTTTAAGACCTATCCCTTTTTTTTTACAGCCACTAGTAAACCACTTCCTTTCTGTAACAATGAACTCCTTTTTTTTTTTTTGCAGCAAATGCCTCTTAAAATCCTCAAAGGGAATCAGTATACAGAACTGAAAGCAGAATAGTTTTAAAGTTCTCTGTTTTTCTTTGTTTTTGGATGTCTCAACTTCAGCTGCTGAATTTATGACTGTATAGGCATTCAAGTAGCTTTAGTGTGGCATTTGTGGACAATATGGAATTGACCAACTCTGCCAAAATTAGCAAGATATATAATTTTTTATGTGTTCTTTGTGTAAGGAAAGCCTGCCTTAGGCATACTGTGACAAATGGGAATAATAGTTGATGTCTAGTGATTTTTGAAATGACTAGAACAGCAATTGCACTCTGAATAAACCCTTCATATATTCTGAAACATTAACTAGAGGAGAAAGCAGCACTCGTGATTACTTGGTAATATTTAAATTTTCCTCACATTCTCAAGTGTTCGCTTCATAATCATGAACAGAACACATTCTCTGGCTAACAGCTCTTCTATAAAACATTCAGTTTATCAAGACTTAGCCAGCAGAGACAGACAAGAAAGCATAAGATACAAGACAAAATTATTGTGTAAAGGAAATTTCAAGATAACTTACAAATTGTTAACATTTCTAAGAGGGCATCCGGAAAGGAGTATAATATGCAATCATCAATTTCATTCCTGTCACCACCAATAAAAGACAAAATCAATTTGACAAAAAAAAAAAACCACTTATAGTAGTAACAAAGAATCACCAGATTTGTTTCTTAGAATAAATCTAAGAAAAAGATGTGCAAGATTTTTGTGAAGGAAAATATGAAACTTAAAATAAACAAATAAATAAATGGCTGGACACAATCATGTTCATGGATGAAAGTACTTCTCTTTATAAAGCCATCAATTCTTAAATTTATGTGTTTAATACAATCCAAATAAAATTTTCCATAGAATTTTTAGTATATGTATATTTAAAGATTGTGTGTGTGATATGACAAGCTTATATGGAAGATAAATGATTCATGAATAACATATTTTGCAAAGAATAAAGTGTTAGCCCTACCAGCTATCAGGACATCTTATAATAATGTAGTAGTAGTAAGACAATGTGATGGTGTTGCTAGAATAAGTAGAGAACAGAATAGTGTTGTGTTCTGAGGACTTGTTATGTGATAGATTATTAGCTGAAGACAGAATGTTCACTAAATGGTACTTGGAATAATTGATTAAATTTCCACATGAAATAACATAGATAGCTACCTCTCAATAAGAAAGAATAAGTGCATTCTAGGTTAAGTAAGTGATTTAAATGTGAAAAGCAAAACTTCAAAACACAAATGTTCTGTATATCTTTATGAACTTGGTCTAGGGAAGAAGACCCTACTTCATAAAAAGTTCAAACCATGAAGGAAAAGATAGATGAATCTATATTAAAAACTGGTAAGGAAGAAAGAAAACAAAATGTACCTAGAAAGAAAGTGAAAGACAAAGTATAATTTACAGTTCAAGAAAGAAAAAAGATTAGAATTTAGAACATTAAACCACTATGAATCAGTAACACAGTGGCAAATGATATAATGTAATGATACAATATTATAATGAACAAAGATATAACTTGGCCACTGGCAAAAGAACAGGGAGAAGATGCTAAATCTCCCTAGTAATAGTGAAATACTAATTAAAACAACAGCAACATCGTTTCTCATTTATTTTACTTGAAAATTTGGTAAGACTAATAATGTCCAGTGTTGTCAAGATGTTTATGTCGGAAGCTTATCTTCACCTGGCAGTAGAGAAATTGAATCAGTGTTCTAACATGAAAGCCAAGATTACAAAGCAAGCTTTGGTTACATATTCTAGAGAAACTCTTACACTTATGCACAAAGGGTCATGGGGGAAAACATTCATGGTAGCAGTGATAATGATAGGCAGAAATAGAAAACAATAAGCATGTCCCTCAAGAGAAGAATGGATAAGTAAATCACTCAATAGAAAATTATAAAGCAATGAAAATAAATGAAATAAAATTGTTTTATTGAACCGTATTAATCTTGAAAACAATTAATACAAGAACAAGTAATATGTATATTGTCAGTGTGACCACTTACATAAAGTTTGGAACATACAAAAAACAATACTAATACAAATTATGGGCAATTTCATATGTGAATGTATAAAGAACATGTATAGGATTAATAGACAAGTTCAGGGGAAAAGAGAAAATAAAATTGGAGAGAGATTTAATGTGTATAAATTTAATATTTTATGTTCTGAAATTAATTAATAGAAAGGGAAAGAAGATTGACTGACTGACTAGCTTGGTAAACTGAAGTTGTATCTTCAAATAATTTCCTGTTTCCCTCCTAATTCAATCCAGTGAGCATCACTCTCTGGTAAGTTCTGTTGGCTCTGAGGATTATGGTAGGTAGGAGTCTTGCTGATGGCCATCTGCCCAGCTTTCTGTCTTCACATCCTTACAACACAATGGGGCTAATGAGGATAACGTGGTTATTTGGCACCTTGGAGCCTAAATCTGGATTAGAATCTTTAATTCCTAGGAGCAGGACAGGTACAGGCTAAGAGTAGGGTTTCTCTGCTACTGATCTGTGGTGAATACAGATAGAAGCTGCTTTTTAAGACTGAAACACCTCTTAGACATCTTCCAGTCAAAATGGGTAAATGACTCATGTAATTCCAGATACTAGTGGAATGGTAGATAGGCCAAATTCCTCAATAAAATGACTCCCACCCCTCCCCAATCATTGTTCAACTTTAGAAAAGGTTCTTTTGGCAGTGGGGAAAATGAATGAAGGGGGTCAAAAGGTTTAAACTTTCAATACAAAAAGTAAGTCTTGAATTAATGTGCAATATGGTGACTATATAGTTAACAATACTATATTATATTTTGAAAGTTGTTTAGTACATTTTAAAAGTTCTCATTATGAAAAACAGTTGTTTTAACCATGATGGCAGATATTAACTAGATTTATTGTAGTGATCCTTTTGCAGTATGTACTTATGTAAAATCATTATTTTGTGCACCTGAACTATACAATATACCAAGTACCTCAATTAAAAAAAAAACATAAGGTGCTTTTTATATCATTAAAAAAGAATCTCAATGGCAAGAAATTCACAGACAACATTATCTTTGCTTTATTAAAGATATTTTATTGTACAATTTCACTTGGGCTTGAAGAGTTTTATTCACTGTCTCATCATTTTGGTAGTATACAGTCACTACTATAACTGGTTAATGAAAAATATATCCCATTCTAATTTTTTCCCCCTACCCCTAAGAGCGCTTGGAATGAACACTTAATAGGACTTGTTTGCCTTGTTACTACCTTCACCTTTATACCTTGAATCACAGGTCTTCCTGGATTCTCAGGCGATGTGTATGATGTTGGAATGCTTTTCCTTTTATCAGCAAAGAGTTTATTAATGAGGCAACCACATTTACACAGTAGTCTATTGAGCTGATAATGACTTTTAAAAAGACACTAGTCTTTGTCTGATACCGTTTATAAACTGAGGTATACCAGTTGTACGGGTTGTTCACTTTTCTTCTTTGGTCACATTACCACTGGGTACTCTATTATAACCTCTAGATTGTTGAAACAGTTGAAGCGTAGGACTAAAGCACCTCCCCCATAAACCCCAAGTGGAAGGCTTGTGGAGTTTTACAGGAAAACAGTAGGGAAGAGTCTTTGGGAAATGTTTCTAAGCTTTTGCCATGGAAAATTGGCTTTTCAGCAGGTTTTAAGCAATGGTTTTCTGTGGGTAGAAAGCCATATATAGCTTAATTCAATAGAGTTACACTCAGAGAAAGAGAAGTAGTCCATGTTCAGACCACAGTATTGAGTTGCACTCAGATAAAGGGAAGTAGTCCATGTTCAGACCACAGTCTAGAGTTGCACCAAGCCTAACCCAAGGCAGTACCTGAAACTAATAACACCCACATACATACAAACTTGCATTCATTTTATTGGGATTTTCCCATAAGTAGTATTCACCTGTATAAATATGATAAATTTCTACTTTCATAGTACTGAAAACAATGGGAGTTTAGAAGAGGAATTTTCACTTCAACATTGTTTCATGTGAGGAGTTGATATCCACCAACAAAAGAGAATAATGGTTTTAAGAGTGGGTTTCTGTCATTTTTGTTCATTCATTTATAACCCAATCTGTCTTTTTCTTGGTCAGCATGGTTTTCTGAGACTGGGATTTTAGGCTTCCATGCAAGTGAGGAGAAGAAATTAATTCTGTCAGAAATTTGATGTAGTGGGACTTTCTAGATGAAAGAACCAGCAGCTTGGTTGTTACTCAGGATCATGGTGACTCATGCAGTCATGTGTTTGAGGCTTGTATTGGGACTCTGTCTGGGAAATGGAGGAGGACTGCCAGTCAAAGGCACCAAATGCCTCATCTCCTTCCCAAAGGACCAAGAGAAAGTGTTTGTTTCTCAACCTTTTGTTAGTGGAATATAAAGCATTATTAATCATCAGATGCCAACTATCCATATAGATAGTGCAACTCTTGGGAATAGGAGAGGGGAGAGTTCACTGGAAAATTAAATGTGCTCCACAGTTGCTTTCTGATTTTCTGACTTCTGGAATCTGGTACTTTAAAGCAGGTTCTTAAACAAGGAATGTTATTTACTTCAACATTAACATAAGCTGCTTTATTTTTAACATTATAATGAAATGTAAAACAAAAATCCATTATTTTGTGGATCTGTTGTATATATATACACATTTTCTTTATCTACTAACTACTGATAGCCAAGGTTGTTTCCATTTTTGCTTATTGTAAATAGGGCTGCAATAAATGTGGAGGTGTATATTTTAGATATAATTTTGATTTGATTTGATTTTTTTTTAAGATTTATTTATTTATGCATACAAGAACTGGGGTATAGGCCAGAGGTGTGAGGAGGTGAGAGGATTCACCAGAGACAGAATGGGGAGCAGAACAGGCAGGTCTACTGAAATACACTGCTGAGGGGAGCAGCAGGTTAGACAAGAAAGGTTTGGTGTGCCATGTGAGCTAGCGCCCTGACTGGCTGGAGATTGAACTGCATGCTGGGTATTGAATTCCTCTGGCAGTGATAGCAATAGCTTGATTGCATGTCTCTTTAACCCCTGTACCTCCAGGAGGCCCCTGATTGTGATTCTAGATGGTGATTTTGTTTCCATCAGATAGTTACAGTGGGCCCTTCATATCGGTGAATTCTGCATCTGTGGAATTCAACAACTGCAAATCAAAAATATGTACTATGTAGTTAGACCTATGATGGTTATGTCTATAGTGAATGTGTATAGACTTTTTTCCCCTTTTCATTATTCCTTAAACAACATAGTATAATGACTATTTGCATAGTTCTTACATTGTATTAGGTATTATAACCAATCTAGAGGTGATTTTAGTACATGGAAGGATGTGAATAAGTAGTATACAAATAACCACACTATTTAAAATAAGGCTCTTGAGCACCCATCGATTCTGGTATCTTCAGGAATCATGGAACCAATTCACTGCAGATACCAAGGAACAGCTATACTTAGAAGTAGAAATGCTAGATCATATAGTAGTTATATTTTTAACTTTTTTTTACACAGACTATTGTTTTCCATAGTGGCTGTAACAAATTATTTTCCCAACAGTGACAGCATTTGTTATTTCTTGATTTTTGATAATAGCCATTTTGAAAGGCATGATGTGAACAGGCATTAAGCTAAGTGAAATAAGTGACAGAGAAAGACAAATACTATATGACCTCATTTATATGTGAAATCTAAAAATAAATTTCAAAATTTAAACTGAAAAAGAGATCAGATTTGTGACTATTGGAGGGAGTTGGAGAAATTATATGAAGGGGTCAAAGGTACAAACTTCCAGTTATAAGATAAATAAGTACTGGGAGGTAATGTACAATACTTCTGTATGGTGTAGTTAAAAGTTGCTAAGAGAGAATGGATCTTAGATGTTTCATCACAAGGAAAACACATTTCTGTTGGGATCTAGATAAGATGATGGATGCTGACTAACTGCACTGATCATTGTGCAATATAAATGAGGTGATTATTCTCTATATTTTATAGGTTCTTAAATTTTTTTGTTAAGAATTTGGGGATGGGATATGGGATTATTTGTTCTATTCCTTGAAATATGGAATTTAGAACACTGTATTTGGGGGTAAGGACTGGATAAAATATAGGCTGTTTCCTATCTTCTCTGTCTTCATTGGTAGCATTTATTGTGCACACTGCACTAGCATTATGGCTCTTTGACTTTTAGTGTCTTACTGTAGTCATTTTCTATTACATCAGCTCCTTTTCCTACTAATTATTAAATCATTTATATCATACTACTCTGCATGTCTGCTGTTTTAGGCTTTGTCTTTGTGCTTGTCACCAGTATTAGATATAGAAGCAGTGAAAGACATCCAGGAAAGCACTATATAAACACAGTAATACAGCTAGTGGCATGGTTACCCCCCAGGGCAACATATGTACAAAACCCCCATATTTCCTCAACTCTGAACTTGAGAGGACCCTGATGAGGCATTAACATATGATTTCATTTGTAAATCCATTATATTCAAAATCTTAACCAAATGTGTTACGCTTTATTAATAAAAATAAAACAAAATTCATTTTTGCATATAATAAATCTAAATATAATGAAAATAAATTCATGAATCTGGTGGATTCAATTCTAAACATCAGATGGTGAGACAGATGGTTTATAAACACCTAGCAAAGAAAACAGCGTGAGTTTATGAAGAGCAAGCTGAACCAGCCTTGTTCCTTTTTTTTTTTTGATAGGGTTGATATTGATAGAAATAGAGAAATACCTTAAAATCAATATATCCTGATTTCAGTAAGTTTGAAGCATTTGAGGACAAAATGGAGAAAAGTCAACTGAATGGCAACATGGTAGATTTGTTGTTAACCAAGCAACTCAAGGTATCTAGCAGCACTTATAGAGGACTTTTAGTGTCTCTACAGTTTTATCAAAAATTTGAATGAAATATTTTATGTTCCTTATGTACAACACTTTGAGAGATAATGAATATGATGAATATCATGATTAAGGTTTTTTTTAAAGAATGACAAAATAGTAAGCTGATTACTAGTGAAGACAAATGTAAAGTCCTAAGTTTATGCTTTAAAAAATATTTAAGTATGTTATGGAGACACTTGACTCTTTGTTAGTTCATGAAAATAAGTTGTGGACACTTAAGCCAATTTTGAATATAATAAGTTCAGCTATATAAAATGGGTATTGAATAGTAGAAGAATGATATTCTTATTAGTTTCTGATCGTTCTCATCATCAGTACTGTTTCTAGAATCACATGTCTGATTGTAGAAATGACATTAAACTGGAACAAAATTAGGGGTGTCTGATCAAGATGATGAAGATCTGAAGATCCCATCATAGGGGAGAGTGGGAAACAACCAACATTTACTAAGTGTCTACTTTGAGCCTAAGAGAGAAAGATAAAGACTGAAAGTGAAAAGAAGGCAAAATAAGTCAGCTCCTTAGGTACTTAAATAATAAGTAAATCTAGCAGGCAGCTACAAATGCAAGTTACCAAGAATATAGGCAGACCCAAGCATGGCATTGTGTGGCTATTGCTCTCTTGTCTGGAACAATGGCAAGAGAATAAATATGTATGTGCATGCCACTTACCTTTATTCTGTCTCTCTCTCATACACACACACACACATACATACATACACATATATGTATTATGCACACCTGTGTATATATATACACATTTGCATGTGTGTGTGTGTGTGTCCTGGCAAGTAGGTAACTAGGAAATAATCAGAATGTAGGCCTAGTCAGTTTGGGCTGTTAATAGCAGAATGGTATTATAGAATATGACAGACTGGATAGCTTAAAAACAGCAAAAATATATTTCTCAAAGTTCTGGAGGCTAGAAGTTCAATATCAGGGACCAGCATGGTTGGTTCTACGGAGAGCTCTCTTTTGGATTGCAGTCTGCTGTCTTCTCATTGTGGAAAGAGGGTGAGAGCTTTCTGGGTTCCTCGTGTAAAGGCACTAATTCCTTTCAGGCCTTATTGCTTTATTATTTCTCAATGGCCCCACTTTGTAATATTATCTTATTGGGGGGCTTGGATTTCAGCATATGAATTTGGGGGGGGGCATACCAATATACACTCCTGCTTCTTCTACTCCCAAAATGGCTTCCTCTGGGGAAATCTCACCTGTCTTAGTCACATGTATCTATCTTTCCATATTTGTTCACTCTTGTTTCATACTTTGTGTTAGGCCTTGTGGTAGGAATTTGACATACAAGTTGAATGTATTCAGTTTCTATGTAAAAGGAACTCATATCTACTGTGTCTATAAAAGTAAGTCTACTGAGAACCTCAGCAGTGAAGTTGTGAGTATAGAGTCACTCAGTTATCAAGAAGTAAATATCATTTGCTCAGCCTTTCAGAGCTGCAGAGAATTTTGGACACCTGCTGAGAGCACATTTTTCAAACAGGGCCTTGGACTTTTGCAAAGCTTTGTTAAGGGTTGCTGTGAGCTGATGAAAATCAGATGTCTGCAATCTTTTCTTACTCACACTTCAAGCAGAGCAGCTTCTCTTATATCTATTTTATTTGTTCATTATCCATACATGCATTAACTTGAAGAAAGGGTACTGCTACTGTTAAACATATAACCACATTTCACATGCACACAGAAAGGTAGTGAACAGTGGCCAAAAGATGTGGTTTGCTTAGCCCAATTAAAGAAATATTTTTGTTGAATGCCTCTAATGTGCTTATAAAGACTATGTCATCTATTCATTCAATGACTTATTAGAAAACTACGCAAGTAAGGATTCTGTTTTTCTAAAATCATTTCAGATTTTTTCCTCTAAGTTTAGCTTTTTTTTTTTTTTAATAAGTGAAAGAGTCTTCTCAAGGGCAAGAGCTTTGACCTCTTCATTTTATTTCTGACACATATGGGCTCCCCAGTTGCTTGGTGAATATACGAAGAAGCAATTAAAATAATTTATTGATTGAACTCAGAGCTGATCTTTGACTGATTTTGGAAAACAAAATAAAATTCTAAGACCTTATTCAATTCTCATTAACCTATTACACTGAAAACATATGTTCAACATATTCATTATAGTATATAGGTGCTAACTACTATTCCAGTCAAGTTACATATTGATTGATGTCAGCTCGAACATTTGGCTCTGAGCAGTGTCATTTCTTCCATCTGCAAACCCCCAGTTTCTTGTTCCTTCTTAGTGAAGCCTGGAATCGAAGTCATAAATAATGATAGAATTCTGCCAAAGATATTTCTCAGAGGAGGGCTTTGTAGCTTTCTTTCCTGTGATGCACTGACTCACTAAACAGCTACTGTTGTGAATTCCAATTAGCTGTAGTTCTTATTCCTTCTGGTCAGATTTTCAGACAAAGCTAGAATCTTTTAGCTTTCTGTAGCCAATTCTAGGACACCCTGGAGGCATTCAGTCACCAGTTGCTGTATGGCTGTCTGGTTTGGGTTTGACCAAGTTAAAACCTAGACATTGTGGTTCTCCTCAGAGAAGGTGCTTTTTGAATGCGTACTAAAGACTACTACTTAGTTCACGGGAACAGTTTTTTCCTAGTTTTCTTGTTTCTTTTTAATTAAATTTTTTTTCAACATCCTTGTTTATTTTCTTGTAGTATAGAATTTCTCCTTTTAGAGACAGTTATCGTAGTTTTCCCACCATCAAAGTGCCCACAGTTTTCCACCATATTCCACCATGCCCTCCTCCTGCCCTGTTCTCTATTCTCAATTTTCCCAGTTTTGCCAAAAATGTTAACCTGTAAAGCAGCTGCTGTGACTTACACACACACACACACACACACGCACGCACGCACACACACACAAACTGACCCATTCACGGAAAATCTTTAGTAGAGAACGAAAGTCAAGATTTTATGTATTATCTAGAAGGGAGAGGGTCATGTAACTGCTTTTGCACTTGAACTGGAACATGAGTGATCCTGGGCACCACACCTACTTCCTCCCATGTCCAAATTCTAATTCTGAGGTAAAACTTACCTCAGAATTAGAGTTTCTGAGTGTGTTCACAGCAGGACTGAGCCCTATTACTCCATAGTGAGTACCTTCTATCTGCATATACTTTGATTTCTTTTCCTTTCCTTGTGTCACTTTCTCTACTTTTTCATTGGTGCACCCTGGAATTTCCCTTCAAATACTTTGGTATCTACACCCATTTTCTCCTCAGTTTGTACTTCCAGAGGAACCTAGATTAAGTCAGACATTGCTTAGAAATGATGTGTCCTCTCCCTTCCCCAAGTGATTTATTTAAGTTTCTGATCCATTTATGATATGATTTCAATGCCTGTAAAGGTTCATCTTCTATGAGACAGAACTGGGACTCACACAGTTCTGGTGCTTGAGATTAGGCAATTACTTTCTTTCAAAAATCTCTTTGTACAAGTTCAAACATGTACACATGGGCAGCTTTTGTTTTCTGGGTGTTTGAGGAAGGTGTTGTTGAATGTTATTGCACCTGTTGTGTTTTTTTTTTTTATTTGTTTTTTTGGTGGAGAGGCATTGGGCAGATGTAAATGGAGATAAAGATGGTGGAAGGAGGAAGGCAAGAATTGTGTGAGTAATTGCCTCAAACTTTCCCCTCCCTTTGGTCTCATGACTGAGGACCTGGCTGTGAGCCCCTGTGGGAATTGCACCTAATAGAGTTGTGTTTGTGAAGTTCTGGGGAAGCTGGGGATATAAGGTAGGCCTGCTTTAGGACCAAGGTGGCCAAAGAAAACTGAGCTCTTCTTTCCAATTGAGCCCCAGTCCCAGTGCCCAGACCTCAGTGCAAGCTCATTGTTGTTCAGAGACTGGTTTGCAGAAATGCGCAAAACTCAGTGGTACATCCTTGAAGACCTAGGGCACGACATAGCAACTTGGTTGAGTCTTTACCTCCCAGAAGGGGTTAGTGGGCTACAGAATTTCCTTGAGCAGGATCAAAAAACCCTGGGTAAGGAACCATCTGGATGGAGATAAATTCCAGAATGAATAGTCAGAAGCATAGAACTGACAGAGTTTAAGATTTTGTTAATACAACCTACTTTTTCTTTCAGGCAGTGAAACCTGGACTCTTCTACTATGTGGTGTTTTCTATAAGTTTGCTGTGCTGGTATCTGCAGGATTTAACCAAACTGTCAGGCCAAAAATATAAAATTCTACTACTGAATTATCCTGAGCTGTCTTTAACAATACCCAACAACCATGGCAAGTCCTTGCCTTCTTTGTGCTTCATTTTCTTTCTCTAATAGTGATTTCTTTGGGCAGTTATCTCACTGGAAAAGAACTGATAACCAGAGTTGGAATATTAAGTTAATGAGAACTCTTTCTCTAGATAGCACTGTTGGACACATTAAGGGCTAAAGGGTGGCTCATCATTTGACTCTGGTGAATTCAGAAGTGGCCCATGAACCTGATGTCCTCTTTCCTTTGGGTCGCTTTCCTCTCAGATAAAGTACCAGGTTATGGCCAGACACTGTGGAATTGAAGATTATTGTTAGTCACAGCATTTACAGGAGCATCTACTTTGGGGCTTACTCTTCAATGTTTGAGAGACAACTCTTAAACTAATGTTTTATTAACCTCGTATCACTATACCTTTGTTGAGTTCATTGTAGACCATAAATGGGCGCATGAAACACAGTTTGCCAAACTGGCAACTGTTAGTTTGTGTTAGTTTGGAATGTACTCAGAGTCCTCTTGTGTTGCCTGTTTCTTCCCTGTCTGGCCTCTAATTTCTCTCCTGTGTTTTTTAACTGGCAACTTTTTACTATTTTATGCTATTATCTTTACTCCCCTAGAGTTGGCAGATGTTTCAGAAAGTTAAATGGAATGCCTACAACGGAGGTGTCCCTGTTTTCCAGAGTAGGAAGTCCACCTGTACAGCCATCATCTGGGAGACCCAAGGAGCAGTCTTCTTCTGGCCCAGGCTGTGCTCTAGGTGGTAAAACAAATTCATTTCTGCTTGGCAGCCAGGATGGTCAGGGATTAACTAAGGACAACCTGATAATAGCAACCTGCTGCTCTGCTTCAGAAGTAATTTTTAAGGGAGGGTGTTGCCCTAGGTGAGGTCTGGCAGTGCTGGTGAAAGAAAACAAACAAAAGGGATCACGACCTAATCAAAGGGAATCAGTGGAAAAGCACATGATGAAAAAGAAACTTTTAAAATTATATTATTAATGTCTGGATATGCCACATCAATCTACTAGCAAAACTACCTAATATTTACTTAAATTTATTAGTTATGTTCCACGCACTTTTACATATATTAATTCATCAACCCTTACTGTAAATCTACTGTAGGACAGGTAGTTTTATTATCTTCAATTTTTAAGTGAGAAAGTTGAGGCATGGGGATGGTAAATAACTTGGTCAAGGTCAAGTTACCCACTCTCTATGTTGGGATTTGAAATGAGACCATTTGATTTCAGTTTCCATTTAATCACTACTTCTTCAAGATCAAGGGAGCTGGGTCCACATGGCGAATGAAGAAAGGGGTGTTGTTAATTGTAAGGAATTGTAAGTATATTTAAGGTAGATTAGAGGATGGGGGGAGGGGGTAAGCATGGTGAATCCAAGCTCTCTGCCAGGGCTTCTCAGCCCTTCCTGAGCTGACCTTGTATGCAGCTACCTCCCAATGAGCAACTTCCCTGGGCTCCAACCACAATCAACCTCTTTGCACTCCCTTGATTTGATCAGCTCCTTGTACTTTATGTCTTTACATGACCTTCCCAGAAAACTCTTCTTCCATCTAAGTTTAGAGAACTTCTCAGATTTTAGCTTAATATCACTCCCTCCCAACCACCCCCCCCTCCAGCCCCGCCTGAAACTTTAGCAGACCTTGGGTTGTTTCTTTCTCCAGCTGGGTTGTTACTTTCTCAACACCTGGCTTCTCTTTGCACCATAGCTTATTTCAGATAATAATGAAATTGCTCAAAAGCTATGAGCTCCTTCAAAGCATGGTAGCATCTAGTACAGCAAAGGTCACATAGCTGATGTTCCATAAATGATTGGGGAGCGGGGGGCAGTACCTGAAGCAACTGTTAACATCACGAGAAAATTAAGAATATTCAGATTCTGCCTTTAAGCTTACATGTTAAGTACTTTCTTTTTGACTCTAGTTATCCTGAAAATTTTCTCAATCCTTTCACTTATTTTGGCTTGTTTGTACAAATTGTTGATGCTTTATAAATATTTGAGTATTTGATAATGACACTGAAGTATGAATTAAGCAACTACTGTAATGATGATGATGATAATGGTCATAAAGCATCGATCCAGGCAACACCCCTATTTCCAGGGCCAACCATTGAACCCTCCCTATTCATTTTATCAGATAGGCAGGTGTGCAGTGTAGGAGGACATGTTATTTCTGCCTTGGACATGAAAGGGGTTTGGAATTGTCAACACAGATAAGGAGCATTGGAGGCTCTCAAAAGGAAAGTTTGAAAATAATTTATAAAATATCAAGAAATTAGTTCGTTTTACTAAAGAGTGAAATTGCAACTGACTGAAATTAGTTCGTTTTACTAAAGAGTGAAATTGCAACTGCCTTATACTTTCCCTAAGTATCTCATTAAGTGCACCTTCATTAATGTTAGGCTGGGTTCAGCTTCTTTTATCTTCTCTCTTCCTTTGTCATAGAGCTTACCATCTCCTCCTGCATGACATTAATATCCAACCTCTTGTTTTGCTGGATTCTTAGACTTTTTTCTCTCTAGTAGTTTTTTTTTTCTTTTCTTTTTAAAACGACATTCTCTTCCCTTAAGCAGTTTATTCTCCTACATGTTGATTTCTTCTGTAGTTTATTCCCTGGTTTCCCCCAATATTTAAGTACCCACCATAGAGCCCTCTATCTCACACTTTATCCTTGCTCACTCTGCTTTTCAGAGTGATTTGAATGTGTGGTGTATAAATCAGGACTTCTAGTATTTAAATCTTTATTTTTAGAAAGGTCATTTTATTGCTCTTTGGGGAGAAGACATGGAATTCTTAACAGGGTTTCATCAGGAGAGCCTCTCTTTACTCTTACCACTATCCCTTCTACAAAGAATCAGAATAATTTCCCTACTTATGAAATAGCTTGATATTTTTAATTTAAAGCTCAGCAGAACATTTTACAGGTTTTGACATGGTTGTATAAAACTGATCCCTGATTTTCTTTTGGAAAGAGTTAATTTTCTTTTTTTAAAATTGAATGTATTTATTTATATGTTTTTTAAACAATGTTTACTTCCCCCACCTCAGGTGTAGGCCCCATAGATTTCCTCCTCCAGTTCACCTGTGTACCTCCTTTCCTCTTTCCCAACCCTCTCCCTCCTCCTCCCCTGGAAAAAAAGAGTTAATTTTCAAACAATGCATATTGCTCATGTCCTAACCCTTACTCTATTTCTGAATCTGGGCTGGGTAAAGGTGACTGTAATAGTAAAACTGAATATTGAATAATTTACACAAATACTTGAAAAACTTGAATATTTTGATAATCTTGATATACAGTAGGTATCTATAAGTATCAATGCCAGAAAGTCTAAAAGAAAAGATATATAGATTTACCAAAGTAGCTTCTAATAATTCACATTTTCTTCTTTGTACCTTTAGCTGTCTTTTTCTCTATATACCTTTGTTACAGTGTGGACATTTGACTGTGAACATGGACTATGTTTTTTTTTTTAATTTATTTTGATTTTTATTAAAATCCATGCAAAGTTTGATGATGTATTAGACTATGATAAAACTTTCCCAAGTCAAAAGAGATGTCTTCAAATATCTCACAAAAATATTCTTCCCAAATATACTATAAAAGCAAGTATTTACTTTATACTTCTAAAACTGCTGAGACCAGTTACTTGTCAACTTTTCACCCTGTGCTATGTGTGGGTTACTAGCATTCCTCTTCATTGTTAAGGTGTCATCTTTGATATTTAAAAATGTATTTCTTGGACTGAAAGAATACAATCTCAAAGTGTTTATATAGATAAAAATCAAATATGCACCTTGCTTAGCATAGTGTCATTCTATGCATATGGTTATTGAGAGGATAAAATGCAAAGGTTATCTATTACTGAATTTAGAAATTATGCTGATAGATTGATGGTTGATTTAAATATAGCTTCTTGTCTAGCATCATCTGTTTTTAGAATCAAATTACTATGACTCTACAGTTTCCTTGAAATCCCCTGGTGTCACATTTCTATTTGCCTTTGCGTACTTTTAAGAAGATGGAGGGTATGAAAATGCAAATACAGTTTTCATTGTGTCATATTTTTATGATACACCAATGATTTCATAGAAATGTAAGGTGACAAATAATTTGTCTCTACAAGAAATCATTACATTATCTCATTCAGTCTTAGGTCATTCAAAACTCTCTCCTTCAAAATTAATATTCATTTGGGCATATTTTTTCCCCTACTTGTTTTCATCTTTAATCTTTATTTATATTCGGTTTCATTCAATATACAAGAAACTGTGATCAAATTTTGGATTCTTATGGGTTTGGATATGCTTTGGTCTCATTTTTTGTGACCAAAGGAATATTGCTTCTGACCTTATTGATTCTTCCCTGCTGATTTACTAGGCCTTTGATACTGTTGAAGGGTGAAATTTTTGAAGAAGTGTTGCTTTTGTTCAAGGTGGTAATGTCCTTTATGCTTTGTAACTCTAGTTGTGTTCAGTTATCATTATGAAAGTGTGACTTAAAAAAATCCGATTCAAACTAGCAAAAATAGAAAGTGTTTTAATCTTTAAGGAAAGATGAAGATCTTAGTAATGCAAACATTAGAGCTTAGAGCTCACACCTATATTATAAAATGACTTTCAGCTACATTTAATTTCACCAAGATTTAGGTAATTCCCACTTTATTGCACTTACATGCTCAGCCACTTCCCCAACATATTCTTAGGGTATTGGATGTATTAGTATCTTTCCCCAGTGAACTTCTAGGCTAAGGTACAACAAACCAGAAGATTACAGAAACTGGATAGGTATTGCTGATGAGTAAGTCAGTTCCTGTTTAAGAAAAACAGGAATTAGTGGGGACTTTGGCAAACTGGAAACATCATGTTCCATTAAAAAAAGGAGCCCCTTTTCCTCACCAGCCAATTCTTGCCATATGGGAGCAGGTGTCATGTAGTCAAGAGCTACCTTTTCAATAGAAGCAATAAATAGCAGTTTTAGCTTACTATTATAGTCTTTTCAACTATTTCAAATAAAATGCCCAACATGCTTTATCACAAATTATGTGTCAGAGAGCTGGATGCGGTCATCGCCCATCAGTATACAACTTCTGATGAAAGCTAATGTATACTAACTTTGGGGGTCTAACAGTAGGGTACTGGATGAAGGCTGCTCTGAGATCACGAAGAGCATGGACATCATTTCAATAGTGGACAAAGTACAGGGACTATGAGGAACCACTCCTTGGTGACACTTCTAGTGATAGAATTTGTTCTGGAAATTAGCAACCTGATTGGCTTTGCTAGATATCTGCAGGGCTCTTAGGCAATTCTATGGGAGGAGGGGAGGAGGAGAATCTCAAGAGAGAGGGAGAGATATTGGACTTCCTGCTAGTAGGTACATGAGGGTTTGAGTAATTAAAAAAAAGAGATATGACCATTTTTGAACTCCAAGCTGCTAAAATGGTTTATATTGGTTAACATTTATAAACCTCAATATAAGAATTCACAAATTAGAATTTTAGGAAGGTGGTGTGTTTATTAAGCTATTATTAGAGGTTGAGGAAAACTTATGTTACTGCTTGGTGTAATAATAATAATAATAATAATGAAAACAATACATGATTATTTGTTGAGTTTTTACTATATACAAGGCACAGTACAAATACTTCACATATGCTAATACATAAAGTAACCCTGTAATGTAGGCTGTACCATTACCTCTGTCTGGTAGATGAGGAAATTGAGGTACAGAGAGGTGAAATAACGTTCCAAGGATACACAGATGTGTTACACAACTAAGTATTTTTGACTTAGCAGAGGACTCCTATGGTTGATTTTAAAATCATCTTACTTTATTTTTTTACAGTTTATAAACCTACTCAAAAACTCCAGCTGTTTGCACCTTTTTATCTTTCCCTATTCCGTTCTTCATTTTTGTGTAATACATTATTCTAAAATATGTTAGGGTTTACTGTTTTCATGCATATGGCTTGCATTTCTGTAGTGTTAAACTATCTCTTCTTACTTCTCCTTTTTTTTTTTTTTTAAAGATTTATTTATTTATTCATACAGAACTGGGGTACAGGCCAGAGGCTCAGGGGCGGTGAGAGGCTTCACCAGAGACAGAGTGGGGAGCAGAACAGGCAGATTGACGAAGTACACTGCTGAGGGAAGCAGCGGGCGGTCAGGAGAGGTCGGCCGCGCCATGTGGTCACCTCCGGGGCAGGCGGGAATCGAACTCATGCGGAAGTGGCTTCAGATTCTCAGTGCTGCGCTTTAACCCGCTGCGCCACCAGGGAGGGCCACTTCTCCTTTTTTTTAATGGAACATGATGTTCTGTTTTTAATGGCCTTTTTATGAATAAAGAAAGGCATATATTTATCTTTGCAATTTTTTAAACTATAGATATGGACAAAAATTGCTCCTAATCCCACCATTTATAGAAAATGGACAGATTCTTTCCATTCTTTTTACATGTATATAATAAAACATGTCTATGAATATATTAATAATTACTTTTATGAAAGATAAATCATATGTATATGTAATAATAGTTTTGTTTTTTCAATTAACACCATGAACAATTAGTTTGCTATATCATTACTTTTGAAAACATTTTTTTAAATTAATTTATTTATGTATACAGAACTGGGGTACAGGCCAGACGTGCAGGGATGGGGAGAGGATTCATCAGAGACTGAGTGGGGAGCAGAACAGGCTGACTGATGAAGTACACTGCTGAGGGCAGTAGCAGGCAGGTCAGGAGAGATCTGCCACACCATGTGGGTCACCTCCTGGGTTGGGATTGAACTCATGCTGAAGTGGCTTTAGCTTCTTAGTGCTGTGCTTTAACCTGCTGCACCAACAGGGAGGGCCCTGAAAGCATTTTTAATGGCTACACAGAATTCTATGTTTAACAGAGTTTATTTTAGAATTTCATGCTCTTCTATGATAACATTATTGACCATATTTTTGCATATTTCCTTAGGAAAATTTTTCCAAGTAGAATTAATGGATCAATGGCTCTTACGTTGCCTGTCAAAATGTTCAGCAGAGTCACATGCTATTTATACCCACAGTTTTTATAATCTGAATTTATTTCCTTACATATTTTAGGACTAAACCCTCACTTTAGCTTTCTTTTCTCATTCTAATGGTGTATTCAGGGCTCATGAGCTCCTTGAAAGAAACCAGCTTTGGGGTTTACATATAAGGGATGATTCTGCAAGTGTATGTTTGTGGGAAAAATAATCAGTTAAGAGTTTTCTCTGATTTCACTGGACAATATTCAGTCACCATAAAGAGTGGCAATAAAGAAGGGAACCAATGGTTAACTCCTGTGGCTTCGTCACAGCTCAATAGCTGGATATTTGGTCTTTGGGGAGGTAAAAGAATTTTTCTGTTGAGAAAAAGAAGGGTACTATGCAAGAATGGGTTGAGCCAAAACAAACCCAATAAAGGAGTAACACAAGACCATGCATTCCTGGGTGGAATCTTCTTTAAAATGTTGAAGGGGATAAAAGAAGGCTTGTCTCTCTGGGAGTATAAGAGAAATGGAAAATCTAGAACATTTTCTAGGATTACTTTGTTTTTTAATGACGTATTCTCTTACTAATAAGTGAGAAAGAAGGAAAGCTGCTGGCAAAGAAATAGAACATTCCGTTATTCTATAAATCACAGCCAGGAATATAGATTCTTTACAAGTATCAAAAAAGCACTCTAAAAAAGAGAGAAGAATGCATCAGTATCACGTCTGTTATTATAAATGCTTGATTTTTTTTATAATCCCCAGAGTCCAATTATTTCTTTTTCAAACTTAAGGGTACTTCCTGCCTTTTGAATCTATTGTTTCGCTTACTAATACATCTGAGCTGAGGGTATTATTTGCCCATTAATTTGCGTCTTAAAAATATCTGTCTATGTTCTCTGTCTTCACCCTCTCATCCTATACCTTTCCATCTAATGAGGGAAATCGTTCTATATATCTTTTCTGTTGCTTTTGTCCTTAGCTTCTATAATAAATTCTTCCATCTTCAATACAGTTATTCACGATCTCCTTACAGAGGATGGGGTAGAGATAATGATTTCCAAGTAATGGAAAGCTACATGAACAGAGACATCGGGAGTGGGGTGGGGGAGGGTGGGTATTGATGATTTAGGGATGGAAAAGAGTGACTGAGGGAGCAGGGTCAACAATTAGACTTCGGAGGCCTTCAAATATCAGCTTTGCAAGGGTCTGAAAGTTTTCTTAAGGAAGTATGGGGAATGTTTTCTTTGTAAGCAATGAAGAACCTGGGAAGTCTTGAGGTGGGAAAAGATATGATTATATTGTTTTTGTTTTTGTGTTGACTTGCTTAGCTTCCATGCCCCACTACCCCTTCTTTCCCCAAGTCCCCTGCCCACTTCATTTCAGTAGAAAGGATAAACAGGAAGGAGAAGAAACTAAAGGTAGGAGCAGCAGTGTGGAGTTTACTACAATACAGAAGCCCAGCAGTGGGATGAAGAGGACAGGAGAGAAATAAAAGGTATTTAGGAAGTTCCTTTGACCTGTTTTTGGCTCTTTTTAGAATAAGAAGAGAAAGACTGGAACAAAGAGATGAAAAGTTAAGCAATTATGACTATGTTTTCCCATAATCAGTGTGGGTGATGATGTCATTAAAAAAGGGCAGCTGGAAGAGAGAGATTTAATGGGAAGATAAGAAAAATGGTTCTAGGGTTTACTTGCAGAATATCTTTTCAGTGTTGTGCTACTTAATGTTAACAGGTGACTTTCTAGACAAAGAAAAAAGAAAGTCCTCTTTATGTCAGATTGATAGCCCCACCATTGACTAATTTAAGTCACTTATTGCTGAGTTGGGGTGAGCTCACTCTAGCCAACTTTTCTGAGCTGGCGTGAGTTCACTCTTGCATATTACCAGTCCTGTTGAACACTCTACGGTGCATTCGGGAGCATAGTCTAGAAGTTCTGCAAGGGGATGAGAGCAGGTGACACAGGGTTTAAGTGATGCCAAGGGAGCAGAGCAAGTGAAATAAAGACAAAACCAGTAGGAGCTACTGCTACTTCTACGTCTACCTGCCTCTAATCTAAATCTGTATCTCTATCTCTGTGCAGGGGAGTCAGAAAAAGAATGATTAAAGAGGCCTGAGAGTCAGAAGAGAACCAGATTCACAAAATACAAGAGAAGAACTAGTTTCAAGAAGCAAGGTGTGGTCCAGTAGTGTCAAATACCAGAGATCAGGTAGATTATGGACTTAAAGGAGGTCATCCGCATTATCAAATGTGGTCTTTCTGTGTTTTTACATTAAAAATATTTGTAATATAAAAAAAAGAAAACATGCCTTTTTTCTCTCTTTTTAAGTAAGTCCTTAGTGAATTTAAATAGAAGAGACTGAGAGAGGTGGGGGGAAAGTTAGCCTGAAATGGACTGGAGAGTGAATGAAAGGGAGTGGAAGTGAAATCTTCCCAGCAGTTAGGCTCTGAAGGAAGGAAAACCTGAAGAGAGACACATTGGAAGGATGGCTTTTAAAAAGAATTACAACTCATTGATTAATCATATTTTAGGGTTGTATAGCTATTATCTAGGCTAGCTTGGGTCCCCCCCCCCAAAAAACAAGTATGACAGACATCTTAACTCAATTCCAGAAGTAATGATGGTTTGGAATCTTGCTTATATGTCAATTACAGTAATATAGAAGTAGAAGCTTACACTGGTTCCCGATTTGCTAGATGATTTTTTTCTATGTCTAACATATGTATTGAAATTAATGAGACACAGATATAAACTTTTTATTCCCCTTTATATAAAGACAAATTACTAATTTTTAAAAATCGTCTAAGACATCTCTCATTCTTCAGGATAAAAAAAAATGTTATTAGTTTTTCTTAATGGCAACATATTCAGTTTGAAAGGAATACTTTTTAAATTTTTTATTGACTTCCTGTTATACTGTACTTTTTCAGAGTTTTCATAAACAGAAGAATGTGCACACCAACCCAAAATGTATGTGCATTGAAAATCATTTCTATTTCAGCAATATATATTATACATTTATATGTACCACGAAATACATATTATATATCAAATCAACCTCTGAGCAATATCTGTTAGGTAATCCCAAGTTCAAAAGTCTCAATGGAAAACTTAAAAATTGAACTTCTCTGTAGCTCTATGACCTCTAGCAGGGTCTCCAAGGCCACAGCTGCCTGAAGGGCCATTCTGTAATTAGAAAATGCCAGGGTCATCTCAGAATAGAACCTCAAGCCACCCAGGCTACATTTACAGAATCAGCTTCTCCAGAGTAACAGTCACAAAGAAGGGCCTTCCTGTTTATTTGGAAAGGGTCATAATTGGTATTTTTGTGGTCCTATTAGCAGGAATCTAAAGACTTGGAAGAAAGTTCCCTGAAGCATTCTCAGGAACAAGTCAACTTGGACTTTCAAGGACTGGAGGGGAACAAATTCACTCTTGTAAATGTCAAGGGACAATCTCTTAGGCTTTAAGTTTTGGAGTTCAGTACTTTTGTCATATGAACCTGTCACATGGTGTCAGCAGACTTATGTTCCTGTGTCACCCAGTCAAAGCACTCCACCTTTTTGGGAGCTTAGGGTCTTTTATTGTTAGAAATCAGTGAAGCTAATCAGCAGCATTCTAACATCATAGTGTTCATGTATTCATTGTGAGGGTAAGCATATTTTTACATCACAAGTTGTTCTTGTTAGAAATGATCAAGTTTGGCTCTGGAGTCCTAGACTTTTGTATTTAGATTCAACAATTGTCTTCTTTCTGGGGCTTCTATCTTCTTGGGCTTATCTACTTTTTTCGACATCTATTTTTGTCTTATTTTATGTTACTCATTCTCCCCAGTAGAATGATACTGAATAATTACTTTAATAGAAGTTGTTCTTGGGAACCAGATCCTTGAAAATCCCTAAAAGAATGATTCTGGTAGATTTGACACACTCAAATTGGGGTTATAGGTTAATAATGAAGAGTTGGGAGATGGAACCATTCCCACCAGGAATCTCCTCCAGGAGATTCCCTTTAAATGTGGAGGGTCACAGAGATTGCCTTGAACTCTTTTCTAGATCTGGAGTTTTACAAAGTTGGCATGAGAAAAATGTTATAGGCCATGTCTGGTACCTGGAAATGATATCAGTCCTCAGCAAATAGCATGCTCTGTTTGTTGTGCCATTCTTCCAGGGAACTCAAAAACAAAATTAATTTTTAGGAAATTCTCCTATGAAGAAGGGGGAGAATACATAATATATCCATCTTACAGGTGAAAACATACAGCAGAAAGTTGTAGATCATGTGGTTCAGTCAATCTTGACGCAAAACCCAGTATCATGGCCATGGTTCTAGGCAAGAGGGAACCCTTTTTTGGGCTTTAAAGGTTTGGCTCTGGTCCTCTTTAAACACCATCCATTCTAAGGGTATACAGTCCACGGGGCCAAAAGGCCACACCATCCAGACTACCTGGTACCCCATAATTCCTTGTCCTAAGTCCCTATATGAATTTCTAGTACCTTCATGAGCCTCCTCTCTGTGTTTGTCCTCAATGTTGTCAGAGACACTGATGTGGGCACCTGGGCACAGAGGTACCCAAAGGTGCATTTTACCTGTAGTGTAGAGAGGGCTTGCACAGCTGGGGGGGCCTCTATACACAGAAGGGCCAACTCTCCCTCCTACCATATTCTTGCTAAAACTCAGACTGAGTTTAAATGTGAGCCTGCTCTTCAAGCTTACTTTGTCAAGATAGGAGACATTTATAACAGTCTGTTGGCTTGGTTTAAGACTTAAGTAGATGTGTGGCTACATTTGTACTCATCTCTGCCCCTCAAGTGTTAATGGGTGGTCTTGTTCCCGATTGTCAAAACCTAGACAGGACTGAGATGCTGTAGAGGCACTTTGCAAATCTTTAGAAGCTCTGTGTATTTATCACTGGGCTGTTAGCCAGTATAATGAAAGTTAAAATGGGATTATTTATTTATTTATTTATTTTGTGGCCTCTCTTCCCCAATTTAAAAAAAGGAAAAGAACAAGATACTTTTCTAGGGACCTGGGAGGCACAGGTTGGGCATCCCAAAGGCAACTGGCAGTTTGTAAATGCCAGAGTAAGGTCTTAATC
>NW_004567107.1:20929272-20954824 GCF_000260355.1 Condylura cristata
ACCCCCCGCCCCAATTGGGACTGCCAAAGGAAGGAAAGACTGTGGCGTCCGGAAGGGTTTCTGCCTCGCGTTTCTGTTCTCCCAACTCAGCCCTAGGACTGAGTAAATTAACAAAGGGAAAAATTTGCTGTTTAGAGGAAGCAATTTCCGCTAGTGCTACCGGCAGCTACAGCGTGACCAGAAAGGCAGTCTCCCTCGCGCACAGCCCCCAGCCCGGCATTTCCCTTTCAATGTGGGCGCAGCGCCCAGGCGCGGGTCCTGGGCTCGGCGGCCCCGCGAGCACCCACTCCCCGGGGTTCTCCGCCTCCAGCCCTGCGGGGAACTGCGGGACGTCGCCCGTTTAAGGGGCGGGCCGCGGCTCCACGTGCTTTGTGCGGAGTGACTGAACTACATAAACAGAGGCTGGGGAAGGGGGCGGGGAAAGAGGGAGAGAACAGGCTTTGACCGATAATAACCCCAGCGCTCGGCTCGACCGAATCTATAAAAGGAACTAGTCGCGGCAAAAACCCCGTAATTCCGAGGGAGAGTGAGTGGGGCCGCAACCGGCCCAGCCGAACCGACGCCTCTACCCCAGTGCAGGTGGGCAGGGCTGGGGGCGCTGCAGGAGCTGCCCAGCCAGAGCCACTTTCTCGGGGCGTTTTGCTCTTTTTTTCCTCTCCCTTCTCTGGAAGAGGTTTTCATAGGGTGGGGGAAAGAGAAGCAAACACAAAAGTGGAAAACAGGTAAGAGGCTTTCCCGTGACCGGGGCGTTATTGTTTTGTTTAGGAACCGAGGAAGCTTTGAGAAGCAATGGGTTTCAGGGACTTTGGAAAACCCTCATCCACACCCCTTGCACTGCAAATGAGTCTGGGGCGGCATTCGTGGTGGGGGAAGGACTTTCTAAGATGAGCTCTGGCGACCCTAAGACGCGGCGCTGCAGCGCTGCTGCGCTCGGGGCTCGCGGGGCGCCGGAACCCGCGGAGCATCCCTGTGTGCGTGGACGCGGGCTCAGTGCCTCGGGCGCGGCGGTGTCGAGGGCTCCTGAGCGTGTTGGGAGCGCTACTGCCGGAGAGTGGTAGGTCCAGCTTCGAGCTTTCCCCTTTGTTAGGAA
The DNA here is from genome assembly GCF_000260355.1 of Condylura cristata. Taxonomy (NCBI): domain Eukaryota; kingdom Metazoa; phylum Chordata; class Mammalia; order Eulipotyphla; family Talpidae; genus Condylura; species Condylura cristata. Next base: position 20,930,363 of record NW_004567107.1, read on the forward strand.
GCGCCCGAGAGCTGAAAACCCTTGTGTATGGGGGTCATACAGCGACCACCGCACCAATGCCAGTACTTAGTCCCCACCCTGCTTTCAGGAAGCTGTTTGGTTTGACCTGGGAATCGACTGTGTGCGCCTCCAGACTAGATTGGCGCTTTCTTACTGCCCCAAAGCCGAGTAGTGGTTGTGCTAAACGGGGTCCGTGGCTTCCTGGCTGGTTCGAAGGCTCGGGGGCTTTGTTTGATCTGGGGGACCTGCCTTAGGTCTCCGGGCGCTCACCGGAGTTGGTGTTCCAAGCGCAGCGGGAGACGAGTTTGTTCTTTTATAAAACAAGACTTAGAAAGAGAGCCCAAGGAAACCTGAATTTGGAGTGCCACCCCCACCCTCCGGCCACCCCATCCCCCCGCCACGTTCTCGCCCCCCTCATCTTTCTGCCCTTTGCTGCTCGTCAGTAGGGGCTGCCTTAGACCCGGCTTAGATGGGGAAGCTGGAGAGATGGTGCAGAGTAATGACCGGGAGTAACCCCGGCGGGCGGTGCAGAACTCAGAGCTCAGCCGCTGGGTTGGGCTCTGCTGTGGGGGTAGGGAGGGCTGGGCGCGGGTTGCCAGTGGCCCCGGGGGACTGACCCGCAGCGCCTCCTGGCCGGGTGGCCTGGGTATCGTCGGGTAGCCAGATTGTGGCTGGCTTGACAGGGTGTTGTCGCTTCTGGGTTCTGACCGAGATTGAGGAAGAGGAGTAGATGTAGACTAGGAGGAAAACTGGAAGATCCGGCAAAAGCTTCGCTGATTATTTTCTATTAGCTTGTTTCTTGACTGGAGACCTTGAGACATTTGAGAAATTTTAAGGTTTTGGGGACGTGGTTGCAGGGTTTTGTACGGGTGCTTTTTTATGTTTTTGTTTTTGTTTTCAGCACTTACCATAAAACAGGCAATAATAAGATTTTTAAAAAGAAAGGTATCTGGTGATGCAATTACTTCCAGCATGAGTCTTATTATCTTTTGCAGCACTGATACCGTCAACTTTTAAAGCCAGTCTTTACAATGCCATCTCACACAGTGAGTGTGTGGTATATATATTCAATATTATAGGGGTCACATTCTGACACTAAAAAAAAAAAAAGCAGTAATTTTCTCAAGTTGAATTCTTACCTCCCCCCCCCACCAAAAACTTCTCACAAAGTTTCCAGATTTAAAAAGGGAGTCTTGCTGGTTCTCTTAACAGTAGTTTGGAACCCCAAACTAAGTTTTAATCTTCTTTTCATATACAACTCAAATACCAACGAACAGGGATTTCATTTCACATCTCTCCTTTTACTTCAGTTTTCTTAACCCCTCACACCTACTACAGAATTAATGGAGCCCTTTTGTTCATATCATTACCTTGAGCCACTTCTCCCAAATCAAAGAAAGTGTGAAATCATGGAGAATGTTCTGGGGTACAACCTTTCAGATAGTATAATTTTCAAGTAGTTTCCATTGCCATCCTGGTCCCTCAGAGTTCTTGTGAAGCATTAAAATAATTAATGGAGTTTTGGGAAACTATCGGATACAAGAGCAAATTAGTATCTAGTTGAGAAAAAGCAATAGAATCAGAGTGACCAGCACCCATGACAAGAATTGCTAAGATGGTAAGACTAATTCACAAGTACCCCGGCAGGAATAGAAACTGTCTGGAGATGCTGTGATACTTGTTTCCACTAGGTGAAATTTGAAATCTCAACCCTTATAAGTATTTCAGTTTACAACTAAATAGGCCTCTAGACGCGTGTCTAATAATAATAATGATAATGATAATAATAATAATAATAATAATAATAGTAATATATCTAAATAGACACATTTTGATTTAGGACATATTGGCAGTTCATGTGAGACATTGATCATTCTAGGATTGGAAAAGGGTGATGAGGGCCAGGTTTTTACATCCTTTGCTCAAGGTAGTCTTGATGCAAATATTATTAAAAATGAGTGAAGTAGAATGAAATTTAGTAGTTCAGTTCATTATCTTCAGTAGTTTTTATCTTTTGTGGAAAGAAGTTAGACTATTTTCCCATTTCCATTTTTTTGAGATCTTCCCACCCATAAACCAAGTGGCTTATACTGTATTTGCAGTGATTACCAAGTTAGTATTTTAACGTATAGCTCCTAAAATAATTAAATGGATACTTCCTTAGTCTCTTTAATTATCAGCTCATTTTGTATCTTGAAAATATCAATAGAAACAATGTTTTACAGTATTAAAATATTGTGAAATCTAAATACTTTTTAAATTTACTGTTTGTATATTGAGGTAATGCAAATATAATGCTCTATGGTCAGTTATCCCAACATCAAATTTTATTTTTATTTATTTATCACTGTATATGATTTAAAGGAATAGGTTCACACATCCTCAGATCCCAGCATCAAATTTTGAAAGATCTTTCTGAAAATTTGTTTTAACGATTCTGAAAGAGGACCAACATTTAAAAAGGAGACTCTCCTCAGATCTGTGTGTGGAAGTAACCATAAATGCCTGTCATTATACTTTCAGAACTACCTAAGATGCTTAGTCTCATTATAGTCACTTTATAGATGGGGAAACTGAGGTATAGATGGGTTAAGTAGCCTGATCATGGAGTTTGTAAGTAGGGAAGTTGGGGTTGCATCCCAGGCAGTTTTGATTCTCATAAATTTGCCACCATCAAGGTAAAGACTTGTCAAAATATTGAAGTTTTGACAAATAAATATACTAGCAGGAAGTATAGCTATTCTCACATTTCAGTTGTATATATTCACTGGATAAGATGTTAGAGAGTACATTTTAGAACTATATGAAGTCAGAGTGAGAACTTCATAAATACAAAATTGTTTTCAGACAGAGGCCTGTGTGGTTACTCTGCATTTCATTGAGAGCATAAACCATATCAATACAAAGAACATTCACCTAACAATAGAAGTGCCTCCAAATTGGTTCCTAAAACAAATTAAGTTTGAAATCCTGCCTTTTTCCATTTCGTGAAGAAACTGGTACAAAATGTCTTTAGCTTTTGAAACCCTGCTTTAGACTGATTTAAATGCTATCTTTCTCATGAAACTTTTCTGCATTCATTCTTCCCTGCTAACACTGAAATAAATTGGTTATCCCCTTCCTTTTGTTCCCATAGGATTTGGATTACAGCACCATTCATAACTGTGTTTTCTGCGGCAGTTAACATTTATCTCTCTCCTTCTCCAGGAGGCATGCTTTGATCAATCCAGTCCTTACTTCAACTCTTGATATGGAAGTGTTTCAATAAAAGTCGATTAGAACAAATTTATAAAGATAACAGTATTTTTTTTCTTTAAAGATTTATTTATTTATGCATAGAGAACTGGGGTACAGGCCAGAGGTGCAGGAGCGGTGAGATGATTTACCAGAGATAGAGTGGGGAGCAGAACAGATAGATTGACGAAGTACACTGCTGAGGGGAGCAGTTGTTAAGACAGGAGAGGTCTGCCGCGCCATGTAGATCACTTCAGGTCCTGGGATCTGGGATGGAACACGTACTGAAGTTGCTGCTGCTGCTGCTGCTAGCTTGCTGTGTTGTGCCCTAACTTGTTGAGCCACCAGGGAGGGCCCCTAGAACAAGTTTAAAAGAGAATGGAAACCTCATGCTTGTTTCTGATATTCTAAGAGGGAATATTCCAGAAAATCTTAACAAATAGAATTAGACATGAGGTAACTGTATTTAAGATTAGGCTTATGAGCAAATTCAGTAGTTAATAAAATTATTTACACCAGCTTACTTTTTGTTTAATAAACAAAATAATTCTCTTCAGTTTCATTTCCCATTTTGAGGACACTGTGGTTTAAGGAAATGTATGATCTGTGACATTCACATTCAAATACTTTAATTTTGCACATTCATGTATTTTTTATTCTTAAGAATGAGATCATGCAAGAAGTAATTTAGAGAATTAAATACTTAACAGAACACCTGAAAATAACCGTTTATGCATGGGATCTATCCTTTTCTTATGTTTTTCTGTGTTTGTTTAAAACTTCAATACTTCCTGTGCCAAATCCAACTTCCAAGAAGCATTTGGAAGTTAATGCAGTTTATCTGGCTTGTTTTAAAGTCAAGACATTTTATGATAACTGGTATTTAACATGCGGCGTTTCCTAGGAGGAAATATGTGTGTGTGTGCATAGAAATATGTGTATACTATATATTAGTATATAGATATTAGTTGGTATATGTAATATATGATCAATCACTGGTTGTCATTTTTTGGGGGGGAGAATTATTGACACACTTGAGAATTAGTGAAAGATAGGGAATCTCTGGAAAAAAATATATAGGCATGTGCGCTGAACATTTTACACATAACTGTATTCTGGTTTCATTAATTTTTACATGTAAATCCAGAAACTATTAAAGTGACATCTGCTTTTGACTATTTTACTTTTTGTGAGATTTTGATTCTTGGTTTTTGAAATAAAAGTGGTTGAATTGCATACATAAGTCTTAAAAAGTCCATCCAGTTTTTAAATCCTTAATCTCTAGGACAGTATTTAGGAGAAAGAATGATCCTTTGAAGTTACCCAGAGATATGTCTCGAGGAACACATACAGTATTATTGTAACAGGATGTGTGAGTTTTGAGAGGTAGAAAAATAGAGGAATGCTCAGTGCTTTGTTGGGGAGATTGACCATGGAAAAAAAGTAACATGATGGGAGGAGAGGAGAAAAAGGAGAGAAGACATTGAAGTTGCCTACAGGCAAAGACCTGAGTCATAGAATCAAAAGGTGATTTATGAGAAATGCAAAGGAGGAGGAATTGATTCTTTTCAGTAAATTTAAACAGTGCAAACATGATTTAATGAGAGCAGGTGAGTCATTTTCTTGTCTCTGTCTCCTACTTGCTATTTGGGAAATCTCTCAGAAATAAAATATTCATTTGGAGTATCATCCTGGACATCTCCATTTTGAGTATAGGATTTACCTCTTATACCTAAATTGCATCCTGTTAAGCCAATTGATGAGAAGAAAGCTAAGAACTTCTAATGCTCATCCTCCAAGAAAAGAGTGCCAATGCCTGTTTTAGGATGAGAATTGAACTAATGACATTTCTAAATACTTTGCAAGATTCTTATTGAGGGTAGGCAGGTAAGAAATACGATTTCTGAAATGGTATCCTGAGTTTGTTGTTTTAGAGATCATAATAGATTAGGGACTAGAAGGAAGAAAGGAACAAGATGGAGGAGGGACCATAAGAGGAAGGTAGAAGCTGCTGAGGAGTTGATTTGATTTCATATCCTGATTTACATTTGCTTTGCGAAATTCCTGTTGTATGCCAGATTGGAATAATTGTTTTTGCCAAAAGTCAAGCCACACTTGTTTTGTTGAAGCAGCAGGTCCCCAAGGGGATGGCAACTTGAAATCAATTGACTCTGGTATTTAGATGATACAACTTTGACATAAAGTCAATACTGATGGGAAATAGCAGCTTTCCTTGGAGATGCAGAGAAAGTGAAGACCTGAACTAATGACTTTAAATCGACCTATAGACTCTTCTTCATTCCCAAGTGCAGAGTTTCGGGAGAAGGTGGCAGTTTACTTTAGCTTGGGTGAGACATTGTCTCTGGTACCAGAAGAGTATGTATATAAATTAAATATGTTCCTATACCAAAAAATAGCATTAAGTTGAAATACATTTTATTTTCAGTAAATATTTGTCAAACACCATATAACATACTAAGTGGTGAATAAGTGTCAAGATTTTAAGGCTCTCTCATCATTAATGAGCTTGAGCTTGGCATTCAGGGCCCTCCTAACATAGGACTGGCCTGTTTTCACAGCTTTGTTCCAGATAAGAGACATTTAAGGAAATACAACTGTTTTCTCATGAGTATGTAGCACTTAATATCATTCAGCCAGTATTTGTTAAATTAATCTTCCTCTGTAGGCTTTTCTCTTTCCTCTGGCTTCTGTAAAGAACCCCTTCCAGCTATGTTTTGGCTTCGTATTGTTCTGGAATTTCACATCCATCCTTTCTGTTTGTTTATTTTTTGTACTGTACCGCCGACTCATACTCATTTTTCCCATAAACTGTGAATAGATGAGAACAGTGTATGGACTAGGGTTTCCCCCAATCATATAATTTAATTGTCACTGTAACCCTATGATAGGCAGTTTAATTTTTTTTTTTTTTAGATTTATTTATGCATACAAGAGCTGGGTTTTAGGCGGAGGAGGTGAGAGGATATACCACAGACAAGAGTGTGGAGTAGAACTGGCTTCCCACCTGAAATACACAGCTGAGGGGAGCAGCTGCAGAAACAGGAGAGGTCTGCTGTGCCATGTGGGTCACCTCCCTGGCTGGGGATAGATCTCTTGCTGCAGTGGCTGTTGATATCATTAGAGTGCTGAGACTTAACACCTGTAACACCAGGGAGGCCCAATAAGCAGATTTTAAGCCAGCCAGTTTATTTAAATTGACTCACATTTTTGCCATAATCAGTTTTTTTTTAATTAGCTAGCCTTATATTAATCCTCTAAATTGAAAATGGGTTATTAGTTGTCATAAGTAGAAGTAACTTTAAAACTTTTTTAGAATAAACAGTGTTTCTTAACTGTCAATAAACTTTCCTAAGGTGCTGACTCTGAGACTTGTTTCCATTTTGATGAAAAGGGAAGTTAGTATGTGTTAAAGAGGTGTTGAAGACCAAAGACTCTCCTTAATGTTATAAAAATTTTATAAAAGTTAAAGAAGAACTGAAAAGAATCAAATTTTCTCATGTGATGCAGTGTTTACTACTGTGTCTATCTTCTGAAATCTAGGTACCTCTACAATTTATTCCTAATAACTCTCATTTTTCAGATGTTGTACCTGATATAAGGAATAGTAATTTGGGTTTGTCTGACATATTTTTCTAATGGCAGAGTCAAGGATTCAAACTCTGAGACCATTCTCCTTGGAGATGACCATCTATTGTGGTTCTTTATCATAAAGATTTATTTTCTATTCTGTGGCTCAAAGTGGTAGAGTGACTTAGCTAAATTCACTCCCCAGCTGTCATTAACTGGAAATTAAGATCGTGGCCTTTTGCCTTTTTAATCCAGGCTTCTGACTGTTCTTCCAGAATTTACGGTAGTGTCCTTTTAGTAGACACTGAAGTATGTCTACAAATTTCTATCCTTTTCAGCTTCAATTGGACTCTAAATCCTTGTGTATTGTAGTGATCTCCTTCATTTATTTTGTCTGTTGGCCTAAGTTGAATTTTAAGGGGGCTTTCAACTGGATTTCTCTCTCTTTCAAAAATTGTTCTTCAGTTGTGTGATTGGGGGCACTTTCCTAGGGACCGTTTCCTTCACACAAACGTATAAAACACCAGGCTAATTTGGACTGGTTAAGATTAATTGTTAACATCTGAATGCAATGCTTAAGACAACCAGAAGGGGATGATGTGGAGTGGGGGTGGGGAAGTGGCTCATGGAGCATGGTGGGAGGTTATATGGGCACTGGTGAGGGGCATAGTGTGCAGCTCTGTGTCTGTGGAGGTTTGAATTTCTAATCCCCAAAGATACATCGATCAACTCTACCTCAATCAACGTAATTAAAAACGAAAAAAATGTGCTAATTTTGATTGGAAGCAGAGTGTTTTGTTTTTACATTAATGATTATGTTAATTGTAAGGACTTTGCGTTCAAGATAAAGAACCTGTTTGGTCAAGTGATGTTTAGTTGCCAGTCTTGTGGCAGGATTTGCAGTTTTAGTGGTATTTTCTAGTTTCCTGTTCCAGTCACATTTCACGTGGTCACAGTGTGGCTTTCTCCTCTGCTGAGCATAAATGGAGGCTTTTCTGACATTTTGTTCCAGGGGCATCCATTAAGGGGAGTAGAGGTTTCCCTGGCCACTACAGAGACCAGCAAGGCACTTTGTCTTAGGTAGAACAGGTCAGGACTGGTGGACTCCAGTGCTTACCTGCTACAGACACTTAGCACTGGGACACTTGGGAGATGCTTGTTTTAAATAATACCATAAAGTCACCCTTGAAAGAAGGAGGCTTGCAGAAATTCCATCTAATAGTTTAGCTCTTGTTTCTCTGACACATAAAATGCTTAATTTGTGAGTCTTTTTTTTTTCATTTTAATGTAATTTATATCATTTATATATATTTTACATCATTCTTTATTTCTGTGCATTGTATGCTTTCTTCTCTCAGGTGTAGTCCCTGTAAAATTCCCCCCACCATTTCACCTGGGGACCATCACCATAGTCCCTCTGCTGTTTTTATCCCTTTCCCTCCCATCCCCCTGTAGAATGCCTCTGATTTATAGTTGCCTATTAATTTTTCTTTAAATTTATTATAATTATTATTTTCCCCGATCTCTAGTTTGGTTTCTATATACTCTTCCAAAGGTGATTTGTGAATCATCTCAATGACAGTAGCTCTTTCTAGAAGAATTACACAGATTAATTACCATTAATCTGAAAATATCAGACTAACACAGATCTATTTCCTCTCTGAAGATTCTGCCAGACCTCACATAATGGAGTTCTTATTGACAGTGTTAAAAACAAAAAAGTCTAATATCCTTAGGTTTTTGTTTTTCCAAATCACAAGTATATGTAGTTAAATTTGTGATCTCATTAAAAAAATTAATAAGAAATTTATCAAGAGTACTTACTTACAAAGTTGAGAGGGCAGGGCTTGGGCCCTGGGTGAATGTGCTTGCCCTGGAACCTAGACTAGATTTTCACTTAACTACTCACTAAATCACAATGACAGAGGCATCTGGGAGTGAAGCCTAATTGCTTCAAACTCTGGCTAGGGAAAGAGGTCATTTTAGAGAAGGCTATGGGTTTGGTTTCATGCTCTGTGGGCTAGAACTGGACAAGAACTTGGAGATTAGGTAACTTAGTCTATCAAAAGTAAAAGGAATAAAGTATTGAGCAGGAGAAATTGTACCCAGGCTTTCATTAACTGAGTTCTTGACTTGAGCCTCTACATTTAGAGTTCTAGGCTTCTGGTCAAAGCTGACATTCTTGTATTTGGGGTTGAGCCCCTAGAGAGGTGTTCTTGTTACTGGGATGTTCATGGGGGGTTTTTGAAGGGTTTTTGAAGCCTCACTTGTGCAAATCATAGATTCTTTGCTCAGATGAAGTAAAAATACATACATACATAAATAAATAAAATGAATGTCCTTCCCAACATATTAGAGTGGTTTTGAGAAAAACAAATTAAATGCACTCCTGCTGTTTAAATTTGTGTTTCTTTGAACACAGTTGGAAATTTTATCATGCTTTTGGTCTACTCTACTCTAAATGAAATTTCTGATTTGTTGCTGTAGTAAACCTGCTCTGTGTATCTGTTCTCACCCCTGAGGTCTCACTTCACAGGCCTTCATTTCACAAATATTTATGGTGCACAATTCATCCTGAACACTGGACACAGAATAAGATGTTGAGACACAGCTGCCTTGTTGTGAATGGCTTACAATTTAGCAGGGACCATGTGGTTACTAGCTAACCTAGAGCAGACTATAGAAAGTGGTGAAGGGATGGAGGAATTATAAGGCCCAGGTTGCATATAGGGAATTTACATTGAATTGCGGAAATGGGTGGAGAGGAAAATCAGACCAGGTGCTGAAGACTCAGCATGCCTGTCTGGCAGACAGCTTGAGGACTGTCATGATGTGGAGAGTATAGTGTGAATGGTGAGGGTCCCCCAGAAGGGGTTTTATAGTAAAACAATAGCATAAATGGTGGCAGGATACTAGGGTAACACTTCTCCCACTGAGTTGGGCACTGGAAAGTGTTCTAGGTTAATGTGTAAAACTTTTGGGAGAAATAATGTCTTAGGTCAGTGAAGAAAAGAGAAGAGAGATTGCTTTAAAAAACTGCTCCCTTTGTGTCTTACCTTGTGAAGTCGGCAACACTAATTATACCAGCAACTGTTAACTGAATTCTTACATTGTTCCAGGAACTGGCTAGATGTTTAATATATATTATTTTATGGAGAGGATACAGGGATTCCTGAAACCTAGGACCTCAGAGCAGAATCAGGATTTAAACTCAACTACGTTTACTCTAAAATCTCCTTCTTTCTGATAGGACCATTGACTTAAGAAAATAGGAGTTAAGGATGTTTGGGGGAGTTTGCTGCCTAGAAAAAAGGCCCAAAGGAAGAGGAAGGCAGTGAAGTGATTTGAGTTTGTTTGTCCTCCAAATCCTTTGAGCACTTTTGTAAAAATAAACCCTTTAATCTGGGAGAAGGTCGAACATCTGAAGTTGTTGATCCTTTGGCCAAGCCAAATGGTTTTTGCTGATAAAGGCAGTAGGCCATTTCTCCTAAACTTCTCTTGGAAAATTCTCCTCCCATAGGGAACATTGTCTAATCTAATTTTTCTGCAAAGAAAGTAGTTGTTCATGAAGACCTACTTGTCTGTGTCTCTGAATTCAGGTATTTATGATTTCAGTGTTCCCTTCGTGGCAGGTCCCCCTTATTTTGACATTATGATTGTGGCCGAAAATTTTTATTTTTATTTTTACATGACATATAGTACAGACAAGTGGATCACTTTACTAGGGGAAAGGTTCTTCTTTCCCATCTGCTACGTACTCCCTACCAGAGAAAAAGCAAATAGTTGTGTTTGCTGAAGTCTTCTTTTGAAGACTGCCCTGTATTTGTTTAGTGGAAATCAGCAGGGGTAAAAAGGCTATCTCTAGCATTTTGTTGAAATTTCTTTTAATTTTACAACAAAGAAACAAAAACTTTGGTGTAGGACAGATTTTCTTTCAGAAACCTTGGCTCTTGACAGTTGTGGAAGTCCTGAGACAGTTTTAGCTGGTAGCAGCTGGAGTGTTGAACATGATAAATAGGATCTGTGCTTATGTACAAATATCAGTGACCTGATAGAAATAGATGTAAACTTTTTCATTCTCCTTGAAAACAAAATTGTTCACAACATGAGAAAATGTGCTTCTCTGGTTCGATTTGTGATCTTCAAAAATGTCTTACCTCGGTTTTTCTGCATTCATTTTATTTTGAAAATCAACTAGCAGGAAAGTGAATATGTATTTGGGAGCAAAAAAAGAGTATACAGTTATCAGTAATAATAATTATGTAAATGACTTGGTACTTTTAAAAAGCCTCCAAGTTATGTATTATTAGAGTTGATAAAATTCACTGGGTCTGTATTTTTAAAATGGGAAGGATAATAGAATGGTAGCCTCTCTAGAAGGATAGAATGTCTTCCTTTTATCCTTGACTTATCTTGGAGCATTGCTTACCTCTTTCATCTCCTCAAATTTGAATATTACAGTAGTGGTATGGCTTAAGTAGGAACACAAATTCAGAGGTGGGTAAGGAGCAACCTCTGGCCTTTCTGCAGGCTTCTAAGGGCCTAATAGCAACTAAAGCAAGTTTTACTGAAATTACAGGTTTACAGAATTTTGGGGGAACTCGAGGTGGAATTTAGGGACCAGCAAGTTGATTATAATGATAAAGAGCCTAGTAGCATCTGGAGGCCAGAAGTTAAATTGGGGCAGTCAGATTAGTTTCAGGCTTCGAAAAGCTGATGGTCAGTCTGGCAGAAGTCACTAGATGACTCAAAATCCTCTCTCACCACCACTGAAGCCATTTCCTGTCTTCAGTCATAATTAGTGACCCTGTTCCACCCTGTTCTTCTGACAGTCACCTCATTAGCCTTTTCCCCTGAATGTGGCTTCTGATTCTAAGACATAATGCTTAGATAGGCAGACCTTTCCCAAAGCTAGTGTTCTTTGTTGAGCTTACAAGTTTCACATCCTAATTTTACAGGACCTTCTATATTTCTCTAGAGATGATATGCACAAACATCTGTGATTTCTGCTTTTGCATCAACATCTCATGAATAGGCAATCAGTTGAGCTTTAGCACCAACATATATATATATATTTTTAAAGATTTTGTTTTTATTTATACATACAGAACTGGGGTATAGGCCAGAGGTCAGAAGTGGTGAGAGGATTTAGCAGAGACAGAGTGGGGAGCAGAACAGGCAGACTGATGAAATACATTGCTGAGGGGAGCAGTGGGCGAGATGGGAGAGGTCTGCTGCATCATGTGGATCAGCTCCGGGGTGGAGGGTCAAACTAGCACTGAAGTGGCTGCGGCTAGCTTGCAGTGCTGTGTCCTAACCTGTTGTGCCACCAGGGAGGGCCCAGCACCAACATATTTTTAATTTATATGTGATATAGTTAGATCCTGTCTTAAATACTACTGCTTTGTAAGTTTGTGGTGAGTTGTTTATTGTTAGACAACACCTAAAAATCATCAGGAGATACTGATTGTTGCTCCAAGTTGCTGTGTCACTTCAGATAACTATGTGGACACTTATCTAATGAAGCAGACTACACACGCATACACCTACTTATTTTTAAAATTATAGAAACAGCTATCAAAAAACTACCACTTTTGACGGATAAAAATTAATTGCTGTCTACACATATGAACAATTCCAATAGAACTCTTAAGGAAAATGTGTTCAGAACAGTAAACAGAATTGTAGGAGAAACACTTTAGTGGGAAAGAGCATGGTATTTTTGTTGAAAAAAACTATTTGTTGAGAAACCGCTGGCCACCTCTAACTGAAGGGGTGACTCTGGGCAAGTCACTTGCTTTCCTGGGACCCCAGATTCTCTATAAGAGAAGCGGTGCTGGTAGGGGTCTCCCATATCTCATTAGACTTTGACTGTTTATACAACAGCCGCTGGAGCATGGCCTTGTGAAAGGTTGCCCTCTTCTCTTTAGAGGGACTGACATCTCTGCTCCAGTGGGCTATGCCATTTATGTGGTTCTCTACTGATGGGAGGTTGATCAGAGTTCAGCCTGAAAGCTGGAGGATGTGCTTTCATATGCTTCCTGTTTTCTTGCAGGAAGGAAAGAAAAGTATGTTTTACTTTTAAATTATTTTAAAAAATTAAAAATTATTTTTAAAAAGTATAAATCAACTTTTCTATTACCACACATATTAAGAGTTTCTGGTACCAGTGCAAACACGTGCACTTACCCCCTCCCCCCTTCCATGCCCCCGTCTCCCCCCGCCCCCGCTGTACCCCATTACATTTCTGTCCACGGAGTCAGTATTTTAGAAGGGTAGAAGGTAGTTATGAGAATAGTTTCAGTTTCTTTTTTCACTTTACCAGCTGGAAAACAAAACAAAAGCCTCCTACCTTGTCTTTCTTTAGCATGCCTTCCTCTTTTTCTCTCTCCTTCCTTCTTTATATTTCTTTTCTCTCTTTGAAACTTACTTGTCAAGTTCCAGAGGACCAAATGTTTATGTGAAGAAGTGGTGATGGGCAGTGTAGTATGTATTGATTTAAGTCCTCATTTCCCCCCTCAAGCCAAGCTTCTGTGAACCTAATTGTTTTTCTTTTACTTGCAGCACTGAGTCTGTCATGCATTTCAGGTTTTGGTTTAGGGCAAAGTGAAAAGAACTGACAATCCTACCTCTCACTTGGGGCCCTTCAAATTTTTTTTTCCTTTTAAAGTATATATTTATTAAAATAACTATGAATGTGAAAAAGGATTGTAATATCTGCATTTATGTCCTTACTAGAAAAAAATAATTATAAAATATGGTATTTATGAAAAGCAGACCTATCTTTATAGTTTTGTAAACCAATGTTACGTCAATACAAAGTAATGCGATGAAAAAAATAGAGGTTAATACATTTAACTTAAAATTTTATTTGGTGACACTTTTGTGGTGACACTTTTTTTTGTAGGCATATGGCCTACTTTCTTATGTCATTGTCCTTAAGGTACTTCAGAAAGAGTGACTCCCGCATTTACTTTCTCCCTTTATTCTGCTTTATTTTTCTTCCTTATTCCTACCATTCAATGCCTTAACAACCCATTGTGAACTTGTCTGTTTTTGTTTTTGTTTTTTTACCTCCATTCTAGAATAGATGTCCCAGGAGAGCAAACGCTTTGGTGCTTTTGTTCACAGTTGAAAGTCTTGTGTCTAGAACAGTATCTGGAACAGAAAGTCTCTTACTAAAAGCATTGTTGTGGCTGATGTGTGTCTTGTAGAGTTAAGTTTGCTGTTGTTTGTTGAATGAACTAGTGGTGACTATTTTATCCACCATTTACCTTCTTCAGGAATCAAAATAATCAAGCTTTATACTATGAAGAGTTAGATTTTCCAAGGCATGACTGGACTTATGGGGTATGTTAATTATTATACTAAAAGGCGAGGATTTTTGAAAACTGCCAAACTTCTTTACAAAGTGAATGCTCCATTTTTGCACTCCTACCTAAGAGAGACTCCTGCCTGGGGTGTGAGTACTAAGACTGTGTGAGAATTTCAGTCGCTCCATGTACTTGCTAACATTTTGAAATTTATTAGTTTTTTGTAGTGGTTTATTGGTGTCTCATTTTGGTTTCAGTTTGCATTTCTCTGAAACTAATGATGTTGAACACCTTTTACTTATTTGAGGTGATGTTTTAGCAGTCTGCTATACTCTGAAGATATCAACAATTTTAAAATATCATTGGAATTAGAGGTGAAAATTTCTGAGGAAATGGTTAAAGGTTTGAACAGTCACTTCTGCTAAGTTCACACTGTACAAAGAAGGTTGGGAGGGAAAAATGTTAAATTTTGGTAAAGAGTGATCCATCTAGGTGACGGATGGATCTCATCAGACCTGGGACATCAACAGATTTCATGACTCTGTTGCTGTTTATAGAAAGCCAAGTGAGAATCAATTACAATGTCCCAGGTGTGCCCCAGCAGTCATCTGGAAAGCTCAGCAGTCCGCTGTGGCCTTCACAAGTGTGTCGTGGAAACCTGCTGAATACAGAGCTCCCTCTGGGGACAATTTGCCTGAATCCATTAATCAAGCTTGAGAAATCAGTTACCACAGCTATAGGAATGCTACCACCCTTAAATTGTGAAACCCTAAATTTCATGTCCATCTCTTAATTAATTAAGCAAACATTCCCCGAGTGCTTACTACACACCAGGTACCATTTGGTATACTAGGGAAAAAGACTGGCAAAGAAAATAGAAATTGCCCTGCTTGGAATTAGAATGTGGAAGAAACCCTGCAAGGAAAAACTGAGGCTGCTGTGGGAAGATCTACAAGGGACTCCTAACCCAGCTGTGAGGTCTGGGAGAGGATCAAGAAAGGAATGTGAGGGGAAGACTAAGGTTGTCAGAACTCCTAGAAAGTGTTTTAACATAGAAAATGTACCAGGAAACCCCAGTGGTAGTAGGGAGAGAGGCCATTCAGAGCCTGCAGCTACTCTCCAGGACTTCATTAGGAGGTAGGAAGTGGTGACAGGAAGTAGAGACCTCAGGGTGAGGCCTGGGGAGGCTTAGACTTCACCCAAAGGGCAGTAAGGACCTGGCAAGAGGTGCTTAGTGGGGAAGTGCCTTGGTTGGGCGTTTGGCTTAGTCCAGTAACTTTGCTTGCTTTGTGATAAATGGATGGGGGTGGAGGAGACTAGAGGCAGGGAGATCAGTGAAGAGGCTGTGTGTTCAACCACAATTGGGATGTGAGTGAGTGGCGATGACTGGGAAGTGGACCCTTTCCAGCCAGTAACTGGAATGTGCATCAGGACAGAAGTGGGTGTGCTACTTGCTTTGAAACATTGAGAAATCTAGTACATAATACTGCCTTCTTTGGTTTTGGTTTGTTTGTTCACTTCCTTGGAAAACTGATGTAGAAATGTCCCTTTGGCTTCAGTTACCTGAGCAGAGGG
Source organism: Condylura cristata (assembly GCF_000260355.1). NCBI lineage: Eukaryota > Metazoa > Chordata > Mammalia > Eulipotyphla > Talpidae > Condylura > Condylura cristata. Next base: position 20,946,073 of record NW_004567107.1, read on the forward strand.
GTTTGAGCATTGCCAAACATTCCTCTTTGGACAGCATTGCTCCCAACATTGATTACTGTGTTCTGAAGTGAGAGGAGGGAATTTTGCAGGTGGCCAGAACCAAGCCAAGGTGGGTGGGGAGACTGGGGCAGAAAGCCTGCCTACACCCAGCATAAGCCAGAGAGGAAAGAACATTCTGCTGCTACTCTGAGCTACTTGCTAACCTTCTCCGCATATCTCCTGGAAGGCTCCTGGGGGCAGAACCTATACTAAAAACTTTATACCAAGGGGAGTGCTCTCCACAAAAAAACAAAAAACAAAACAAAACACCTCCTTCTCCTGGTCCTTCTCTTCTCTGGAACACTTGATAGAGGTTTGTCTTTTTTTTTTTTCCTCTTATATTATCTACTCAGGTTTATGGGATTCTGGGCTCTAGTTTGGCCTAGTTTGGCTCTGGGGTCTCCAACACTAGTCTATTAAGATTTTATCTTTCCTATATTGCCCTCCTTTCTTTCTGGAAATCATTATGGAATTGCTGGAAATAATAGAAGAGAAAACATTGTTTGGACAGGATATAGCCATTGACTGCTAGAGGGTACTGATAGAACAGAAAAGGAGAAAATAACTCATTTTTTTGGTATTTACAATGTGCCATGTACTGTGTAGATATAAATACATTTATTCATGTTATCTCATTTAATCTTTAAAGCAGCATGCAAAGTAGGCATTTTATAACGAGAAGTCCATGCTCAGAGAGCATAAAGTTTGGCCAAGGACATATTGTTGGGATATGGGCTAATTCATGACTGTGCTCTTCCTATAGGTTAACTTCCCCTACTTAATTACAAAGTTGTGTTCCACTCTCCTGATTGTAACATTGGGGAGATGAGAAGTTGCATGTGGTTTCTAAATCAGCCAAGTGATTTCTAGAGAGCAGCTTTTGTATGAAAAAAAAAATTAGCTAATTATTTATTTCAGCATTTATAGAATGCAAACCCTAACCTATATCACTTACAAAGCAATTTGGGATTATGAACATCTCGCAGTGACATCTGGCTCTCAGTGCTTGAGGGCAGTGGGCATCTTTAAGCAACAAACTGCAAGCTGATGCAGTGCTGCTTTAACTTTTCTTTTTGACATGAGAAACACTGAGGCTCAGTCCTCTTTAGAAGTTTGCTGAGCAATGATAAAGAAAAGAAATAGGTCCTAAGCCTTGAACACTTAAGAGGAATTTCTGATGTGTTAGATTGTCAATGAATGAATTCAACCATTTACTAGTAGTGTCATTCATTCTTTTAGACATGTAAAACTCCCTTTAATCTATTTTTTTCCTCTAGAAGTTGTTTTTTTTCCTTTTCATTTTTTAAAAAGATTATTTATGCATACAGAACTGGGGTACAGACCAGAGGTGCAGGGGCAGTGAGAGGCTTCACCAGAGACAGAGTGGGGATCAGGACAGGCAGATTGATGAAGTACACTGCTGAGGGGAGCAGCGGGAGGGTCAGGAGAGGTCTGCTGCACCATGTGGTCATCTCTGGGGTTGGGAATCAAACTCGAACTGAAGTTGCCTTGGCCAGCTTTGCAGTGCTGAGCTCCCACCCGCTGCACCACCAGGCAGGGCCTCTTTTTCATTTTTCAAATCTCTGGAAGTTTTAAATCATATCCTATAGGGTGGTGGAAAGGGCAAACTCCTGCTAGTGGTTTTTGCATTGAGATCTGATTTGGACACCTAGGATTTTAGTTGAGTGTTCAGTTGTGTATCCACAAGCGACCACTGCTTTCCAAGCTCGGTTTTTTGCTGTTTATTTCTCATACTGTACTAGAGGTGGCAGTGATGGATTGAGTGAATTGTAGAAGTAAAGCTGGTTTCTGATTTCTGCTAATGTCTCAGTAGTGCAGTAGAGCCTTGCTTTAACCTAGCATCCTTCCCTTTTCCCACTCTTCATTTTCTGCCCCCTCCCCAATTTAATTTAGTACAACTCTTTGGAATTTTCTAGTGTTACATAAAATAAAGTTGTTCAGTGGGCAGATGGACATATAGAATGTGTCCATTTCTTGTTGATGAGAATGTCCTTTTTCCCATAATGATAAAACAGTCCTCCAAGAAGCACTTGTAATACCTGACAAGGAGTAGCCAGCCCCTTGTGCAGGTGCAGGCAGCAGGATCAGTTCTGGCAAATGTCTGGACAGTGGGAGCTTGTTGGCTTAACAGGTGTGCTCTCTACCTGCCTCGGTGGACTTGTTTCTCCTCAGAACATTGTTTTCTTTCCACAGACACAGCATTGCAGTTGTCTTCATCACCTGGGAACCAGTTGTTGGTGGCATTTCCTCAGTGTTTATTCACAGTCAGCTAAAACATACTGTGTTTTTTCAGACTGGGAAACTATTTATGGTGCCATTTATCAATGAAAGCACTCAACTTACTGGCCAAATGAAAATGTAGTCTGCAGTAAATTTCAGAGAATAGCCTAAATCATTCCAGGTTCTAAGACAAAATTTGTAATGCTGCTGACATCCTTAGAACAGGCAGTTTCTGGTTGCCATTTGCAACCATGGTATTTTGAACACCTAAGATTGCTCACTTAAGTCTGCTTGCATAGTGCATTTTTCATTAACAATGGAGCTAAAATGATCAGGACTCTTAAGGACTAGCTCCCAGCCTGCCTCCGTTCAGCTCCCAGAATTCCTGTTTAATAGAAAACCCCATGGTTGGACGTTGGGGACTTATGACCCTAGAGATCAATCATGATGCAGACCGGGTGTTGAGGTTTCAGGTGAGGGGACTGGAGCAACAGCCCTCACTATGACTTTGCAGCTCTGACTGACGGTGCTCTCCCCTTCTGCTTTATCTTTCAGTTCATGACCAGCCACAGCCTCCGTGCTGTGAGCTCCAGCCCCTGGCCCCGCGGCTCCTGAGCCACACGCCGGTTGCTCTGCGTGCCAGCTGAGGCAGCATGGCTTGTTGGCCTCAGTTGAGGTTGCTGCTGTGGAAGAACCTCACTTTCAGAAGAAGACAAACAGTAAGCTTGGGTTTCTCTCGGGCTTCTCCTACGCTTTTCTTCATGGTTTTAAGTTGGAATTGGAGGCGGGAGGAAAGGAAGTCTCAGTTTCCTCAAAGTGATTGGACAAGTCTAACCCAAGTGGACTCAGGGCTGTGTGGTCTTGATTGCATGACCACACAGAGGGGAGATTTGCAACCAGACAGGAATATTAGCTTGGTTTGTGCTTGTTCCCAGTGTTCTGACATCCAGAATCTGTCACAGAACTGTCCCCGGTCCTCCTACCCTTGACTTTTGCTTCAGCCCCGGGGGCCACCTACCTTGTCCAAAAGCACCTACTGGAGCCCCTTTCTGGGAGAGAATGGTCCAGCTCTTGGAGATCAGTATCTGAACAGTGCAGTGTCAGTAGAAACTGCAAACCTGGAGGAATATAACTGAAAGTTGTATTTCTGTGGAGGATTTTAAGCCATTTGTTTTCAGACAAGGCAATGATTCTTTGAGTAATCGTGAGAAGATCATCTTTAATGTGCATATGATTGATGTTTTTTCCAGAGAGTAAGGTGAGGTCAATAAAGCACAGTAGACACCTTGACGTGCAGGTGTTACCTTTTCTTTTCTGTCTGAATAGATATCTCATCCCTCACCCTGTGTTCAGATGCTCCTCTCTGGAGTGCTAAGTGTGTTTCCCACACTGCCCTGTTTCCTGACTTGACTGTCTTAATAAAGCTTAACACACTGTAACCAAAATGATCATCTTTCTTAGAGTGATAAGGGACATTGGAGGGAACTCAAGTCAGTATTTCTCAAACTACAGTAATGCTTGGTGCTTCTTTAAATGCATGAAAACATTAAGGTCTCCTTGTGTTTACTAAACTTTTTATTTTAATGTTACTTAAATATGTACATATGTGAAAAGTATATATTTTCCTTGCATATATTCCTTATATATAAATTCCTTGTATTTTCAGGCTATTATATAATCATGTGATTCCCCACAGACTTACAAATTAAATGCAAACAAAATCATAAAACCAGTATAATTCAAATTCTTCCAATTAATATAGTAAGACAGCTGACTTTGTTTAGTTGAAACAGATTAGAAGTAGTAAATTGACTATGGCACTGAAGGCTATAATGCTGATCCTTTGAGTTTGAGTAATCTTATACTTGTGCTAACAATTCAGTTCTCCAATTGTTTTCCCTGTGACCTTCATCTCATCATTCCTACATTGCATCTACATCTGTTCCTTTCTCATTAGTCTGCTATAATTTTATTGCTGCCAGCCACAAACACGAATATGTAAACTTGGGCTTTGAAATCGTGCCAGAACTAGTTATGAAGAAGGTGTTCAGAAATCCAGATATGTTTATTTAAATTTGTTTACATGACCATTGAAAACACAAGTGCTTAAAATTCTCTCAAGGAACTGACATGTAATATTTCAAGAACATAAGAATATATATATGCATAAATATATGTACACATAAGAATGTTTATATTCTAAGATTTTTCTGTGAAAGAATGTATACTCTAAAATTTGTCTATCAATCATCTCTCTATTTTAGTATGAGAAAAACTGATTTTGTTTAGATACAAGTAATCACAAGTACTAGTGATCTGGCTCCCAAGGTCTCTAGGAAGAGAGTAGGAATAAGAATTACTAAAGTAGAATCCTATTTTTTTTTTTTTGGTGATTTTTTTAGAATCCTATCTATTTTAATAATAATAGTAGTAAAGCACAAAACATAATATTATATAATAAAATAATAAAATAAACACTCAGAATGACTTCCCATGTGCTCTGCACTGCATTTCTGTAGCACATACCCCATGAGACACTTTGAATTGTGACTAGGGAACTTGAAGTAGAGAGACAGGATGAAGGATATATCTGAGGGCCTGCATTACTAGTCAGAAGCACGTGTGGGGTTGAAATTCAGAGAGTCTGACTCTAGAGTTGGGACTCTAACCCACTATGTGAAATTGCTTTACAGTAGTGTCATTTTTTTCTATCCTGAGTCTCAAAATCTTAATGTTTCTGAACCCATCCTTGCCTTTCCCTCTTCCTCCCATGTCTTTCCCCAAACCCTGGCATTCCCGAGCCACGTGTGTTCATCTTTTGTGTGTAGTGTGGTCCCTGCTTCTTCTGCTGGCAACAGCTCACACCATGGATAGTTCACTGCTATGGTGTGTCCCTTAGCTATTATTGAGTAGTGCAGAGAATTGTATCTTCTTAACAATGAAAGGAGCACTCAAGGGTAATACAGCCCTAACCATTCATTTTACAGATGAGAACTCTGAGGCACAAAACAGGGAAGGGTTTTCCCCAAGTTCGGCCACAGAATCTGGAGCATAGGGTCCTGGAACAGGATGTGGGGTTGGGACACCCAGACCAAGCCAGTCTCTACTGGTGTTGAATTTGTTTGTTCTTGCCCAATATTGCTTATGGTTTTTAAAAGAGTTGAGATTCACGAGATAGGCAGGATTAGGCAAGGCAATTTTAGCCTTTGGCAGATTTCTTGTTGAAGGAGAAGATAAGGACCCAACAGCCTGACAGAAGAGCTTTTTTAGATAATACAGCACTACCTGCTAGCTTATCCTTTTTGTTCCCTTCCTGATTTCTGTGTATTTTGCTGAACCAGAAAGAAAGATTTCTCACCTAGTTTTAGGCTGAGCTAGAGGCAAAGAAATGTGGTTTATTTCTGATTGCAGATGTTTAGATTATGAGAGCTAGAAAGTTCTGGCCTGCCCCCCTGTACAGTTGCTGCAGCTGGGACTTGAGAGAGGACATAGGGGTCCAGAATGGCTCAATTATGGAAATAGCACCAGAACCAGTTTCCTGGCACAGGACTTTTAAAGCAGGTTTTGATTTATCAGCATTTAAAGTTTAACTGGATTCTAATTAGCTGGCTTTCTAAGTTATGCTGGTTAATAGAATCTGTTAAGAGTTCTGGTGCCCTGATGTTAACATAATCAGAATCAGTCCTGCCCATTGGTAGGAAAGGGTTAACAGCTCCATGATAGTGCTTGCCCCAAATGTATGGGAATTCATTGCATGTTTCCCTCTTCTGACATCCTGGAGTCAGTCCATGTGGCTCCTGAGCCTAGCATCATGGACACTCTTAATAACTATTTGCTGAATGTGTGGTAAAAGTGTTAACTGGGTCATTAGTTTGTAGGTCTCAAAGAGGCTCCTTTGCTCTAGGAACCTTGTATGCTGCTGCCAAGAAGAAAGAACTATGTAAAAGCTGGGAGCTGCTCAGTATACCCCAGATCAACCCTATTGAAAGGCAGATGGTTGCACTTCTGCTCTGCGTCTTTCTTGGCTGATAAATTCTGGGGACCTATCTGGTGCCCCCATTGTGCAGACTCATGGGACAACCAATGAGGTTTAGGAAAAGGAACAGGTCTCCACTTTTCTTACTGGGCAAAGAATGCATTGAAATTGAGTTGCGAAAATTGGGTGCAAAGCTCAGTTTGAGTTCAAAGTAGCAGTTCACTTGTGTGGGTGGTATTCATTCAGCACAAACAGGGCCTGGGACAGGGAGGAGGACGAGGGCCTTCAGAGTTCTTAGGTTCTTCATCTAGGTTTTGGCTAAGCTACATACCAAGGTCTCATGGCACAGAGGGGACAGAGTATGACCGTAAGGCCTCTTTTCTTGCTTTTGGAATTAATTTGCTCATTATATCTTAGTAGTCCTGTGACTGGGAATTAGGTAATTCTAATAAATTGTTAGAATGTGGGCATTGTTTGATGACAATAAGTTATCAAATTAAAATGAAAACTCCTTACTTAAGAACTATTAGGGAATTTTACAGGGTAGTGGGGGAAGCAGATAAGAAATAATAAATAATTTTATTTATTTAAATAAAATTTAACATGTTAATATAAATAACTATATACAGTGATAAGTGTTAGGAAGAAAAAAAATAGACAAATGATAGCACCATGTCAGATAGTACCAGGCAGTGGATAGGCACTTAATTTAGAATGGAAGGTCATGACATTTAATCTGAGTGTCCAGCAGTTCAAGCAGTATTAGCCAGAGAAATCTGACTTGAATGCTGACATCCTATGGAAAAAACCATAATCATCACATTATATATATATACATATATATATATATATATATATACACACACACACACACACTCTTTCATGTGCTATTTTCTTTCATTTTATATTATTTAGTATGTATGTTCTCATATTTCCAAATAATTTTCATTTTTATAATAATTATTCATGATATGTTGATTGTGTTTCAGAGCTTTGAGGATCCTTTTATACCCGTTATCTTTTTAATGTTCACAGCAGTTCTGAGAGGGCTGTATTAAATGTCTGTTTCAGAAGGTGATTGAAGGATTGTAAAAGATAGGGCTGGATCTTTTGTCCCCAAATCTACTATGGGATGATGCCATTGGCATTCCTGATAGCTTTACAGTAACTCCTCAAAATGGTTTTTCATTTTGTAAGCTCATACTTTATTTGAAATTTTTAGGTTGTTTCCAATGTTTGCTGGTATAACTAATAACTTCATATAACTACTTATATCATTGTATAGCCATATAGTTATAACTGTAACTACAGAATAATAAGATTTTATACAAGTATATATATATATATTGTATTATGTCCTTAGGGTTAGGATTACTGGGGTCTGGGTCAAAGGGAAATGGCCCTTGAAGTGTATGATCAGATGTCCTCCCACAGATCTCACCCATAACAAAAGCCACCACCAAACTTTACTGTTCTGAGACGGCAGGCCTGATGTTTAGAAAATTGTTTTCTCTCTAGTGTTTCTCTTATTTGAGCTTTAAGATTTCACTTTTCCAACCCAAGCGAATGTACAGGTTAAAAATTAATTTTTCCTTGCATTAATATCCTGTCACCACACAGCTTTTATTAAACAGTGATTCCTTTAGTTATTTCTTGGGACATTTATCAAAACCTTACCTGTGTTGGGGGTTACTTTAGAGACTACTTTGGGCTTATCCATTTGTTCATTTGATAAGTATTTTTTATTTTGGTGTTGATTTAGCCTAGAGTGTGCTGTTATGTTGAACATTTTAAGGTTTGGGCAAGCTCATTGTCTTACACTTGGCCTATTGCCTCTTGGAATAGTCTTTGATGCTTTTAATCTATTTCTTCTTCCCATTGAGTCTACCTTATCAAGCTCCAAAATGTGTCCTGTCCCATTTTAATGCTTAAGGGATGCTTGGTGTTGCATGGAGACATTTTTTGGTTGTCTGGTTCCTGAGTTGGGGAGGGGTTCAGTGCTGCTAATGTCTAGTGGGTAGAGGCCAGCGATGCAGTAAACATCCCACAGTTCACAGGAGGGTTTCCCACAGCACTTATCTGGCCCAACATTTCCATAGTGTTGCTGGTGAGAAGCTTTGCACTGACATTGCTTGCCAGATTATTTCCATGTTAGAGCTGAGGAATAGCGAGCTGGAAAATGCAAAGCAATGCTTTGGTACTCCCTAGGGCAGCTCTGCACAGCAATTCACTTAAACATCTGAGTGATTATTTTTTATTTTATTTTTTTTTAAAGATTTATTTGTGCATACAGAACTGGGGTACAGGTGAGAGGCTCAGGGGTGGTGAGAGGCTGCACCAGAGACAGAGTGGGGAGCAGAGCAGGCAGATCGATAAAGTACACTGCTGAGGGGAGCAGTGGGCGGGTCACTAGAGGTCTGCCACGCCATGGTGGTCACCTCTGGGGCAGGTGGGAATCGAACTCATGCGGAAGCAGCTTTAGATTCTCAGTGCTGT
>NW_004567107.1:20955019-21071624 GCF_000260355.1 Condylura cristata
TAAAGCATCAGTCTTATTTCATAGTTGTTTATGAGGACTTGTGTGAAGGAAAAATGCTAGCTTACAGGTGGGGGAGAGATCTGATTTTGATGATGACAGCAGATGACATTACTGGTAGAAGTTGAATTAGAGTTCTGGAAGGAGGCTATTACGCAGTGATACTTAGAACACCCTTATAAATTTAGAAGGTGGATTCTATTTTCAGTACCAGAAATAATTTTAGAGGCCCAGAGTAAAAGGGTGTAGATTAAATTTTGTCTCTCAGAATTCTCTGGTTTAGGTGTTATGAGCCTTGAAGGCAGGCTCTTCATTCTTTTATATTAGTGTCTCAGCTTAGGAAGGGCTTTGAATGGATCAAGAATTTAGATTCTTGGCGTCATTAAGAAGAGAACATAAGGAGGATACTTGGGTGTATTTGGCAAAGAGCCAAAATCTACACATTGGACAGACTTTGAATTCTGGCTCTGCCATTTACTAACCTTTATTCTTGTACAATTTATTAATAACTCTGATTTTCAACTTCCTCATATTTAAAATGGGCCTTATAATAACAGGGTTATTTGAAGAAAAATGTGTATATGGAAAACATTTAGAACACTGATCTATAGAAAGACTTATTTAAGTGTTAATCATTATTGTCAATCTTTATCTTATTTATTTTCCTGATCTGCTTGTATCCACTTACTGCAACTGCTGAAAGAAATTTGTATAATTTTTTGGGGTGCCCTCTGTTAACAGATGTGAGGGCTGCAAGATGTATAGGATTTCTTTAGTTCACATCAGTGCCCAGAAGGACTAGCAAGTGTTTGGCTCTTTTTAAGTGGCCATTTCAAAAGATCATTGCCCCAAATTTACCTCTGTAAATTTGTGAGTGGCAGCAAGATGGGTATAAGAGCACAGAGGGCTTTCAGTGCTTTTACCAGGCTCTTGGTCATCACTGTCTGAAGCTTAACTTCTTCATTCCTGATGTGGTAGTACTATGACTTATCTCCCGGAGTTATTGTGAGAATTATGTTACAAGTGAAATCAGTAAAATCTCTGGCACACAGTAGGTGCTCAGCATTGGCTGTAACTATTGTACATCTAAATCTGTTACAAATCTACAGGTCTTGGGTTTACTTATCTCTTTGGAACATATTGATGTTTGGGCTCCCACTAGGTGGGGGCCATTTTATACCTGGGTCATGAAGGTAGCATGTCAAGAAGAATTTCATGAGGCCTCCAGAGCTGGACAGAATTGGCTGTTAAGCTCAGTCCTGCCTCAGACTAGCTGTGTGATTTCCCTTTCTTTGAGTTTAACTTTGCTGATAAAGGCTGGAGTAATAAGGTTCTTTTGTCACAGGGTTGTTCTGAGGATTAAATGAAATAATCCATACATAAGTGTTTACTACATATTAGACTCTAAGGAAATGATATTTACTCTTTATCCTAAAAATACAAATGGTAGCTTCAGAGCTCCATTCTTATTGACTGTTTATCTTCCCTTATATGCTTCATTTAATTTTGCTTTTTTTTCTGAGTTCATTTTTCTTTTCTGAATGTATTCATTGTCATACTATCTTTAAAAGTTTTATTCCTGTCTCTTATATTTTTTAGTAATTTAGATATAAGTTTGGAATGCATGTAATTTTGCTTTCTGCTTTTATCACTTAATATTAGATGGTTAATAATGAATGTCTGGATTTTATTGCATAACGTTGACTACATGTACCTTAATTTAATATTTTTTTCTATTGCCATGCAATTATGTTGTTTTCAATATTTTGCAATCAAAGTGTTTGAATAAATGTAGCTTTTTAAGATTTTTAAATGTAATCCCATAGGATGAATTCTACGGGTAGTATTTGTCCAAAGGGGGTAAACCTTTTATAAGTGTGGCCAAATTGCTTTAAAGAAGGATTCAACTGAATTATTTTTCTTTCTTCATTATTTTACCAATTTCAGGCCATTTTCATTCAATTAGCATTTCTTAAGCCCTTATCATGTGGCAGGCTTAGTAAGAAGAAAATGACCATAGGGGAGAAATATGAATATATATTGGTGCCAAGTGCTGATAAAGGCCATAAATGTGTGAGTATCTGGGGAACACTAACAGGGAGTGCCTGCTCAACAGATAGAAGAGCCCAGTGCCATTTGACAGGATGGAGATGTCGATGTGTGTTGCCTCTTAGGGATTATTACAGGAATAGTTAGTTAGACCAGCCCTGTCTTTGGTCTTGGAGACCCCATGATCAACATGCTTTCTTTCAGAGAGGCACCCTGTATCTTTTTTCTCCCTGGTGTAATAGCTGCGTTTGGCAAACTATCCATCAGTTATATGTTGGCAGAGGTTTTTGTTCTATTAGAGAAGTAACATATGCTTGTTATGGAAAATTTAGAAAACATAAGAAATTACCTATGTCCTTCTATTCCCAAGGTATCCACTGTTAACTATCTTTGCATTTCTTTAAAAAAAATTTTTTTTTTGATTTGTTTAAAGTACCAAAAGACCAAGCAACAAATAACAAAAAAAGCAAAAACAGCCTGAAGCACCAACAATAGCAGAAAGGTTAAACTAATTATGGTCTTATACTGTGGAATATCAAATGACCCTTAAAATCCATATTTTAAGATAATAATCTTGTCATGAAAAACAGTCCCAGTATGACACACAAAAGTACATGTGCTGTATAACCTCAATTTTTTTAACATTTCTTTTTTTAAATTTACTTATGCATACAAGAACTGGGGTATATGCCATAGGTGCAGGAGCAGAAATATACTGCTGAGAGAACAGCAGGCCAGATGGCCTGGGATTAAACCCAGGTGAAGTGGCTGGCAATAACTTGAAAATGCCGTGCCTCTAGACCTGGATGCATGGTGAAGGATTTTGTACTGTCCCCAACTTTCTCCAGTCTCGGGTGCACATAGGTCATCAAATATGCATGCATTTCCATTGTCCCGTGAGCCCTCTTTTCAGGCCCATGGGGGCAACTTTTTGTGTACTTAAAGGAGTAGGGAAGGGTGAGGAGGTGGGTATATTAGATAAAAGGGATCAGTTGTGTGGTGGAGGATGGAAACTAAACTTCTAGTAGTGATCAAAATATAATATATATATATAAATATATATATAATGTCAAATTATAATGCTGTATATCTGAAACCTATAAAAATAAAAGGAACCTAAATAAAATATGTCGTATATAAAAATATAAAGACTTTTATAAAAGATTAAAAAAACAATAAAAATACAAATAAGAGGTAGCATATATTTAGATCATAGACTGCCTGGCCCTTTCCGTTCAACAAATGGTCATTACATCCTGACACTATGAATTGAACCCAGTATTGATACTGCAGTTAGGAAGCCAGTGAAAGAAACAGATGACTTGAGGACCTCAAGCTAATTCTATAAGGAATATGCACAGGTTACTGTAGAAACACAGTGGAAGGGTTTTAAATCAGGCTGAGATTTTACTAAAGGAAATTGTGTCTGGATAAGTCTTGAAGAATGAATGGAGGTGAGTCAGACAAGCAGGATGGGAAGTATCTTCCTTCTCTCCAGGAAAACAGTGATATAAGCAGAACTACAAACCAGTTTTCTTTTCACTTTTTTTAACTGTAGTGTTGAAGAAGGCTGGAAAAGTGATCGATTTCTTAACAAACTTTTCTTTGGGTTTTCCAAAGCCAAAGCATTCGGCAGCCACATTATGTTGACATTCATGATGCTCTGTCTTATTTCCTGTTCAGTGTCAGCTGTTGCTGGAAGTGGCCTGGCCTCTATTTATCTTCTTGATCCTGATCTCTGTCCGGCTGAGCTACCCTCCCTATGAACAACATGAATGTAAGTATCTGAGTATCCTGTGTGAGACTTTAACCACTGGCAAGCAAAATGCAGGCAATAGACCTGGGCTAAATTTGAACTTTTCAAAGACATATCTTCTGGTGCAAATGGTGTAAAACAGCAAATTGAAGCTTCCAGGTTTTTTTTGTTTTGTTTTTTTAATATAAACCATGAACTGAGGAAACTATTTTCAGTTCAAGTGAGTGGTGATAATAGTAACGATGAAATAGCAAACATCTGTTTCATGCATTGTATATAGTGAAAGTGAAACAACCTTACTGAAAGTTTAGAAAATGGTGATTAAAATTAAAAAAGCACCCTTTGCAGTGCCTTTACACCACTACCATCTATTCCTTGCCAGTCTTTCTCATTTGCATTATGTTTTTATTACACAGTTGAAAAACATGAAATGTATCATTTTAAGTAGGATTTGTATAGGACTCAGATTAACAAATATCATTTCATTTGATTCATAACAACCATGTATAATAGACTTTATTACTGATTTTATAATAGACCTTATCTTTGCTTTAATAATTTGATAAGTAAACTGTGGCTCAGAGAAGTGCCAGGGACTTGTTCAAGGTCACACATCTAGTAAGTGACAGATAAAGTTTAGGTCATCTGACTTCCAATCACGTGTTATGATAATAGCCTTACAGGAAGCATCAAGGTAAACTCGTGGCTAAGAACACAAACTCCAGATGTCAGTCTAGTTGGATTTTATTCCTGGCTTCAGTTATTACTAGGAATATCACCTAGGGCAAGTGAAGTAGCTTCTGAATACCTGAGTGTTATTGTCTTTATGAAAGGGGGATTGTAACACCCTATATGCTTGTCTTGAATGTGAGCTCACACTCACTTGGTTACTCACTGGATGATTGACATCATAGCAGTAGCTCCTGTGCTTCTGTAGGAGGTTTAGCTGTTGCTTTGCCCCGCTGATGTTTCCTACCTTTAAACATCCCTACTCACAACCGACCAGCCCCATAGATTTGCAGGATAGTATTCTCCATGGAAGAGAAGGGGCTAGAATCTTACCTTTTAATTGAGCTCTTGGTCTTGGTTCTTGTTTCCATCACTCTTATAGAAAGAACATAGCTGCAGTTATTTCCCTATTAATTTGCTAGTACACTTTTATAGTATTTAAGTTTAATAACAAAACCTCATGAGTGTTTTCCCAGACATGAATTTGTGATTTCACCAATAAGGAAAAAGTATAAAATAAAATCTGCACTCAATTTAGGAGGTAATTATGCTTTTGCTTTTAGAACCTGAAAGAGTTTTTGCCGATTGATAAACAAATGAATATTTGTTTACCTTAAGTTTATGTTTTAGGGAAGACTCAGCCATTTCATCTGTTAGGCTAGTCTCTCCCTGGAATGATCACACACAGGCAAGATAGTGTAGTAGAAATAGCACAGACTTTGGCATCACATAAAGTGGAGATTGGATCTTGGCTCTTAGTTCTGCCACTTGCCAAGTCTGTGATCTGGGGAAAGTTGTTAAATTTTAATTCAGATCCCTCTGAATCTAGACCATTGGTCTCAGAAATGCGGTCACTTTTCTATACAGATAGGAGGAAAAATAAGATTTTTGCTTCCATTTATGCATGTTTTGCAACCTTAACCTGTTTCCCCACCATCTACCGACCCAGTTGGAAGAGAATTTGAGGAGTATTTCCTCTGAGAACAAAGGCTTAGTATACAGTTCTTCCCCCTAAATCTTTTCTGTTGTGACCCAGAGTCTCTGAAGTCCTAATAAATTCCCTGGGTCCTGGGAATTTATGCTATTTGATTGTCATCCTGTGCAACCAAATGTCAAGTTCTCACGTGACTTTTGCTTGCAAATAAGGTGGAATACAGCATACATGGAAAGGTGTCTGCTTCACTCATTAAGGTATTTCCTCAGATACCTTTACCTCCCACTGCCCTGTGCTGTCTGGATGAACACTACCCTGTCCTTTGTGCCAGTATCTCCGGGAGGTTAAAGGGGAGAATCCCTTGGTCCTTCGAGTATTTGGTTGGGTTGCATAAATCTCTGCTGAATGAGGGGCAGATGACTTAGGCAAGGGACCATGTTTGATTTTCCGTGACCTTTTAACAGGGAGATAAAGAGGTTAACTGAGTAAATGTTCAAAAGGCCAGAGTCCTTGCAGAGGGTGGCTGCAGTGATCAGATCTTGTTACATCCTTGCTTTGGATGTTCCCTTTCTGCCTGGAAGTAGAAAGAGGGATGAAACCAGTATTGAAATACAGCTTGTAGCAGGTCTTGGGTGTGGGTTAACTTTTGATGAGATTCTGCAGGTGCATTTGCATAGAAATAAAAATCCAACTAAAACGGGTTCTGCTTTGGAGGAAGATGGCAGCTGCGAGATGGAAGGAGCATTCCTGGCTAGACAATAGCAAAGCAGCTACTATTGTAGTTTCACCACCACAGAGCCTCAGTAATCCAAACAGGCCTGTTCATTGAGCTGTGGGCTCTGCCAGGTATTCTGATACATGCTTTGCCTGTATGAATTTGTGGAATTCTCAACATAGCTCTGTGAAGTAGACCACATTTTTATAACTGTTTTTACAAATGAGGAAACGGGGGTTTAGGGATTCAGGGGCTTGACCAAAGTTGGTGCTTAGAGAGTTGCAGAAACTGGATGTGAATCCCAATTGGTGTTATGTCAAGGTCTGTGAAACCACCTGGGTCTTTGCCACCTTGAGACATAGTTTTATTGCTCTTTTAACTCTTTCTGGGTCACAGGTAGCCTTGGGAATATGATGAAAGCTGGAGGCTTGGTTTTCCTGTCCAGAGGAATTTGTATGTGCTTGGAACTCCAGTTAAGATTCTGGTTGGAGGAGAACATGTTGATCTTGATATTCATTACTTGCTCCTTTCCACGCTGACTGCCACACACCACACTGTGCCTTTGACACCAAGCACCAGCCCAACTCCACGCAGGCATCTTGCTTGTCAGAAGCTCTCCTGTATTGAAGGCAGAGGGCCTATTAGATGGACCTCATTGTTGAAATACAAGACAGCCACACCAGTGTAGCTTCACAGCTGACACCTGACCACAAGTCACTGGTCCAAGGAGCTTGTGAGCTGGCAGAGAGGTGAACCTAACATATGATTGGCTAACAGAGGACAGTACCAGGGACAGCTAGACTATAAAGGTGACTACAGATCTAAGGGAGGGGGCTTGGGTTGAGCTCAACCTGAGCTGCAGAGATGTGGGTTCTGCTCTCCATTTTGCTTATGGACTTCCTGAGTTCTATTTCTATGCAAAAGGCTGTGGTTTCTTTTTATTTTCTCATAGTTGCCTCTTTGTGGTGTGAAGCAGTTCAGTTAGGTGATCCCCAGGGCCTCTGTAGGTAAACTAAAGATGAACCAATGAGGATCAAGTCCTTGCTGTGCATCACCTACTTGATGTGTATGATCTCATCTGACCTTCTTGTCCCCTCTCCCAAGGTCGCTATCACGATTCCCATCCTACAGGTGATGTTGTGCAGGTGGGGGGCTGCTATCTGCTGCCAAGTTTCTAACTCGGGTGGTAGCAGGTCCCTGGGATATGGGAGATAGGACAGATTTAGAATGAAACAATGGTTCGTTAGCATCAATAGAGGTAAGATTCCTTCCTCTCAAGTCCCAAAATTGCATCAAAGAACTAATGTTTCTCGTGTTTTTCTTCAACAGGCCACTTTCCAAACAAAGCCATGCCCTCTGCAGGAACGCTTCCTTGGATTCAGGGAATTATCTGTAATGCCAATAACCCCTGCTTCCGTTATCCGACTCCTGGTGAGGCTCCTGGGGTTGTTGGAAACTTTAACAAATCCATGTAAGTACCAGATCAGGTTTTCTTTTCTTTTTTAAATATTTATTTATTTATGCATACAGAACTGAGGTACAGGCCAGAGGTGCAGGGGCAGTGAGAGAATTCACCAGAGACAGAGTGAGGAGCAGAACAGGCAGATTGACAAAGTACACTAATGAGAGGAGCAGCAGATGGGGCAGGAGAGGTCTGCCATGTCTTGTGGGTCACCTCCGGGGCTGGGGATTGAATTCACACTGTGGCTAGCTTGCAGTGCTGCGCTTTAACCCTCTGTGCCACCAGGGAGGGCCCAAGGTTTTCCAGCCCTAACTTGTCTATCTTAATATTTTCCTCCCTTCTCATCTGCTGGAGATTTACTAGTGGATGGACTTGTGTGAAGTTGCTTTGGTAAAGGTTTGTGTAGAAACATCAGAAGAACATGGGAGAAGAAAATTGCCACTAGCATTTAAGACTGTGGGGCCTTTGTTGTGTTGTAGAAGTAATGAGAAGTCACTCTAAGTGTGATTGGTAAATAGGCAGGAAGACAGCAACATGAGCTCCACCCAGTAACTAGTCATTTAACTAACAATTACTGTGGTTAGATGTCTAGTTTATGAGCTGGGGCTGTGTGTGTTTGTGTGTGTGTGGTGTGTGCTCACATGCATGTGCACAAAGGAAGGGCCTGCCCTCAAGCTGCTCAGATCAAGGCTGGGGCAGTCCTCACCTCCCTGCTCTGTCCTGTCCTACTGTGCTGTCTGTGCTGCCTGTGGGCCTTTCTTTTCTCTGGGTGTGAACTCCCTGGGGCCCAGGACAGTACTTTCTTTCCTTTTGCATTCCTGGCCAGACTTCAACACCAAAGTATAAGTATAGACTTAAATCACTGTTTGCCAAAGGAGACCTTGAATGCAAGGAACCATCCCATGAGTTGGAATGGACTAGAGGCTGTAGAAGATGTAGCAAGTCAGTTTTAAGGAGCTGCAGTTGGGGCAGGTAAGGCCAAGCATAATGTTTATGTACCTTAGGCATTAGCCTTCATGGGCCCCATCTTCCATGTAAAGTATTAAAGTTCTTAATTTATAATTGTGTTATTATAATGATGAATATACTCCAGTTTGGATTTATTCTCATAGATACAGGCATACATTCCTAATATATTCATTTTTAAAATTCTGACTTTAAAGGAAATTAAAACTTATTTTTGTGGTTTTCAGAGAGGATCCTGGGAGGCAGGCCCTAAGCCTACTATGTCTCATGGATACATTGGCCCTGGGGGTGTTTGTGCATTGAGTGTGTGTGTTAACAGTCAGCTGTGCGGATGCATGGTGAAAAGCATTAACAGTCAGGGTGGTGCATGGGTGGTAGGGAGCACAGGTACCAGTGACTCTGCTGTGGGAGCAGTTGGAACTGGCCAGAGCGGGCAGTGGAGGTCCTAGTGGCCAGGCTTTTGATGGGCACATCTTCAAACTGGAGAGGAAGTTGGCCTAACAAGGGCTTTTTTGTTTTCCTGTCCCTCCTGCAGTGTGTCTCGCCTCTTCTCAGATGCTCAGCGGCTTCTTTTATATAGTCAGAAAGACACAAGCATGAAGGATGTACAGAAAGTTTTGAGAACATTACAACAGATCGAGAATTCCAGATCAAGTAAGTGAAAACCTTCTATATGTCAGTTTATATAACTGAAATTGATCTGCATCGGGGAGATGATAGTCCAGTGGCCCTGGAATTGTTCCTTTAACTGCTCTGCACCAACTTTCCTTCTCAGTGGCTGGGCTGCAAGGCCTCTCTGCAGGAGCATTTGAGAAGAAACTAAGCAAGTTGGTTGCCTCAGACTATGATTGGCTGGCTTTTGAGGAAACAAGAAACATCACTAGAGAGGAATGGCACAGACTTCAGTTAGGGCCACTTGGGGGTGTGGGGTGCTGCCAGCTTGCTCTCTTTGGGGTTGGCCATAGTATTGCAATAAATAGACATTATTATAATGGGATACTTCTGTGCATTTAAGAGCAGTTAAATCTTCCGGTTCATGTGGATAAGAGAAAGTTAAGCATAGATTCCTAAAAGGAAAAGGCAATTCATCTTCCTCCCTAGTCATTTGATTTAGTCTGATGAGCATTTGAACTCTGATCTTTAAAAAGTGAATTTTTTACTTTTGATCTATAAGTATCCCGGCAATTTATTGCATGCCATTTAGAAGTGTCTAAAGAGCACGCAGTTTCCTGACCAAGGAACTGGCTGCAAAAGTCACAGAGCAACCTGTTGGCCATGGCCTAACAAGTGGGCAGCCCTCTCTGAAGGCAGTGATGGTGTGCATGGTATGTAGAGAATCTAAAAGCAATAAAGAAGCTGAGCAAAAGTCGATCTGGTTTTTATTATCACCATTCACTGGTGGTTCTAAACAATGTCAGTGATAAATTACAATTGCCGCTCCGCTGCTACTCCCAGAAAATACTTTTATTTCGTTTGGCGTTTTAGGATGCATGGGGGTGGGCTGGCCTTTGCTGAGGTATCTCCCAGCTCATGATTGATCCATTTGGCTAAAGAAGTAATGACAGAAAGTGCTGGAGTTTGAACCAGACTTGGGACTTTTTTTTTTTTTTTACTTGAAATTATTCTTATTTATTTATTTTAAAGATTCATTTATTTGTACATACAGAACTGAGGTACAGGCCAGAGGCTCAGGGGCCGCGAGAGGCTTCACCAGAGACAGAGTGGGGAATAGAACAGGCAGATCGACGAAGTACACTGCTGAGGGGAGCAGCGGGCGGGTCAGGAGAGGTCTGCCACGCCATGTGGTATCCTCCGGGGCAGGCGGGAATCAAACTCATGTGGAAGTGGCTTTAGCTTCTTAGTGCTGTGCTTTAACCCGCTGCACCACCAGGGAGGGCCCCAGACTTGGGACTTTTTATTGAGTGCATAGCATTATGCTTCCCTGGACAGGAAGTGAGGCAATGGGGCAATGTGGACCTGCTGACAAAGGGAGGCAAAACTGGGGTGGGGGCTGGCGCATAAGACATGTGACTTCACATTAGAGAGGGGTATGGTTGTGTGGGCAAAACTGGGGTGGGGGCTGGCGCATAAGACATGTGACTTCACATTAGAGAGGGGTATGGACTGTGGGATCAGCTTTGAGGAGCTTCCCACTGGGCCTTTCCTGGCCACATGTCCTGGCCATCTGGACACTGTTTCCTGGTCCTGTAGGTTCCTGGTCCTGCACATATGTGTTTGTCTGTTCCTGTCCAGGACACTGAGAGGTAGCAACCTCCAGTTAAAGTGTCAGTTCTTCCTGATCTGCTGGAGAGCCCTGGCCTGGTAGACCAGAGCCAGAACTGGGGTTATTTCTTCTAAGACAGAATCTGTTACCTTGATAAGGATTTATAACTTTCTAGCTTTGTGACTTTGTGAGTAATCATTTAGCCCCTTATAGGACTGCTGTGAGGAATCAATGAGATCACAACATTTAACTGCTTAAAACAGCATCTGGCACATATGGAGCACTTAGTGAATAAGAGCTGTGCTTATGTTGGGATGGTGATGTCTGATGCCAAGTCAGTTAACCTCTCTGTGCCTTAGTTCCTCAGCTACAAAATAATAAGTGACTTGCAATATAAAGCCTAACAGTGTCTGGCACATAGTAGCTGTCCGATAAGTGGGAGCCAATATTATTCGGTGACAGTGATCTATTTCTGAACATGGCTGTGCTCTTCTTCCTCTCAGCTCATGGCTGGAGAAATAACTGACTGATGGGGTGGGGGGGAAGATGTTGATCAGATTTTAGGTTTTAGTGGAAGTTGCCTTAGACACCACTGGTTTTCATTTTGGAGCAACAGGAAACTTGAATTAGCTTGGTGAAGAGAAGCCAAACCTGTGTTCAAATGCTTTCTCTGCACAGCTCTGAGGAGAGAAGGCCTCTTTTGATTTTGACTTTGTCATATCAATGCTTATTACACACTTCACTATTGATTCAGTACCTTTATCTTTCTGCCCTGAAGCCACTCTTAAATCTTTCTACCTTTTTTTGGCTTGTCTTGCAGCATGGAGCCAGTCTGTACTCTTGAGGAAAAATCACAGAAATGTTGCCACCCTTTAGAAAGGGATCAGTAACACTTTGCTGAATTTGATCTAGACAAATTTGATCTAGATCTGAAATCTAGACAGCTTGTCTAGATTTCAGAGGCTGGCATATGTCAGTGTTCATCCTGACTTGAATTTGTGTGTATGCTACCCCAGCTGACAGTGTGATGGGTTGGCACTTGGACTGGCACTTTCAGGACTGGATGGCACCTTGGAGCTGGTGTGGTTTGGAACCTTGCCTCATTAGTCTCTTCACCACACACCTACTTCCCATAATGGGGACTTACCTTCAAAGACACAGCAGCTCTGATGATCAGAAATCCTTACTAACCTGCTGTCCCTTCCAGATAGGATGTTTATTCTATTTCTCATGAGACTATTTAAAAACAAATCTTGTGTTTTATCCCCTCTATTCCCAAAGTCTCTGACTTCTCTAGGGTAAATATCCCTCCATTCTTCTTCTTGTATGTTCTGTCCCCTGATTTTAGCTGCTTCTCTGGTTGTTTTTAGTATGTCTGTATCTTTCTTGAAGTTTATTAAAAAAAGAAAGAAAGAAAGAAAGAAACACAGACCACAGTAGAAAGGGAATTTTGCCTCCTTTCTTCTGAGCACAGTATTCCTTTTCCTGCAACCTGAGATTACATTAGTGCTTTCTGGCATCCACGTCACACTGTTGACTCATATTCTATGTGCAGTCAACCAAAATTGCAGAATCTTTTAAATACAGTTTTGCCAGTTACATGTTCTACACTTTAAATTGTGCTGTTGGCTTTTTGAACCTAAATAGAAAATATCTCTTTTTTATTTTGCATTTTTAGCATCCTACTAAAACCATGTTAGAGTCTGATTTTGTCTTGTATTATATTGGCTGTGTCTTATTGTTCCCTGCCATGTAGGAATTTGATAAGTAGTTCTCTTTGTTCTCATTCAAGTCATTGATGATTGTGACATCAACGATTGAGGTTTGGGTCCACCTCTGGTCACTAGCTCTCAGGTTCCTGTAGATCTACCAAGATATGTTATCATCAGTGCTAAACCATTGGGCTCCTGCCTCTGTGGTCTGGTTGGAGGGTTTGTCCTGTTTTTCCTTCAGATTTGTACTTGCTAAATCTACTGGATTTAGATAATTTGTAGATATGGAGGTGTTTATTCAAACAACCCCTTCAAGTGTCATGGTTTCCTGTGCCTTTTTTTGTTTGTTTGTTTAAGATTTATTCATGCATACAAGAACTGTAGTACAAGATAGAAGTGTGGGAGGTGAGAGGAAGATTCACCAGAGACAGAGTGAGGAGCAGAACAGGCAGATGTACTGAAATATACTGCCGAGGGGAGCAGCGGGTAGGTCAGGAGAGCTCTACCATGCCATGTGGGTCTGTTCCCCAGTTGGGAGTCAAACTCGTACTACAGTGGCTTCAAATAGCTTCATAGTGCTGCACTTTAACCCATTGCACCACTAGGGAGGATTCCTGGGTCTTTTTTTATTTCCACATATTTGTTGATACATTAGAAGCCATCAACTGAGTTGATTGATTCAGTCATTTGACCAGTGTTTATTGAACACCTAATATGTGCCAACTACTGTTGCAGGTGCTGGTTCACATAGGTGTCCAGAATGATTCTTTGTTCATAAAGAATGTCTATTTTACAAAGGAATCTGATCCAGGTAGAAAAAGGGACTTTCCCAAATTTGCATAGTCAACAGAAGGGAATGCAGGGATTTGCACATAGCTAAACCTGTGCTGCATACAGTTTTCTTGCTATAGCGTTCTCTTGTGTGTTCTAATAATCTTCGAGCTGGAAAGGCCTTCAGTTTTAAGAATTTAATCATGGACCAGTGTAATTACATTTGAAACCATCCTAGTGAGAAACTCACATAGGAAGCCTTACTCAGGTGGGCTTACAAAATTTTTTCATCACTTAGACCTTTTTTTATTTTTTTGACATTTTATTATTTTCTTATTTGAATGGTGGCTAAATAATTGCTTGTGAGTCAGTGTGAGGAGAATTTGTTCTACTTAAGTCTGTATTGTGATTGCAACCCAGTGGAAATGTAAAAATTGCACAGATCTCAGAAAATCTGCAAAAGTTTTATATTTTTTTGTGAGATATAGCCTGGAAAGGATGACTGTCCCTTTGAGTGAGTTTTGTGTGGTATCTGAGATGATTTCAGGCAGCACATGTGTGGGGACCTTTAATCCATATTAAATCAAGTTCAAATTTCATAGTTATTGCTTAGAAGGATATTAAATAGGAAAAAATAAAGTTCATTTAAAGAAGGCATCCTTTGTAACACTAGTGAGAGTAGTTGGTTAAATGATTGAAGCTTGGGAAATGTTGGTGAAAGAAAGTGGAGCTTTGTATTACAATTCATTTCGAGAACAAATTCAAGCACTATCATTTATGATGAAACCTTGGGAATATTTTGATTTTTTTTCTGACCCCCAGTTTGTCTGAAAAATGGAGATTAACTGCCCTGAGGGTCATCGAGCATTAAATCAGATGCCATCTCTGGATGACGGATAGTGGGTCATAGCGCAGAGGTGACATACAATAAATCTGAATTGGTTTGCCTCTCCTTCTCTTTCTGGCTAACTGTTTGACCTTTGCCAATTTGTTCAAACTCTCTGGGGCCTCCATTTTCCTTCTCTCAAAATTGAGACTTTGCAGAACAACCTGACAATGTCTCCTCTTGGATACTTGATCTGTCCTTGCATGAGGCACAACTGGGACCACCCAGTGAAGTGAACTGTCCCTTAGCCTATGGCCTTTTGAGAACAGGACTGGCTCTTGCTTGTGGCTGTGTCTCAAGCAACACACACTAGCAGGAGCATGGTAAGCAGTCAGTGGATCTTTGTGGAATGAAGGTGAGAGAAAATAGCCATGTTTTTTCATTCTCAGAGGATCAAGTGAAAGTACTTTGAAAAGTGCAAAATCCTAGCACGTGTATTTGTGGAATTGATTCCCCTATGGGAATCCCAGTTAATAGGGCTCTAAATGAGTAATAATGACAGCAGCTCTTAAAACAGTATTGGCTTTCTTTCTTCCGTAAGGATTACCTTCCAGAACTTCACTGGAAGGGCTGCCATGAAGCCAGGGCCTAAAGTGGATTTACTGAGAAGCTCAAAAAAGTTTCACTTTCATAGTTCCTATGGTTCTATGTTCCAAGACCCTGGTGGCAATCTTAGCACTCAAAAGCTGCCAAAATAGGCTATTTTAAAATTTCTTTTTTAAGAGAGAATTCCCTCCCCCAAACTGTGTCAGCCTCTGGTCTCACAAACCTGTTCTGCCTCTGCCAGAGGCTCTGGGAAGACAGGAAGAAACCCTTCTTCTCAGCTCCTGTCTTCATTCTGCCCTTCAGCCTGCTGACTACCCCAGGTCACCTGCCCTCTTTGGTGAATCTGGCATTTTCATGTGGGCTGAGGAGCAGGCTGGTAAGAGCAAAGGTTCCTCCCTGGGGCTACGCATGTCAGAGCTGGACTAGAGAAGGTCCCTTTGCTTTCTTTGTCTTTTCTGCTTCCCCTTTAACTACTCGAGTGCATTGCTTTGTGAGATTAAACAGCCTCTTTATTTAGCCTCCTTCTTGCTGAACATTTCTGCTCATATATTCACTTTGCCCCAGTGCCTTGCTCTTTTTCCAAATCCTGTAATTTTGACTGCAGACTCTTCTTCATCTGTTATGGACCCGTTCTTGAGCTTGCACTTTAGATGTTGGCTAAGTCTTCCTACTTGACTGGAAGTTTGGGCAGTGCATATCCTGTGGCGGAAGCATCTTCCCTTCCTGGGCTGGGTCACCCTCACATCCCCTGTGAAGAAGTTTCCCAGCTCACTGCTTGTTTTCCATTTCCGTATTAGCCAAGACCTTTCCCTTTGCTGCAGCCCATGGCTTTTCCCTCAGCCTCACCATTGCTTGTTCTGACTGAGGGATAGTTAATTCCCAGGCTGAAGAGACACTTTGAAACTCTCTGGTATCAGCTGCTGTGGCCTCACTGGGATCTGTGGTGTGGCAGAACCCCACCTCCCCTGTGTATGGGGCTCAGCACCTTCCATCCTCAGTAAAGATGTTAGATCTCCAGGTTTGTAGTCTTGTCACAAATTATAGTCACACCAGTGCCTTTGAACAGAATCCCAGTGGGTGTTCAACGGGACTTCAGAAGGTCATTTTCTAGACTTGCTGAACTGGGCCAGGCCAAGTAGGTAGCACAGTTGAGGGATGGCGTTAGGCTTTACCTTGGGGCTGCCGTATCGTATGTTCTGGGGATCCATATTCTGAATTCCAGGTAAGTGGCACTCCTCCTTAGACTTGTGCCTGCTGAAGCTGGGTAATGAACCCATACAAGACCTCTCCCAGTGAGAGGTTTAGCAGCTTCTGAAATAACTTCTGTCTAGGATCGAGCCTTCTGATGCTTATGAGAACGTTGCCAGGAAAGAACAAGGAGGAACTTTGGGCATTTCTCACTGGGCTAGAGCTGTCCCGCTGGGTGATATCCCACATTGTTGAGGTCAAGAGTTGGCAAGGGGAGGGCTGGAGGAGAGAGCCAGGGTAGTGCTGCATACATACTGACATCCTCACTTGGGTCTGGAGCTTTTCCATCCTTTCTGCTGGATTGTTGGGTGTCATTTTCAATATAGTCATAGTACAGATCTGGCTTGTTTGGCCCTGCAAAG
Source organism: Condylura cristata (assembly GCF_000260355.1). Lineage (NCBI taxonomy): Eukaryota > Metazoa > Chordata > Mammalia > Eulipotyphla > Talpidae > Condylura > Condylura cristata. The sequence continues at coordinate 20,971,377 of NW_004567107.1, forward strand.
CTGGCCTTTTCGATGAAACTCTGACCAAGACTTTTGTGGAATAAATCCTGAGGATATGCTGGCCTTTACTTCAGGAGAAGGGACATCACTTTCTGACTGCTGGATTTATTGTTAATACCAAGAACTTACTATTTGGACCTTTGAATCGGTTTTGATCTTTGAAATTTAAAAAGATATGACCCTCAGCACACAGGGCAGGCTTGGTGACATGGGAAAGGAGTGGGGGCATTTAGGGAGGTTAGGGAAGCGGATGTAAAATTATCGGCTTGTAAACATCCATGGTGTGGTACAATTTAGTGTTGAGAGAACAGACTTGGCAGCCAGACTGCCTTGGTTCAAATTTCAGCCCTGCTGCTGACCAGCTGTGTGACCTTAGATAATTCCATAGCATCTTTATGTCTATTTCCTCAAAACGAAGATGATAAGGCTCTCTACGAGATGTTTTGGGAGATAAATGAGCTAGTAAGGGCAAAGCATTTAGTGTAGCATATGGTACATATTAAGTACCAGGCTTGCTGTACTTTTAGTTTGCTGTACAGCCATCATGTGCACCAGGGAATTCGTTCCTTTTTATGCACATAAGGAGCTGAAGTTGAGAGAAGCTAAGTAACTTGCTTGAGGATGCGCAGCTGGCAAGGGGCAGGCATTGGTCGTAGAATTCTAGTTTTTCATACCATCAGCACATCTGAAAGAGAACAGGCCAGGGTAGCCAGAAACTTTCCCAAGGTCAGAGGGCATTGGGTATGGATGGGCCGGAATCAAGAAGAGCCAGACTTCAACTTCCCAACTTTACGGTTAACAGACACGGGTGGACTGTTCCCCAAGTCCTGACAAGAAAGAACATCCTGTGACTCACAGCCACCCTCCTCCCCCCTCTGCCCCTCCTCCCACTTGGGCAGCTGCTGAGACTGAGGATGTAGCCCCAAACTTTGTTTCCTGTTCTTGTGGGGCCCCTGTGTATCATCTTGTTTGGAGATCAGATGACATATGTGTCAACCTGATGTCATCAAACTGGAAATTCCTTGAAATCTGTGCATGATTGCAGTGTGTGTTCTGTGTGCACTAATCAGGCTTTCTGATTTGGGGCTTTGGAGTACAGTATTTTGAATGTTTTTCCAGAGCTGTCAGTCCAGGTGGGGGGTTCCCATCCAGGGAAGGAGGCTGTCTCTAACTAGGCTGTATTCAGGGGGCTGTAAAGCTGCACTCCTGTGTTGAAATATTGCTTGAACTAAGTTGAATCAAAGGTCAATTTTATCTTGACAGGAATAGAAAGCACTATTGCACTCACTCACAGGACAGCACGTTCTTCAACCTAGTCAGATTGCCTTTGAAAAATTTGGATTGTTAAGAAAAGTGTTTCATGTCTCCTGCTTTTCCATCAGAATTATTTGCTGTGTGGGTGGCAAAGAACAATTTGGGAGTCTAGTTTGTTTCTCTCTGAAAGCTCCCCTCTTCTGGGCCTCTTACCACTGTGACTTTGAGACACAGAAGGGCACTCTTAGACTGACATTTTGTCCAACAGACTACTTTGTGCTGGGTAATGGCAGCATTTCACATTTGAATAGATCATTACATTCAGGGCTTACCATAGCGCCTGCAGTGTGGTGTTATTGTCCCTGTTATATTGAGGGGAAACTGAGGCTTGGAAGGGTTATATCTGTTGTCGAGGGTCACTAAGTAAAGCTGTGGGTCTGTGTGACCTCAAGGCTCAGCACCTTCCTGCCATTGATTCCATGTCATGTTGCCTAATTCCAATACCGGGAACCATGGGTGGCCTCACTTACATTGTCTGCAAAAATCACTGTAGAACATTATGAAAGTAATACCAATCATATCATGCTAATGCAGTGGAAAGGGTCGATGTTTTGGAACCAGATTTTATTCAAATTACCACTTGATTGTACTGTGATCTTGAGCAGGAAATGAACCTCCTTGAATCTGTTTCTTCATTTGAAAATGGGACTAATAATGCCTTTCTCGTAAACTTGTTTTAGGGATTTTAAAAAACGATAGTGTTTCTCATGCTAGGCAACTGTTACTCACCTTACTGTACCCTGGCAACTGTTAATTACTCGATCCACGAAGCACCAACTACCATGTTGTTGGACACATTTTGTTCGTCGTAGAAGTAAGAAAAATGAAGAATTTAGACATTATCTATATTAACAATTCTGGAAATTCCAGTTCTGGAAAAGAATCCCTTCTTAGACCCTAACTCACAAACTCATCTTCCTTTCCTTTCCTGGGTTCCTGGGCGTGGGCAGGCCCCTGAAGGCAGATTCTAATCTCATGCTTAGTGGTGTTAGGAGCATCTGGTCTCATCTGTAGTGAAGAACTGAGCACCTCAATAATTTTTTTCCCCTTCTTCATGCTCTTTTTGTCCTTGCTCTTTCTTTTTGATTAACTCTTCCTTGTTTCTGGACACTGGGTTTTCTCATACTTGTGACCTCTTCTCTGTGTTCTTTGCTTTTCTGAATGTCCTCTCCTACGTTTCTACCTCTCTGGCCTTTACAAAGGGTTCTCCACACAGTTTTCAGCTATTTTCTTGCTTTGTTCAACACTGACTCCACTTTGGGACCAGTGGTACCTCCTTAAGGTGACCTTTCATTTCCTTCTAAGCTTCCAGAGGTGATACAACTGTGCCTGCCATCCCCATGGCCTCAGGAGAGCTCCTGGCCAGTGTGGACAGGTCACCCTTACTGCCTGGAGTCATGGTCTCCACCAGCTCTTTGGGGACCTGGTTACCCTTCAGTTTATCAACTGCTGTGAGTCCTCGTTTCAGGGGCTATTGACCTCGCCTACCTTGCTTGCTTCTCCATGAGATGCAGGTGGAGCTGGGGAAAGAGTGTTCCTTTCACACCCTCTCTTTCAGCGATGACTGATACTGAAGTGCCATCGAGTTTTAGAGGTTCACAACTGTGCTTGCTGACTCCCCTTGGAAGGCAGGGGAGGGATGGAGCATCATCTATTTTGTTAAGATAGTTCCCTTCAGGAGATGGAGAAATATTGATACTTTGAGCCAAAGCACGAGTGGTTTGGGTTTTGTCTCCCCTTGGAAGCTTGTTGTACAAATGCAGTTTTCTACCACATGTAAAATATTTTAAGGAACACATGGTTCCCAAAGTTATGGTACTCCCATTGGTGTCTTGAGAACCTGGTTTGTCTTGAGAACCTTTCACATAATTGTCATCTGTGACTTTATTAACATATTTCAACTTGTTTAATTTTCAGCATATACTTTTTCTCTTGTCGTCTTGCTGAACAATTCCTTACACACTATTGACAGTAGTGTTTGCCTAGCCCATACCCCTAGTAAAGTAGACTCGTTTATGGAAAAAGGGACACTGAGAGCCTAAGTGACCTATCCAAGGCCACATATCTGGAAAATTCTGGAACTGAGATTTGAACCAGTTTAGCCAGATTCCAGATCTAAGATCTCTTAGGTGTGTTCTGGTATCCCTCATAAAGCTTTCACCATAGAGAAGGAAGCTTCTCCTGGGTTGGGGACCCCAGAACCAGATGAAGCTGAGGTTGTGTGTACACCAGGCTCCCAGCCTCTTACCTGCCATCAGGAGTTCCCCAAGGAGAAGCCAGGTCATCCTAATTTCCCCCCTTAAGACCAGAACCACTGGTTTTCCCAGAGAGGGTTTAGCCATCTCAGGGGAGCAGTCAGCAGCTGTCCTTGAAGAACAAGTAGAGCCATCAAGAAAACAAACCAAAACAAAAAAATACTTAGCAGATAACCTGAATGTGTTTGTTATTCGCCCTTTTGTAACAGAGAACTTTCAAGGTCTTGTTTATCCTTCAGGACAAGCTTAGGCTCAGTAAAACCTGGAGTTAGAGTTTGCCTCTGGGCCCCTCCAGGGCATCCCTGTATGAGAGACTAGGGCTTTGAGACCCTCCTGGGGTTCTTTGAAGCAGTTTCTGGGCCTTGGATGCTGACACGTTCTCTTTCTTCATTTCTTTTTTCTTTTGCCTCCTCCACCCTCTTCTCAAGCAGCTGATTGCTGTGGTTGCGTTTCATGTCGAACAAAAGCGACTACAGCGATCTTGAAACTTGAGCTGGGGACTGGAGGGCACTGACCGAGAGTAACCCCCACTGGCTCTCAGGCTCACTTGCTGAGGGCTGCTGAGGTCTTCCCTCCTCTGCCTCCCTGTCACCACCATCTCCTCCCTCCGCCTCCCTTCTTCCCCACCTCTTCTGCTGAGCTCAGGCAGGCTGGAGAGAAGGAACACTTAAGTGGCAAGAAAGCATTCCCAGCATGCAGGGTCTCTCCCCATCACACCCCTTTACTGACTATGGAAGCGACTCCTTAGCTTGGTCTGAGAAGCCTGGCCCAGAGGAGTGGCAGGAAAACAGGGTTTTGTCCTGTTCTTCCCAGCCCACAAAGACACATTTCGCTTGTTTTGTTCTTTAGACTCCAAGCTCCTGAATTGTTGTCCCCCCCCCCACCCCCCTTCCTTTGCTCCACCTACTGCTCTCAAAGCAAAGCTCTCAGGAAATGGATAGACACTGTTTGCTCCTCAGGCACAGTCGAACAGAATAAGTACTTTGGTTCCTATTGAAGCTATTGGGCAGGAAAGCTCTCTTGGCCTTTTTCTGCATAGTGACTTCTGTCTTCCTGCCAGCAGCAGGGACAAATGATTAATGTAGTGAGCAGCCTGCTCCCAACACCGCTGTGGTCTGTGGCAGCAGTTACAGCCTTAGCGACCTCTATAAACACCTGCGGCTGTCTGCTCTTTCCCTCTGCAGAGTGTGCTCACACTCTTGTTCTTAGTTTTCATAACAAGCTGTGGATGCTATTAGCCCTAGTTTATGTCTGAGGAAATGGAGGCCCAGAGAAATTGAGAAAAGATAATACAGCTAGGCAACAGCAGACTGGGACTTGAGTTCAGATCTCCTAATGTCATAACTAGTGATTTCGCCAGTGTCCCTTTCATTGCCATGAATAAGACCTCTGACTGAGATCATGTTCTCATCTACACATTTTTAAAAAGAGGTTTAGTTATTTTTGCATACAGAACTGGGGTACAGGCCAGAGGTGCAGGGGTGGTGAGAGCATTCACCAGAGAGAGTGGGGAGCAGAACATGTAGATCAAGGAAGTACACTGCTGAGGGTAGCAGCGGGTGGGTCAGGAGAGGCCTGCTGCACCATGTGGGTCACCTCTGGGGCTGGGGATCGAACTTGCACTGAAGCCGCTGCACCTAGCTTGCAGTGCTGTGTCCTAACCTGCTGCATCACCAGGGAGGGCCCCTCATCTACACATTTTACAGATAAGAAGATTGAATTCTCTCAACTCACTTGAGCAAACTTAAATGACTAAATGACTATTTTCCCACTCAATGTTCCCTATCTTGCCTCTAGTTACTGGTCTTTCTTACTGATCATCTTCCCTTTGTGCCCTTCTCGGAAGTCACTTTGTAATTGTGGTGATTTCCATTGATTCTCTCAAATCTAGGCTTTCTAGATATATTCTTCAGTGAAAGTCTAAAGAGATGTCAACTTCAACCTTTTCTTCACCTTACTGACAGTGTCAACAGAAAGAATTAACAATTGTCCCACTCGGTAACTTATTCAGGCAAATAATCACTCTCCCCTCCCACTCCTCACCAGCCAGGGACATACATCTCTCTCTCTCTCTCTCTCTCTCTCACACACACACACCTTAGATGATAAAGCCAACCTCAAATAGCTATGTCTATGTTACTTGTTTCAAAAGCTTATATTTTAGGGTGAAATTAGAAGTGGAGCTAATGAGGTCACCCTTTTCTGAGAATGATATGGTAGTAGTCATCCTTCAGTAAGCACTTGGCTTGCTGTCAGGCATTATTCTGGACCTTCAGGGACATTCTGTCACTTAACCCCCCCAGCTCAACCCAGTGACATACCTGTTATCCCCTTTTAGTCTATGATATTTCGCTACACTTTGTTTCCAGCTTCTACTCATTTGACTTTCTTCTTGACCTGGGCTGATGCAGCTGAACGGGCTCAGAGAAACTCTTGTTCCATCTTTACCTGGTTTGTTTTACTCTTCCCTAACCACAGCAGGGTAAATTTGCTTTCCTCTAATTGACTGATTCCTAGATCACCACATTTGATTAATTTACTCACCCATTTGTATTCATTAATTTCTTCTCCATGACAAGCAGTGCTGAGCTTTGGAATCACAAAGTCTGTGCCCTCAGGGCACTTTTGTTCTTCTAGGGAGACAGATGTAGCTGAGAGAATTGCACCCCCATCTGTGCCATATTGGAAGGAAACACAGGATGCTCTCAGGGCACAGAGGAGGTCCACCTAACTTGGCTTGATGTGGCTTAAAGGTGGGAAAATCAGGGTGGTCTTCCTGGGGGAGATAGTTCCTGGGCCAAATCATAAAGAAGGGGCAGGCTAAGAGGATAAGGGCTGTTTCAGACATTTGACCTCCTCAACATCATGAAGAAACAGATCAGAGACATACCATTACCTTCTTCTGACTTTTAACCCCACTCCATGCTCTCTTCCCATCTTCCCCACATCTTAAGTTTTAAGGAATATTTTCTCTCTATTTATGTGCTTGTTGGTTTATTTATTCATCCAACATTTAAAGACAGCCTACTGTGTGCACAGCACTGTGACTGTAGAGTGTCCTGGCCCCTGTTCCATGGGAGGCCTTAACCTCATCTTGGAGACACTCCTCCATGAGCTGTCTTCCTACTCTCTCTTGTGTTTCTGATATGTCTCTTCCTCTCCCTGTTAGCCTTGGAAGTTCTGTGAGGGCAAGGGCTGGATCCTTCCCTTTTCTCTAGACTTTTTTATGGCCTACTGAGACTGAGTGGGGGGGGGGGGAAGAAACCTTTGTTAACAATCACAAACTTAGTGTCCTTTACTGAGCACCTCCTATGAGCCAGTTCCTTGTTCTTCATGCTTCTCATGCGGATAGCTAATCCTCACATCTACAAACTGCCTTCCTTTCCACTTAGGTGAGACAGCTTGGGCTCAGGAAGGCAAAATGAATTTCTCAAATCCATGTAGTTAATAAACAGCAGATCTTAACATCATCAAAAGTAGTTTCCTGGTGCCACATCCGTCACCTTTCCACCATATTGTTTCTGTTTCTACCATACTGTTTCCACTATTGTTTCTCAAATTTGACTGGAATCACTGGAAGAATTTTATAAGATTCCCATGCCTGTGTCTTAGACCTGGAGGTTTTGATGAGCTGTGGCAGCTGAGGTGAGTGTGTGGCCTGGGATTTGGGATTTTTGGAATGCTCCCTAGGGCAGTCTATGGGAGCCGAGGTTGAGAAGCAGCCACTACACCACACCACTTTTTTGTGCTCACACTGTCTGTAGCTGTTGGTGTGGGTGTGCAAATCTGCTTACATGTGTGGCGTCCATGTGACCAGAATGTGAGTTCTTTGTAGTTAGGGATCTTTGGTCCTCCCTGTTGCATCCCCACCCGCAACCTCATTATCCTGAGCATGTGTCCTGCAAGGGGTTGTTGACTTTAGCCAGCCTCTTGGTTCTTATGTCTCATCCAGGGGATTCAGTGATAGGAGGTTGGAGTTCGATCACATCCAGCTGTTCTCATCCTCAGAGCCTGTTGATGTAACAGAAGAATCTTATAAACATGCTGACCACTTGCTGGTCTAGGGTGTAGCTCATGACCTAGATTCATCACAAGTGCAACTCTGGAACTTCAGCAGCCCTGCCAGGAGGGAGGAGGCTGTTCTGTAGTAGGCCATCTGTGTGCGGTTCCGGCTTTTCATACTCAGGAGGAATTTGTGGCTCATCTGGGTCAGTTCATGTGTATATTCTATTCTTCCCAGGGTCCCCAGAAGTCCTTAACTTGCCCTTATTTTATTGATAAGGCAGTGGGCACACACTCGGTGAAATGACTTGGCAAATAAACTGACACAGGGCACAGGTGAGCAGCACACTCAGCGTGGTGGTATTGTTGACTGCTGTGGTCGGTGTCTGGCTTTTCACGCAGGCCTCAGTTGTAACCACCAGCTTTCCTACCTTCTTCTTGTTTACCCTTATCATGGGGGTTCCGGTACACCTACCTAGGTTGTTACTCTGTGTCCTTGAGATTATAGTACTAGCCACCAGGAGTCCTGTGGGGTGCTGACGGGGATTGTACTGATGACACTGGACCCCTCTTGAATCTGCTCAGCTAAGAGGAAATCTTCCCAACCCTAATCCCATCTCCTAGTATTTATTCTTTAGCCATCATTCACTGACTAATGATTCTTTGCCAGGCTCTACTCTGAACACTGGGATATAGAAACAAAGCACAATTTGTCTAACATATAATTATGTAAGGCGCAGTCTAGTAGAGATAATAAGCCAGTTAAAAAATATTCCTAAAAGTAGGAACCCCTGCATTGGAAATATAAAAGATGCTTACTAAAATATAGATTTTGAGCCATACTGAAGATGCACTATTTGAGGATCTATGGGGATTAGAGCCAAGAAACCCAGAGCTGAATTGCTGCAAGTTCCTTCAAGTGAATCTTGGGTACTCTGAGATTTGAAAACTAGAGAAATGAGGCCAGTGTCATCAGTATGGGGTCGTATATGATGGAGGACACCAGGTTCTGAGGAGGGACACTATCTGCACTCAGGAAGAGCCTGAAGATGTCGTGAGGAGGAACATGAGCAAGCCAGATTAGGTGTGGCCAGTCATTTCTCTTGACCTGTGAGTCATGCTTAATTTATCCTTTTTGTAAGTCTCTATTAGTGGTTTGCTTAAGTGGAACATACCTGGAACGGGTAGCCTTAGTGAGCTTTTGGGGGCTTTTAGGCCCTTGATATCTGCACTTACTGTGTTGCCCCAGTGTTAACTCCTGTCCTCCCTAAGCCTCACACCCTAGCTCCACTTTTGATCAAACCTCTTTTACTTCAGTTACATGATTTGGGCTTGCAAGGTTTGCCCCCTAGAGGTGGGTTAGTGCTTGGGTCTGTGGGCCCAAGACCACCAATGTTGAGGGCTCAGCCCTATGGTCAGGACAAGCTGGTTTTCTCTTTAAGAAGTTGGGTTATTGAGGGGGTGGGCAGGAGAAGTGGACAGTGAAATGAAATAGGACAGGAAAGATGACAGAGTTTCAGAGGCAGGTGTCCCTACCAAGCATCTGATCAGAAACCTTTCATTTTGGAGATGAGGAAATTGAGGTTCAGAAAGATGATGTGGAACCCCTAAACGATACCACCAGGCACAACTTTCAATTAATTCTGGTGACTGAAATTCTGGATCTCTTACCAGTGGTTTTTTTTTTTTTTTTTGCTTCACTGTAACTGGAGCTTTTTAAATATACCTGGAAGGACTAAATTGAAAAGGATTCTTTATGAATCTTTCATCAATGAAATTATTTAGTAGGGTTAACTTTTAAGTATCTAAGCCTGTGTGTTTTCAATTTTTTTTAAATGTATTCATTGTATCATCTTTCATTTTTGTGCAATGTGTGGGTTCCCTGTGAAATTCCCACCATCACTGCACCCGTACACCATCACCGTGCTCCCTTGTGCTCTTTCTCCCCACTCCTGTCATTGCCTGGTGATTTTGATTTTTACTTTATGGTAGTTACTTTTTTTTTTCAGATCCCTTTTTTGTTTTCTCTATACTTCTCCTTAAGGTACAGCAGAGGTGGGCTGTGGGGTTCTGTATTGCATGTGCCATGTGATAAAAGTGGATTTATCAATGAAAGAGCTTTGATAGACACACTGTGCTATATGAGTGGTTCTCAAAGTGGGGGTCCCAGATGAGCAGTGTCTGAATCACCTGGAAGTTTGTTAGCAATCCACATTCTCCAGCCTCTTCCAAGGTCCACTGCATCAGAAACTCCATGCGGGGTCTGGTGATGTGGCTTAACAAGCCTGCAGTTGATTCTGATGCATACGCAAGTTGGAGATTCACCGCTCTGTATCAAAAAGAACTAGGCTTTAAGTCTCTCCAATTTTAGCAAGTGAGATAGTATCAGGGAGGCGAGAGCAGTGGGATCAGTGTCATGAATTTCAGGTGAGCAGGTGAGAAATCCTTTAATATTCAGCTTTTTCGCTTGAAAATCCCCACAAAGTTGTGCATGTGTATATAGTCATATTGCCTTATTTGAGTTGAGTAGCCATCCTGAGTGTGGGTCTATGAGTCTTCAGAGAGCAATTTTCTCTTGTCTTTTCTGATAAGGGAAAACTCCCTGAACTTTGTTTCTCTGTACTTATATTAAGCCAGAGCCTGCAGTTATAAAGCAGTTGAGAATGAGGCAATTAATAACTATAGTTTTCTTCATCTGCACCATTGTGATTTTCTTGAGTTACTTATTTATTGAAAATATATTGCTATTTCTCAACAGACTTGAAGCTTCAGGATTTCCTTGTGGACAATGAAACCTTCACTGGCTTCCTGAATCACAACCTCTCTCTGCCAAGGTCCATTGTGGACAAAATGCTGGGTGCTGATGTCAGTCTCCACAAGGTGAGGTACTACCTTCAGCTTCCTCCGTGAGGCTGCTGGCAGTAACATGGCTTCAGAGTGCCTGGAAAGAAATGAATAAAACCCTGTGTAGTGGCACTGAAAGAGGGTGCTGTAGCTCATGTTCACCTTCATCTATTTCACTTCCTTCTCAGGCTATCTTTACCATCCGTAGGGTGGAAATGCAACCTGGCATCATGGACCAGCTGGTTGAAAGAAAACTTACTTCCTGCCTGTTAACTGACACTTGTGGATCACTTCCCCCTAAGGACGGAATGAATTTAAGTTAATGCGAATTAAGCATTTAAATTTTTTTTAGTTTTGAGGCAATTACCAGTATTGAGGATTATATAGTAGTGCTCTTTATAAAATCTAAGTTAAGCTTTATAAAAACCCAATGCTTCCTTTAAAGATAGATAAGAAATACTTAAGAAGAAAATGCTTATATTTATTATTTTTAAATTAATAAACAAGAGGCCCTCCCTGGTGGTGCAGCGGGTTAAAGCACAGCACTGAGAAGCTAAAGCCACTTCTGCATGAGTTCGATCCCTGCCTGCCCTGGAGGTGACCACATGATGTGGCAGACCTCTCCTGACCCTCCCGCTGCTCCCCTCAGCAGTGTACTTCGTTGATCTGCCTGTTCTGTTCCCCACTCTGTCTCTGGTGAAGCCTCTCGCCACCCCTGAGCCTCTGGCCTGTACCCCAGTTCTGTATGAACAAATAAATAAATCTTTAAAAAAATTAATAAACAAGAAAGAAATATTAGTATTTATATAGAATTTTAATCTTAGATTTTTAGAAACCCTCATCTGGCATCATTAGATATCATACTGCTCCCAGCCTGTGGGTAGCATTCCAAGTCACATGGCTAAGGATTTTCAGAGAAGCTTTTCAAGTTTCTCCTCTAGAAGAAAGGAGAACTGCTTTCTTACCATGTCTATGTCTAAATATGAGCATATCTTTACAATAAGCAGACATGGTAGAAGTGTTTATGCTTGAAAATAAGGTCTTCACTTTACATTATCTAGAATTTTTTAATATTAGAAAAATGTGCTTACTGCTTTTTCTCATGACACTAGAAAAATAGGCCTAGTGTTTACCGATTGTGTGGTTGGGAGATGAGCCAAAGGCAGCAGGCGAGTGAAAATAGTTCCATTTCACATGATTTCCATTGCCCCCTGCAATTTCATATCTGTTACACCTGATCAGTTTAAAATAAGGGCCAGACGAGGTGTGGAGGTGGTCCTTGCAGGGTCGTTAGTGCCTCTCTGCTGTCCATATTCTTAACCAGACACTAAAGGGAGGCTGACAGTTTGGCAGCAAGGACTAATTAGAGAAAGGAGTTAAACTGAAGTGTGTTTTAGTATCTGGCAGTAGGTGAAATTCAGTGGAAACCCTAGCAGACCAATGCTCTGCAGCATCAGGGAGCTGCATCCAGAGAGCCTTTTGGTGCTTCACTCACACTGGTTCTACACCAGCAGTTCAAGCTGCACTAATTTAAGATAACAGGGGACATAGTAATGAAGTAATAAAAAGTCTGCATCCTCCTTTTATTTCTTCCATAGCTATTTATTATCTATGATATTTCATTACTTTGGAAAAAGTGAGCAAGAAAACCAAGGTCCCACTTCTTACTAACCTTTGCTGTCCAGTGAATAGTAAGGGCCATATGTGAAGAAGTACAGTTTATTTAGGCCACAAAGACTAATTACACAAGATGTGGTCAAGAAAGGTTCTCTAGGAAATGAATGGGTAAGAGTGTATTAGAATTGGTCCATCAAATTGATGAGAAAAGGTTTGGCATTTTGCTTCTCTGTGGCAAATGAAATGAGTTCCAAATTCTGAAATTGCTTGAACATAGTTGTGTGCATTATTAGTTAAGTATATGTATCTACAAAAATGGTGTATGTAATTTTCACCCCTATAATTCAGTTTAACCCTAGTCTTACTATGTCATAAGTTTCAAAACAATGCAGAGGGTTTCGCTAATAAGGGTGGTTTCAGGGGTTCATACTCTGAATTCCTACTTTTTGAATCATGTGTTCCATGTCTGAGAAAAAGTGCCGGACCTAATATTTCCTTTGCATGAAAGACAAGAGTGTGGCAGTCCACTACGACATTCAGGTTTTAATTGTCCTGTCAGATTGTGCCTTGATCCATTCTCAAGGTCCGTTAAGAGACTTGGACTATTAGTCCATTGGACTATTGCTGTGGTGTCCATTCCTTAAAGCCACATTGATGTGAATTCCTCTTATGAACTTCAAGGAGCCAGCTTCCCATCTTTGTAATCCAGTTTTGCTGGTCTCTCTTTGTATGAAATGCTTCCAGATATTTTTGCAAGGCTACCAGTTACATTTGACTGATCTGTGCAATGGATCAAAATTAGAAGAGGTGATTCAGCGTGGTGACCAAGATATTTCCAAACTTTGTGACCTGACAAGAGAAAAATTGGATGCAGCAGAGAAAGTACTTCGTTCCAACATAGATATCCTGAAGCCAGTCATGGTGAGTAGACTTGTTGTGTGGAGGAAGCTTCAATCATTAGTACTTTTGGAATGTGAAATTATTCCATGGACAACCTGACTTTGTTTTTGTAGAAACAAAACTGACTGGGAGTTTGAGATTTAATTTAGCTCAGTGGCATTCTAATTGTTCTTTCAAACCTTTGGGCTACCTCCCAAAGAATAAATGGGGTAAGAATGAGTTGGGTGTGGTTCTGAATAAGTTGGGTGTGGTGGGTTCCCTTGGAATCCAAGGTCCTGGGTACCCAGAATCAATCAGGGAAGACCTAGTATTTAATGTTTTCTTTATATTATAATTTGAAATTTTAAGAGTTCGTTTGATGAAAGAGTTCCCCAGGTTAAAAAAAAAGTCTCAAAACCATTATTGGGAAGATGAATGTCTATTCATTTTTAAAAGTCCATCAGAAAGGCAACATGAACTGTCATAATGGGAAAACCTAGAATGGGATGGAAAGTCACTCAGTAATTAGCTTAATCAATGACAAAATTACATGAACCAAAAAAAAAAAACAAACAAACAAACAAACAAATTCCACAGTCTGATCAGCCAAGGAATCAATACTTCAGAGAGACAATCCACAAAAATACACTATTCTTTAATCAAAGAATGCAGATGAACCAAGCATACTGGGCACCAGAGTGTTACACATAGTTCCAGAACAGGCATACTTCTTTGGGTATTCTGAGAACTCTGGTGAAAGTCTCTTCCAACAGCATCCCTTAGTATCCAGCTTTTTGTTTTTCCCTCCCAGTTCTCCATATAGTACTCTGATTTATCAGTAGGATCTCCTGAAACCAGGAAAAGAGTCCTGGAAGATGGCTGTGCCTGGAAATAGATGTTTCTCATAATCAAAAAACAATTGGACTCGTCTGGGACTTTGTGCAGCATCATTATTTTAGAGATAGGTCCTTCTAGGACTACTAAGAATGTTCAGGAAATGTGCCTGGATCACACCCTAGAATGTGACCTTAAAAACACATCCCACCATTTACACTCTTCACTTGATCAAGAAGTTCTTGTATCTTGCCTGATTCTATAATATTTGCAGCTTCTGCCTGAAGTGAAGGTGGTGATGGAACGTTGAGTACTTGGGTGATTCTATGGCAGAGTTGATGGTGAGCTAATCAGTGTAAAGGATTTAGGCCTAATACTAAGTTCTGTTCAGTTTTATTGCAGAAGGGGGTATATTCTGTTCAGTGTTTAAAAAAATTACTGAATTGTTTTGTTTACTGCTCTGTGATTGGTTTATGTTCCTAATATAAAATCTTTGGTAAGATCTATTTTTGAATGGGGATGTTTGTAACCTACTTAACTGGTTAAAGAGTTACATAAGCTTATTTTTGTGTAGACATTCACTATGGCTCCTTTTACTGTGTAAGAGACATAGAGGGTTGAAGATTTTTACAGATGCTAGACCCTATCCTTGGACTGTTTTGCTTAACTTCACAACAAGGCATTGCAATTGTCACTCTTTCAGCCAGGATGATTTAAATTTTGGAAAGGTGGTACTTCTAGAAGACACAATAACTTATTCTGTGGCTAATTCATTATTTCATTTGTTTACTAGTTAAATACCAGTTGTGTGCACAACCCAGTATAATCCCTTTCCTTATAAAATGTCTGTATTGTTTTCTATGTAAATGACAGTATAGTCTTTGTAATATGACAATCATAGTTTCAACTGGAAAACTCTCTCTGATTGGGAGGACTAGCATGATAAGATATGTGGAAATGCATGGTCGAAACTGTCAGCTTTATCACAGCCCATCCTGTTGTGTTGTGATTGTACTTAGCAGATCAGTTGATTCATGACTGTGTATTGATTAGGATGGCTACCATATGCTTTCTGTGCATCTCTTCAGGTTCTGTTCTTGTCTGCTGTTGCTGAGAGATCGCTCTATAACATCAGAAAATGGGACTCTTTTCTATGGAAAACATTTTTTGGAGATTTCTCAAAATATTAAAAATGGGTCTTCCATGTGCTCCAGAAATTCCACTCCCAGGTATCTACCTGAAGAATGTGAAGACACTAATTCAAAGGGATATATGCAAGCCTGTGTTCATTGTAGTACTGCTTACAATAGCTAAGCTTTGGAAACAACCTAAGTGCCCAAAGACAGATAAGTCAATTAGAAAGATGTAAGAACTACTACTTAGCTGTGAAAGAAGATAAACTCTTGCTTTTTATGACAATATGGAAGGTTTATGCTAAGTGAAATAAGCCAGAAAGAGAAAGACAAATACTGGATCTTATCACTTACATATGGAATACAAAACCAATGACAGACCTTAGAACTATGACTGCTAAATAGACTACCAGAGAGAAAGGGAGATTGAGGAGCGCAAAGTGGGGAGAGACTACAGAAGACTATTGGTGCCTCGGTAGTGCCTGTGGTGTATTAACACACACCTAAAAGTATAATACCATACCTGTAAATCATGATCAGTGTTGCAAACCATTGTTACCATAAATAGATTGATAGGTAAATTAATAAAGTAAAAATTTTTAAAAAAGAAAATGAGGCTCTGGAATTAAAATATAGTGAGTAGTCAGAATGGTTCTATGTAAAGGATACCTTGGGGGATGAAATGACTTCCAAACACTTTGAAATGTGGCTCTTAGTTCTTGGACTAAATGATCTTAATTAGAGCACTATTTGATGTCCATCAGACAGCTTTTTGCTCCTGCCTCTTGGACGAAATGTCAGCCTTTGTGATGTTAGACGGGTATGGCATGCACAGTCACTGTACATGGACAATTTCTTGTTCCAGGAAACATAACAGGAGCAGCGACCAGTGTCAGACTCAGCATAATGAGGATAGAAGCTCAGCTGTCAATGTGTTTTGCACCAAATGTAGATTATCAGGAGCAAGAGAGATTTCAAAATCTCTCTCCCTTTTTCCTTTTTGGGTGGATATTTTCTTTTTTGAGCCAAGCATCTTCTTCCTCTTTTTACTGGGCCTCCTTCAGTCTCCTTGGGGAAGTACAGCAGAGTGGAAAGGGCACCGGCTTGGGGTCAGCTGCATCTGGCTTCAGTCACTGCTTCAACATTTTACCATCTGAGTGGCCTTCTGTAAATTATTTAGCCTCAGTAAAGCCATGTTTCCTCTTCTTTTACATGCAGATAGTAGTTTCCCTTTGTTGTGATTATAGTCATGCATATGAAGAACTCAGCATGGGCCTGGCATAATTAGGTGCTTAATAGTAAATAGTAATTTGACTGATAGAAATAATGTAAATTGTATGACAAAAAATTGCTGGGAAGTTAAAAATTTCCTCTGTAGGTCAGTGTTAGGAGTTGGACTCCTACTACGCAAATGAGTCCTGAAGAATATTTTGATGAAAAAGTATTATTCTTTACCTAGGTAGTGTCTTGACTGCTTACTCTACAGATTTTTTTATTTATGTGTATACCTCGGTTATGCCTTACCTTAAAAATTAATGCTGATAACAGAATGCTATTATATCTGTTAAGTCTGTGGAAATCAAAACCAGTTTCCAACAGGAGTCCTGCTTTTTCATTTAAAAACATAATTTCTGAATAGTAGGGATTTGTGTCAAGTATATTCCTGAAAACCTTATAAAGATGGCTTTTTGATAAGTAAAGTAATGGATTAACAAGTGAAATATCTCTAGTATAAATGCATAGTCATGAAGGGAGACTTGTGTTAGTGCCCATAGTATTTGTACCATTCAGGAGGAGGTCAGCGCAATGTGGCAGAGACTTCTGTGGTCTTAGCTCTGGGCTAGTTGGCTGGGTGGGTATCGTTCCCACCTGTTTCCTTTCTGAAGCAGCACATACATTTCCCTGAGGAGGAGAATATGTGGGGGCCTCTCTTTGCCACCCCATAATAACCTCTCGTCTGTTTTGGACTGTATTGAGCTATACTATTGATAGTAGATGGGCAGATTTGTTTGGACTGGAAGAATTCATTTGCTTCTTTGTCAAGGCCTTGCTAACTATTATTTTTCTAATACTGTCTTAACAAATTACCACAAACAGCCGCTCCACACATCATGAATTATCTTGCAGTTCTGTAGAAGTCTATGTACATCATGGCCTACTGGGACCACTTAGAGTCTCAACAAGACTGAAATCAAGTTGTTCATAAGGTTGGAGCCTCTGAAGATGATTTGGTTTTGTCTCATTCAAGTTGGTTGTTGAATTTGGTTCCTTGTACTTGTAGGACTGAAGTTCTTGTTTCCTTGCTAGATGTCAGTAAGGGGCTGACTGTTGCTCCAGAGCCTGCTAGCATTCCTTTGTGATGCTTTCAGATGGTGCCTCTCCAGCCGCCATCAGGATCTCTCTCCTATTTCACGTCTCTTTCAACCCCATTTCTCTGCCTCTAAACAGAGAACATTCTCTGCTTTTAAGGGACTTGTGTGACTACTTTGGACTTAGATAATACAAGATACTCTCCATACCTCTAATTATAATTGTATCTGTAAAGTACATTTTTTTTTTACATTAGATATGGCATTTTATCATGTAATGTAACCTATTCACAAGTTCTGAGGATTAGCGTGTAGACAGCTTTGGGAGCTCATTTATCCTCCCACAAGTATCGTTTGACTGGAAGTTGTGTTCCAGTACATCTTTGAAGTGTTTCCTCAGAGCCCTTGGCTTCTCTTAGTCCCTCTTGAGCCCTGTGACCTTGTTTGTCCACATTGAAAGAGGGACTTGAATCATAATAAACATGACTCATTACAGTGAGAGCAATGACTTTGGGATGCACCACATCTCTGAACAAGGCGTGAGGGATTTGTCAACAAAATCAACAACTGTAAGTCTGTTTTGTACCAGTCCCATTCTAGGCGCTGAAGGTTCAGCTTTGAACCAGATACATGGAACTTTCATTCCAGTGGGCAAGACAGGGGATTAAAGGAATTCTCCTCAGTGTGCAACCCATAGCGTTAAGCTGTCTTCTCATTTTACTTTTACTGATGCCACTCAACAGCACTCTGACAGCTGTTGTTGCCAGTGTGGGGTACTGTGAGACGTGGCAGAGGAATTTGGGGTTCTTTAGGCTTGGATGCCAGTCCTGGCTTGTCGTTGTCTCAGTGATGTGCCGGTGATGTCTGATCCTTAAACTGGGGGAGATAGGGTCTGATTCTTACATTAGGAAGGACAGGATACAGATTAATGTCCACTACTGTGTAGCCATGTGTTGTATAATCTTGACCTTCGATGATACCTTCACCCTAAAAAGGAAAGTTTTCTTCCTCTGGAACAAAGCGTTCTGTTTATATGTCTTCTGATGCGTACAGCACATTCTTGCAAAGTCAGAACTCAGTTCATGGGACAAAGGAGGTGAAGTGAGTGTGCCCTGAGGTCCCTGGAAAGCCAGTGATCTCATAGTGGATTATAGAAAGAGCAGATGGGGTGAACAAATTCATCTTTGTCTTGGAGGGTCTTTGTTTGGTGTCTTCTTACCCTTAAACAAGGACTCAAAATGCAGATGGGACTTGACTCATAATTTTTTGGGACTAGATACTTCAACATGTCACATTCCGTCCTTACGGGATTTATGTGTGGGTTCTTTTGAAGGAGAAAACATTTGCTTTTCCTCTCCTCCTTTCTGAAATTCAGACATTTGTGGGAAGTATCAGATTTTGTTTGGCTTTGTTTGATTTTACTGCCCACCTGCTTACAACATATGCTTTCACTTGGCAAGCAATTGCAATCCCCATCATTTTGTATTTGGTAAAATGACATGCCTTGCAGATTTATGCTTTAGACTCTTGTGTTTACCTGATTCCTAAGGGAAATTTGGAGCACAGAATAGAGGGATACGTTGGTGAATTTAGCAGAGTGTTAATGTGTCTACTCAACTCCATGTCACCACACATTTTTGCCTCAATTATACTATTTCTTCCTTGAAAATTGTTGCTATTTTAAGTTAAAGGCTCATTTTGGTCCTGAATGATGTGATAGTAGGCATATTTAACTGTGTTTAGAAACAGAAAAAAAAATGAAGTATTTGAATACATTAAATAGATCAAATTTAAAATTTAAATTGTTGAACTGTCTTCTAAAAGATCAGTAGTTTTCTCTGACATGAGTTTTGTAATTCTCTACTTCAACAACAACAAAAAAATGTTAAAATATTCCTGAAAGTAAAACTTTGTAATGTAGATCATTGGAAAGAAGCAGTACTTCTGGGTGGGGATATTCTTTGTACCCAGGATGTGTCTTATTTTCAGTTTGAAAGGAACATGCTCATACCCTCAGTTGGGTTTTCTGTGCATGTGCAAAGTGAAGTAGAGACTTTAAGAAAGTGTTTAAGTGTGAAATGTTCCAATGAACACATTATAACATGTGTTCTTTGGAAGAAAATAATATTGCTTATTATATTGAATGCTTTTCAAAGGTGCCCATATTTCACTTTATCTAGTAGTAGAATCTCTGAAAAATTTGGGTGTGAAGATTTTTTTGAAGAGTTTTCAGTCACATTTCAATTTCACTGATGTTCTCTATTTTATTTCTCTTTGATTTCAAATTAGAAATATACTCTTCCAGTCTTCATTTTGTTTAGTGATCATCTGTAATACTAAATACATTCATTCAGCCACACTTACTGAGCCCTGGTGTGTGCCATGCACTGGACAGGGGAAGACTGTGGTGAGCAAGAAACAGCTGTCTCTGATTTCTCCTGTGGGTCAGGGGTTTGGCGGCCCTGGGGGGCACCTCTGACCCAGTCTTTGAGGATCAGCAAAAAATCAGAATAGAGGGTAGTCAGATAAAGTGCAGGGAAGAGAATGTTCTAGGCAGAGGTCATGGCAGGTGCATGGGTCCAGAGGGGAGAGAGAAGATGGCATTTGTGGGAGCTGAACATGATCGGTTCAAAGTCAGTTGATTGGATTGGAGTGGAGTGGGGGTAACTATGGGGAGTTTCATGGGAGAGGGAATGGTAAGGTGGGACCCTGTGGCTGTTGGGCCTCATCCTCAGACAAGGGAGCCACCCAAAAGCTCCATGGGATGAGTAACTTGTGAGGTGAATCCAAACAGAGAATGTAGTTCTTTTCAAGAAATGGAAGCCCTGTTTGCAAAGGTGTTAAGTTTGGATAGCAAGTTTTCTCTTCCCTCAAAAGGGAAGAGAAAGGCAAGGATGTCATAGTTTATGGTTGTGAAGGCCTACTATGTGCCAGGCATTGTCAGGGCTCTCTGCATGTGTGCCCTCGTTTGTTACATGAAGTGCTGTGACTTGTGCACATGATATTAACTGTGTTGGATAGTTCAGAAAATGGAAGCATGGGGAATTTGAGCCACCTGCCCAGGGTTTTGTAACCACACCTCTCCCTCCATCCTCATAACCGGAGAAGAAGTGGCAGAGTGACAGGAATGATAAGAACCTATTTCCATTCAGACTTTATGAAAGAAACCAGTTAACCCCCACCAGCTTTTAAGATTTTTACTTAAAAATATTGAAATGGAATGAAAAATTAAGCGTTTTTGTTTTGCTACACAATTCTGAACATGTACCATCTTGTGGCTCTCATGGTAAGCACAAAAACCCTTTGCCTTCATGTCTTCTAATTATGACCTCAAGTTGTCCTTCCATCAAGTTTTCCCTTAGGTTTAACTTTTAGTATAGGTTCAACTATTGGCTACAATGTGATCCTGAAGAGAGAAAAGAAAATGCCTAAAACACCCCACCTATTTGCTCATGAATTCAAATCACAGAGGGAAATGTCATTAGCACTGTGACCTGAGTATGTTTAGAGGTCCCTTCGCCCAGCAGAGGACTGGGAGTGTGGGAGTGCCAGAAGCTGGTGATGAAGCCATTTCAGGAGAGCTCATGAATCAGGCTGAACAAATTCTTTCATAGGGTGTTTAGATAGATTTGATCAGAAATGTATATTCAGCGCTATGCTTGGATATTATGGTGACATGATAAGACTAACTTGATCTTGTTACATATGGAGTTCTCTTGAAACGAAAAATTCCATATCTCTCTTTCTAAGAGACAATGATGTGTTCATTCACTTTCAATTATTTTCTAAGCTGTCTGCATTAAGATTTATTGTAGTCTGATATAAGACAAATACTAAAGTAACCCAGGCTTCTCTAGATTTCAGAGGTGACTGATGTAGAATAAAGTGATGTCTATTGAGGAGCCAAGGAAAGTTGGGTTTTCCCTGAAGACTGTTTCCCCTAACTAACAAATAAGAATGACGAAACTCATCCTGTATTTTTTCTTTCGGTGCCTGAAAACTCAGAATCAAATTTGAGGCTCTTCAGCTGTTACCAATCTGGTCCAGACTCTGTGTCTCATTGTTTTTTCTTTCTCTAGCTTATACTTTCTGCCCTGGGCCCAGTTATTTTCTGTGCAGCTTTGTGGCACATAGCAGCAATTAAATATCTAAGTGAATAAAGTGAATAAATAAAAATATTTGTCTAAAATGAGACATAATGATACATGTTCTGTATTAAATTTCCAGTGTTAGAACCAGTGCTGACTTGCGTAAAATAAAAAAGAAAGAACTTCTCAAGCTATTGGAAGTCTCTAAGCTTTATATTTTTTCTCTTTCTTATGAGCCTTGTTTCTGAAGGTATTCTCCTGATGCCTCTTTTGCAAAAATGTAAAATTGGGGATTTGTGGTTAGAGTTGCATTGGATACACGCTCCAGCACACGCACATACACACACACACACACACACAAAGAGGCCCTCCCCCATGAGATATTTTTATCTTTTGCCATGTCTAATAGTTCTAAATATACATATTCCCACAATATTTTAAGCTCATTCATCAATAAATTAGTAACTCTTATCTGATATAAATAACATGTCAGCATTCCATATAGAATAGTTTTAGTATTTTACTTTGCTTAGCAGCGAGTTTCTCATGTTTTAAACTTAAGATTGTGAATGGTTTTAATTAACTTGTTTATTTTCAATAGAGACTTCCAGTTTACAACTGAGCTTAGAAACAGTGTTTTTTCTCATTTCAGAGAGAACTAAATTCTACATCTCCCTTCCCATATAAGGAACTGACGGAAGCCACACAAATTTTGCTGGATAGTCTTGGGACTCTGGCCCAAGAGGTAAGTGGTGTCTTCTAGCACCAGAAGGCAGACAATTCACAATCAGCTTTTTTTGACTTTGAGTTTGGCTGAGAGAGTCCTTTTGATTTAATATTACATAAAATGTAAAATCAGTGTTAGAAGCATCAGTGATCTTAAAAATCATCTGGTTTGATTTCCATACTTCAGAAATGAAGAAACAGGCCTTGTTAGTGCTTAAATGTTCAGTGTCTAGTGTGGACTTTCTCTTATGGTTCCTCTCTGTCCCAGTATAATTCGTCCTCATGTGTTACTTTCATCTTACCAGCTGCTTCTGCATATTTCTTCTTCAAAAATAAGGCTAGGTCATATTTATTACTAAGACATATGTTTGCTAATCAAAGGAGAAAACAGAGTTACTTTAAATCACATCTTCCCCCGTGGATATCTGGCCTCTGAGAATATCATCTCTTGATGAATACCAGGTTTGCCTTTTTGGCCCCATGTTGACAAATGTTTCAAGATAACCTTTGTGAGAGGATCAGAAGGTCTGTGGGTGCATGCAAAAGCAGTTAACCTTTCCTCCGCCTCCTAGCCAGCTGAGTGTCACCTTGCTGACACCCAGCCCTGTTTCAGATTAGACTTGGAAAGGAGAAACTGTCTGGAGCTAAGCATGTGAGGAGCTGAGCCAGGGAGTAGTGATCAGAAACACCGCCTGCCTTGCCTTAATGTATAGGGCACTGCATAGAGATCATTGGTAGGGACACATTCTCACTGCTAGCCCAACCTTATCTTGAGGTGCTTCTCTAGCTCATTTTTTGTGTTTGTGTCATTTTTCTCAAGTACTAAAATTTACTTTGGGTTTTCTGAGATTAGAATTGTTGCATATTCCCTGGGGAAAATGAAGAACATTTGGAACATACAGAAAATACTGTGATCACATACCATCGCCACTGCAGTGTATTGCTTTCTGTTCCATTCTCTTTTCTGTTTTACTTTTGCTCAAGTCTGTCTTAACTGTAGAGGCTTGGCATTGCAGTCCTTTTCAGGAGGAGACACCCTCTTCCAGCCTGCTGTTTGTTGCTCCAGCTCGGAGTGCTGCTGACTTTCTGTAGGTGGAGAGGCAGGGTCAGCCAGGGTTCTTCCAGGAGGCAGAAAGAAAACAAACTGCCCTGCAAGTTCATGGCTGTTTCTCCAGGGTCTCGTTAGCTGGCATTGGCCTGCCCCATACAACTCTGGCACATCTCCTCCCGGCCTCCGAAAGCAAAGCAGGACCTGGAACTTGGGAACGCTGCCTCTCAATGTAGGGCCTGGTTACAGCTGTTTCCTCTTACCTCACTGGGCTGCCTTTTGTCTGGGGTAAAACAGTAATTGAAAGCATGTAATGCTCCTGTTGCTGATGTGGCAGAAGGGCTCCGACTGAGACTGCATTTTTCTTGGCAGCTGCTTCCATGTGCCCTGCCTGCTCCCTAGCCCAGGGCAAGCAAGGGCTACCCCTTGTCTCAGTGGAACATCTTCAGGTCATTTTGACCATTATTCATTGTCCGACTTATAGTTCTCTGGGGCAAATGGGAGGAGAAAATAAATAAATGCACTTGTTTATCTATTCAGTGTTTGGAAAGACAGTTGTTTGTTTTCACCAAAGAGAAAGGGAACTAGCATCTTTTGAAAGCTCTCTGGACTTGGCAGCTTCACCAATTTTCCTGTATAATCCATATGACAAATGTGAGTGGGTGTTAGCATGCCCATTTTGCAGAGGAAAACCTTGGAAAAGTTGTAGGAAAAGACAGCTTACCCACAGTCACCTAGTTAATTAATTGACAAAACTGGGATTTGAACCCAGAATGGTTGGATGCCAAGACCCATGTTCTTGCTGTCAGTGCTTGCTTTTTGTCTGACAAACTCTGATAATAATGGGAATAGCATAGAAAGGAGGTCCGTCAAGGAGAGAAAATATGGATTCACAGAACGTGTGGGTGGGCGTGTGGGTGGGAATGGGGAGGTTAGGAGTCAGATGAGGCAAAGCTTATATGAGCGTCACATCAGGGTAACTGCGGAGCTGTGCCTGATGAAATGGGCAGGCAGGACAGGGAGCTGCATCTGTTGTCCACTCGGCTTCTACCTGGTGCCTGGGTTCACAGGGAGCACGCTCACTTCCTGTACTCATGTGCCTAGGGAGAGCTAGATACGAACAGGTCAGTGTGTACTGTGGCATGCGGTGTGGATGTATACAAAGAGAGAAATAAACCCAGTCAGGAAAGTAGAGGGTGGTGAGTCCATGTTGTTTTAGAGACATGATTAGGGGAGTCCAAGATGGCATTTGAGCCTGAGAAAATGGAAGTGTGCCCCCCCCCACCCAAGCAAGGGGAACTGCACATCAGACACTGACAGGTGGCATGATTAAGGGACGAACTTCAAGTGGGAGACCAGTGGCTAGAACAAAGTGAGCAAGTAAGAACGTGATGGAGGTGAGGACAGAGATGGAGGTGAGCACCAGGAAGGTCTGATGAGGGTAGTTGATGCCAAGTGGAATGGATGCAGAGAAGTTTTGGTGAGAGAAGCAGATGTATACGATTTTATACTCTGGCTGTTAAATTGAAGAGAGGCTGTGGTGAGCGCAAGGGAAGAAGGAACTAGTATAGTTGATTGAGAAAGGAGTGAGTCCGACAGCCTTTCATTCTCTCCACAATGATCACACACTGGTTCAGTTGCCTGGAGAACAAATAACCATCTCTCCCTGGGAGGGGGAGTGGTTCCCAGAGGAAGTGTGGAGCATGGGGTGAGGTATGGAAGAATGAGTAGAAGTTTGCTCCCAAGACAGGTGCTGAAAGGGCCCAGGGTTGGGAATAACAGTCGCTTAGGTGCCTCTGTCCAAAGCTGTGATGGCTTTATGTGTGTGGGAAGAGGCTTTTCTTTCAGTTTGGGGTGGTGAGATGGTGATGTGAAGTGGCAGAAGGGAGTGACTTTCACACACCACTATTTAAGAATCTCCAGGGCAATTCCCACCACCAAGGAGGAAGGTGGCCTGGCTGCCTCTCCCTCCTGCCTATGTCCAGGTTATGAAAGATAAAGTCAGGGTAGGCGGGTCACCTCTTGGTGTTCTCATGGCTTGTGCTGCATGCTGCTGTTCTGGAAGGAGATCCTTATGACCTCTGGCCCTTCCTTGAGTGCCCAGTTTTCTTCTGGAGGCAAAAGACAAAAGTCAGGAGATGCGACATCTAGGATCATGTTAGTTGTAGGAGCCAGCAGGGTCTGTGAGACTGAAAGTGGCTTGTGGAGACTGAATCGAGGCCTCCTCCAATGCATGTGTGGGGTTCCCCTTCCACACACACTCTCCATGGCTCAGTCTTCCAGGTGGTGAGAACGTGTGACATTCAAGGAATGTAAGAGTTTATTAATGATTTATTGTGAAATGCAAAGTGCTCTATAAATATTTAATTAGAAGAGCAACTGGGCAAGGAACCCCGCTAGGTGCCGAAGTACATTTGTGTGTGAGACAAAGTGCTGTTGGAGTTTAAGTCACAGGCTCAGCCCCCAGCTGTCTGGGTGTCTGAGGCATCCTGTACTGCACAGGGCCCTCTCTGCAGACCTGGTGATTTATTCCTCACCGTATTCTGTTTTATGAGGATTAGCTTCATGGTCTTAATGAGAAGTTGGACCCTCAGCAAAGAGATTTCTAAGGCAGTAAGCTACTGAGAGACATAGCTGGCATTCAAACTCGGGTCTCCCACCTAAGCTTTGTCCATTGTTGGACACTTAACCAAGATGAGGATGGGTCTTCACACATAGTGCCTTCTCTCCCAAGGGACAGGAGGCTCCTCAGCTTCTACATGGATGGATGTTTGAGGTGTTAATAGACACCTGTCTGTGATTGAGCTCCTGAGGGCTTTGGAGAATGCTTTCTCACCCGTAAGACAGAAGACAACCCAAAAGAAATCAAGTTCATCACTAGGGGCTTCACTGACTTCTAGGCTGTGCTTCTCAATCTTGTGAAAAGAAACCATCTGAACTTTTTGTGAAAATGCAGATATGAATGGTGGGTAGATAGACCAGATGCATTTCAAACAACCTCTCAGATAATGGTGACGCTCTTCATCTCTGGACCATGAGTGGAGGAGAGATGCAGTCAGACAAGGTGCTTCCTGGGATGTGACAAGAAAATAAGCTGTTTTTTTCTCCTCTGCCCCTCATGTGTGCTCTGACTACTCTTTCTCCTTTTCCTTTGTCTCTTCACCCCTGACACCAGCTGTTCAGCATGAGGAGCTGGAGTGATATGCGACAGGAGGTGATGTTTCTGACCAACGTGAACAACTCCAGCTCCTCCACGCAGATCTACCAAGCTGTGTCCCGCATCGTCTGTGGCCATCCTGAGGGTGGGGGCCTGAAGATCAAGTCCCTCAACTGGTATGAGGACAACAACTACAAAGCCCTCTTTGGAGGCAACGGCACTGAGGAAGATGCTGACACCTTCTATGATAATTCCACGAGTGAGTGTCTGCAGATTGGAGCCCTCACCCCATCCTGCCATAGTTCTAGACTCAACCCAGAGTCACCTCTTCCTCCTGCTTTTACCCCCTATCAACTCTGTAGCAGCACTGGACGTTGACAAGTCTGTTTGCCCACTTCCTGAGACTGAGCTCCTAGGGGACTCACGTCCTCAGGAGCTCACAGCCCCTGCTGTGTGGGGCCCGGCCCATCTCAGGTGTACCATGTACTTACTGAGTGAATAAATGATTGAATGCTACCTCCCCGTTATTTCTGGGGGATGGTTCCTGTAGTAAACAAGGATCGTTCCCTCCTCCTCCCTGTTTTACCTTCCCTGAGGTTTGCTTTATAAAACTTTATGATAAAAACTTGAGAATATTACTAACTTAAAAATAACAATAAAAGCTGACACTTAGGCAATAGTTTCTTTGTACTATGCATACTTTAAGTTATCCCTTCCCGTAACCTCATAAAAAAGGCTTCATAACCCCACATTTTACAGGTATAGGGAGGTTAAGTAATTTAGTCAAAACCACAGAATAGCTAACCCACAAAAGCTGCAATTAAGCCCAGATCCGCCTGGCTCCTTGCTTTTTTCCCGGTATACCATCCTGCCTCTGAAATGCCTGTCAGTGGTGATGTGTGTACCACCAGACCTGGGCATTTGATCTGCTGTTTGTTTTGGGTCTTAGCTGCAAGGTGGTGTTAAAGAACCTTGTAACTCCATATCTGCTCCCCACACTTGGGCAGTTTTGTGGGGATGCATGGCTGGTGCATTGCAAGGAGTCATTGTTACAGTTTCAGACAATGGCATCCTTTTCCTTGAAAACAAGGTTCAAGCAGCCTTTCTCCATTTCTAACCACAGGTGTGTCTTTTCAGACACTGAGTGAGGCAGGTTTTGTTTGTTATTGTAACACAAGAACCTTTTATTCTTCTCCGGAGTAAATGCTGTAGATGTGGCAGATTGCTTTGCTAGCCTGAAGGAATAGGCATAATAGGCAGTTTTCTGAAATCCCCTTACTTTGCAAATCAACGCAGGGGAACTGTCATTTGCACAACAGATATAATTGTGAGCTAATCCTACTTATTTGAAAGATGTAAAAAAAATTTACTATGTTTTTGCTTTTAGGGAAAATAATTGGGATATTTGAATGACATAACACAAACAAATCTGACTTTAAAATACTGTATTATCTTTGCAGCGCATGGTGAATACTTGATGTCTAAAAGAACCTGGCATGAAACACATGAACAAAAAAATTCAGAAATCCTTCTGAATAATCAAACTCTGTTTTCTGTTACAATGTTGAATTTTCCAGTTTTGGAATTTTATAACATCTGCTATATGTACTTGTGCTGAGACCTATTAATTAATGGGTCTTTTTTTTTGCTTGAAATCCAAAGTCTGAATTCAATCTTCTGTTTTCAAAAAAAGAATGTGGGGAGAACTGGCATAAGAGAATGAAGCTAGAATTACACAGCTTATGAAATCTATTGAAAACATTTTCCTAGATTGACTTAGTTATGAGTTATCCATCTTCAGGGTTATAATAAGCCCTGATTTCTTATCAAGCACTGTTGTAAGGGTTCTACAGATAACAGCTTGTTAATTATAAACTTTACTTTTACAGAGAAGCAAACTGAGGTTCAGATAAGTGAAGTTGTTATATAATGCTAAGTGGGAGAGGGGGGAGTTAAACCCAGGATTATCTGGCTATTGTTAATATCATTGCTACAAGTCAGTGACCATGCTTATATGAGTATTTGCCTCTCATCATCCTCATAGCTCCTTATTGCAATGACTTGATGAAGAATTTGGAGTCTAGTCCTCTCTCCCGCATCATCTGGAAAGTGCTAAAGCCTCTGCTTGTCGGGAAGATCCTATATACACCTGATACTCCAGCCACAAGGGAGGTGATGGCTGAGGTAAGTTGCCCACGCTTTTCCCAGAATCATCCTAGAATTAGGGCAAAAAAGTAAAGACAGCTTGGGTGGGGTATATTGAATACTTATGCTCTCCTGGGGTTTCTAAAGAGTTAGAATTTCAAGTCTGAACCAGGCCAGAGCTGATTATTGAGGGCCTGGGGTATTTGAATCCAGCGTTGGGTATGGTATCATAAGTAGGCAGACACTCCTTGGGGATGGAGAAGACTGGCAAAGGGCTACTTGTGGGGCATCTTTTCAGGAAACAGCTGAATTTTTAATGCCTCTGCCTCTCTTCCTTTTTCTGCTATTCTGGCTCTCCATTTGATTCAGGTGAACAAGACTTTCCAGGAACTGGCTGTCTTCCATGATCTAGAAGGCATGTGGGAAGAGCTCAGCCCTAAGATCTGGACCTTCTTAGAGAGCAGCTCAGAAATGGACCTTATCCGGGTGAGTGTCACTCTAATACTGTGTGCCTGCTTGGTGCTAGAGACGTGAGTTTCTGATCCCTTTCCTAGAGGTGACTGAGGTGAGAATTCCTCATGTTTACTCACTGTTGAGCATAGCTTAAACCAGAGAGCTGTCACCTTGGATAGTGCACAGAGAACAGCTTCATATACATCAGCATCAATGCATTTTGTGAGTCAAAAATCAGCTTTCTAGGAAACTTAATGGGTTTTTGGTAGGAGCAAGAATCCGGTAATTGCAGGACAATTGATTGACTATTTTCATTTCTGACTCTGGAACCAACCCCACATCTTACTTAGTCATCATCTGTCTTGGTGAGTCTTACACAGAAGTATAGGAGCAAATACCTGCTCTGACCTATAGGCCCATGTATGTGTCTGGTGAGACATCACTGCTGTGTGAGGGCAACTGCACTTAGTGCTTTAGAACCACTCGAAAGGGATAAGTACTCTAGAGACAATTGGATTCAAAAGAAGAGGAGTCTAAGAAAGAACAGAATGTCTCCTTTGCTTGAGCCTGAGTGGCTTTTAATCTCATCATCTCTGCCTTGGTCTGAGTCAGAGTATCATTAGGCAATTTCCTATCTCCATGGTGAGGGAGGCCTCTTCCTTTTATTTCTGCTGCCATTAAAAAGCAGAAATGGATTTTTTTTTGCCATATTTTTTGTCCTTCACCGATCAGAGGAGTTTTAGAGGTGGTACCTACTTAACAGATATATCATGGGCTTAGGACTGTCCTCTGACATCCTGATACCCTGGGAGGGATGATGCCCCTGGGGCCTTCTAATAATGAGAAAAATGGAGTCATCTTTGTTGCACTACTTCTATTACATGAGCAGAATTCTTAAAGTGGGGTATTTAAAAGCCACAAAAATTTGACCATAAAAATGTGAGTAACAATTAGTGTAGATTTACTGAATAATTCTTGACCAAATAATAACAACAATAGCAGCAGCAGCAAAACTTCATGTCCTTCCAATGTGGGTCTCAGTGGGCCCCAGTCTTTCCTCTATAAAGGATGTATATGTCCCAGACACAGATAATGTCATAGACCTGAGCATGGATTCAAGCATCTTCTTCCTGGCCCTCTCCTTAGAATCCACATTTTTGTTGTTGGACTTTTTTCCTCAAGATGATGAGGTCCCTGATTAAAGGAAGTCCCTGAAGCAGACAGATGCCTTCCTTCCTCTTAAGTAGTTTGATTTGGATACTTCTCAATAGCTCTAGGCATCCACTGTGTCTGGTACAAGGCCCTGTGAACATGACCAATGGTGTTCCTTAGGAACCCTGCCCGGAGGACCCAGGATGTGTGATAGGAAATGTAGGACTTACAGAGGGGAGAATGACTCATGGTTTGGAGCATCTTATGGGGCAAACCAAGGACCTTTAGTTTAAGCTCTGGGGACCATGAAAGGGCCTTTAACTCGGATATGACAGGGCATTGAAAAGGAGAAAGTTGGGAGGTAGAAACCAGGAGGTATCCGAGTAGGTGGCCAGTGTTTCAAGCAGTGCTGATAGCCCTGCTGAACTGCTTGATTGTGGAGGGGTGAAAAAGAGGGAGGCAGTGGTAGGAGTCTTTATTTGTACTTGGTGGATGGTGGGAATGTCTAGTGATCAATGGATGTTGGACCCTGAAGAGCAGGGCAGTGATTGGGCTGGAGACACTGAATAGGGACTTGTCAGCCTGTGAGTGAAAATTGAAGGAGCCTCCTCCCACTGCTTTCTTTTCTTTATTTAGGAGCATTCTCCTATGTAAACTCCACATACTGGGGTTTCTCAGTTCTCCACTTTTCAGCAGCCTATGTGTGGGTACATGAGTCACATGATTCTGTTGGGGTAGTTCTTATCTCCCTTTATTTCAGCTTTATTGACATGTAATTGCCAAGTAGAAATCATACATATTAAAGTAAACAACCTGATGTTTTCATAGACGCATGCATTGTGAAATGATCACAATGGAGCTAAGTAACATGGTCATCTCACATTGTTAAGTTACCACTGAGCAAATTTCAGTACAGTACAGTACTTGAATAAAAGTACAGTACAACACTTTTCACTATATAGTCAACATGCTATTCATTAGGTTTGTGACCCCATGGGCACATCTTTTTGACATGGCTTCCTTAATGCTCAGAAGCCACATGACTCACCTAAATGCACTGTCTTCATTCAGTTCTTTTTTGTTCAGTTTAGATTTCTAAGTAAAGTCATTTCAGAATCACTATCCCATATCCCCGTGAAATTTTGTGAGTTATTATTTTGTGTCCGTTATGCAAGAAAAAAAGCATATACATCTTACTGGTGATGGTATAAATTGTCACTCCCTATTGGCAAGCAATTTGGAATGAAAATTGCAAGCCCCATAAAAAATGTGTACCTCCCATTCTGCATAACCTTAGGGCTGTATAGTATAGAAATAATTATAAAAAATGATAACGTGATAGAAAATATTATTGCTATAGTAATTGTTATTGTGAGGAATTAGAAGTAGCCTAATTGCTTATCAGTATGGGAATAGTTAATGAAATTGTACTATATACATTTCATAAAGTCATTATGGTCCCATTAAAATAAATACAAAGTCACCTTAATAAGGCAGAGGGAGCTTATATGTTAATAGAAATAAAACTGATGTAAAGAGTAGCATGCTTGGCTCCTTGGAAATTCCATTTTAGTAGAGCCAGAGTCTTGAGCCATGGTGGGAGTTGCATCTGCTTTTCCTTTTCCATGAGCCGAGTTTGAAGCGGAGCCATTTTTCTGGCAACACATCTGTGTAGGACAGGACAGCACTTAGTAAAAGTACAGTACAGGTCTGTGCAGGTCTTTGTGCAGATCTCTGGCCCAGCCCTAAGGACTTACTGTTTAGTAAGTAACCATTCAGTAACTTACTGGTTACCGAGTACCAGGTGGTTTGTCTTCCATGTTGACCCATGTGGGGAACTA
Organism: Condylura cristata; assembly: GCF_000260355.1. NCBI lineage: Eukaryota > Metazoa > Chordata > Mammalia > Eulipotyphla > Talpidae > Condylura > Condylura cristata. The sequence goes on from NW_004567107.1 coordinate 21,003,174, forward strand.
GACATAGAAGGCAGGTGTCCTTTGCTTATAATCCATGTATCTTACAGTGGGGGAAGCTTGTATTTTATTTGGTTTAACCGCAACATCATTTTCTTAAACTATGTTTGTCTCAATTCAGTTGAGAGAGAGGGTCCTTATGAAGAATCTTTTGAGTTGATCTCAAAAGTGGAAGGTGATATAAAGCTGCAGAAATGTGCAGTAGAGTCTGAGAACTCTCCTTCCATTATTCTGGTGCTGCTACTTATTAGCTGTGTAACCTTAACGTTAGAGACAAAAGTTTTCTAAACCTTTTATCCCATCTTTAAAATGTCAGCTATTAAGGGTACATTACTTAAGGAATTGTGTGATGTAAAGAATATAATAATTCATATATTAATTATAGAGAGTAAGTATGATTCTTGTTAAAGTTAACTGTCAAGCTAAGTAGTTTGGCTCAGTGGAAAACACATGGGCTCTGGATTCAGACTGGCCTAACTTTGAGTCACAGCTCTATACCCATTAGTGCTATGACTTAGCCTGGGTTAAAATCATTTTTCTCCCTCTTTGCCCCAAAACTCAGTCTTTGACCTTCCTCACAATTTTCATAAAGATAAAAATGAAGAGACTTACATATATGAATGGTTGTAAATACAGCATGCTCATCAAGACTTTGGTTGTTGTTCACTTTTTTCTCTTTGGCATCACAGACACTCTTGGACAGCAGGGCCAACGACCACTTTTGGGAACAGCGATTGGATGGTTTAGATTGGACAGCCAAAGATATAATGGAATTTCTGGCCAAGTACCCAGAGGATGTCCAGTCCACGAATGGCTCTGTGTACACCTGGAGAGAAGCCTTCAATGAAACCAACCGGGCAATCCAGACCATATCTCGCTTCATGGAGGTGAGGACCTGCCACATAGATCATTTAGAAAAGTCTTTGGCTTCTTTCTTAGAGATTCTGCAGTAAGGTTTGATTGGAGAAAAGTTTAGAAATAATACATAGTCTTATTTACAGCAGAACCCCTTAAACCTAATACAGTGTACAGATAACTAAATAGTCAGTTGAATAATTGAATGAGTAAATAAACAGACCCTAACTCTAGCTTTATTCTATTTGAATAAAAAACATTTCTGTCCATTACCTTCTAAATTTCCTCGATATCCCAACACCTAGTGGCAGCAAATCATTCCATGAAACCGCACTGTTTATGTAAATTATCAAAATCTAACAGGACAGGTTCCAGTATAAGAATTTAGTTCTAAAAATTATATGTTTTAATAGGAACAAATGGAAAGTTTTTTTGGTCTTTTTGTTCAGTTGTTAAGGCTCAAAATTGTTAATAACTCAGAAGAAAACAGAGGTATGGTCATTGGTTCAAATTCTTCTCTGATATAGAAATCAGGATAAGTAACTTATCTCTAAAATTTAATTAAAACACAAAGTGATCCATTCTTGACTGAAGGTCAAGAGTGAGGATAAGAAAGCCATATTGTTAGCCCTGCCTTCTTAGGATAGAGTCTGCCTTAGCCACTGCTTTTTCCCTGGCTGCTAGAGTTCTCATGAAGGCTGTTCTTCTGTCAGTGTGTCAACCTGAACAAGCTCGAGCCAATAGCAACAGAAGTCCGACTCATCAACAAGTCCATGGAGCTGCTGGATGAGAGGAAGTTCTGGGCTGGTATTGTGTTCACTGGAATTACCCCTGGCAGCGTCGAGCTGCCCCACCATGTCAAGTACAAGATCCGAATGGACATCGACAATGTGGAGAGGACAAATAAGATCAAGGATGCGTAAGTTGGTTCCTGTCACACCCGCCAGTCTTGGGGAAGTTGAGAGCAGCTACTGTGACTGGAGGTACTTTACTTTCTCTGATAATTTGGAGGACATGTCAACCAAAAATAACTCAGATTGGTGGCATGAATATGGTGCAGAAGGTACTTTCATTGCTAGCATCTACTTATGTCATAGATTGTCATTCTTTTTTAATTAAACACTTCATTTAAGGGAATTAACTACAAGGAATTAACCAAAAATTAAAACAAGAAAATTCCCCATGCTAGCACTCCTTTTTTTACAAGATGGGGCAAATAACCAACATAAAAAGGAATGGCTATGTATATTTTGGTGTGCCTATTTAGTACAGTGTTTAGGATCTGGGGGAGGGGAAAATACCAGACCAACATTGTGACATGATTGTTTTTATTATATCTACATAAATATAATATATCATATATATTTACACACATGTCAACTGAGCCCAAAAAGTAAAATATAAAAGCAGTGGCTTTGTGGGTCATTGGATTTTTTTGTTCTAGGGAATACTTGATGATCTGTGGTTTGGTTTTAGGTACTGGGACCCGGGTCCTCGAGCTGACCCCTTTGAGGACATGCGATATGTCTGGGGAGGCTTCGCTTACTTGCAGGATGTAGTGGAGCAGGCGATCATCAGGGTGCTGACAGGCACCGAGAGGAAAACTGGTGTCTATGTTCAGCAAATGCCTTACCCTTGTTATGTCGATGACATGTAAGTTACCAGTAAGACACCATCTTTATTTAAGTAGTTGATACTATCCCTTGGTGGAATGTACACACAGACACACATACACACACACACACACACACACGGGAGTACAGAACACTTTGATTTTATTTATGTAGGAGAGTACAAGTATTGACAATTTCATCCATAGCACAGACAGAGACACACATGTGCACACACTAGTGATCCTACTTTCTAGTCTGTGGTTACTAGTACTTAGATTGTTTACATTCTGCCTTTTGGTCATAATTTTCTCAATAGGCAAATTTAAAATGTTTTATGACAAACAAATGCAAGAGTACACACCCACTCAAACACACCCCCCAAATGTCAAAAGCAGCAGCCTAGACCTCCAGAACAACTTTCTGTAAGTCTGTTTCCTCTTTATAGGTATAAGCACACTTTCAACAACCCAAATTAAAGTGAATAAGCCCCTCTTATGCTAAGTTCTCAGGTCTTTTGCGCCTAGTCACTAAGTTGCCAAGTTTTCTTTATGGAGACTTTGCCTTTGAAGCTCATAATTTTTTGTAAAAGAGAGTGGACAATACTTGCTACTCTAATTTTCATCACTTCAGCACACTGCTCATGAAGCATTTGACAACCTGTACAGGTCTGAGTCCAGTGCACCTGCCCACCTGGGGCTTAGTCATGGTGCTTTCTCTTGGATGCAGGTTGGAGGCATTGGCCCAGGCATTTGGCTGACACTTGTCTTTTTTTCTCTCCTGCCCATCCCTGGGCCCTCCAGCTTCCTGAGGGTGATGAGCCGGTCAATGCCGCTCTTCATGACCCTGGCCTGGATTTACTCTGTGGCCGTAATCATCAAGGGCATCGTGTATGAGAAGGAGGCGCGGCTGAAGGAGACCATGCGTATCATGGGCCTCGACAACGGCATCCTCTGGCTTAGCTGGTTTATCAGCAGCCTCCTCCCTCTGCTCGTGAGCGCTGGCCTGCTGGTGGTCATTCTGAAAGTAAGACTTTCTATCAGGCAACTCCTAAACGGCCTAATTCTGGCTACCTGAAAAGCAAAGCAGATTCTTTAGGAGGGTAGGGTGCCTGCATTCTATCTCCTACAATTCCCTCATGTTACAGTTGGAAAAAACGAGGGCCAGAGAAGTCCCGTGACTTTCTGAGGAGAAGCCTGGCTGGCTAGTCAGTCACTGAGCAGAAGGAGAACTCAGGACTCTTGCTTCTCAGGAAAATACTTCGCCAGGCCTTGATGTCTGCTTGGTAGTTTCATGACCACATCTGAGAGCTTTTCATTTTTTTAGATGTATTAGGTGGTGATTCTGACAGAGTTTCAAAAACTATAATAAGAAGGATATGTATTATTGTCACTTGTTTTTTGTTTTTTGTTTTTTTTCTGGAAGTGGGAGTTGGGAAAGAATTTGTCATAGGGGCACTTATTAGGGATAAATATCTGTAGAAGAGATGAGGAGGATGCAGGATTACGTAGGAATGAACTTGTAGTAGAATTGCAAACAGGGCCAACCTCATGGGTGTACTCTACTCCTGGAGCTCTCTTAGAATGGGAATACGCAGCCCTGCAGGTCTCGCAGGCCGCCCTTCGTGGCCTCGTCAGTAGGGTGTGCCGAAGACCAGGCAGAGCTCTGCAACTGTGACAGTCCCATAGCAGTTGGCACCTGGAGGCTGTCTGCTGCTATCTGGGCAGTGAGTTCCCTCTTGAGGAGGACTCTCAGCAGTGCATTCTGTGTTGAGCCATATATTAATAGCTTCACATTTTCCTTTGTCTGCAGTCATTCTTCTTCTTTTTTTTTTAATGGACTCATCATGTGGAAATAAAAGTTTTCACAGAGAGGGCAGCAGTGTAAAAGGATAATTTACTATTAGCTGCTGTTCATTACAAATGAATATTTAGTGATTGCCAAACACTCTTTAAAGTATATCACCCATGCAGTCTTACGATAAGCTCACTAAATAACCATGTAATATACAAAGACACTCAGACTTTGCTGAGGCCATGCAGCAGTATGGCAGAGCTGTTCTTGCTGAAATGAACCTCTTTTCATGCTCTGACACCCACCTGTGAGGGCCAAGCTCTATGGTAGATGTGGTAGTCCTGTGACTTCTGGGTGCAGATAAACTGGCTAAAGAGAAGCTTATAAGGTCCCAGGAGTGTGGATGATTTGGAAGTGCAGAAGCCATGGTGGATCATAAGAGGTCTATTAAGCCTTCCCTTGAAGTTGGAAGGAGAATTTGTGTAAGATCTCCCACAAATTTCTTGGTGCCAAGAGGCACAGTTCTTATTAAAGGAGAAACCATGTAATATTATTTCTTGGCATTAAGGAATAAAATTGTCCACTGAGATAAACCTTGATGAATATCCGACCCTGGACATTCTTCTATTCCTGAGCCTACTTTTATTTTGCTGTGTGCTGTTAGCTGGTCATTCTCCTTCTCATGACTTTAGTGTCCTCACAAGAAAATTGACAGCCCTGTTCTAATGTTATTGTAAGATGAGTATGAACCAGCCCTGGCTTTCACCCCCCCTCATGTGAGAATGTACTTGCTTACCGAGGCAGCACAGTGAATGGGTCTCTTCCTTCCCAGTTAGGAAACCTGCTGCCCTACAGCGACCCCAGCGTGGTGTTTGTCTTTCTGTCTGTGTTCGCCGTGGTGACCATCCTGCAGTGCTTCCTGATCAGCACATTATTCTCCAGAGCTAACCTGGCGGCAGCCTGTGGAGGCATCATCTACTTCACACTCTACCTGCCCTACGTCTTGTGCGTGGCATGGCAAGACTATGTGGGATTCACCCTCAAGATCTTTGCGGTGAGTGACTGGTGATTCAGCAGCAGCTGCAAATGCAAATCATCCCTGGGGTTCACCTCCTCTTGGCAGTCCAAGCTGAGAAAGATGAGCGTCCCTTTCCATGGCACTTGAATCTCAGTTCTGTATGCTAAGCTGCTTGAAGGTAGGCGTTGTCCTTGAATTGTCATCTTTAACCTTCTCAGTGAATGCTAGTTGAATGGAATGGAATTTTTCAGAGAGCTGGATTGTACTGTGAACCTGACTGGGGACAAAGACACTGTGGGATGCTTATACACAGTACGTGACATTTTTTACCACTTGTCACCCAACTCTGCTGAGCATCTTTGAAAGCACAAAATTCTGAAAGTTTTACACTACCATCATATGTGTATTTCCAAAATGTACGTATATAAGCAGCTACAAATAGAATCATGTTTTTATGCTTCGAGGGAACCCATTACCCTCAGTAGGTTCCGTAGGTGAATACTTCCTTATCTTATAATGGATATACTTTTAAACTTCAGATTTCTCCAGGTGGGATTTACATTAGATGGGGTAGAAAAAGGAGAGCAGCAAGGAGATGGATAAGTGACTTTGCCTCTTTCCACAGAGCCTGCTGTCTCCTGTGGCTTTTGGGTTCGGCTGTGAGTACTTTGCCCTTTTTGAGGAGCAGGGCATTGGGGTACAGTGGGACAATCTCTTTGAGAGCCCTGTGGAGGAAGATGGCTTCAACCTCACCACCTCAGTCTCTATGATGCTGTTTGACACCTTCATCTACGGGGTGGTGACCTGGTACATCGAGGCTGTCTTTCCAGGTACACTGAGCTTCATGCTGCTAAGCCATCTGCTTAGGAAATGTCACATCAAGTTGCCAACCTTTCCTGGCTTTGTGCTGAAATTTTTTACAGGGTATGGGTCTCCTTGGGAAGTGGCTAGATCTTTAGTCCCCTGGCAAAAAAGATCCTCTCTTAACTACTGATAAAGCTCTTGTTTTCTGGAGCACTATGGGCCAGGCACATCGCAAAGTGTTTTGTATACCTTGGCTCAGTTTTTCCTCATAATACTACACTAAGGGAGCTATGCTTAATACCAGATTTTGCAAATGAGAGAACACAAAGAGGTGAAGTAACTTGCCTGTGGCTACATTAAATGTTGGGGCTGGGAGGAGAAACTGCTCAGGTTACATTGGGTCAGCTAGCCAGGAGATTTCCTTTTTTCCAATGTTGATCCAGTTTTCTAACTCTCTGTTCCCAGAATTACCACTAGCCAGGGATGCTATTTCCTCAGTATAGCTTGTGGATAGTAAGTTATATTGGCTTTAAGCCCTTGTCTTTGGTTTAATCAAATTAGTATTCATAAAAAAATCATTTTGATACTTCCCGTTAATAAATCTCTTTGAGAGTGTCCTTGCATGTATTTCCATAGAAATCAAATTCTGCTAGAGTGAGTTTAACTCTTTCTGTTTTATGTAAGGGAGTATGGAAGGTAGAGGAAATTCCCTTTACCTATAATTGCTGCATTAGGTAAGCAATTTAGTATCATACAGATTTGGATTTAGATTCAGTCGCCTTCATTTAGTGGCTAAGGGACCTCATTCACGACTCATTCTTTAGTTTCCCCATCTCTAAAATGGGCATGAGATATGCATTGAGGGATCATTGCATAGACTCATCAATGTGCAGAATGTGGGTCATACATAGAAAGTCTCAGCAAATGTGAGCTCCCTCTCCCCTCTTCTCTTCCAAACCTGAGCATCTCCAAAGACTGTGTCGATGAGGGAGTGGGTCTGGCATGGATACCTTAGGAATGCTGGGATGTTGCTGAGTGTAGCTCATACCTGTGCTTTATTTCAGGCCAGTATGGAATTCCCCGGCCCTGGTATTTTCCTTGTACCAAGTCCTACTGGTTTGGTGAGGAAAGTGATGAGAAGAGCCACCCAGGTTCCAGCCAGAAGGGAATAACAGAAAGTAAGTCCTACTGATGTACCCTGCGGCTCAACCCCTGGTGTGACTGATCCCACTGACTGAGGGATCCAAAATCATTCTAGAGGCAGAGCAGACACCAGCAATGCCTCTTTCCAAAAACCTCCCATGCCACTTGTGTCCAATGCTGTTGACTGGTGGGGGAATCACCTGGGTTGCTGATGGGCATGGCCTTTATTTTCTTGGTTTCTAGCAAAGTGGCTGCTTATCTCTATTCCTTCACCTCCCCCAGGCCTCCTAGATCTTTACACTATACTTACACTCAATTTTCTGTGGGTTCATTTCTTTCTTTTGGCCTCTCCTTTCTCTTACAGTCTGTATGGAGGAAGAACCCACACACCTGAAGCTGGGCGTTTCCATTCAGAATCTGATGAAAGTTTACCGAGATGGGATGAAAGTTGCTGTTGATGGCCTGGCCCTGAATTTCTATGAGGGCCAGATCACCTCCTTCCTGGGCCACAATGGAGCTGGGAAAACCACCACCATGTAAGAGGATGGTGTGATTCTCTCAGGCTCAGCCAGGAAACTTCTGTAGTACAGTTACAAATCCACAGCTAAGGATATTGCCTGGTCACTTGGGCCAGGACAGAGCATATGAGATGATGAGTAGCAAATTATCTAATTGTAAGAATGCTTTCCAGGTAGTAGTTTTTTTCTGGATACTAATTTCTTCAGTGAAAAACAGACAGACAGCCTTTTGGTGACCTTTTCCATTTAGTTCTTAGAATTCTGCAGTGTTCCTAGAATCTCAGGCTGTGACAGCTCTGAGAGGGTCTGTTTTTGAGCTAATCTGGTCAGAACTGTGAAGCAGGGTTGTAGAAAGTTAGGTATCTCCAATGAAGGAGTTAGTAATTTCCAGGTACACTGCCTAAGCAGATGTGAGAAACAGCTGAATAGTGGGCTGGATATATGCTGGCCTTCTCTGGGACTTGCAAGGACTTTTTATGATGGGAAGCTTTAGAAGGGAGCACAGGCCATAAAAAATGCCAGTTAGGCTCGTGGCTTTCAATATAGTCTCTCAACATTTGCAAAGGGTATCTCTTTGAGGGTGGTAGTCTTTCTTGTTTTTCATCTCTGCTGTTTTTGTTAATGCAAAATCAATATATTGTGAACACTACATAAAATTTTAAAAAGGCACACAAAAATCCTACTGCCTACACAAAAATTATTTTTGTCTTTGAATAATTTGTTCTGGCCTATTTTATGTGTATATGATTTTAGGCATACAAAATATGTGTTTTAAGGTATACTTTCCATTTCAAAGTAGAATTTTTATTAAACAAAATGCTTGTTCTGGAATGCCACTTCTAACACCTAGGCCCACTCCTAGTTTTTTGCTGAAGCAAAGATGTCTTTGCTTTGTGAGGGTATGTTAGGACCCATGAGGAAGGAATGGGGGTGGGGAGGGAGGATTGAAGCCTCTGCTTGATCAGTCCTGACTTTGCAACTGGGATGGGGCTTTTCATGGACTTTTCAATTTTGTTCTCAGGTCGATTCTGACCGGGTTGTTCCCTCCCACCTCGGGCACTGCTTATATCCTGGGGAAGGACATCCGCTCTGAGATGAGCACCATCCGGCAAAACCTGGGGGTCTGTCCCCAGCATAATGTACTGTTTGACATGTGAGTACCAGCAGCAGCTCAGGAGCAGACCTCCCTGGCTGTGGGTGTCCTGAGTCATGGGCACAGTGGGACTTGAACACTTCACCTACTTCTGGGGTGGTAGGCTTCACCTCCCTTTACCTGTTGAAAGACCTGGTTGTCCTTTGTTTTAGGACAGGTAGGAAGTGAATGGAATTGTTAGGTGGGAGATCTTACATCATTCCAGCCAGCTAAGATGAAGGGTGAGGGGTGGGTTCTTCCTTACTGTCATCTTGAGCACCATTAGCCTATCCTATCTCCTGCCCACCCTCCCTGCCATCTGCAGCTCTGTGCCCAGGCCTGGCAGTACCTCAGGACCCTTCCTCCCAGGGCTGGCCATTTTCCATTCACGTTGCCCATCAGCAAATAAGGCTCCCAGGGAATGCATCTGTTGGATCACAGAAAGATCTGAATTCTCTAACCTTGGGAAAGACTATCCCTTCTGGGCTGCAATTTCTTCTTATCTAAAGTGAGCAGCTTGGGTTCATGTTTTCTACAAGGGCCTCCCTGCTGTCAGGGGCTGAGGTCCTTTGCAGTTTGGTAGAGCTGCTTCAAACCAGCACTAAACTAGCTTCTTGGCTGATGGACTGTAAAAAAGGTCCTTTGAATACCTGAGAGTTCAAGTTGCAACTGCTTGATGGTCGGTGTCCAGACGTCATAGGAACAGGTTGGCAGAATAGGTTGTCATATTTCCACTTTAGCTTCTTGTACAACTTATGTGGTTGCTTACTGTTGTTCTATCTTGATTCCTTCCCGGGTATTCTTTTTTATAACTTGATATAACATTGCAAAAAGAGGAATCGGTGGGAAATGTGCACATTCTTTTCTGTTCTGGGTCAGCATCCTGCAGGGCCCAGAGCTGACCTGCCCCTCTTGTCCCCAGGCTGACTGTTGAAGAACACATCTGGTTCTATGCCCGCCTAAAAGGGCTCTCGGAGAAGCATGTGAAAGCAGAGATGGAACAGATGGCCTTGGATGTTGGTTTGCCGCCCAGCAAATTGAAAAGCAAAACCAGTCAGCTGTCAGGTGAGGCATAGAACTGCTCTCCCTGTTTCTCCTTCAGCCCATCCCAACACACACACACACACACACACACACACACACACACACACCACTCTGCTTCTCCTTCAACTCATCCCAATACACACACACCACACTCACACACACATTAAATAAATAACTGCCCTGGGGTCCCTCGTGGGGAGTGGATGGGTCAGAAAAGTGTCCCTGACTTGTCCCTAGGTGAGTGCCTCCATTTCTGTCTTACCACCTTAGCCTTTGCTCACTGTCAGGAGCTGGTCCTGGAACCTCACTATCTCTTTCTTACAGGTGGAATGCAGAGAAAACTGTCTGTGGCCTTGGCCTTTGTTGGGGGATCCAAGGTTGTCATTCTGGATGAACCCACAGCTGGTGTGGACCCTTATTCCCGCAGGGGAATATGGGAGCTGCTGCTAAAGTACCGACAAGGTAATGATGAGTGTCTGTCCTGAGTTCTGAGTGGGCGAAGGCACGAAGCAGCTCTGGAGAAACACAGCTGTTCTTGCTAGAGCAGCAAGCTTGATTCTTGAGGAAAATACAGAACTTCTTTTCTCAAAACTGTTTTTTTCCATGGTATGGAGGTAGAGGCCTTGTGTATAAGACACTTGAAAGTTTATGTTTTGTTACCTAAGGACCTGAAAGAAGAAGAAAAATGGGAATAAAGAGCATGGCTCCCATGAGCCTCCTCTAGCATTGAACTTATACCTGAATATTATAACTTTGTTCCATGCAGCTCAAGATGCCTGACATATCTCTGTCCCTGCCATGGCGCATTAAATTTACATCTGTGGAAAGAGCAGATGTGTGAATAAATTGGTGGGAGGCACAGAGGCACATGATTTGGCAGTCTGCTTGCAGGTGTGGAAGGCATGTGAGGATTCCACCTTTGAAAAGCATGGTTTGAAAGAGCATGCACTTTGGAGCTTATCCTGACACCTTGGAAAAGTCATTCAAGTTGCCTCAGTTTCTTTATAGTAGTTATAGAGCCCACTTCATAGACAGTTAAAGTAAATGAGAAGGCACGGAGACCACTTACTTGACTGCCAGGAATATAGCAAGTTCCCCAGAAGAGTTCCTGTCCTTATTTCTGTGAGGATGGGGAAACTGTACTCAAAGTGTTCCAAGTCGTTTTCCTCTGCTTACCCCTGCTACTATTTCTGTAGCTCCCCTGAGATCAGTGAGACCCGACAGGCCTCACCTGCCCATGTCCTTGTATTTGTGCCTGGCAGGTCGCACTATCATTCTCTCCACACACCACATGGATGAAGCAGATATCCTGGGGGACAGGATTGCCATTATTTCCCATGGCAAGTTGTGCTGTGTGGGCTCCTCCCTGTTTCTGAAGAACCAGCTGGGAACAGGCTACTACCTGACTCTGGTCAAGAAGGATGTGGAGTCCTCACTCAGCTCCTGCAGAAATAGCAGTAGCACTGTATCATACCTGAAAAAGGTGAGTTGCTGTCTTGCCAGGCTAGCCCTGGGGCTGGGGCTGGATTTGTTGGGTGTGAATGGCTTGTTCTCCTCTGCTACTTGAGGTCACCATCTCCCTGCTCTGAATCCCTGCCCTTCAGAATCACATCAACTTATATAGAAAGCTCAGGAGGCCACTGTTCACTTCATGCTAGTGTCAAATCTCATTTCTTGATTCCTGTGAGGGTACAATGAGAGACGGAGAAGGTACTTAGAGTACTTCATTGTCTCAAAGAAAAGAGACTTGCCACGAGTTAAGAGCCTGGGATGCAGAATTACCTGCTATTCCTGTTCATTAGCATTAAATCTCATTGTCCCTAACTTTTATTAAACAACAAAACTGCAAATAGTTATTGAGTATTGAGTCTAGACCAGCCCTTCAGTCTAGCAGACTCTGGGCATAAAAGAAATAATGATAATAGTTAATTCTTTGTAGCATTATTATCATTTACAAACTTTAAAAAAAAATCTTAAGAACTATCATCTTAAAATACAGAGCATCTCTGGGAAGGAGATATTAACATTATTATCCAGATGAGGGAAGGAAGACTTGTAGGGGTTTGACAGTTTTGTTCAAAGCTCACCTGGCAGGTAAAATACCAGAGGTGGGACCAGAATCCAGCAACCAGGTATGTTTTCTTCTTTACCTCAATACATGCTCAAGACTTGTTTTGCATGTTCAAGCCAGTAGAGTCTGAAATATTTATATCCCAAGCCTGTTCTCTATTTACCTCAGTCCCTGGTTACTCAAAGTGTGGTCTGTAGCTTCAGGGTCCCTTGGGAGTCTGTCAGGAATGGATAAACATGGGCTCACTCACTTTCATAACCAGTAAATTCAGTAACACCTGCATTTTAACCAGGTCTCTGGATGACTAAACACACGTTAGAGCACGTTAGAGCACTGATCTAGAAAACTGGCTGGGTACATCCCAGGGTTGAGCCTGTGGCTGGAAGCCAGCACACAGTAGTTGCAGGAGCTCCCCAGTTTAGTGGCCAGTTCTGCTTTCCAGCCTACCCTCCACACAGCCGCAGGTCTCCAGTGCCTGTGAAGCCACAGCTGCCCCAGTGCATGCCTCCTAGGAGAAGCTTTTTGCTTCAGGTCTCAACAGTAGAGCCTTTTGGAAGCCCACTCTGGCAAAGGTGGTGGTGGCTGTACTTTGCTCGGTCCCTGACCCATTCTCACCTCCTTCTTTGCCATCAGGAGGACAGTGTTTCTCAGAGCAGTTCTGATGCTGGCCTGGGCAGCGACCATGAAAGTGACACACTGACCATCGGTAAGGATTCTGGGGTTTCTTATTCAGGTGGTGCCTGAGCTTCTCCCAGCTGGGCAGAGTGGAGGCAGAGGAGGAGAGGTGCAGAGGCTGGTGGCGCTGACTCAAGGTTTGCTACTGGGCTGGGGCTGGGCGGCTGGGAGAGGGTGCAGCTTGGTGGCAGATTGGCTTAACGCTTGCTGGGGAGCCTGGGCTATTTCTGGGAGCTGGCAGGGTAGTGTCACAGAAAAATACAGCTGATGGTGGTAGGGGGTGGTTTCCCTTTAGGGATGGATGTTGGAGGCCAGGGATGAGGAACTGAGGGCTAAGCCAATGGGGAGGGATTGGAGCTGAGGGCCAAAGGTGGGTCAGAGCCCAGAAGATCAGAAATAGCTGCTGGATTTTCGTCTGGAGATATGTAGAGGAGATAAGTCTTACCAGTAAGCTTATATGGAGAAGAAGCCTTTATCTTGGCTGTCGCTGCTCAGTCCTAACAGCTGCATTTTTCCAAGAAAACTTCTGCCATGACCTGCTTGATTACCCTTCTATTGCGGTAAATAAAAGTACACATCTTTAAAAGGCTAGGAAAGTGTGAAGAATCTTTTAAATTTCCTTTATTGTCGTTTTCCACTGAAGAGCCCTAGAGTTTAGGGGAGAGATACCAGGCTTTCTATCTCAAAAAGTCATTCATCATTCCTTCTATCTTCCCACCCAACTACCCACCCAGGTACCTATACATCTGTCCACCCACCCATCCACCTACCCACCTACCTACCTTTCCAACCATTCATCCATCCAGTCACTCATCTATCCATCCACCTACCTACCTCCTAGTCATTGAGAATCCATAGTGCACTAGACTTTGGTGATACAAAGGTGAATAAGGTATAGTCACTCAGGACAGAGATGATACTTAAGACTTAAGTATCTGGGGCAGCTATGGAATATGGGCAGGAGCTTCTGAAGAGTAAGTAAAGGTGGAAAGGGGCATGGCTGGCCCTTAAATGTGGGTTTTTCCGAGCAGGCTAAGCCAGTTCTGTGCTTCGCTCCCTCCAGATGTCTCTGCTATCTCCAACCTCATCAGGAAGCATGTGGCTGAGGCCCGCCTGGTTGAAGACATTGGGCATGAGCTGACCTATGTTCTCCCCTATGAAGCTGCCAAAGAGGGGGCCTTTGTGGAACTTTTCCATGAGATTGATGACCGGCTGTCAGACCTGGGCATATCTAGTTATGGTATCTCAGAGACTACCCTGGAAGAAGTAAGTTAAGTGACTGACTCAGGGATAGTCGGGCCAGTAATCTCAGTTCTAAATAGGCAGCCAGCAATCCCACTGGGAATAGGATTGCTCTGGAGCTGGCCATCTAGTCCTTAGGTTGTTGACATCTACGTTATATTGGCCCAAGTTAATCCTTCAAGAGTGTAGTGTTATACTTCACATAACAGGAAAAATGTTTTAAAACTGCTCCCTGGCATGACTGTCATGCCAGGCAGAAGAGAAGACCAATATGTATGGAAAATCTGTGCCAGGGCTGAGCTTGGTTTCCTTTGTTGTTATATCATTGCAGTTACTTTAGTCCTTGTAACAAGATGAGAAAGTTCATACTAAGGGATGCTGAGCTAGGATTCAGAATAGGGGGTTTGGGATTGCAAATCCCTTATTCTCTTTACTGGGTACTAATGCCTTCCTTTAGAGAGACTGTATCTCATATACCTCGAGGGTTAGAAGGGCTATGAAAGTTGTTTGGCCCAATGATCCCTAAGCTTGACTGTGTAATAGAATCATCTGGGGATACTGTTGACAATAAAAACTCCGAGACTCAAGCTCAGGGTCTTTTAATCAGAATTTCTGGAGGGAAGGCTTCAATGTCAGCACTTTAATGGCATGCTTCCTAGGGAGAGGTCTGTAGCTCAGAGTTTGGAAACCTGTGGTCTAGTTTAAAGTTTCTTCTGATGTTTGCATCCCTGTCATAAGATTTCTGGGATCCATTGACTTCTGTTTGCTCTGTCTTTGATAACTGATCACCATGCTAGCCTCCTCAAAAATCTGGGACATAGACTATGAACTCATTCCCTATAGTTTCAAAACACTTTTTTTTTTTTCTGCAGCAGTGTCTTAATGTTGTAGCTTTACTTTGAAAATGATTGCCTAGATTGATAGCACTCACCACTAAGGGAATGTTCTCTGGTTAAAAATGGCTTCAGTTCCAAGTGACTGCCAGAGTGTTATTATAAATGTCGCTTCTAATTTAAGGGCTAACATGCCATCAGTTATGTAATAATCCTGGTAGTAATGGGTGCTTTCATGACAGGTGCTTTTAATAGTCCCATTTACTCTTATTTTTCAGATATTTCTCAAAGTGGCTGAAGAGAGTGGGGTGGATGCTGAGACCTCAGGTAACCCCCTGGGGGAGCGGCATGCTGTCTGGGCAGCGCCACCAGCAGGCTGTCTCACCCATGTTGTGCCTTTCTCTTTGAACTGCTTCATTGCATTCTTATTTTTCATGTATAAGTTTGTTGGAGAAGCAGAGGGCTTTTTGTTAGAAATGAAATCCAATGTGGGAATCCTTCTCTTTGCCTTCAGATGGCACCTTGCCAGCAAGACGAAATAGACGGGTCTTTGGGGACAAGCAGAGCTGTCTTCGCCCTTTCACCGAAGATGATGCTGCCGATCCCAATGACTCTGACATAGATCCAGGTCTGTTTGGATAACATGTGTGCCAGTGTTGTTAGTGAATTTCTCTCCTGTTCTTCTCTGGTGCTTTCCATTGATGGCTTAGAGCCACAATCCTGGGTCCAAAGGAAGGTAGGGAAATGGAAAAAGTTACTTGCCCTTTTCCAGTGTTGCATTCAGTCAGACCTGAACAAGCCTATTTGCATCACTTCCTTTATGAAGCTGGGATCTCTCTCTGATAGCCTCTTAATCCTCAGAATCTATTATCTTTTTTGTATGTCAGATTCTGACATACATAAGGTATTTCTTTATTCAGTTAATATTCTTTGAATGGATGAATGATCTTGAAAGAGTCAGAAAAGTAAGTTTTAAAGTTAACATTGGGTTGTTGGATTAAGTCATGGCACATTTTTTGCAACAAAACACGTAGAAGAAATAGGTCACGACTTTTTTGACCACCCAGTAGTTCTTAGGTGTAGGTGTGTTCGATGAGTGTGTTCCTGCATATTTAATGGGGGTAGAAAAGAGAAGGTGAGGGAAAAAAAATGCTGACAAGATGTTATAGCACATTGGTTACAAATCATGAGTTTAAGATAAGGATTTTTATGGAATTTTTAGGAAAACAATTCCAAGATGAAGCCATAGAGGGGAACATGATGTCTGAAACATGAGCTATTAGCTGACCTTCAGTGTTGACTTCTTGTAGAATCTAGAGAGACAGACTTGCTCAGTGGGATGGATGGCAAAGGCTCCTACCAGGTGAAGGGCTGGAAGCTCACACAGCAACAGTTCATGGCCCTTTTATGGAAGAGGCTGCTGATTGCCAGGCGGAGTCGGAAGGGATTCTTTGCACAGGTAAGACGTGCTGTGTAGGCCAAGGACTCAGCTTAATGGGTGGGCTGCAGGCCTCCTGACCACTGAAGGCAGGACCGCATCATGTTATTTTAGTCCCAGTTCTGCCTCTTGTTAGTGGGCAAGTTATTCTTTGGGTCTCAATCTGCTCATATATTTAATGGGTGTAAAATGAGTATCTGTGATACAGGATTATGAAGATTAAAGTGAGTCATGCTTAGAATTGTCATTATGTGAATAGTTACTTATTGGAGGAAATGGATGTGAGTTTATTATAGAGAGAGCATATAACATGGACAAAGTCTAAAAAAACTGGCTGGGCAAATTAAACTTAGATAACCTGAGAAGTGATATATGCAGGTGGACTTGATATATGAATTTATTGGAAACTTGATTTTTCTCTAAGTTGGTGTTTCATTACAAATTGATAGAAGAGATACAAAATAGAGTCTTCTGTATTGTGGGTAGTGTAAAGATTATATAGGTAATGCCAAGACTATTTGGGCTTGGAGCATACAGAGCTGGATTTGAATTTTGGTTCTGCTAATTATTATTTGTATGGCCTTGGGCAAGTTGCTTAGTATGCCTGAGCCTCAATTACCTTGTTTGTTGATGGGTGATAATGCAACTGCTACTTCGGATGGTAATGATAATTAAATGAGATAACTTTCAGGTTAGTACTTTCCACAGAATTAATCACTCAGTGATAATTTTCTACATGGAAACCCCAGAATATTACAACTAAGGGCATCATTTGAATCTTCTAATTTTATTTTTTAAGGAGGATAACATTCTCAGCAATAAATGGAAGGAACTTAGGGTTTCCTTATAAAGTATGTACAAGTCATTGTTCTCAGAAAACATGTGGGTATAGTATTTGAGGAGGCACAGGGATGATTTAGATAATATGCTTCTAGAGCCATCACTGGACCATTGGTGTGCTGTGTGTTTTGCAGTGTGGCACCTGAGAGGGTCACCTAGTCTCAATCCACAGGTTATAAATGAGGAAACCGAGGTCAGTCTCTACACTTTAGTAGAGACTGAACCAAGCTTTAGGTCTTCTGGTTTCTGCTCCACAGGGCTGCTTTCTAGCCTCCCTGTAGGTGGAGCTGGGCTCATGGCCAGTGTGGGCTTCCTCAGGTCTTCAGACACCCTGACTTGTACCAGTGTTCACTCTCTGGAGTCTTCAACATGGTGCCTCTTCCTGGTGCCCACGTGGCCTCCACCCTGATGCTGTCAGTTTCCAGAAATGGCCTGGTGGGTGGAGGCTGAGTCTCTAGGCTCCTTTGTCTTCAGGCCCCCTGGAATGTCCTGGCGGAGCTCCGCGATGGGCCCTGTACTCCTCTCTGCGTGCTTGCTGGCCCAGAATGCTGGCTGAGCACATTATGCTTGCCCCTTGGTATTTTTTTGCTAAAACTCCCTCTTCTCCTAGCTGCCCTATTCCCTCTCTACCTTGGTTATAGATTGTCCTGCCAGCTGTGTTTGTCTGCATTGCCCTGGTGTTCAGCTTGATCGTGCCCCCCTTTGGCAAGTACCCCAGCCTGGAACTTCAGCCCTGGATGTACAGTGAGCAGTACACATTTGTCAGGTATGTGTTTATCTTCTGTGTCTAGGGGGAAAGGATACTAGGGAGACCAGGGGGTTTACTGTGCTGTGGCCCACAGAGCTCAGGAATTACATGGGGAGATGGATTTTATCAGCTCAGTGTGGCTCTAGCTCCTACACAATTCAATATTGGCTGCAAAAAATAGCAGTGAGCAAACTTGGAATAACACCCTAGTCTCCTATTTCTGCACTTGAGTTCATTTTTATACTGCTGTTGCCAGGAACAGTCATATGTGTCTTACATAAATAATCTGTACTTGCATAAAAAAAGAAAAAAACTGTGATTTAGCTATAATCTTTGAATTTTCATAGCTATGCTTTAATTTTGAAATTTAATCATAGGGCTTCCATATACTATCAGAAGCATTGTATCTCTAGGTTCTTAGTTCTACACTGTGCAATTGATGTATTTATTAAGTTGTAGATTTTCTAGTGTTTTTTCTTTAGTCAAAAATGCCAGAAAATCCAGTGCCAGTGCTTCAAACAAAAGACAAAGGGATTTCTCCACCTTTTTACATGGGATTTTCTTCAGTCCTATACTATACTGGGGACTTTTGCATGGGATAAGTGTGTCATGATGTAAAAGAGAAGCTTTAAAAAAAATTAGAAAGTATGCTTGTGAGTTGGTCTATTTCTTCCTGACCTTCCCACCCATTTTGCCTTCCTGTTTTGTTTAGGTTTATTTTATCTTTCTTTTCTCAGTTCTTGACCCAGTATTTCTTGAGTCTGTACAACAGGAACCTATTTTGTGTCTATAACCTGTACTCATTATTCTTTGTGTTTTCTAGTTGTTGATGCAAACATTTAACCAGTCACATGTTTGCCCTTTCTTAGAAAATTCCAGTGGTCTCTGCCTAATGGATAATTGTGAAAGTACTTTTTAGATTGTCAGTTGTTAATGGTTTCTTCATAATAACTGTATATCTACATATGTGACGTGCATATATGTCTGAATTCACACTTGCATACCTCCATACATTACTTATTTATGCAAGCCCTTCCTTTGCGTGCTCTGTTACCTTGGTAACAAATATGTGGTCAGAATCTGAGGTTAATATTAGTTTTATCTGAGGTGTTATTAGTTTTATTTATTTATTAGTTTTATTCATTTTTGTTTTCAGAGCAGTATAGGAAGTGCCTAATGAAGTGTTTTATGTAGAAAAAAAATCACCCCCTAATTCCTGGCTCACATGTTGCTGAGCTTGCTGTCTGTCCTGTGTCCACAGTAACGATGCTCCTGAGGATTTGGCCACCCAGGAACTCTTGAACGCCCTCACCAAAGACCCTGGCTTTGGGACTCGGTGTATGGAGGGAAACCCAATTCCGTGAGTGCCACGCAAACTGTGAAACCCTTTATGCTTTCTTGTGCCTGTCACCTGGTTTCATCTCTGATATGCCTCACTTACTAGCTGTGATAAATACTACAGTGTCACTACCATCATTTTTCCTTTGAACGATTGTCACTTTATAAAAGCTAATGTAGTAATCAAATTAAACCAGCTAGGAACAACATGTCAGAGTAAGGGGATTTTCTAACATCCTTCTGAGTAAAGGGATGTTCTAACATCCTTCAAAGAGACACATGAATGTTTGCTGTTCTAGAAATTAATGTTTAATTTAAAGTAACACTTTATACTTATTGAACAAATGCTTTTGCCTTCTTCCCTCCCCCCTAACTCCTGTAGCTCAGGGCAGAGCATAAGCTGTCACTATATATAATTTTCAGTTTTGCTTATCTTCATATTCTTCACTTTCCAACCTGAAAAGATGTGTTAATTTCAGTGACAATGGACTATTCTTCTTTTAGAGTTGCGTCGTACTTGCTTCAAAACCTTTTTCAAGCAAGTAGGCATTGTATAAATAAATTCAGTGGCATACCCATATGACTCTAAATGGGTATCTGGGTGTGGGAGGTATGTTCTAGGATCTTGGTGAGTAAAGACAATGAAGAGAGATGAGGCTCTTCCCCTTAGTCATAAGCTGACAGGTTAGTTCAAGTTTCCAGTCTCATGTAGCAAGTTTCCAGTCTCAAGTTTCCAGTCTCATGTTGATAAACCACACACTCTGAGAAACTGTGGACTATGGGTTGATACTGGTATACCAGAGGAGGGCGACCTTGAATTCCAGGTTCTCCATTCTGCAAGTGACACGTGAATGAGTGTGATAACTATATACAGGATTTTAAAAACGACTTCTAAGTGGACAGCTGCTATTTACTTGCTACTCTTATTAAGGGCACAATTAACATCTATTAGTACTTGCTCGTCAATAGGAAGTATATCCTAACAGCCATTATTGGTTCTTAAATATCACAAGGACCAAGGTAGAGAAGGATGTAAAGTCATTCTATCTGGATATCACCAAACTTCTGATGATATTCCACTTGGAAGTTTGGTAAGCAAGATAGAAGAATGAGATGAGATGATAATAGAGTGGGTTAGATTCATCTCACACCAACTGACAGTATAGACTCACAGACAGATAATGCCAACCCAGGAAGGATCTGTGAGATCCAGCTCTATTCTCAGCTGACCTACAGAGACAAAAGAGGCAGAGACTTTGTCTTCTTCACCCACCCCAGACTCTCAGTTACAGTTTAATGTGTGACATATAGTAGGCTCTCGGTGAATGTTGAGTGAAAACAGGGGTAAATGACTGAAATACTGATACAGTTCAGTATATGAATATTTAAAGCCTCTACATGTTCCATCATCCATATCTGTAAAATGAACTTAGAATGTGTGGAGGACTCAAATAACCAAAGGAGATTACGCTCATGGTTTCCAAAAGTGAGAGGGATAGACACATATTTATGATAGTTGTTGATTGGTCCTGTGTTCCCAAGGCAACAGGAAAGCCAGGCCCTCTCTGTTGATCCTGACCTGATGCCATTCCTTTGCAGAAACATGCCTTGCCTAATGGGGGAGGAGGAATGGACCACCACCCCAGTTCCTCAAACCATTAAGGATCTCTTCCAAAATGGGAACTGGACCATGGAGAACCCCTCACCCACCTGCCAGTGTAGCAGTGACAGAATCAAGAAGATGCTGCCTGTGTGTCCCCTGGGGGCAGGGGGGCTACCTCCTCCACAGGTGAGTCACTCTCAGGGTGTGACTGAGAAGATAGGAGTCCTTGGTGGGCTGGGAGCTTCTGCTGGGGATGAAGGAATGACTAATAGTTCATTGGGAGGGTTTGTCTGTCTCCATTCGTGTTACAGGGAAAAACATGTGAGCTTTGAGGGAAGGGGACTTGGATCTTGATGTTCCTCTATCTGAGGGTGCTTAGCTGGCTTCTGATCCTGTCTGAGATTCCACGTGTGGGAGCAGTTCTGAGCTATTTTTTTCTGAGAACAATTTTAGGAAGAGGCTTATTGTGCTAAGTATCTCTGTTGCTTTATTCACATCCAAGTTTCAGAGTGAGGATATAAAAACTTATGAAGTTTGTTACCTCATTTTTAAATAACAGCTAATAGAATTCTAATTATAACTCCAGTGAATAAAATAATTCACTAGGTGTGGTGCTGCTCCCTTAAAACCTTTTGCATCAATAGAGTCACATTTTACTGTCTCATGTACAATTGTTCAGAATAGTTTCCTCAGCAACAGCTTGTCTTGGTTTAAGTGAAGGGCCAGCACTGAGGTAGGATGCACCTGTCATGGTGGTTGACTGGTGGCTGACCTGGGCTTAAGGGCAGAGTCCTGTCAGGCTGTAGTATATGTTTGAAGGAACTTTGTCACTGTATTCTTTGCCCCTTATCCAAATGATGGTCATAAATACACTTGTGCTTGGTTTTTCTGTGATAACAGATAAAACAGAACACGGCGGACATCCTTCAGAACCTGACGGGAAGAAATATTTCAGATTATCTTGTGAAGACATATGTGCAGATCATAGCCAAAAGGTCATTATTCACTAAACGTGACTCTTGTTTTTATCAATACTGGTTAGAGAAATTAGAGGCCTAAAATTAGTCAATTAAGGGGTGGGGGAAGAATGCCTTATGTGGCTCATGTTGCCTTCTCCCAAACTAAAAAAATAAGTACTATAAACATGTCTGTGAGCTTCAAGGTTGACCCTGCCTGCTAATGTTTTTTTTGGTTTTTGTTTTTGTTTTTGTTTTTTTATCAAAACCTAGCCATTTATAACACTTTATGGATGAAAACATCTGTAGTTTTGGGGGCACATTATAATTGGGGATAGTTCATGTGA
Source organism: Condylura cristata (assembly GCF_000260355.1). Classification (NCBI taxonomy): domain Eukaryota; kingdom Metazoa; phylum Chordata; class Mammalia; order Eulipotyphla; family Talpidae; genus Condylura; species Condylura cristata. The sequence continues at coordinate 21,025,180 of NW_004567107.1, forward strand.
AATGTTTTAATGTACCTGATAACTGCCGGGAGCTAATGCTCAGCTTTATGACGACACGCAATGGCACTTCAATTTACTACATGCTTACAGCTTTTTTTTTTTTAATTTATCTATGTTTACAGAACTGGGGTACAGGCCAGAAGTGTGGGGGGTGAGAGGATTTACCAGAGACAGAGTGAGGAGCAGAACAGGCAGATCAATTGAAATACATTGCTGAGGGGAGCAGCGGGTGGGACACAAGAAGTCTGCTGCCCCATGTGGGTCACTTCCAGGGCGGGGACCAAACTCATGCTGAAACAGCTGCAGCCAGGTTCATGGTGCTGTGCTTTAATCAGTTGTGCCACCAGGAGTGCCCAAAAGCATGATTTTCTTATAAATATAAAATGATTTAAGATGGAGAGCTTCTTTCCTTTGGTAAAGCTTTGCTACTGTAGCCTGATCACAGGTTTATTTCTTCCTTGTGTTGCAACCTCAAGTACATACTTAGTCCTTTTGTGACATCAGGAATAGGAGGAATAAAGTTTCTTTGAAATGACTTATAGTTTATTTGTCTTTGGCTTCTGCAGCTTAAAGAACAAGATCTGGGTGAATGAGTTTAGGTAAGTAGACCACTTTTTCTGCTTTCTTCTGTTTTCCTTATCCTGCAGTTCAGACAGTGATTTCAGTGAAGTTATCTTGACTACCAGGTAGCGGCCGGTTTGGGGTTGCTCTGGCTATAGTGTTTTTGCTAGTGCCCGCTTGCCACTTCATGGACCTTTGGCATTTGGCACACTCATTTCCTTGAGGAGAGTTGGAAGTTTCTCAGGGGTCTAGGGATTTAATAGGAAGCACAGTGTTGTGTGGGAAGTAGGATAGTTACATTTCCCCCAAATCAGAGTCCCAAGGATCAGGTCTTTTCCTTGAAATCAAGAAGGGCTCAGGTGAAATTAGAGATCTCAAAGCCATTTATTTTCATGGCACTCGAATTCATTTATCCCTGTAGGTTTTGAAGGAACAGGTGGGATTTTGCAAACAAAAAACCCTTGAGGTCAATTTATACCTCATGAAAAGTGAACTACTTATTTGGCCACCTTAAAACTGAGCCTTCTGTCACTGCTTCCCATATTTCCTCCTTGTCTTTTTTTAGTGGGACAACACCCATATAACTGAGCAGAGCAGAAGGCGAGCCCTCGATCAGCACATTTGCTAGTAGAGAGCCAGGCTGTCTTCAAGCCCTTCCTAGCCTGTTCTGACCAGGGTCCCTCCCTACTCATCCTGAATCCCTGTCTGCTGGCCTTGAAGTTCAGGTTCAGGCCTGAGCTGTTTGGCTTATAGGAGCATCTGTGAGTGGAGTGACCATTCCTCCCTCAGTGTCTCACTGTATCATTAGGCCCGTGCCCCTTCCTTGTGGACAGTAACCATGAGAGGTAAGAGACTGCCAGAGTTCCTTGGAGAGGGGCAAGCTTAACCCTTTCTAACTTTGGTCCTCCTTTGACCTAGCAATGAAAAGGAAGCCTGCACATACTCCAGTGGGGTCTGCTGCTGAATGATGCTGTGTACTAGTGTTTAATGTCAGGCTGTTCATTTAGGTATGGTGGATTTTCCCTGGGTGCCAGTAATTCGCCATCAGTTCCTCCAAGTCATGAAGTTAATGATGCCATCAAACAAATGAAGAAGCACTTGAAGCTAGCGAAGGTACTGTATCCATCCTGGGGCATGTCAGATAGATGGGCCCAAAGTTACTGGTGTTTGGGAGTAATTGGCAGGTAAATCTAATCACTTTGCCTGTTGTTGTTAAGATTTTTTAAATACAAAGCCATTCTTGGCATTCAGTGATCTCACGCCAGCCAACTCTGAACTTAGTGTATATTTAGTATCTGAAAGGTTAGCTCAAGAACAAATTCAGAGATTTAAAGGCCCTGAGAATAACTTGTTTATCAATTTAGCCAGTGGGTAAGTAAACTGGGCTTCAACTCTCCTTTTCTAAAACAACCAATGGCTAAAAGAGTCATGGATCATTTTCTTTAAATTCGTAGCTGGGTTCAGGACCTGAGAAGTACTCATTCATTTCTCTGTATTTCAGGTTTAAATGAGACTAGGGGAGCTCAGATGACATGGACTCTAGGATCATGGGCATCAGCAACAGTCTTAGAATCTGTATCTGATTTTGAGGTGCAGACCTCACATGTCTGGCTCGTTTGTATATTGAGTGTAGTTTTGGGGCTGGGATGACTCCGAGAACCTGTGGAAGAATTCTCAGCACCCAGTTATAGCCAGACATCTATGTTTTGGGACTTTGAGTCCCAAGGTACCTGATTCCCTTAAGTAACATCAGTGATTTAGATTTCTGGCTTCTTGTTTCTTAGGAACCAGTTAGCGAGTGGTTTCAAATTTAATTTCAATAAAAAAGGCGGCAGTGATGTTGCCCTTCCCAGGGTTTGCCAGGCTCCCTTCCTGTGAACTGTCCCAACTGAGCGGTTTCTTTTGTTCACAGGACAGTTCTGCAGATCGATTTCTCAGCAGCTTGGGAAGGTTCATGACAGGACTGGACACAAAAAATAATGTCAAGGTAAAGCACTTTGTTCTCATAGCTTTTTGATGAACAATAAAAATGTGTGCGCTGAAGTGCTTTTCAGTTCATGATAATGCAGGTAGAGAGATTTGTGAGGGAAACAAACACTTTTAGTTGCTTTGCTTTCCAGACACACTACGTGCATTACTGTGACTATTACTTAACCTTGACCAAATTGCTTAACCTTTCTAAGACTCAGTTTCCTAATCTATAGAGCTGGTGATCACAACTGTCTTAAAGAGGTGGTGAAAATAGTCAGCAGTGTCTGGCTGCACAGTCAGTGCTCAGTCTAGCTCAGCTGCTGTCATTTTGCTTTGTTCTCTGACTATTCTGTCTTTCCTTGGCATTTGACTGGAATTTCTGAAATTTACATGCATGTTTGTGTGTGCACCTACCTTCAGAAGCAGGATCTGGGAGCATGACCTTATACCTGGTCTATCTGATTTCAGGTATGGTTCAATAACAAGGGCTGGCATGCCATCAGCTCTTTCTTGAATGTCATCAACAATGCCATTCTCCGGGCCAACCTCCAGAAGGGAGAGAACCCTAGCCAGTATGGGATTACTGCCTTCAACCACCCCCTGAATCTCACCAAGCAGCAACTCTCAGAAGTGGCCTTGTAAGTGGGACTGTGTCTAAGTGGGTGTGGTGAGGGGCGGGGGATAGGGTCTCTGGGGAGTCCTGGAACAGGGGAAGCTGGTTGTCGAGTACCTATTGGGGATATTTGCACTAGGTATGTCTGGGTTGATTGACACTCTGAGCAGAAAATGATCAATAGATGAATTGGCAGGCAGGCATGACGCTGTGGAAGGTAGAAAGTGACTCCGATATGTTAAAACCATTGCGTTTAGTGAATTCTCTGAAGTGAAAAATTTTGTCAGTAAAACCCTAAAACACTTTTACTTTCCTTTAACACAGTGTTTAATAAAAAGTCAGTTTTGTTTGTTTTGTAACTACTATTTCAAAATTTGGTACAACTGTGTTTTTAATTCCTGAATTAAGCATGTGTCTGTATGAAGTTTTAAGTTAGTATGAGTTAGTTCAAAGTAGAGTCATAGAGGGCTGTGTTTGGGTCTGGTTGCTGAGTTCCTAGAGATAATGAGGTTAAATGAGGCAACTCATGTAAATTACCTGTTGGTGTCAGCACAGTGTTGATATTCAGCCCACGTCAGTGCTTTCCTGTGTGTGGAGCATTGCAGTTACTGTTTCTATTAAATTCACCTAGGGTATCAATATATGTCACTAGGATCGTTAAATCAAATTTATATAAAATTTATATATATATACAGTTATACCCTGTTTAATGGTCTTATAAAACTGTTCTTAAAAGAGTCTGCTAGAATTTTTGTGTTAGATTGATATGCTCACACTGTTGTTTTCAAATTTACTTAGGGCTTTTTGACTTGTTCCACATTAACATTTCTACTTTAGTTTTCAAACTGCACTAGTTCTGTATGAGTAAACGAATTGCTCTTATAAAGCCTGTGTGTGTGTGTGTGTGTGTGTGTTTAATGGAACAAAATGAGTGCTACTAGGCCATTCTTTGGCTGCCTTAACGCGTTTTGTTATGGCAATGGACTCTCATTGACTTCAGTGAAATCACTTTTGCATTTTAACTGTCAGGTTATTTGCTATTTTATTTGCCAGTAATCATCTTTAACCCTGATAAATGTATTTGGTGAGTGGATATTCTGTGTCCTCAACTGTATCAGTGACCCTGCAGAGCCTCACTATCCTTTTTTCTTCTTCAGGATGACCACATCAGTGGATGTCCTCGTGTCTATCTGTGTCATCTTTGCCATGTCCTTCGTCCCAGCCAGCTTTGTGGTGTTCCTGATCCAGGAGCGGGTCAGCAAGGCCAAACACCTGCAGTTCATCAGCGGGGTGAAGCCTGTCATCTACTGGCTCTCCAATTTTGTTTGGGATATGGTAAGAACACTGACTGCTGCTGATTTAGAAATCTCCAACAGAGCTAGTGATTGCAGGAAAGCTCCTGGCTCTCACTGGGGTGTGCTGTAGCTAATCTGAAGATGAATGAAAAAGGAATAGGCAGACACAGTTGTTCATGCCCATGACACCAGACATGATGTTAAATACAGAGACGATATCACACCAGAGAGAAAATCTGTCCACCCTGTGACTGAAGTAATACTACCACTAGCAACAGTACTGCTAAGTTCCTAAGGGAAAACTTCCCAAAGAAATACTGAGGCAGCAAACTTTTAGTCAAAACTCCACCCTACTTTGCTTGGTGGGTTTTAACTTTCAGAATCAGAGTATTCTTTGCCTTGCTGGGAAATACTTCGGTCATTTGAAAACTATACACTTTACTGGAAGTTTGCCCGTCCATTGTAAAATTAATTTTGTATTAGCCTGAATTGTTTCAGGTTTGGATCAATATGGAGGGATTCAAAAAATTCTGAGGGATTCTAATTTCTCTAAAGTGGAGTTGAAACATATCTCTGTGAATTCATTGAATTATAAACCATAGAGAACAAATTTAATTCTTATCCTAGTACACAGCCACTTGGATATTGAAAGACAACTTTCATTTAACCCAAGCCATCCCCAGATCAGATGATGTACGAGAGCACACTTCATAATCTCCAAAGTACTGTACAGATGCAAGTGATGATGACAATGATGATGTCTCTGCTGAGGCTAGCAGGCCTCTCGGCCCTGGTCTGCCTGCCTTTCTGTGGCTGTGCTCCATATTGTTAATGTCCCTTTTGAAACACAAAGACTGGAATTAGCCATGTGTTCAGGCTGTTCAGGTCTGAATAGCCATGACTCTGGGGGAGTTGGTCTTTATTCCATTCTTCTGTTACCCACCCTAAGGCTAATGCATTTTGGAAGTGGCACTGTCTTACTGGCAACTTGCTGGTGAACTAGAATCTCCATTTTACAGGAATGATTGTTGAATGGGATCTCGTTCATTTTGGGCTAATGTAATTGTTTTTCTTGGATCCAAACTTTATATTTATCCCTGTTAAACTGAATCTTATTTAGTGTCCATTAAAAAAAAAAAGGTCTAGTAATAATAAAAAAAAAAAAAAAGGTCTAGTAATTACCATTCTCTAAACACATATTTAGTGTCTGACTGTGCCAGGCCTAAGAGATTCAGAGATGAACTATCAAGTCCCTCAGGGACTTCACTTATCTCCCAGTCTCTTATCTGCCCCTCCCTGATTTACAGCCTCTGAAATTCACTGTAAGCATGCCTTTAGCAAAGTTGTTGATAAACACATTGAATGGATGGGACTGGAGAGAGCCCTGAGGTCTGACGCTGAAAATTCTTCTACTAGCTGACAAACCCATGTCACCTTCTCTGCGTGTGCTTTGCTCTGCCAGCAATGAATTTTCATAATTATCCCCATGGTCAGGTCTTTATTTCTGCATTTTAATGGTTGATACACTGTCAGGACATACTTTAAGATTATTCGCAGCGTGATGAAACAATTCTGACATTCATGTTATAAGCACTTGCCTCATAAATAGATTACATGTGAGATTGATCTCGGGCCGACTATAGTACAGCATTAATGATGAGACACGCAGTCATCTTTGGGAAGAATAATGGAAGCTTATTTGCTGCCTGTGAAATTGAAATTACCCTGACTGGGAATCCATCGTTCAGTAAGTTTACTGAGCATGACACCTTGGCTTAGCTGTTGGAAAGACAGAAAGGGCATGCAGTTTATAAAATCAGCCAAGGGTAAAATGCTTGTCAAAATGTATTGTCCAGTATTTTGATTAATAGTTTACATGGCCTCATTAAATCAAAGATATTCTTCAATATGTTTATCTGCCCTTTCCTGTCTGATGATAGTGAAGACTTGGAATGTGTTGTATCTTTGATGTGGGGGTCAACTTGATTCCTTTGTTTCACTTTCAGTGCAACTATGTGGTCCCTGCCACGCTGGTCATTATCATCTTCATCTGCTTCCAGCAGAAGTCCTATGTGTCCTCCACCAATTTGCCTGTGTTAGCCCTGCTACTTTTGCTGTATGGGTAAGGCAACTGTGGATGGGGGATGTCAGTGGGGAAGGCATAGAGGATGCCAGTGTCAGAGGGAGATACCTAATGGACATTTACCTTCGTGCCTCACAGGTGGTCCATCACACCACTTATGTACCCAGCATCCTTTGTATTCAAGATCCCCAGTACGGCCTACGTGGTCCTCACCAGTGTAAACCTCTTCATCGGGATCAATGGTAGCGTGGCCACTTTTGTGCTGGAGCTGTTCACCAACAATGTGAGTTCTCCAGAAAGAGCGCCTCCTTCTGGGATGAGGTCCCTGGAATTCAGAGGGTCTGGTTGCATCATCATCTTGTTCTATTTGTGTGCATTGGTAACACCACAAATTAATTACCCTGTCCTTTTTCAGATTCTCTCTTCCCTGGAGTTACATACCACTTGTCTCCTATTCCTTATAAGTGTCTGTTCAAACTTCCAGTTTCCTTTGACAATTTTTTTTTTAAATATTCCTTTCTGATTAAATGTTGCTCTTCCCAGTTTTTAGTTCTCTGCCATCTCTGCTTTCCACTTTAGAATATATTTCTGGGCATTGCTGGAGGCTTTTCCCACCACCTCTCTTTGTCTTACTTTGTCCTCTCAGATCTATGCCTTCAGCCCTGACAGTCTCCTGAACTCTGATCTCACATTCTTAATTGCTTTCAGACAATTTACAGATACCCCAGACTCATCCTAATTACCCCTTAGAACCTACATTTTTCTTGCCATCCCTTCCACCCTAGATGGTAACTGGCAGCTGTTAACTTTTCTTCTACACTTTGCTTTTGCTTCTTTCTCATATTCAATTGGTTAATTTGTTCATTCTTCCAAGCGCTGTTCTCTTAAATAAGATTCCCTGTCTACTTCTGTTGTCATTGCCTCTCTTCAGACACCTCACCTCAGTGCACACAGACTTTCAGAGGTGGCTATACCTTCCTGGCCAGTTCCCTGACACCCTTTCCCTGAGTCACTGGACATGTCAGCTGAGTCCCTTAAACCTGCCATAGTCCTGTAGGCTCAAATGCCCTTTGTCTATCACAGTCTAGCAGTATCTCTCTCACCCTTTAAGAAGAGTGAGCTAGAATATGAAGGTTTTCCCACTGCCTTATAGGAGGTGCTCTTACTCTTCTGCTCCTAGAGCCCTCAGCTCGTGTCTCAGGACAGCACAAATCCAACTCAGTACCAGATTCCTATTCCTATGGTCCTCTTCCTCAGCATAGAGATTGGTTCTTAATAACCATTGCCTCTCCCGTGCTTTAGCAAAGTGCATCCAGTACATGGCAGTTTACTCAGTTGCTGGGTATTTGCCACAGCTGGCTTGATAGATTCGAGAACTTTTAAAATTCCAGCAAAATCCTGAAACTGAAATATTGACCCATACTTGAACAAGTTGCTTTTAGAATGCTAAGCAAATATTTTGTCACGTTATTTGCTTCTGATTAAACATCACCATGTTTCTAAACTTTACCCATATTTCCCTATCATCATTATGTAAATCCCACATTTTCTAAAGTATAGAACTGTATTGTGCTATCTGTCATTAGCTGTGGCTGCTGTTTATTGCTATCTGAATTAAAGCTTCAGTTTGGTCCTGGGGAATCAATAGTTAGCTGCACTCACCTACTTGAGACTTTGGTAAATTTTTAGCTTAAATCATGAATAGCATTTAGTCTTCTTCTCTCTTGCTTATTTTCTAGAAGCTGAATAACATCAATGACATCCTGAAGTCTGTGTTCCTGATCTTCCCACACTTTTGCTTGGGACGGGGTCTTATTGACATGGTGAAAAACCAGGCAATGGCTGATGCCTTGGAAAGGTTTGGTGAGTGACATCAGGGCCAAAGAGATGCTTCATCAAGATGGCAGTTTGCATAGACCTTGGTGCTCTGGCCTTTGTTTTTGCAAAGAGACTGATGACTGGGCACAGGACTTCTCAGATAGGTCACATGATAGCACAGTTGGCTGTGACATGGTTTTGAGACACATCTGTGTGTGCCTTTGAGAACATCAAGAACATAAGGTGGGGGGGTTAAGTTTGGAAGTAGGGAAAATGTATTAGCTTGAACACAGTGCCTGATGGCAGTGGTTGGATTTTTCATTGGAAAAGTCAAACAACAGCTTTGACAACTAGATAAAGGACAAATAATCAGGAGAGATGCAAACTTGTGCTTTATGAAGAAAACATAAGGCAGATGTTACCATATGTTATTTTTACACCATCTATAAAAAGATAATTTACTGTAACAATTTCCACCTTTTAGAACCTTTATAAGTATCTCTCCTGTGGCTGCTCTATCCCACTGGCTTATATGGCTTATATTGCTTATATTGTTATATGAGCCATGTTATTTAAAGCACATAGGAGAGAGACCATTGCCCAGCCTGTCTCCCTCCCCTCAGCCTGGTGATACATAAGGAATTTAAGAGATACTTATATAAAACTAAGTTATTAAATTCAGTTGCTACATTACTGAAAGGGGCATTATTTTTAAAGTGCTTTCTGATCCCAGTGGAACTTGTAACTTGTTAAAATACCCACAAATTATCCATGGATTGTCTACTTTTTTACAAAAGATTTTGACACACTCATTAAAAAGGAAACATTAGCTATTGTAGATGATGTAGCAGATCTAATATGTTGACCTGATTTGCAGTCTGTCCCCTCAAAACTTACTTCAAATCAGACTTGGAAGGTGGCTACTCCCTTAGTTTTTTAGTCTCCTCATGGGTGATAACCACTGGTGTTAACAAGGAAGGGAGGTAAATTTGAACCTGAATTTAAAGAAAGGTCATGGTCTTTGGTGCATCCATCATGAACTAGATCTCTGCATTGTGTCTGCTAGGGGAGAATCGCTTTGTCTCGCCACTCTCGTGGGACCTGGTGGGCCGAAACCTCTTCGCCATGGCTGTGGAAGGAGTGGTGTTCTTCCTCATCACTGTTCTAATCCAGTACAGATTCTTCATCAGGCCCAGGTGAGCTTTTTCTCAGAACTCACAGAACACCTGCTTGAGGGTCACAAGAGAAGCAGCACATGGAATTCACCCATCAGTGGTGACTGGACTGAATTGAACTCAAAGCAGATAGTCAAACTCTTTCCTAATGTGGGGGCCTCACAGGAAACTGGAGAGTAGATTTCATAGGATTTCTTTCAACGTGGACCTTTGTCTTGAAAAATAAAATGTGCCTGAAGGAGAAAGACACATACCAGATATTGTTTCTTATATGTCAAGTCTAGTGAAACCAAACAAAAGTCAGACCAACCCTTGAGAGCTGACCATTGAACTAAGGCAGTTGAGGGGGAGAGAGGAGGAGGGAGGTGGGGAAAGAATAGGCACAATGGACTCTAGTGGAGGACTGCGGGTGTGTGTGTGGTGGGTGCACTGTGGTGACTGATGGGGGAGGTCCTGTGTATCCAAAATACTAACAGGGACACATGGTGGTACTTCAATGAAAAAAGAAAGGACAAAAAAGAAAAATAGCTGAAAAGGTTGATTTTTCTTCAATTTCCTCCTAAGACCGGTAAAGGCAAAGCTTCCTCCTATGAATGATGAGGATGAAGATGTCAGACGAGAAAGACAGAGAATTCTTGATGGTGGAGGACAGAATGATATCTTGGAAATCAAGGAACTGACAAAGGTGAGTCAATGAGGACAGGCTGTAAGACTTTATGTTAGAAACTAGTATTTCACTGACTTGCATGGAAAAAAAAAAAAAAGCATGCATGCTTCCCCAAATGTGTATCTTTACCAAGCTTCTGTCAATTTAATTTTACTTTAAATGCCCCATGGGGACTTTTTTTTTTTTTTTTTTTAAAGATTTATTTATTTATTTGTGCATACAGAACTGGGGTACAGTACCAAGCTTCTGTCAATTTAATTTTACTTTAAATGCCCCATGGGGACTTTTTAATTAAAGAAATCCTATTGAGAATACTTTTGTAATGTGAATTCTCATTCTTAAGTATATTTGTTTTTCATACTTACATTTATTGTTAGTTATTAAAACATACTAATATTGTATTCTAGTCAAAGAATATATAGTTGATGTTCAATTTCATTGTCCAAAAAGCTGGTAAGTCTCCATTGCTCAGTAGGAGAGGCGTTTTCAGCCTTTGCCAACAGCTTACATTTTTTGTGACAGATGGAATCTTTTGATTACAAATTTTTATTCATTAGAACTTGATTTTTATTTTTTTTAAACAAGCAGGTGTTTTTTTTTTAAGATTTATTTACTTATGCACACAGAACTGGAATATAAGCCAGAGGCATGGGGAGGGTAAGAGGATTTACCAGAGTGGAGAGAAGAACAGGGGGATAGACTGAAATACACTACTGAAGGGAGCAGTAGGCAGGTCAGGAGAGGTCTGCTGCACCATGTGGGTCAGCTCTCTGATGGGGGATCGAACTCATACTGCAGTGGGTGTGATAGTGCTGTGCTTTAACCTGAGGGGCCAGAACTTTATTATTTATTTATTTATTTATAACAGTTTATTTTTACATCATTTTGTACATTTTTTTTTCTATCTCAATTGTAATCCCTGCAGGTTTCCCATCACCAAGTCACCTGTGTGCCATCCAGAACTTAGTTTTTAAAATATCATAATACCTTTCTACATCAAGTAAATGAAAATTACATAGATATTAGTGACTCACATTTTTTAAAGATTGATATTGTATGAAAAATAAAAAGCTCTCACTCTGAGCTTCAGTCATTCAAAAGAGGATTGCCATAGAGACAAAGCAAGACACTCAGCCTATAAAATGTGTCAGTTTTATCAATACACCTTATTTCATGATGTGTTTGGGTTTTAATTCCCTTATACACAGTTGCTTGGGGTTGCTGTGAGTCACCTGGGACTCATCAGTTTTTGCATTTTGTTTGTTCCAGATATACAGAAGGAAGAGGAAGCCTGCTGTTGACAGGATTTGCGTCGGCATTCCTCCTGGAGAGGTAGAGGCCCTTCATATTCTGTTTGTTCCTACTAGTTCAGATTCTGACTAGACTGACCACAGTATATGGAAGGGGTAAAAAGTGGCTTTCAAAGGCTTCTTTATTTGTGACCCTGAGGAAACGTCAGTTGTGAGAGACGTTTGTCAAAAGAAAATGACTTTGGAAAATCTCAGATAGTTTAAGAAAAAGATACACATCCAAAATGTGCTTTTGCAATTTGTTCAACATGATGAAACTTGAATGGATTTATTCGATCTAAAATTTAAAACATATCTTCTTTTTTGTTCATGTTTGTGTTCTTTTATGCCCTTTAGTCAGATTACATGGTGAAATTTGACTAGTTGGCTTTCATTACTATTTTTTACACATTAACTTTGGCCTTGCTTGAACACTGAAATAATATTTACAAATACTCCCACACTCAAAATGGTATGGTTATAAAACATATGTTTAAATATCTGTATGATTTCTTAAGAAATACTTAATATTTGACTCATCATTGATACTTGACAATAACATTTCAGGATCATGTTATATAAAAATTAAGCTGAAGTAACTATTTTATAATGACTGTTCATACTCAAATTTTTAGTCATTGCTTTTACAAATTATGCAATCTGTTCCAGTGCTTTGGGCTTCTGGGAGTGAATGGAGCTGGTAAATCATCAACTTTCAAGATGTTAACTGGAGATACCACTGTTACCAGAGGAGATGCTTTCCTTAACAAAAATAGGTGAGAAATTAATGTGATTACCAATAGCAGCTAGTGGAATAAGTTATGTGAAATACTTAATAGTAGGCTTTATAGCTGAGGTACCTTCAATACATGGTACTACCATAAAAAATAGGTGAGAAAAGGAGTCTGTATATTGCCACAGATTTTCTTTACTTGATTTAAATAAAATATTATTTCATGATTATAACAGTATACTCCATAGTGTTTATTAAGTTGTTAAAATGTAGTAAAGTGTAAAGAAGAAAATAAAAATAATAGAGATAACAACTATTTACATTTCCCTTCAGTTTTTTAATAGCTTTATTCAGATATAACTTACATAATTTATTTTATGAGAACAAATCAATAAATTTTAGAAAATTTTAAAGATGTGCGGTCTTACCCACCATCCAGTTTTAGAACATTCCCATCATCCCAAATCTCTCTTCTAAATACATAATACATGTATTATAAAATCATAAAGTATCTAATTTTTGAAATTATATTTTATTTTTGAGTGTATTACAAATATTTCCTAGTGAGTTGCATATTCTATGGTATAGGATTGTAAACTATTGCGTAAATTTACTCCATGTTCCTGTAGTTTACTTAACCTATCCCTTATTGTTGGATGCTTGTTTGTTTCTGTTTTTCATATATTCATTTTTAGCCATTTCCTCCCAAAATTCCAACAAGCCAATAGGGTATGTACTGTTGAATTTGCCCTCGTCAACTTCCCCAGTTGATGAGGTTCCTGTCAGGCCTAATCTGAGAATGCACAGGTTACTAGGCCATCCACTTGTTGGGGTACAGCTTCTCCCTGGGGACCTGTTAAGCAATGTCACCCCAGAGTATTTTCAAATATGTGGAGCTTCTCTGGGCTTCTTTTCTTTAAAGATTTATTTATACATATAAGAACTGGGGTATAGGCCAGAGGTATGGAGGCTTAGAGGATTCACCAGAGATAGAGTGGGGAGCAGAATAGGCAGATCAACTGAAAATCCTGCTGAAGGGCGCAGCGGATGACACAGGAGAGGTGTGCCAAACCATGTGGGTCAGCATCCTGGCTGGGGATGGATTCAACCTCTGGTATAGTGGCTGCATATAGCTTCATAGTGCTGCATTTTAACTCCTTGTGCTACCAGAGAAGCCCCTCTCTGGACTTTTTGCATAAAGAGATGATATAAGGCATTGACTTTCTGACCATGATCCATAGTAGCAAATAAATTTTACATCTCAACCCAATAAATACAGACATAACAGTCTTATCTCTTAAATACAATTTTCATAAAACAATACCTACTCATACTGTTTGTGTACTCTGATATTCTACTACTCTCTCATGAAAGAAATGCTGATTATGACCTGCTAAATTTATTTCACAAGTCACTAGTAGATGATGACTCACAATAAGGGGTTTCTAGCCAATAAAACTGAAAGGAGCGGAGAACTTAATTTACTTACACATGGATCTCCTGTCTCTTACTACTTTTTTTTTTCCTTAGGAGGCTTAAGAAAACAGAAATTGTAGAATAGCAGGCCTGAGGGTGCATACCTATTTCGCCAGCCTTGTTCCTAGCAGCAGCCTCCTGGGGCATACAGCAATGAAGGCCGTGGCTGGCCCAAACAAAGCTTTGTCACAGTGACTAGTTGTGAGAGCAGGCTTGGACAGGGGAGCTGTATAGGTGCCCATGGGCACCTCCATTGTAATTCTGGGAAAGGGTGGATCTTGGAGTCCTAAGTAGATGTACAGAGGGGAATGGAGAGCACTAAAGGCCAAACTCATGACTATCCAGATGAGATTGGCTTCAAATGCCTCAAAATAAACCCACTGATACATGAAAAATGTAAATGTTTCCTTCTATCACTAGATTCTCCAAGTCTGTGATTGAAAAACTTTAGAAACCAGGAGAATGCAGTGTTGGGTCTTCAGCAGAACCAAGGGAGTCTGTCACATGCTGTGGTTGAGTCAGGGGTGGGCAGCAGAACAGAGTGAGTCACACTCAGAGTTGCTGGGCCTCTTCAGTGTCTGAATGACCATGAGGGAGACTTTGGAGCAACAAGACATTATGATACATGACTGGGCCACAGAGTCAATTCTGGGGTGAAGCTTCAGTGGCAAAGCCTTTGCATTGTGTGGCTGGGATTGTTGGTAAAGATGGTGCTGCAGTGGTGAAGGGCTAGGGAAACCTCTGGTGCTTCTGTTTGAAGTGCAAGGTCCGGCCAGGATGAGGCAGGAACCCTCACTGTTTAGAAGGGTTGGCGTTCTAAGGCCACAGTGAAGTATTCTTCAAGCCATAGTGGAGTCTTGGTATTTCTGTGTCACACTTTGTAGGAACACTAAACAGAGGTTTCTGATCAGAGTACCTGTAAACACTGAAATCCTGACCAGTTATGTTTTTCCTTATAGTATCTTATCAAACATCCACGAAGTACATCAGAACATGGGCTACTGCCCTCAGTTTGATGCCATCACAGAGCTGCTGACTGGAAGAGAACATGTAGAATTCTTTGCCCTCTTGAGAGGAGTCCCAGAGAAAGAAGTTGGCAAGGTACAGCGGGCACCAGAAGGCCAGCCAGCCTCCTTGGCATCCTGACAGTGTGCCTGGTGCTTTTGACTTTATCATGATCGTCAGCTTCAGGCTATTTTTTTGTCATGGATTTAGTAATATGACATGCTGGCTCTTTGCACTCACTTCTGGGGTGGGAAGGGGGAAGGGGAGAGGGTCTGTGATGGTGGGGTGGGGATGGGTGGAGGTCTGTGCTGGAGGGCAGTGAGGAAGTATTGCCAGCACTCACACAAACCCTTCCCCTCTGCTTTTGGCTCCTCAGCACTTGCCAGGTCATGGTGATAGAATCTGATCTTACTTGGTGCAAGACTTTTCATATGTAAATGTAAGAAAGCGTGCTAAAATTACCAAGGCAGATAAAATTCAGTGAGCTTTTTACCATTCTAGGTTGGTGAGTGGGCAATTCGGAAACTGGGCCTAGTGAAGTATGGAGAAAAATATGCTGGTAATTACAGTGGAGGCAATAAGCGCAAGCTCTCTACAGCCATGGCTTTGATCGGCGGGCCTCCTGTGGTGTTTCTGGTGAGTGTGACTCTGGGTGGAAAGCTCTTGTTCTTCCCTAAATGGAAAACATCACTTTTCTGAAATCCTATATGTTCAAGGATGTTAGCAGTGGTCAGCTGCTTGCCCCTTACCAGGAACTGTAGTCTCAGAAAGACATAGGGGAGCTTTCTTGTTTCTCTTATTGACACATACTGGGATGACTTTGCCAGCCCCTCAAAGGCCCCCAAAGGCATTCCAGCTTCCTTGTTTCTCTGGTATGGAGAACTCTTAACAAGTGTAGCTCTGGCTCGATATGTGATTTGACCTTTCTCTAAGGTTGAACACTCTTTCTAAGCATTTATGTGTTCATCCACTGAAGAGAAAGTGTGTGGACAATGCTTTAAGATCAGCACCTTGCTCATAGTGCCTCACATACAAATAAGTGGAAACCAGAGGATGAGACTAGACAGTGGCCCTTGACTCCTTTTCTTCTGTAGAAAAGAACAAAGAAGAAGAGCAGCAGCCTTGGGTGGCAGCTTTAATGTAATCCAGGACACGTAGATCTGGAATGTATTTCATTAACACTAGCAAGTATTATATAACACTAAGCCGGAGTCAAGTAGAATAATAATAATAATAATAAAAAGAACAAACAGAATTTTACACAAACTTTACATTAACTTGAATGGAGCTTTCACACAAAATATTTTTAATATATGTCTGTTATGACACTAAATGACCTTTTCCCTTTCCTTTCTGTTTGTTAGGAGAAATGTAATAAAAAATTAGGTGTTTTTTCCTGCTTCAGTGAGGCATTTATAAAAAGCAAGCAGGTCTAAAACTTATTTATATATATATGGTCTGGTTTTTTGGTGCTCAAGAAATACTAGAATGGTAAATTAAATTTAAGTTATTTCAGAGATGCTTCTGCCTTTAAATACAAGTCTATCCTGGATGCTTTTTCAGAAAATAACAGGACTGAGTTACTCTCGTTACAGGATGAACCCACCACAGGCATGGACCCCAAAGCCCGGAGATTCTTGTGGAATTGTGCTCTCAGTGTCGTCAAAGAGGGGAGATCAGTGGTGCTAACATCTCATAGGTCTGTAGTGAAGCCTGGCTTGTCTACTGTTTTGTGTTATTTTTAAATTTCCCAAGTGGTATATCTGATTGCTATGTAAAAATCACAAAGTATAGAAGGGCAAGGAGAAAAACAACTCTGAGCACTTGAAACTGCATCACTTGGAGACAGCCGACACTATCCCTTCACTGCCTTTGCAGTTCTATGGAAGTCTATATGCGTGTTTGTATATTACCACAATTTCCAACTTGGTATATATACTGCTTTTTTTTTTCACTTAACAAGATATGGTGAACATTACTCCACATCAGTCATCTTTTCGTACAGCTTGATAGCTTTCCATTAGGATAGTTCCTAATTTACTTAGCTGTTCCATTATTTTGCATTTGGACTGTTTCCAAATTTCTTCAGGCTTGTAAACAATGCAGTGCATTGTTTCACTGCACTGCAGTGAGCTGTGTTAACCCTACATCTTCATGCTCTTGTAACAGGATGCAATTGTGGCCTAGGAAGCTAGGTTTCTGTTTCTTCTAAATGTCTGATGACATGGTGATGTTGATTTTGTAGGAGGATCTTTCCAAAACTAAAAGCTCCTTCTGCTTTCTCACAGTATGGAAGAATGTGAAGCTCTCTGCACTAGGATGGCAATTATGGTCAATGGGAGGTTCAGGTGTCTTGGCAGTGTCCAGCACCTGAAAAACAGGTAACAAAGACAGTTTTATTGGGATCGTACCTTCTGAGAAAACTTGTATTTATTCTTCTCTGAATATATGAATACTGTCTCTGAAGTAAAGGAAGCTAACTGAACAAAATGGTATACTGTATACAAAAGGGAACTTTGAAGCCAAACTAGGCTACAATCAAATTCTCTTGTTACCTTTTACTCCTGTGCCCTTTGGTAAATGACTTAACCTTCTTGAGAGTCAGTTTCCTAGGATTATCTACCTTCTAGTTTTGTTATGTAGATAAAATAGAACCATACTGGTGAGGTCAGATAATAGGCTTTTGGAGGTAAACATTAACATAAGTGGGGCCACAGCCTGGTCTTTGAGCTCTGTACTATGGGCTTCAGTTTCTCTAACAGACTTCAGGTGAGGATTAAATTAAGTATCTAAGGAATGTAATATGGTACCTCACATGAAATAGATACTCACTAAATGAAAATTAGTTCCTTTTCTCAAAAACTTACTTCTGGGTCTGTCAGGGATCTTCTTTTTCATGATACAAGTTGGGTCTTGGGGTTAAATGCTTTTGCGAGGTTTCTTTGGGCATCTTTCACGTGGACTTTCTTGGTTTGTTTTCAGGTTTGGAGATGGTTACACGATAGTTGTACGGATAGCAGGTTCCAACCCCGATCTGAAACCTGTCCAGGAGTTCTTTGAGCACGCCTTTCCAGGAAGTGTTCTCAAAGAGAAGCATCGGAACATGCTACAGTACCAGCTTCCATCTTCATTGTCATCCCTGGCCAGGATATTCAGCATCCTGTCCCAGAGCAAAAAGCAACTCCACATAGAAGACTACTCTGTTTCTCAGACAACACTTGACCAAGTAAGTACTGTGTTTCAAAAAGAGATATGTATTTGTAGGTAAGGATTCTTGGTTCCTCCCTGAACCCGTTATGGTTCCTAGAGCAGCATAGACTATAGGAGTTTGAATTCTCAATTTTCTACTACTAGCTGTACTTTCACTTTTTACTGAACCTTCCTGAATCTGTAAAAGGAGATGATGCTGTCAACTTTATATGTGTTTTATGAGAATAATTGGTAATAATAATCATAACTTCCTTTTATGGGCCAGACATTTGGCCAGGCGTTTTATGCCATTTAAGTAAGTTAGCATCAACCAAACAGATCCTGGCACTTAGTAGGTATTAGCTGCACTTAGCAAATGTTAGTTAGCCTTCATGCTCCTTCCCTTTTGTCAAGGCTTTGTAAGCCAAAGTAAATCATGATTGAGCAGTTAAGAGTTTGGTGGGTAGGGAAGAGAAGTAATATGAAAGGTTGTATGTTTTTAAGTGGTTAATACTTTTTCAAGTGGTCCTTTTTCCTGTACACACAGTTTTCTAGTTAGTCTGCTCATGTAGTCTTGTATTCTCATATTCAACTTAATTTCCACATGTAGAGATGCAACTTGAAGAAAGAGCAAGTTCAGAGGTATTTATTAAAATCCATCTTTCTTTCTACAGGTATTTGTAAACTTTGCCAAGGACCAAAGTGATGATGATCACTTAAAGGACCTGTCATTACACAAAAACCAGACAGTAGTGGATGTTGCAGTTCTCACATCTTTTCTACAGGATGAGAAAGTGAAAGAAAGTTATGTGTGAAGAATCCTGTTCATACAGATAGCTGAAAGAAAGGAGGACCTTTACCTTCCTTTGCACCACATGAAGTGTTTCAGAGGAAAGAGCTGAAAGTTTTGTGGGAAGAAGTAAACTGGATACTGTACTGATACTGTTCAATGCAATGCAGTTCAATGCAACAAAAACAAAATTCCATTACAGGGGCAGTGCCTTTGTAGCCTATGTTTTGTGTGGCTCTCCAGTGAAAAAGACTTGAATTTAGTTTATTACCTTATATGTGTGTGAAACTTTTAATATGGAACCCAGTGGACCTATGGGTTTGAAAGCATACTTTTTTATTCCTTTGTATCCTCACTGGGGTTGCAACAATAAGTCATCAAGTCATCATGGCCAGTGATTATCAAAATCAGAAGGCAGGCACATCTTCATTTATCAAGCCATGCCAGGCCAGGAGACTGGCTTCCCGGAGACACATCCAGTGCTGGCAAAGAGTATGCCAGAATAACTAGTGTCAAGTTGCCTAAAAAGTCTGAAGCACCATGGCGTGTAACGCACACTTTGCCAAAAGCTTGCTCTGCTCAGAGTCTGCTGACATCATCAATATAAGGTCACAAACAGGTGCCATGTGTGGGGAAAGCCATGATTTGAATCCCTCTATGACGAGCTGCTTCGGTGGCGGTAACAGGCAAAATGTGAGAGGCTCTGGACCAGGGAGACATGGTTCATTTGGAGCCATTGGCCTCCAGGGTCATCTTCCTTGAACTCTTTAAATGTTCTTGGATCCTGGTAAGAAGCAAAGAACCGGCAGCCAGATTGTTGGGCTGTAAGCTGCTGAGGCGGGGCATGGGACTAAAGAGATGGTGTGCTCAAACCTTGGGAGGACCGTGTCCATTTGTCCCTGTTGTCTACTAACACGGTACACTGCATCTCAAGATCTTGTTTGACACAAGTGTAGTATTACTTTTGGCTTTTTAAATTAATCTAGGACATGAGAAGATGGGATTGTATTTTGACAAAAATTTTTGTTTAAACTTTGTTTAAAGTTATTTGGAATTTTAAGTTCCAACAGTGACTTCTGAACCTTAGAATGACCTCTTTGTAGAACCCTGTGGCATAGAGGGGCATGGGGGGGCCACACTGCCTCATTAGCTTTATTTTCTCATGTAAGTTTGCAGATGGATCACCTGACTCGTTTCTAGTGCCTGGGAAAGAATGTGAAGGGCAGCATCTCATGACAATTTTGTGTTTGAGTTTAAGATCATTTAAAATATTCTTAATCTCAGTTCATGAATCAAGTATTTCGAGTGTATGTTTTAGCTGAATGAGTACTGTTTATGGATGGGGTGGGAGAAATTAAGTCTCAGATTTCCTGTGCCATGTTATTCAGATAACTGGTTTACAAATATAGGTCGCTTTGTTGCTGTGGTTGTGGGGGCCCATGGGAAGAATAATGGGCATTCCATTTTGTGAAAATAATGCAAAACAATGCAAACACCAAGAAAGTTCAAGTGTTACTAGGGTCACAAGACTAAAAAATGAATTCTTTCACAGGGAAGACAGCTAGCTTCAAAACTTCTTATGCAAAACAATTTGTGTTTATGGCATTTAGTATCTTCCAATTGGCTCTGAAGATCTTAGATACACATTCTGACATTTCAAATATTTCATCTCTTCAACTGCTAACTTATGGAAAAAATGTAAAGCCAGTACCCCACTCCCCCACATCAATGATATTTCAGGCATTTGAACCCAGTCTTGTTTTTTTCATCAGTAAACACTTTAAAAAATATTTCACTAGTTAAATGTTGTGTCTTGAGGCATCAAAAATATGAGAGAACTACTGCTTGATAAAGTTAATGCAGTTTAAATATTACTACTAAATTCTCCTTTTTCGAAAACTTCAATATGATATTTAAATATTAACTCTAAACATAAGATTTCAGAACTATCTCAACTCTTTAAAATTTATAGAATGTTATAATTTGTTGCTTCAAAAATTAGAAATTATTATCAATACTTTTTAAAATGGTAAACAAGTAATGAAGGACTACATTCAGTAACTATCAGCATGAGAGAATTTTATTTATGCTCTTTAATAACATGAAATTAAAAATCAAACTTCTGTGGTTTTTTTCCATTTCACTAGAATCATGTTTTAATTCTCCTTTATATTTAATCTGTGAGAAACCCCCTGCTTTAGTTTCTCTGATTTCAAGAACATATTTTTAAAAATCAAAGGCACTATGGACTATGAAAAATGACATTTCAATACAGATTTTAAAGGATCTCTTGAAGCTAGAAACACTCTACCATTACACACTGACTTACTAATACTGTATTACCTATTTTCCCTGTGTAAGCCTAATTGTAGTAGAAACTTTTACTAACGTAAGTAAAATTTCTATATATTCCCTGTGGAAATGTCGCTATGTGAATTTCAGAAATCTTTAAGTGTTGAAAGAATTCTCTTGCTTTTTTGGACATCTTGGAAACCTTACTAACAACTGTGAATATGGGGGAAAAAAAACAATAATAACAAAATTGTCCTCTCTACCTAAATATCCAGCACAATTCATTGTTAAAGAACAAACAAACCTCAAACTACTGTATTTCAATATCTGTACTGAAAGTGTATGCATTGTGACTATAAGTGTTGCACATCCCTCATTCACTGTATAATAATCATTGACTAAAGGGATTTGTCTGTGTTTTCTCCATGTGGTTGTATATATCAGGTACATTTTTTTTTCCAAAGAGCCATGTGTCATAATATTGAACCACTTTGATATTGAGATATTAATTTGTACCCTTGTAACTATTTGCTAGTAATAACAGTACTATAGTAATTTGTTCTAATTCTTTTCAAAATTGTTGCATCCCTTTTTATAGAGTGTTAATATTTCCAAAAGGATTGAGTATTCTGTTCTCTCTTCCTGTACCCTGGACTGAAGCTATGTTTTTGTGCTTTTTCTTTATCATTGGCCCTTCATTCCAAGCACTTTATGCTTTCTGTAATGGGATCTATTTTTGCACTGGAATATCTGAGAATTGCAAAACTAGATAAAAATTTCACAATAGATTTCTAAGTTAAATCATTTTCATTAAAAGGAAAAAAAGGAAAAAAGTCAATAACTTTATATGAAGTATTAAAAAGGCATATTTCTATGTTGTAATGAGTCACGAAATAAAGCTGTGACAGTTGTTAGTCTATACAAATTTATTTTCGTGCATTCATAGCACCACCTACTGTTAAGAAATTATAAAGCTATTAAAGGAGGAAGAAATGTCACTTGTAGAGGGAAAGCTACTTGGATTGAAAGTAGAAATTTAGAATTGGCCCAATTCCTTGTTAATCACAAAAGAGAACTGAGGGGCCTATTTGAAAATAGAAACCAGGGTGTTCTACTTGCATGCTTCAGTTAAGATAATGTCTGACATTAAGTAAGTTGAAAAGGTTTTAGATAAACTTACTCTGCCTAATGATTATAATGCTGCAGAGTTACCAGAAAATATCTTGCAGCCTATTTAATAAAAACTTCATTAGCTTATTTGGTATTAAGCAAACTATCAAGGCAGACTTCAGAGTTCATTTTCCAACCAAAAATACAAGGATAGTATGACGAGTACCACTGGCAAGGTATTGGCAAGGGTCAGCAGGCAGGAAACGTACAAAATTGTGGGGGCAAAGTGGATGGGTATTGGAGGTGCTATCCCTATCTTCTGTGCCATCTGTGCCCAGGATTAGAGAGCTCTATGAAGAGACGTGGATCTATTTTTCATAGCTCATCTGCAGTCATAGTAAGAATGTGTACTGATCCTGGAACTTGAAGAACCTTTGCCAAATGCCCCCATTAGGCATCCCAGAGGGTCTGCACTATTTGACTTCTGCTGACTGGCTGTGAAGGATGGAGGCAGTTCTGTAGAGGAGAGGGCCTGAACCTTGCTGCCTAAAGACCACACTTGCAAGCACACTGGCAGTGTGGCTCGGAATTTTTTTCCCCCACTGAAGTGGATGTAGCAGTGATCATGATGAAATTATAGAAAACTCTGTTCTTTGGTGAAAAAATGAAAAGAAACTGAAAAATGTAAAGGAAGTTAATTTAAGGAAAATGGGTGGCACCTAAGAGTCTGGGCTAAAACATTCTTTTGAAAAATCTATATAAAGATTCAGGTACTCAAAAATTTTTGAGATGATAATGTGTACATTAAATAGGAAAAAACCTAAGAGGACAACTATTTGATATATCAGGCACTTCATTTAATCCTCAGTTCCTGTAGGATGAGGTAAACCACACCATTTGACATGAGTAACTTGTGGCTCAGTGGATAAGGAACTTGCTCAGAGTTATAATGTCATAGGTGGTGGAGGAATGCTTTTGTTGAAGTTGGGTATCAGTTAAAATTGTTCTGGTAAAAATCAGTTCAGAAAATATATGCAAATTGAACAGAAATTCACCAAACTTCACCATATGGCAGGTATTTTTATAAGGTCTGGGGCTCTGTGTCAAGAAGTCAGTTCTGCTCTAATGAACGGATCTTGGTGTGGAGAAATGATACTTGTATTCACAAGGGATATGCGGATAAACAGAATTAATGCAGACAACCTAAGTGCTTAGGGGCTAATGGGATAAGAAGCTAGTAACACCTGCTTATGAAGGAGAAGAGCTCAGATTTGAATAAAGGCCAACATTTGAAGGTGAGGAAGCAGAATATTCCTGGAAGAAAGAACACCTGATGCAAAGCCCCAAGTGGGAAAAAGCTTGGCAACTTGAAGGGGCTGGTAGTGGTGGTAAGAATTTCAGTATTTTGGAGTGATAGGAGATGAAATCAGAGGCACAGAAACCAAAACTTGTAGGATTAGTAGATTTAGTCCTCAAATGTTAAGGTATTTGTTTTTATTGTTAATGCAGTGAGGACACACTGGAGAGCAGTGTCAAAACAAGGTAATGTTTTATCTAGCCAGTTTCAGAGAATGCTGGCTGTGTGGAGAGAAAGGTCCATAGGTAGGTTAAGAGGTGACGGTGGATTGGGAGGTTGACAGCAACACCCAGAGAGAGGACTGGAAACTTTCAGGATCTGTTTTAGAGATGCAGTCAACAGGACTGGCATGGAAGAGATGTGGCAAAAGCTTGTGTTAAAAGGTAGATACTATTTCAAACTGGAACTTAGGAGCAACAGGAAAAAGGTAAATGTGTGAGTCATCAGCACACACATAGTATTTTAAGTCTTGGGACTGAAGAACTTACCTAGACAGAGTAAAGAATATTATTATTTTTTAAGATGTATTTATGTATCCATACAGAACTGGGATACAGGCCAGAGGTGCAGGGTGTTGAGAGGATTCACCAGAGACATAGTGGGGAGCAGAACAGGCAGATTGAGGGGGACAGCAGGTGAGACAGGAGAGTTCTGCCAAGCCATGTGGGTCACCTCGGGAGCTTGCACTGAAGTGGCTGTGGCTTGCTTGCAGTGCTGTGCTCTAACCTGCTGCACCACCAGGGAGGGCCTGTGAAGAATATTCTTGAACCCTGTGGCCCTTCCTCATTTCCAGAAGCTGTCACAGGAAACTCAGAGGGACTAGCTAGGAAAGAGGAAGAAACTGAGTATGACCCCAGATACGGAAGATCAGAATCAAGTTTTTTAGAAAAGCAGATATGCTGAAAAGGTGAACGGGTAAAGACAGAGAAGACCTCTGGATTTGGTGAGACAGGGTCCTTGGTGACCTTCTGAAGGCCATTTCAGTAGAGTGATGAGGGTATAGGCCTAACTGAATTGGGTTCAGGGAAGAATACGACAAGAAACAAGAGATCACAAATACATACAGCTCTACAGAGGGTTTTGCTTTACAAGGAAGCAAAAAATTAGAAAACTTTTATTTAGATTCTTAATCTGTTAATAGTGGAGGCAGCATGTGAGCACCACATCACCTTTCTTTCCTGATTTTTTTGCTTTGTTTTTTAAGCATTTAGTCACCGGTCATTAGCCTTAAACTGTACTTTGTTTTTCAGAGTTCCTTTTGTCAGAGTTCCTTTTGACACCTAATTCAATAGGTAGTTTAGAAACTCGAAGAACTAATAGCTGTCAATACAGACTATGAAGAGAACTGAAAGTTTTAGAAGGCACAGGCACTCAACTAACATGGAAACCGAAGGTATTTCAAGGATAGCTCTGTCTTCTCTGTGGTGGCACCAAAGAAGCTCTCCTGGAATTACTATCATTATTTTACTGATCTTAGTATTTGTGCTAAAGTTGGTAAGTTATTACTATTTCACTACCCCATAGCACCACAGTAAAAACTCAATATAAAAATACAAATCCAGAATGGACATTGTGGGCTTTTATTAGGATAAGCATTCCCATGGCCATAAAGATCTCCTTAAACAATTAGGTGTTCAAAGTATCTTTGTTAGTAATCAAAATGAACAAAATCAACGACAAATGAACCATGTCTGCATATAAAATAAGTCTTCAGAAGTTTTTTTTTTAAACACTTGAGATCTACTTATATTATTTTCCAAGTTGGTGTGAAAAACATAATGAATACAGATAATACTGATACTGTCCCATGTTAGATCTTTGACCTAATAATTTTATGAATCCAGTTTAATATAAAAAAAAACTTTACAGGACAAAATATTTTTAAGTCTTAATAAAAGACACTTGATGAAAAGACATATTATACATAAATAATTTAAAAACACTGTCGGCACAGAACTGTAAAATTATAATTTGAATTTAAGAAATTGCTACAAAGCAAAGAAAATGCTATGTTGTCAAAATCGAGAATCAGAGCTTTTCTAAAACAAATGTAAAATCAGAATAATGAATTGTGGCAACTATTTCTAATGTATAATAGATATTTAATGCACTAAGGAAAATGAACAGAACAATTTCCTGAGGTGGCAATGGACGGAGAGGCTTTAAAAATTCCAAGACGCTGCAAATTAAGTTACCACTTCACATAAAAAATCTCTTGGGAGAATTTAATACCATTAGCAAGCACATCTTATGGTAGTTAAAGAAATGCTTCAGATTTCAGGAGAAAACTATTTCAATGGTGAAAATGATGTAGGAATCAGAAGCATATTCTGCTGAGACACTAGGAAACCGACACTTTCCCGAACTAAAAAAAAAAAAAAAAAGTCTTATAAAGTTATTGATTCAAGTCTGTTAGAGTCAAATCTTTTTAAGAATAATTTATTCCTCTTGATAAAAAGCTCACCGGCTGCCACCACTCTGGGGTCCTCGTGTGCCTGGTGTCTGCCAGCTGCACGACTATCTGCACTCTCGTTCCACCAAAGGACATGAACTGCAGGAGGAAACCACACAGACTCTAAAGACTGTAGCACACCAGTAGCTCCACCCACTCCACCGTTACCACAGTTTCAGTTACCTCTGGTCAAATATAGTCTGATTATGTTATGTACAATAAGCTATTTGAGACTCAGAGTGAGATCACTTTTAACATAACTTGTATTACAGTATATTGTTAAAAAGTTCATTATTATTACTGCCATTAAATTGTTTAATTTATGCATTAAACTTTATCATAGGCATGTAGGGATAAACAGAAGGCATATAAGAGTTTGTACTATGTACAGTTCCAGGCATCCTACTGGGAAACTTGGGATGCATTTATTTCCCTGTGGATAAGGGGAACACTGTATAAAATTAAGACATATAGAAAGATGAATAAAATAAAACATTGCCTGACTGTATCAAAATTCTATCAAAATGATAATATTAAACATGTCAGTCATAAAATTTTTGAGAGATTGGGATTTGGAAGATAAATTTATAAATTAATGAGTCAAATTGGCTGTATAGGAAAAAAAACTGAGTAAAGGTGTAAGAGGTAAAGCCAGATTTAAGACACTGCATAGAATCATTACAAATGCCACATTTCATAACTTTCTAATTTTATAATTTATCTAAAAATACAAGTATTATAAAAAATTATGTTTGCTATTGAAAATATGGGGTGATAAAGAAAATAAAAAGCAGCATAATCTTTATTGCTCATAAGAAAACTATTCATACTTAATGTATTTCCTTTAAAAATATGACAGAAATTGAATAGGTTCTTATTGTGTATTATGCTGAGTAACAGGTTTTTAAAAGTCAGCAATGTATGACTACTTTTTTCTGCTTGAAAATCTATAATTCATTTGAATTTTATTTCAGCATATAGTATGCAAGAAAAAGATAATAATTTTCATGTTATGTTGCCCCTTCATTTACTTTCCAATTTGAAATTTTATCCTTTTTCTGGACTTTTAAAAAATGATTTGTTTTCATTTATGCATACTAGAACTGGGGTGTAGACCAAAGGTGACCAGGGGTGGGGGTGAGAGGATTCACCAGAGACAGAGGGGAGAGGACCAGAGGTGACCTGGTCTACACCCCATGCTAGAACTAGGATGTAGACCAGGGGTAGGGGTGAGAAGATTCACCAGAGACAGAGAGGGGAGCAGAACACATGGATTTATTGCAGTTTACTGCTGAAGGAAGCAGTGGAAGAGACAGAAAACTCATGCTTCAGATAACTAACTCTTGCATCACCAGGAAGACCCCATTTTTTCCCCCCTGATCTTTCTTAAGGTATATTACTAGAAAACACAATTTCTAGATAAAGATCAGAAGCTCAGCTTTGACTGTGTTAGATTTGAGATGTCCACTGGACATTCAAGTAGGGAAGTTGAGGAGATAGTGGATATAATGAGTCTTTCAAGTGCTTTACTAATGGTTGTAGTCAATTATCCTTCCAGATGTTTTTATACACACTGTTTAGAGTTGCCACAAAAACTGTGAAATTCTGACTGCAATAAATTTCAGTGTTAAAAGCTAAATACAAGTAGTTGTTGATTGTATAAAATATATATAATTATCTGCCTGATGCATATACTCATGCTGGAATATTAGAAAGCCATTATTAATCATGCACATGCATTATTTCTAGTATATAATATGTATATGTGCATATGCATTATATTCAGCATATATGTAAAATAAAACAATCTGTCATCGTATACCTATGTCACTTTAAAAAACTGAATTGGTCCTCCCTGGTGGTGCAGTGGATTAAAGCGATTAAAGCACAGCACTGGGAAGCTAAAGCCACTTCAGCAAGTTTGATCCCCACCCTGGAGGTGATCCACATGGTGCCGCAGACCTCTCCTGACCCACCTGCTGCTCCCCTCAGCAGTGTACATCTCAGTCTGCCTGTTATGCTCCCCGCTCTATCTCTGGTGAATCCTCTCACTGTCGCATCACCTCTGACCTGTACCCCAGCTCTATATGCATAAATAAATAAATCTTTTAAAAATTAAAAAAAAAATTTGGAACATGGGGGCCCTCCCTGGTGGCGCAGCGGGTTAAAGCACTGCACTAAGAAGCTTAAGCCACTTCCGCATGAGTTCGATCCCGCCTGCCCCGGAGGAGATCCACATGGCGTGGCAGACCTCTCCTGGCCCGCCCGCTGCTCCCCTCAGCAGTGCACTTCGTTGATCTGCCTGCCCTGCTCCCCACTCTGTCTCTGGTGAATCCCCTCACCCTCCGCATCTCTGGCCTGTACCCCAGTTCTGTATGAATAAATAATAAATCTTAAAAAAAAAATGTGGAACATGGTATAACATAGATTAAAAGATGAAAGGGATAGATATTTTCCTGAGGCTCCTTGCAGTTTCTTAAGTTTTATCATTTTCATGTATCATGGAAAATAGCAATTGAACACTAAAAAAGGCTTCATAAACAAGAGTTTTTAAAGACACTTTTTTTCAATCCTTTACATTACAACCTCCACCTCCCACCCCGCAGCCCCTCCAGAAGAAAGTTGGCAGTAAAATGAAATGAAAAAGAGAGACAAAGTGACCCACCACGGAGCTTAGTAAATCACTAATATACTTTGCAAATTCAAAGAAAAAACCTGGTGACTACCTCGATTGAGTGCTCCATAGTCTGTGTGGAAAACTCCAACTAGTTTTGAGTATCCTAGACTGACATGAGCATGAACTGCCTTTTGAAATGCTTCACCCCACAGAGCTGGTCCACCTGGTTTCATCTGAAAAATAACTAATTCATAGACTCCTAGAATAAAGAGAAACAGAATTATTTTACAAAAAGATATTCAAGTAGTTTCTAATCAGTTTAGTTTGTTTCCAGTGAAAGGTAATCTACATATAGAGTTAGAGGACCATACTTCCACACATTTTTTAATGTAGACACTTACAGATCATTTGCATTATTTTTCCTTGATTTTATGTTTAGAAAATCCTGGTCCTACTGTAACTTTAACAACTTACCCACACACCAAAAAAGAAAAAGAACTGAAAGCCGTAGATAAAAGATTTTCTGCAATACTTTTTAATTTTGAAAATTTGTCAATTAAACAAGTATTGAAAGTTTATAATGGGATTAGGATATTTCAGCTTAACTATTTTCCAACACTATATGTTATCTGCTTTACAATTTAGAGAGGAAATACTAGTTTGTGTAACAGTATTTGTATAATTTCCACTACATAACTCCGTTTCTAACAGGCACAACAAGCAAACAATGGACTTGAAATGATACCTGAGTTTATGAGGAGAAAACAAAGAAAAACCAAAATGGAAGAGATGGTTCTTAAATATGCAGGTAAGTATTTGAAAATCATTCACCTCCTAGTCAGATATGGGGAATGTACATTGAAGACAGGACAGAATTATTTGAGAAGGGGAAGGGCTGTTTATTCAACGAAGAGGCTATAAAATTGCATCCTAATTTCATTTAAGTTAAATTTAATTCAAAGGTGGCTTCATTACCACCAGCACCCACCAAAGAAAAGGTCTTCCTCTGTAATTTAAATTTAAATGCCTCAATTAAGTGAATAGGGATAGCTAACATACACTGAGAACCATGTGCCAACACTTTAAATTTCTTATACTAATCATTTAATCTTCACAAACAGCTGTGGAAGTAGGTACTGTGTCATCATCTCCATTTCACAGAATACAAAGTACAAAGTTACTAAGAATTATGAACAACAGAGGCCTAGAACCTACATTTGACACTGATGGAGAAGAAACAACTATTCAGAAAGTGCAGAAGGCTGAAGGGATCTAAGCAAAGCTGTGAACAAGACTTTCGAAACACATTATAACATAGAATTAAGAATCACAGGGAAATAAGAGAAAATTGAAATGAGTTTATAATTTTTCTAATCTGACCTTTGTTTAAAATTGGATTGAGGTAATCATTTCTTTAAATCAGCAAGAAGTAAAATCAGCAAGAAGATAAATCTTTAGGAGTTATTTTCCAAACTGAGAAATAAGAAGGCACAAGAGTTAAACTTGGCAATTTCAGTTAATAGTCCCCACAGTCAGTCAGTTGTGTAGCAAAGATGCACAATGATTTAAGATTAGTTTTATGTTATAGAAAAATACTGATTTATTTAAAATAAATTTTAATAAATTTAAAAATTTTGACAAAAATCACACATACCCCCTCAATTACCCACACATGTGTTCCCTGCTCCTAACCTAACGCCTCAACCTTTACAGACCATGTCAGCTTTTTCCATGATACAGGTAAGGGTTCAGATCACTGAGAGCCCAGTTTGGAAAATTATGCTTTATTGGTAGTGTTCATTTTTTAAATTGAGCACTAGACATTTTTTATAAAGCTGGAAGTTCCAGCTTGTTTTTCTCTCAACAATCAAATATGTTAGACTAAGGTTTAACTTTAGTTTTTGTAATTTAAAATCTTTAGTGTTGTCTATCAAAATTCAAACAGGCCACAAGGAAGAAGACTTACCTTCTTTTGGAGGTTTTTGCAATTTGCACCATGGTACCAGATAGGTAATCTCACTCTCTTGTTTATCCATCAGAGACAAATTTGGAATGAGAAATTGTTCCTGCCATTTCTTATCCTTGGCCAATGCTTTGCGAACTTCAGTTCGATGTGCAAAATTATCTATGGGAAGAAAGGTTAAGAGAAAGAAAAGATGGCAACTTAAGGTTGACTTACAGTTTTTTTTTTGGGGGGGGGGTGTCTGCTTCCATTCTGTAAACACTCAATGAGGTTCCATAAAGGCACTGTCATGTATCACTGGAGATGTCAGGATACACATGTAACAACTGTCTCCAACATACTCATGGTCTAAAAGGGAGTTGAAATGTAAGTAACTAGTGTAACGTCACCTACTAAAAGGTTTAGAGGCACTGCCGCTTAGTGGTTAGTTGTGTGACTTAGGTAAATTATTGAATCTTTCTGGACAAGCTTCTTATTCTGAGAAACCTGAAGATTATATCTATATAGACAAAGATATGAGGATGGGGTAAATACCTATCTCAGAGATTAAGAGATGTATAACAGGTTCTTGTTAGTAATTTTTTTTTAAGATTTATTTATTTGTTCATACAGAACTGGGGTACAGGCCAGAGATGCGGAGGGTGAGAGGATTCACCAGAGACAGAGTGGGGTACAGAACAGGCAGATTGACAAAGTACACTGCTGAGGGGAGCAGTGGGCGGGTCAGGAG
Source organism: Condylura cristata (assembly GCF_000260355.1). NCBI lineage: Eukaryota > Metazoa > Chordata > Mammalia > Eulipotyphla > Talpidae > Condylura > Condylura cristata. Next base: position 21,056,366 of record NW_004567107.1, read on the forward strand.
AGATCTGCCTCGCCATGTGGATCTCCTCCGGGGCAGGCGGGATTTGAACTCATGCAGAAGTGGCTTAAGCTTCTTAGTGCTGTGCTTTAACCCGCTGCGCCACCAGGGAGGGCCATTAGTAATTTTTTTAATGGACATAGGGACATTAAAACACAGGTTGTGTTTTCATGGGGTTTGTTTATTACAAGAGGGAAATGTTCCTCTTGTCATCTTAAGTACAGAATGAGCTCTTTTCATATTAAAGTACTTTTTTAGTACTTTATTAGTAGACATTGATGGATAAACACTACATGAAGTTATTACAAATTCTTTGGATGTCCTTGAGTCTTGACTTGGACTTCATAAATATTGGATACTGGAAAACATTCCTGGGATTCCTTTTATCTGTTCTCCTTCCTCTTCTAAACCAAGGGAAGGTTAGTTTCCATATGAGAATTATCTGAAATTCCTTTTCCATGACCTCCCAAGACTAATGTGACAGTGAATGCTTTAAAATAATAGGGTGAAGAAATAAAAAGAGTTGCAAAAAATACAGAATTATTAAATCTTACAAATGGGTAAGCCTTCAAAATTAACTATTTATGAACTTAACTCAGTTGGGTTTTTTTCAATTACTGCTTTAGTTTTTTCTTTTTTTGAAAATGAAACTATTGTAGGTTACAGTATACTCTAGGGTAAGTGTGGGCAGATTCAGAAAACTGCTTGCTTCATAATTTTTGTAAAATTTTGTAAAATTTTTTCCATATGCCATCTATATAATAAGATTTCTAGTATTTTTTTCTGAGAATTAAAGCCCAGCTCACAATTTTATGATTTGAAATCTGAGATGTCATATTTTTCAACATCACATCCCCTTGTCACAAAGGTTCCAGCAGTGGACTGGAAGACATGTACAACTGGGAGGGTTATTCCCAGAATAATAACTTTTCATTGCTGGTTAAAAGTTTTCAACCCTCCCTAGTGGTGCAGTGGGTTAAAGCACTGCACTAAGAAGCTAAAGCCACTTCCACATGAGTTCGATCCCTGCCTGCCCCAGAGGTGACCCACATGATGCAGCAGACCTCTCCTGACCCGCCCGCTGTTGCCCTCAGCAGTGTACTTCATTGATCTGCCTGTTCTGCTCCCTGCTCTCTCTGGTGAATCCTCTCACCATCCCTGCATCTCTGGTCTGTACCCCAGTACTGTATACACAGATAAATAAATCTTTTTTTTTAAAAAAAGTTTCCCATAACCTGTGTCTGATTACAGTGATACAGATCAAAGAACTAAGTCTCATGTAGCCTCTGACAGAATGAAAATATATACTGTATACTTAGGTTGATGACTCATACCATACTTCCAAATATGGAACACTGTGTTCAGTCTGCCTCCATATTCCACACTCCAGTAGCCAATCAGTTCAGAGTAAGCTGTCCTTAGATGAACATTTTTCTTAAAATTTTCCAGGAACTCATTCATCTTTGAGGGTTTAAGGCAATAAGTACGAAATTCATAGAATGTTCCATCACACTGTCTGGGGCCTGTAGCAAAAGACGAGCGTACCTGGAGAAAGATAAGAAACATTTTGGGAGGGTGTAGTTTATACTGTCATGTAACAACCAAACCTGAGACAAGAAGCAAGGACACTCAGTAGACTCACAATCCATTTTTACACTCAGTAGACTCACAATCTATGTCCTTTCTCCACAGCCATGGGTTTACAATGATGCCAATAAAGAGAACTGCTACTTTTCGTTATTGTAAAGAGACAGTTGTGCTTCCTAGCCTACGGTATGCTTTTATTCACTTTTTTTTTTTTTTTTTTTACGAGAAGCTGTTCATAAGAGGCACTGGAGTACTTTCTTTCCCAGGAAATAAGATTAGGATCTGAATAAATGTGACAATTTCCCCTTCGTTAAACAATATTCCATCTTTACTCAATAATTTATGTGTTGGAGTTAAGCATTTAAAACAACATTATTAAACACAGGTATTTTTGGTGACACACAGAAATGTGTTCATTAGGAGAAAATTCCTATTGTTAGGTTCTTAAAACAATGGAAATTTCTGGTCAGATTAGAGTATTTCCCCAATCCAGTGAAGCAAACCTCTGTTCAAAAAACATGACTGGATGGTAACTAATGTATCAGGAATCTCTCCTAGCCAGTACATTGCAATATGGTGACAGACTTGTAAATGGCCAATAGGAAAAATCAAGTCACAACTGTCAGAATAACTATTTTTAATTAAAGATGCAAATGGAAGGGAATTTATTCTACCCAGTTATATGTTTGATGGAAATAGGTTTGAAAAACTCTAGTTCCTTTTATAAGCCATATGCTCACTATATTAATTTTGGATTTGGGTCTCTGAGTAAATTTAACTTTCAATAGAAAATGCCTTACCATATGTATGTGTGTGTGTGTGTGTGTGTGTATACCCATGTACTTATGAACATGGGTATATATACACATACACATAAAAATGGAATAATTTGCAAACCCACTTTATGTAAGTTTGGATAGCTTGGGTACATTTACTGAGGCTGATTATACAAGCATAATCTATTAAAACAGTTTGGTTACTTGTAAAGCTATGAATTAATTTTGGGATTATTTTTGATTACCTAGGATTTTAAAGGAAAGCAGTAGGCTCTGGCTCTTATATAGATTGTTTACAATATACCACAGTGTATATTATTTTACTTCAGTGTGTACAGGGTTAATTCACTTATCTATCTTAAGCTCATTCCACTCATGTCTATTAAAGAGCTATATATCTCAACCACTAGTGACTAAGCTTGCCATTGAAAACAAGTGCTATTACCCCTGAATGTGGTGACATTCTTTTTGTGCCATTATACCAAACTCTAATAAGAGAATGTTATGCAAATAAAAATTGCTTTGTATATATGCAAAATATATATATTACATAAACCAGGGTACGCGCTATGGGGTAAGTTTAACAATTGTTTTTAAGGGAAATTTGTATTTGGAAACACATTTGTTATCTTTCATAGGAGAAAACACAGTGAGATAACCGTTTGTGCTGGGGAGAGGTGATATTTGTTGCAGGACAGAAACTAAATGCCAGGGGAAGAACCATGAGCTTCAGACTCCCTGATCTTCACATAAACCTCACTGTAGACAGTAGCGACTCCCAACTTACTTATACTAGGATATACTTATACTTAACTGGTCAACATTTAGTGAAGTGAACGTACAGAATAAAGTGGTAAGGAGAAGTTCTTAGTCCTGTCCCAGTAGTAGCAGAAAAATAAAGATTGTATTGCTTAACTTTAGGTGAATGGGACATTAATTATCTTTGGTCTTCATTCACCAGCAAATCACCCTTTGGAATGTTTATCCCCTTCTTATCCTGCCCATTGAGAAAAGAGCTAGAAACTGAACATGAAAATAAAAGAAAAATCCTGAGCAGACACCGATTCCCGATGACTTAGACAGACTCACAAACACCTGTTTCGTAGATTTCCATCTATAGTTAAATGAGTCTGTAATAATCACGTTTATTTACGAGATTTCAGATCCTGCCGAGCTTGGCCACCTACCAAAGGCAACAGTGGACAACTGGGCAGGATGTTCCAGTAATTGCACTTTGGACCTCTTTTCCCAGGTTGTCTGCAAAATGCTCAGGAGTTGCGGGGTTCCTTTGAAAGGGGAATTCTGGTTCTGAAGCCAGCCTTTGGTTTACCATTTTTCCTTTCACCCCATTTAGAGGGGGCTTTCTCTCGTCAAAAGACAAATCAATAGGAAGGGCAGGACCGGCATCTGGCACAAACCCCTTTGGGCTAGTGCCCACGGTACTGGCGAGTAGGGCGGCCTCTGGAACTTCAGGGATGTCCTGCGGACAGTCCGGCATCTGGGTCAAGGCCTCCGTCTCAGGCTGCTTTTGACAGAGACACTGACCGGGTCTTTCCCTAGCTGCGCCGAAGTCAGGCTTCCAGCGTGCAGGGTCTGGAATCAGCACTCACATTTAGGTGACTGCGCTGGCGCGCGGGTTTGCTCGGGAGTGCGCATGCGCCAGTTCGTGCTTAGGCAGAGCGCGTGCGCAGATCCGTACGCTCCTTACGAACGCCCCTTTGCGGGTTCACCCCAGTCAACTACACGCGGGCGGGTCCCAGCTGCCAGTACCTGAGGCGCGAGTGTCCGCGCGGCTAGAGCCTTAGTCAGGCCACTTCGGAGGACGAGCATGGCGCGGCCTTGAATGCTGAGAATGAGGCAGCCAACGGGTATTCTCTCTAAATTCCTACTCTTACCCGGCTTCCCGACTAGAAGAGCGCCCCACTGAAACTGCTGGCGGGCAGGCTCGGGGCGCGTCAGCTCCACCCCTGGTGCCCGCGGGGTGCGGCGGGACCGCCCAGTCCACGTTTGTTATCGGTACAGTCCTTTAGGCTCGCCTTGGATCCGCCCCTCCACCCCCAGTTGCTTCGCCAAAGTTCAGAGGTGACATTAGAATGTTTGGAACGCAGAAGTCACTCCTGTTCCACTTTTCTGAGCCCATCACCTGTTCTCAGCGCGCCTGCGTCAAGTTCAGAAATGTCCGTGTAGAATGGAGGGTGCTTGTCCACTGCGTGCACGTGGGATGTTTTCTATTTAAACTCGCGCGTGTTTTTTGCCGGGATATTTGGTCAGTGTGATTTGCAGACAGCCAAAGACCAGCGAACTTCCGTTTTCACCAAGTACACACATTCTCATCTTCTTTAGTCACTCCCAATGTGACTTTTTCACTTCTCAGGATCCCAGTGGTATGTAGGCACCGAACCGGTCAGGAAAAAGTTTTCAAGTTTGCACGTATTGAAATTAAATACTTTGGTAAGCCCCAAGAAAACAAAGCAGATCTCTGATCCAGTCCTGCCATCCCTGGTTATTGGTCCCAGAATAATTTCAGCAGTTTCTGCTCTCGTTTCCTGAATGATAGGCATTTCTGTTGTTTCCTGATATTTTCACTTATACGTAGTATCCGTTGCGTGGAAAGGGAGGCTTTTGGTCTCTTACATACCACTCCTGCCAAATACACGATCCTTCATGGCATCTGTTAATACTTACGTTAAGAATAGTCTGGCTACATTAATTTACATATCAATGTTTTCATTTTTGTTACTAATTATACTTCATAGTTACATGTGTACTTGCATTACATATAAACACAGTTACACAACAGTTACATTATTGCACATACTGAGCTAATTTGCTTACTGTTAGGATTGGATGTGATTACAGGGCTGTAACCTGTTAGTTGTGTTGGTTGTGCCTTGTGTGTAGACTTCAATCATCTGTTCAGGGAAAGGGCAGCTTTTAAAAATTGTTAATTCCAGAGGGAGTGATTTAGTTGTTACACTCCTTGGTTGGGCATCCATTTCCAACCAAGCAAGAGAAAAACAAAAAGATTCATTTTTACCCAGACTGATCTTTACATTTAATTTTCTCAGACTTTTCCTCTTGGAATTAGCAATTCATTCACTCACTCGACCAATGTTTATTAAATTCCTTTTATGCTTCAGGCCCTTTTCAGAAACTAGGGTACAGAAATGAGCTAAGGACAAAGTCCCTGTCCTCCTGGGGAAACATATAAACAAAGAGAAACTGTATCAGACATAAATAAATGCAATGAAGAAAAACAAAGCAAGGTGTGGAGAATAGAATAGAAATCTGTTGGTAGGTTGAATAGCTATCATGATTTTGAAATAGTGATCTAAAGAAAAATTTTATATATTTGTAACAACTATAAATGGAGTTTGACAATATTATTTTTATTGGTCAGAAAGTCATTAGGTTCTATGAATAATATGATTTATTTCCTATATTCATATTCAATGGGAATGTTTAGTTTCAGTTAGAAGCAGGTAACATTAAAGATGTGACTTTTTCCCATCTAAGTTACCAGAACCTCTAAATTCTCTCCAGATCTCTTCAGAATTTGTATACTGGAGGTTACAACTTTTGCTTTAGAGAATATACCTACGAATGGAACTGTTGGATCATATGTGCATATTCATCTTTACTAAGTAGTGCCAAACTGTCCTTTAATTTATAGTCTTACTAACAGTGTATAGGGCTTTTCCAGTCTGAGGAGTGAGGAGATGTATTTCACAGAACATATAGGAATGAGTTAAAGGGTTGTAGAAATTATATGAGGTAGGCAAAGACAAGTCATTTGATGATGTTCCTGTTGGCTTTGTCCAAAGGTCAGACTTCTGCACAGAAGCAGGAGAGATGGCCCAATGATTACTCATGTGAGTAGGAGAGCAGTTCTCTCTGCCTTCTGGAGACTTGCATTTTGGTGACGCCTCCTTGGGTAAGTCCTTTCTTGCTGCTGTATTCTGCGGCCACTAGGTGGCGAAAAAGACTAGTTTTTCCTTCATTACGTTTCAGTGCGCACATAAGTCAATTTTATTGAGTTTCTGTAATTTAAATAATAGGTATTTATAGGTATTTATAGTGGAGTTAGCTTCTATACGTCTATTTGTTATAGGAGATTATGTATTGGAAAGAAAATCTTCAGCAAATGTGATCATAATTTTATGACTTTATTGTTATTAATGTTTCTTAAAGAGTATCCTACTCATATCAGTGGACATTTACTGCCACTTGTTGTGTGTGGGGCATTAAATTCAGTGCTGTGAGGAAGGAAAAAAACTGAAAGTCTCTTCTTGAGCTTATTGTCAGTTCTATAGTTGCCTCTTTGCTATTGGCCTTAGAATTTCTTTTTTCCATATTCTTGCCAGTTCTGCTGTCAAGACTTTAATCTGTTTATGTGTGAGAAATTTCATTTTAATTTTTACTTTTCCCCAGAATTATTGTGAATTGAGTATAAGTATTTTATAGGTCGCATCACTTATTTTTATTACCATTGCCCAATTTCCTGTTTCATTGTTCATCTTTAAGTGATTTGAAGACTTAACAAAAAAATGCTGAAAAGAGAAGCAAGTTATGTGGAAAATACTAAGATAATAACTGACCTTCAAGTATTGAATTTCAGCAGAATCTCTACACAGATTTTCTCAGCCATTTGGATGCTAAGGCTCCTTACCAGTGCTGGATATTCATACAGTAACAATTCGTGGCCCTTTCATGGAAGAGGCTGCTGATTGTCAGATGGAGTTAGAAGGGATTGTTGCCTCAGGAGAAATGAGCCCTGTTGGCCAAGGCTTTATGGGTGGGCTGCAGGCCTTGTGACCAATGAAGGCAGGATAACATCATAGTTGAGATACATGTACTGGAGTCAGATTACCTGTATTTCAATCCCCATTCTGCTTCTTGTCACTGGGAAAATTACTGTGCCTTACTCTGCTCATCTGTATAATGGGGATAATATTGGTATCTATGACAGAGGATATGTTGTAAAAGATTAAAGTGAGTGCTTAGGTAGTGCTCTGTGTGTGTGTATGTATGTGTAAAGGTAATGAAACAAAGGCAAAGTTCAGGAAAACTGGTAAATTCAATTTTCATAACCTTGCAATATAGATTCTGTTGAGTTTAACACTAGTTGGAGATATGATTTTTGTCTAAATTGATGTTTAACTGCAAATTCCTATACAAAGGGAACCAGAGAGATCAGAAAAAATGTTAGGAAACAGAAAAGACTTTGTCTTATGTATTAGTGTTGTGTTCTCACTCGGTTGGGAGAGATAAAATTAGTAGATTCTATAAAATATAGATGTGTATAGCAACAGTCTGCAGATATTTCATCCCCCCAAACCGTGTGGGTAATGCAAAGACTGATTTTGAAGGATGCAGACCTAGATTTGGTTCTGCTATATGAACTTGGGTAAGTTGCTCAGTCTCCCTGAGTCTCAATTACCTTGTTTGTTGATGGTGATAAATGCTACTACAACTTAGGACAGTCATGGTGACTGAGGTAATTTTTAGTATAATATTTTCTCACAGAATCAACCACTCTGATAATTTTCTACACTGAAACCCCAAATGTTAGAACTAGAGGCAGCATTTGCACCTTCTATTTTTACTTTTTAAGGATTCTCAGCAATAAACGGAAGGCATTTTGTGTTTCCTTATAAAGTATGTACAAGTCATTGTTCTCAGAAAACACGTAGGTATAGTATTTGAGGAGGCACAGGGATGATTTAGATAATATGCTTCTAGAGCATATTCTGAACCATTGGTGTGCTGTGTGTTTTGCAGTGTGGCACCTGAGAGGGTCACCTAGTCTCAGTCCACAGGTTATAAATGAGGAAACTGAGGTCAGGGGGATTGACTTCCCATGGACACACTTGTAGTAGAGACTGAACCAAGCTTCAGGTCTTCTGGTTTCTGCTCCACAGGGCTGCTTTCTAGCCTCCCTGTAGGTGGAGTTGGGCTCATGGCCAGTGTGGGCTTCCTCAGGTCTTCAGACACCCTGACTTGTACCAGTGTTCACTCTGTGGAGTCTTCAGCATGGTGCCTCTTCCTGGTGCCCATGTGGCCTCCACCCTGATGCTGCCAGTTTCCAGAAATGGCCTGGTGGGTGGAGGCTGAGTCTCTAGGCTCCTTTGTCTTCAGGCCCCCTGGAATGTCCTGGCGGAGTTCCGCGATGGGCCCTGTACTCCTCTCTGCGTGCTTGCTGGCCCAGAATGCTGGCTGAGCACATTATGCTTGCCCCTTGGTATTTTTTTGCTAAAACTCCCTCTTCTCCTAGCTGCCCTATTCCCTCTCTACCTTGGTTATAGATTGTCCTGCCAGCTGTGTTTGTCTGCATTGCCCTGGTGTTCAGCTTGATCGTGTCCCCTTTTGGCAAGTACCCCAGCTTGGAACTTCAGCCCTGGATGTACAGTGAGCAGTACACATTTGTCAGTTTGCGTTTGTCTTCTGTGTCTAGGGGGAAAGGATACTAGGGAGACCAGGGGGTTTACTGTGCTGGGGCCCACGGAAGGTGAACTCAGGAATTACATGATGAGATGGATTTTATCAGCTCAGTGTGGCTCTAGCTCCTACACAATTCAATATTGGCTGCAAAATATAGCAGTGAGCAAAACCTGATATAATAGCTTTGTCTTCCGTTTCTGCATTTGAGCTCCTTTCTTCTTTATACTACTGTTGCCAGGAACAGTCATATGTATCTTACACAAATAATTTGCACTTGGTAAAATCTATGTTTAAAGTATGATGTGGTTATCTATAGGTGTTTTAGTTTTGTAGATCAATCACAGTATTTCTACACACTCTGAAAGCATTGTACCTGCCTGTAGGAAGTAAATGCCTTGTTTTCTATGGATTATAATGCATGAATTGGCTTTTTTTTAAATGTGGGTATTAGAATATTGTCCTTTCAACAAAACATTCTCTATAGTATAAACAATCTAGTACTTCAAACAAAGGTTATAGGGAATTTTTCTGTTAGGCAGAATTTTTCTTTATTCCTGTAGGATCTGTAGACATTTAGGTGGGGTTCATGGTGTTCTTTACCTTCCTAACATCTATTCTTCGATTCCATGTGGATATAATAAATGAGAGGTAATTGTCATTCCTGTTTTTCAATTTCCTTCAGATAGCTAATTCATAATTTCCTATGTTGTATGTGTAATATATGTTAGAAACATAAAGTAATATATTTGTAAATACAGACCAGGAGATCTTGGAAGTACCAAATCTAGTTTAAGAGAGCCTTGGATATCAACTAAAATTTTATCCTAGCATATCTGTGACAGTGCTAAATAATTGTTTTTAAAGATTTATTTATTTATACATGCAGAATGGAGTATAGGCCAGAGGTGCAGGGACAGTGAGAGGATTCACCAGAGACAGAGTGAGGGGCAGAACCGGCAGACTGACGAAGTACACTGCTGGGGGGAGCAGCAGGCAAGACAGGAGAGGTCTGCTGCACCATGTGGGTCAGCTCCCGGGCCAGGGATCTAACTTGTACTGAAGCAGTTGCATGTAGCTGTGTAGTGCTTGCTTTAACCCACTGTGTCAGCAGGAAGTACCCAGTACTGAAGAATTTTTCATTGTGGGTTTACTAGGATAATACTTACTTGGGGTAACTTAATATGCATATAATACATTATTATTGTCACATTATCTATAGCAACAAAGCAAAAGCTCGAGGAGAGAATAAAAATATAAAACATAATAAAAAGAATCAGAATATGTATATAGGCTTTTATTAGGGCAGACATTTCTATCACTACAGTATCTCCTTAAAACAGATGTTCCAAGAATCTTTGTTAGTGATCCAAAATAACGTTAAAATTAGTAAAATTAATAAAAAGAATTGTATGTGAAGACATTTCATCACATAAACCAATTGACTTTTAATACCAGAATCTAATAACATTATTTTGAAGGTGATTAATAATGTGAAATCTTATTACAGATAACACAAAATGACACTGAGCTTTTCCATAGTAAAAAAAATATGTTAAATATGTCTAATACTTAATGAATCCCCTTGTTATTACAAAATAAACTTTATTGGATGAAAACATAAAATTCTAGAAACAGACACAATGAAAAAGCAGATAATGTATATAAAAATTGCAAAATATTTTCATTTGGAGATGTAACATTATTATTTGAGAAAATGCTATAAAAGGAGAGAGTAAGATATTCTGAAAGAACTGAACAATCAAGATCATGTGGTAATGATACTATCTTTTAATGTAGAATAGGTAATGAATACCCTGAGGAAAATGAACAGAACGATTTCTGAGGTGGTAGTGAAATGGACAAAAGTGACTTTAAAAATTCCAAAAAAAATGGCAAATTAACTTACCACCTCCTTCAAGAAAAAGGGAGAGTCTCTTGGGAGAATTTAAGCACCACTAGCAGATATACTTTATGGCAATTAATTTCACAGTTAATGAAAAGCTTCTTTCTGATTTTGGTGGAAAACTACTTCAACGGTGAAAATGGTGCAGGAATCAAAAGCATATTCTGCTGAGACACTAGGTAATTGACACTTTCCCGAACTGAAAGAAAAAAAAAATCAGAAGCAGGTTTGTAAGTTAATGACTGAATCAAATCTTTTCTAAGAGTAATTTATTCCTCATGAAAAAAGGCTCACCAGCCGCCACCACTCTGGGATCCTCGTGTGCCTGGTGTCTGCCAGCTGCACGGCTATCTGCACTCTCGTTCCACCAAAGGACATGAACTGCAGGAGGAAACAACACACACATTCAAAAGACTATAACATTATTACAAATAGAAATACAGAAAAGAATCAACATCTCAAATAAGTGGGCAAAAAAGAAGAAATCAATTAAAGTCCAAGTCAAGCCCCCAAAGAACACCCTGAAGCCAGCATCACATAGTATTTTATGTTTTCTGCTCTGTACTTTCTGGATTCAGGCCTTCAGGTAAGTCTTTAGACCACGGAGAATTACTTTTGTGTAAGGTTTGAGATAGAGACCAATTTCATTTTTTTTTTTTTCAAGTGTGGTTTTTCAATTTTCCCAACACCATTTATTGAAGAGCCTTCCTTTTTCAGTTGTATGTTTTTGGCTCCTTTATTTGTAGATTAATTGTTTATATAAATATGGGTTGATTTCTGGGTTCTATTCTATTGATATGTGTCTATTTTTATTCCAATACCATACTTATCTTTATTACTATATAGCTTTGTAGTATAGCCTGTTATCTGGACATAGGATACCCTGGTTCATTCTGTCAGACTTGCTTTGGCTATTCAGTTCTTTTATAGTTTCATATAAATTTCAGTAATGTGTACTCTTATTTATGAAAAAATGCCATTTAATAGTATCTATATATTAGAATCTATATATTATTTGGGGCAAAATGACCATTCAAATTATATTAATCTTTACAATCCATGATAAAGGAATCTGTTTCTATCTTTGTGTGTCTTCTATTTCTTTCAACAGTTTCTTATAGTGTTCAATGTACAGGCATTTCAAACCTCCTCTTTTAGATTCATTCCTAGCTATTAATTTCCTATTGCAATTATAGTAAATGAGATTAGTTTTTCTTTCTCCTCCAGTTCTATTGTATTCACACAGGAATACAATAGACCTTATGATTTTGTAATCTGCCACTTCACTGAACTGATTTGTTATTTCTAGTAGTTTTTTTGTGAAACCCTTAGGGTTTTATGTGTATGTGATCATGTCATCTGCAAATAGTGATACTTTTACTTCATTTTCAATTTGGATCACTTTTAAATCTTTCTGTTGCTGAATTGCTCTAACTAAGACTTCTAATACTATATTGAATAGTATTGGTGAGAGTGGACATCCTTGTCTTGTACTTGATCTTAAAAGAAGAGCATTCACTTTTTCACTAATGAGTATGATGTTAGTTGTAGATTTGTCATATATGGTTTAAATATGTTTAGGAATAGTTCTTTTATCCTCATTTTATGGAGTTTTGTCATAAGTGAAACAAAAGCAAAAACAAACAGTTGGACTACATCAAACTAAAAAACTTTTGCACAATGAAAGAAACTGGAGATACCCAACTGGATGGAAAAAAAATACACATTATGCATTTGAAAAGGGGCTAATATCCAAGATCTACAGAGTACTCATACAACAAAAAGAAAAATAACCCATTGGAAAAATTGGAGAAGTGCTAAAAAGAGACGTATTCTAAGAAGACATACACATCGCCAACAGGCACGTGAAATTAACACTCATCATTTAATAATCAGGGAATTGCAAATTAAAGCCACAGTAAGATACAACATCACATTAGTAAGAATGACTCATATCAAATAGATCAGAGACAACAGGTGTTGGCAAGGGTGTAGACAAAATGGAACCTTTATAAACCATTTGTGGGAACAGAGACAGGTCAGCCCCCCTTGGAAAACAGGATGGTGGTTCCTCAAAAATATTAAAAATAGGTCTACTGTATGATCCAGTATTTCTACGTCTGTGTTTCTATCCAAAGAATATGAAAACATTAATTAAGAGTAAATGCAGTCTAAATTTTTTCAATACATAATTCTCCTTTTCTGGGTCTGTTTCTTTCTTTCTGATACTAGAAGGGGATTATCAGTAACTCCTTGGTGGCACAGGGGTTAAAGAGAGAGTGTTATCAAGCTATTGGCCCCCACTACAGCATGAATTCTATCCAAGGCCTGGAAGCTAATCCACAGGGCATAGCAAACCTCTCCTGCCTCTTTTGCTGCTCTTCTCAGCAGTGTATTTCACTATATCCACCTGTTCTGCTCCCCACTCTTTCTGCTGAATCCTATCAGCTTATGCACCTCTGTCCCACACCCCAATTTTTGTGTGCATAAATAAAGCTTAAAAAAGAGGGAACACCAATCAGCTTAAAAAAAAAAAAAAAAGAATAAATGCAGTCTTATGGTCAGTGCACAGTTAAAATAGCCAAGTTATGAAAATAACCTAACGTCCAATGGCAGAGGAATGGATAAAGAAAATGTAGTGTGTGCTTCTATACACATACACACACAATTCTACTCAGTTAAAAAAAAATAGATAAAATCTTGCCATTTATAGCAGCATGGATAGACCTGGAAGAAATAATGCTAAGAGAAGTAGCTCAGAAGGAGAAAGACAAATAATGGGTGATTTAACTCATATGTGCTACTTAGCGAAGCAAAGCAATAGATAAAGTTTCCTTCCAGTTTTACGGTTTCCATGGAGGTTGAGGTCCCCTTCAGTTTTAAAAATTATTTTGATGTTTGGGGGAAGAACAGTACAGTATTTGAAAAAGAATGTTTTAGCATTCCAAATAAATAATGTTTTAACATTCCAAATAAATAAATAAATATCTAAAACAGGTTTGCACAACCCTAAAATTACAAAAAAACTAAAAAATTGGCAATAAAAATAAAATTTATTCCATAATGAGAACAGAATCAAACTAACAAAAGCAACTTAATAGAATATCACCAAGATTCTTTGCAAGTTAATAAAAGAAATGAACAGCTGTACCTCTGTTGAGTAGTCCATATTCTCCATGAAATACGCCAACTACTTTTGAGTAGCCTTGATTCACATGAGCATGAACAGCCCTTTGAAATGCATCACCCCACAGAGCTGGTCCACCTGGTTTCATTTGAAAAGTAACAAGCTCATAGATACCTAGATAGGGTGAAAATTAATATTTTACAGACATATTCAAGTGACTTCTAGTCATGTTAAGTTTGATTTTAGTGGATGACTGATGTCAGGTAAACATTCGAAAGATATATGTATACATATGACACGTCTATTAATAATTCACATTTTCTTTGCTTTTATATTTAGAAAGTCTGTATTAACTTAATGTTTAAGCATTGGTTGTTAAGCTTACTAGAAAAAGAACTGGCAATTACAGGTAAACTATTTTTATATGAAAAATCCAAATCATACAGTATGTTAAACACTGAGAATTTATGATTGAATAGAAATTTTTATCTGTCTGAGGCTATACTTTTAGAAAAGATATGAATAAGAAAGTATTTTGAATCTTCTACAGTTTCATTCTTCTTTTAATTTCTACTGCTGTATCTTTATATAACTTGCTTCTTAAAGGAATCCATTTCTAACATGAACCATAGGTAAATAGACCTGACTGTTAAAGAGTTTTTAAAGAGGGGGAAATAAAAAAACCTGAAGAGACAGTGTTGTTATAATCCAAATAAATACTTGAAAAACATTCTACCTTTTGGATGGAAGTATAAGGTAGGTGGAGAGAATGAACTAGGGAACAAGTGGATTAGATAAGTAAAGGTGAAACATGCAAAGTTACTAGAGGAATAGAACTAAGATTTGATGCTGTGAGAAAAACCATCTAATTCATTTAGAGAGTGCTGAAGCCTGAAGGAATTGAAATGTGTAAGTAGCTGATTAAGACCTTTCGTCAAATCTCTTGTTATCTAAAAGTGCATTAAAAACTTGGGGATCAGAGGAAACACAAGGAAAAGTTAAACCAGTTCATGCTTTTTCTGATCTGACCTTTGTTTAAAACTGGATTGAGGTAATAATTTCTTTATATCAGCAAGAAGACAAATCTTTAGGAATTATTTTCAAGCTGAGAAATAAGAGGAAGACAGAAGAGTTGGCAGTTTCAGTTAATAGTACCCAGTCAGTTTTATAAATAAAAAGGTACTTAATGATCTAAGAATAGGATCTAAGAAAGCTTTAATTTATATAAAATATTTGAAAGTTTATTTTATGTCATAAAATTGTCATAAAATTATGACAAAACATCACAAATTCCTCACTTACTCTCAAAAGTTCCCTGCTCCTCAGGCCTAACTCCTCAACCTTTACAGACCATGTCAGCTTTTTCTGTGATACAGTTAAGGTTTCATATCAGTAAGATCCCAATTTGGAAAATTAATGCTTTATTGC
>NW_004567107.1:21072874-21093175 GCF_000260355.1 Condylura cristata
CCACCAGGGAGGGCTGACACACTTTTTATATATCTATAGATGCACATATCTATTATATCTATATCTATATATTATACATGTCTCTATCACAGTAGATATATAATATCTACCTTCAGGGTTTTGTGAAGTTTAGACATAGTTTAGATGACTGCTGGCACATAGTACTCAGTATGTTAACTACTTTTATTGAAGTATTTAAACTACATTATCAATTTAGAGAAGGGTTGTTATTCTTTAATGTGGTGGTGATAATGGGTGGTCATTTGAAGGTATACCTTGAATTAGATTTCATACAAACAAAATCAAAGATGCTGTTTACAGCTTCTTTAAAAGGCTTTTACCCGATACTTACTCTTTTCTGTTTAAGTTGTCAAAAGACAGATAAAATTTACTAACATATGTACTTAATACTATATATACTCTCAGGATCCCATAAGACTAAAAGTTTTCTATGGTTTCTGCTGAGGATAAGGAGTAACATTTATCATAAAGCTTCAGGAAGTTATGTTAAAACTTTAATAGTAATTTTTTAATGTATCATGATTCAACTGGTGGCACATTTAAGCATATGTATATGTGTGTGTGTGTGTGTGTGTGTGTTAGTGGATCATTTTTTTAATTATAAGAACCCTGAACTATTTCCTGTTAAGTACAGAATGAGCACTTTTTACATTAAAGTACTTTAAAATAATAGACATTGATAACCACTCACTAAATGAAATTATTATAAGTTCTTTTACTATTATTAAGTCTTGACCTGAATTTCACAAACATTCCAGGGGTCACTGTAACCTGTTCTCCTTCCTCTGTTAACCCAAGGGAAGGTTAGCTTCAATAAGAGAAAAATTGTCTGCAATTCCTTTTCTATGACTCCCTAGACAAATATAAAGACAACGAATGCCTTGAAATAATAGTGTGAAGAAATAAAAGGGGTTGCAAAACAATATAGAATAATCAAACTTTACAGATGGGTAAAACTTTAAAGTTAACTGGCATCATCTATCAGTCTCCATTCCCTGAAGCCCCATGCTATTTAACCACTTGTAGAATGCTGATATCTGACTATAGGTTCAATAATATGAAAAGTAATTCTACTTTCCTTTATGAACTTAACTCATATTCTTGCAATTATTGGTTAATTTGGAAATAAATTAAAATAAATTTTGTGTTTTTTTGTAGGTTACAGTATATACTCTAGAGTAAGTGTGGGCAGAACAGCAAAATAGCTTGCTTTAAAATTTTTATAAAATGAAACATTTTTTCCCATATGCCATTTATATAATAAGTATTCTGATTTTTGGGGGGGAGGGAAGATTAAAGTCCAGTTCTCAATTCTGTGATTTGAAATTTGAGATGTTATATTTCCCAACATCATATCCCCTTGTGACAAAGGTTCCAGCAGTAGACTGGAAGATGTGTACAACTGGGAGGGTTATCCCCAGTTTAGTAAGTTTTTCATTGCTGGTTAAAAGTTTTCCATAATCGGGCCCTCCCTGGTGACGAAGCAGGTTAAAGCATAGCATTAAGAAGCTAAAGCCATTTCAGCATGAGTTAGATCCCCACCCCTGAGGGGACTCACTTGGTGTGGCAGACCTCTCCTGACCCAACCGCTGCTTCCCTCAGCAGTGTACTTCATCAGTCGGCCTGTTCTGCTCCCCACTCTGTCTCTGGTGAATCCTCTCACAGCGCCTTCACCTCTGGCCTGTACCCCAGTTCTGTATTCATAAATTAATCTTAAAAAAAAATTTTCCCCCCATAACCTGTGTCTGATTATAGTGATACAGATCAAAGAATTAAGTCTCATGTAGCCTCTGACAGAATGAAAATATGTATTGCATGCTTAGGTTGATGACTCATACCATACTTCCAAATATGGAACACTTTGTTCAGTATGCCGCCAGTTTCTACACTCCAGTATCCAGTCAACTCAGAGTAAGCTGTCCTTAGATGAACATTTTTCTTAAAATTTTCCAGGAACTCATTCATCTTTGAGGGTTTAATATAATAGGTACGGAATTCATAGAATGTTCCATCACACTGCCTGGGACCTGTAGCAAAAGATGAGCGAACCTGGAGAAAGAAAAGCAAAGTTAAACATTTTGGGAGGGTGTAGTTTATACTGTCATGTAACAACCAAATCTGACCCTGCATGGGAGGGGCGGCTAGGCAAGGGGCCTCCCCACTGGCACTTGGTGTTCCCTTTACAAAGTTCCCTGAAAAATACTCAGAAATTGAAGTTTTCCTTTAAGATGGGATGGCAAGATCTGTTGCCTGAAGTCGGTTGATCTATTTCCTTCTTCCACTTTCAGTCTGGAGGCGGCCTTGTCCGACCAGCCCTGGCATGGGCCCTTCAGGAAGAGGCAGCAGTGCTGGGCAACAAAAACCCCAGTAGCTGGAGCTTTAGGGGTGTTCTTGGGGCCCCCTGGCACCTCGGCGCGCCCAGAAAAGTCCCCTCTCTAGGGCGACTTGTTGCCGGCTGGCAGGGGACAATGACAAAACGCCCCCCGGGTTGCCCCGCGTCTGAATTCACTCGCACTCCAACTGTCGTCCACAACCAACTCTCAGGCGTAGAGGTAGACAGAGGTAGCCAGCTGGTAAGTGGCGCGCGCCCGGCCAGCTGGCAAGTCGGAAGGGCGCATGTGCGGGTCGCTCGTTTCCTTTAAAAGCCCCTTGCTGGGTTTGGATGGTTCACCGGGTGGGGGTGGGGGTGGGGGTGGGGGTGGGGGCGGTACCTGGGGCGCAAGCATCTGAGCTGCCAGAGCCCTAGTCAGGCCGCTTCGGAGGACGAGCATGGCGAGGCTTGGACTCGAGTAAGGCAGCCAGCAGGTATTCTCTCTGGATTCCCACTCTTACAGCTTCCCGACTAGAAGAGCGAGCGCCCCGTGGGCGGAGGCTGGCTGGGGCAGGGTCGGCTCCGCCCCCGGTACCCTTTGGGTGCGGGCGGGACCGCCCAGTCCTAAGGACGACTCCCCCTGGTCCCCAGACTCCTAAGGTGGCGCTCCTGGCCTACTTATTTCCTCACACTTCTTGCCTATTACGTCAGAGGTCACAGAATTGTTTGAAAGCTCGAGTCGTTCCTGCCAACCATTCTGAACTCATCTTCCCATCTGCTCTTAAGCACAGTGGCTCACATTTTCAAAGTGAATAGAATGCGAGTGAATTTAATTGAGAAGTATGGAGGTGAACACTTGTCATGCTTTGCTCTGGAAATCCAGGAGGTTGTGGCTGGGTCAGATTTTGCTTGGTATGATGTTCTTGTAGTGGAAGGGCAGAAAGCCTTCACTTTTCCACTCCTAAATGCAACTGCCCTCTCATGGCCATCATTACCTCCTAGAACTTAAAATAATTTAGATGATGTTAAGCAGGAGCTCAGAGAAAGGGAGGGCACAAGAATTAGATAGAACAAGTTAAAGGTAAACATACACACTTATAACTAGGTGATTCTTTTAATAAAAAAAAAGATTTTTATTTGTGCATATAGAACTGGGGTACAGGCCAGAGGTGCAGGGGCTGTGAGAGGATTCACCAGAGACAGAGTGGGGAGCAGAACAGGCAGACTGAGGAAGTACACTGCCAAGGGGAGCAGTGAGCGGGTCTGAGAGGTCTGCCGCCCCACGTGGATCACCTCCTGGGAGGGCGGGGAGGACAGGGGTGGAACTCATGCGGAAGTGGCTTTAGCCTTCTTAGTGCTGTGCTTTATCCTGCTGCACCACCAGGGAGGGCCCAATTCTTTCAATTTTTAAAGCAGAAATCAGATCTGTGATCTAGTCTCCCCTTCCTGATTACTGGATACTAGAATTAACCAGCTATTTTAAGCGTTTCAGGTTGTTTCTTCTAATGCCTGCATTTTTAAATAATAGGTCCATTATGCTATTTCTTGATTCCTCCCTTCTCCCACTTGTAGATAATATCTGTTGACCTCCATTTATGAAAGAAGAGGCTTTAAATGTCTTATATACCGCTCCAACCCAACTAATTTCCCTCTGTGATCTATCAATGCTTACTTTAAAAATAGTGATACGATTGTATTACTTATATGTCTATATTATATGTTTACATTGTCCTTACAAATAATTACATTGTTGCAAGCATTAGTATAACATTACTTACATTACTTAAACTAGTGAAATACTGGGCTATCACCTGTAATTATATTGATTGTCACTTTGCAAAGACTGAATGTGTTCAGAGGAAAGGAGGCTTTTCAATATATCAGAGAGCATGGGTCAGTTTTTCCATATGATTTCTAACTAATTAAGACAAAACAAAGCAGATTTGTTCTGGGATTGGATCTTTATGTTTAAATTTACTCTTAGATGTTCCCTTCCAACCCCTCCTCCATGGAATTAACAGATTAGTCACTCATTTAACCAATGTTCATTGAATTTGTGTTTCAGAACCCTTCCAGAAACTTATAGTATAGAGTAGTTGAACAAAATCAGGGTCCTTATTCCCTTAGAACTTGCAGGATAGCAGTACATGCAAGCAATAAAGAAAAATATATCAGACATATAAGTATATAAAAGCAGAGGTGTATAAATACTAAGAGAAACAAGGTGGCATATGGAGAAGAGAAAGTACTGGCAGGAGGTAGCAGACACTGATATTCCCTAATACAACGTCATCACACACTGCTCCTCCTTTCAGTTAATGGTAGAACACACTACTATGATCCCAGATCATAGGGTGATCCTGGGATCATGTTGATCCCAGGGTGGTCAACATCAGGGGGGTCAAGGCTCAGTCTGAGTCCAGAACCAGTTACTGGTTGACCTCTGACTTAATAGCTGCAAGGTCCAAGGCGCCAGTCCCAGGCCAGGTTCTGCCAGCTGGTCTATCTCAGAAGCCTCCAGGTTAAGTCAAAGTATGTGTTTGGCTGGCTGGTTGACCTCGGACTTGGAGTTTCATGCCCAAATCAAGGTCAGGAACTATATACCGGTCTGAGTTTAAGTCCACTGGGCTGGCGGATTCCTGGAGCTTCCAGGCTGAGTCCAAGTTCAGAATGAGGTAGGTGTGGGTTCAAGTGTGAGTCTAGGTCCAGACAGTTGGTCAATCTAGGGGAAAAGGCTGAATATGGGCCTGGGTCCAGGTTTGGTTTGGGTCCTGTAGGCTGGTTGACCTTAAGAACCCCCATGTTCAGAGTCATACACTTACCAACTAGAGTCTATCGCTAATATTTCACTCCTTTTGTTTACCTCATGCTTACATGTGTGTTCATCTACCTCAACTCCCTCATTAAATCATGTCATTTTGGGGGATGTATTTTAAAGTAAATTGTAGGCATTATATGACCTTTCCCCCTAAATACCTCAACATGTTTATCATTAACTAGAGTTTAAAACAACTTTGTTTATAGTTTCTTTTAATTTTAAACATGCATACATAAAATTAAAAAATCACCATGCTATTTATTCATGGTTTTGCCAAATGCATGCTTGTATTTCTCAAATATGTAAAACATAAACATAACCTCAGAAAAGTTCCCTATTCTTCAACATCGTCGAAGGTAGCCATAGTTCTGATTTTTTTTAATTTTATGTATTTTTTACATAATTAGATAGTAAAACTTCCTAGTTGGTTGGATGTGTCTATATGACACTGCCACTTCCTAAAAAAGGAAAGACTTGAGAAATTTAGGGATGGCTAAAGACTAGGTTTCTATTTTGAACATGTTAGGTTAACTCTAAGGGCTGAAAATACATAGGAGTCTCTTACCTATAAGTCACTATGTTTTTATTTTGGCCATTCTCAAGACTCAGTAATCTAAGAGATTAAATCTGTGTATCTTTTTGATCTATTACAGTTGATTTATACATGGATACTGTCACATATATTTACACACATCTATATATAACATGTGACAGAGATAATATTATTAAACAGGATTGATGCTAGTTGAATGTGTCACATGCAACACAGGTATACTGCCTATAATCTATGCAGACAAAGTTCAATGAAAACTATTAATCAAATTCAAACCACTATTCTTCTTGAAAAACTAATATACTTTATGTGACTCAAGTATTAAATATGTTGATTGAAGCCCACTCTGTTAGTATCTATAGGATATCAAAGACAGATAACTCAGATTCTGCCCTGAATCACCTGTAAATAAAACATTTGTATATACTTACTGTATATATAATGAAAGAGAATGTCTTCCCAAAAGTCCCAAAGCTGAAATAGGTTAACTAAGTAGAGGAGGAAGTGGAGTATTGTTAGGATGATAATAAAAGACTCTAAATCAGTATAGACATTTTTGAGAGGCACCTTGAATTTTTATAGATAGGTTATAGGGAGGACAATTTTGAATGGAGACAATAGCATTAACAAAGATTCAGAGGTAGCAATCATAAGGATTTCTTAAAGCAATGGCAAGTGAACTTGTTTACCCTTCAGCATAAAAGGGACAATCACATTCATTCCACACACATTTATAAAAAAATGCCTCTTCTATGTGCCAAGGACCCTAGAATAAAAATTACTTATATCTTGCCCTCAGGGAATACTTGTACTTAGACAGACATTGTGGGGAAAGATAAAGAGAATTTATATAATTCATTGTTTGGTACTAGACAAATACTGAATAAGTCATTTTACATTTTACATTTTACTTTTTTATTCAGTAGTCATAAAGTTTACATTTTAATGTCAGGGCAAGTGGATATTCTGGTACATTAGTTATTATTCTTAGAAAAGTAGAGAATTAGAGTTTGAAAAAGCCTTGGTTGGTTTGTTTTTAAACTATGCTGCAGTGAATAAATACTATACATCTAACAAGAAGCTTCATAGTGTTATACTATAAAAAACTACATTTTAATAAACTGAATAAATTCTTCCTGGAGTAGCTGATAAGGGAATGAAAAGATGACATTTGTGAAATATGCATTGACAAATTATAGTAGGACAAAAATTCCTGAGAATTTTAAAAGCTGTTTTCTTTTTTAACAACTATTTCTTCATTACCTATACCCCCATTCTCAATTGTTTTAAAACATTTCAGATCTTTGCCATACACAGGGACAGGCTCTGTCTTGAAAGAGGCTGTTGTGATCAAGGGTGAGATGGGGGAAAAGGAGGGTGAAACACTAAAGATTGCTATTAGGAAGTGGCAGAAAGAGATGTTTGATAATACTGTGGACTTGAAGGCAAGCAACATTTTAGGTGTTTTGCTGTGGTATTGGGGTGTTTAAGCAATTCAAATAGAAAATATTAAAAGTGCTGTTAACAGTAGAATGAGCCACAGTGATCACAGTTATATAAAGGCTATAATAATATTTCTAATTAATACTCATATTAGAAACAGGTAATAAGTTGGATCGATTCTTAGTTTTTTATGGAAAGTATAGAGCTTGATCTAATTAACAGTGTCTTCTAATTTGACCATTTTTTAAATTCCTCATCTATGTAAGAACATGAATTACATAGAGAAAGAATGAGTTCTTTCTTTCATGCAGCTTATAGTTTTCTTTCTTTAGGTTGAACTTTAATTTCTCAATTCTCATTAAAGTTCCATATCAGAAAAGGCCCTGAAGAATGTTAGTGATTGTGTAACTTATGTTAAGAAAAGCAATGTTACAAAATATATAGATGATTATCATGTGAATGTAGACAACTAGCATTATCAAAAGTATCTCCTTTGCCTTACAGGTATTGAATGTGAAATTACAGAAAAATGCTGTAGGAATAACAGATCTTTTTGCTAAATTCTGTATAACCAGAAAAATTGTGGGGAACAAATAGATCTGAGTGAAATAGAAGATTTTAGCAGAAAACATTTCTTTTGAAAGAAGTTTGTTGATGACTTTCCCCTCATTACTTAAAGTTTAAATGTGCTAAATCTTCTGATACTTTCCCTATCTTTTTCCCCCCAGGAAAAACTACTGTAACTCTAATAATTTTAGTGTGGGAATCTAACTTTCAAGGGGACCATTAAAATTTAGTTTACATTATTCCCTGCTGAAAACAATCTATTATAAAGTTTTTCCTTTTAAATGGGATAACTATTTTTTTTCCTAAAGGAAATTCTACTTTTGATAAAGTTGATAAAGGTGCTACTCTTATCTTTATCAACATGGCAATTTTTATATGAATTAAAAAGTTTTTAAGAAATAATCTCTTGGTGCTGTGAAAAAATCCTACTGTCATTTTGTTTATTTTATAAATCTAAATATTTGAACCTACTAATTAGTAAGTCACACAAAATGTTGCCTCAATTCAACTTTTTACTGTCTCTAGGAACTACACCTGAGTTTTGAAAATAAACACAGGCTCAGAGTAAAGAGGTAGAAACAATCCTACAAATAATTGGGACCAAAGAAAGGCAGAGACAGCTATACTTACATCAGATAAAAGATTTTCAACTAAAAATGGTAACAGAGATGGACTATATATCACGATTAAGGGAATAATACATGAGGAAGACATCATGTTCATCAATATATAGTCACCAAACAAAGGAGCATCAAAATACATAAGACAATTATTAAATCTAAAACCAGACATCAGTAGCAACACAATCATGACTGGGAACTTCAACACTGCTTTCACCAACAGTCAGATCAACTAGATTGAAACTAAGTGTAACAATACTCTTGAAGAATTAGGCCACATGGGATTAATGTGTAGTGCACTGTACCCCCCAAAATTGAATATAC
This sequence comes from Condylura cristata, assembly GCF_000260355.1. Classification (NCBI taxonomy): domain Eukaryota; kingdom Metazoa; phylum Chordata; class Mammalia; order Eulipotyphla; family Talpidae; genus Condylura; species Condylura cristata. Next base: position 21,081,532 of record NW_004567107.1, read on the forward strand.
ACTTTGTTCAAGTAAATGGGACATGCTTCAGGAAAGACCACATTTTGGGTCACAAAACGATGATCAATAAATTCATGAAGATTGAAATCTTATCAGATATCTTCTCAAATCACAATAGAAATCAACCTCAAAAAGATAGCAGAAATAAATCCACACCCACATGGACAATTAATCTATGACAAAGAAGCCAAGAGTATACATAAGAGAAAGAAATACCTCTTCAATAAATGATGTTGGGAAAACTAGACAGCTACATTTAAAAGAAAGAAAGTAGATCATTATCTTGCACCATATACAAAAATCAAATCAAATGGATAACAGCTTGGATATAAAATATAAAACCGTAAAGTACATAATAGAAGGCATGTGTAAAATAATCACTTAGGCTTCAGTGATGTCTTTGTGGATTTATCTCTAAAAGCAAAGAAAACAAAAGAGAATATAGACAGTTGGGACGACATCAAACTGAAATGCTTCTGTGCAGCGAGAGAGACTGCAACCAAAATGAAGAGACACTATTGAATGGGAGAAAAAATGTTTACAGTATACATCTGACAAGGGACTGATGCAAAGAGTTGATACAACTCAACAAAAAGAAAATAAAAAAGAACCCAATCAAAAAGGGCAGAGATGGCCCACCCTGGTGGTACAGGGGGTTAAAGCACAGCTTTGAGAAGCTGGCCATGGCCAGCAGCTTCAGTGTGAGTTTTATCACTGCCCTAGGGATGACCCACATGGAGCAGCAGACCTCTCCTTATCTTGCCTCACTGCTTTCCTCAGCAGTGTACTTTGTCGATCTGCCTGTTCTGCTCCCCACTCTGACTGTGGTGCATCCTCTCACCACCCCTGTACCTTTGACCTGTATCCCAGTTCTGTATGCATAAATAAATAAATCTCTAAAAGCACAATAAAACAAAAAAGGGCAGAAGAGCTCAATAGACACTTCAGTGAAGTTATACAAATGATTAATAGGCAAATGAAAAAAAAAATGCTTCAGTATCACTTATCAGGGAAATGCAAATAAAAACAACAGATTTCAATACATTGCATTATGTTTGTGCACTCATTTAGATTGCCTATCTTATTGCCATACTCAGCATGGTCAAGTCACCAATTGTCTTAGAGAATAAGGCATAACAGAGATCTGACTTCTGGAATTGGCTGATCTGTGTGGTAACCTCATGTACCTTCCTGGACAACAGAGAACAGAACCCACCCCAAACCAACTTCCTTACATCTGAGAATGACCTACATCAAAACGTCCAACTGTTGGCAAGGATTTGGTGAAAAAGAAGCCCTCCCTACATTTTTGATAGGGATGGTTAATGTTTAATGGTGGTTAATGTTAGGTAATGTTTAAAAGGATATATTTATTTGCAATTCATAAATTTGAATCCTCTAAAAATACATTGCAAATTTCGGCAGTCATGAAGAATCTTCAACAAAGGTTAAAGTGAATATTTTTTTGTTTGTATGTTTAGAGAAAGAAAAGGTCATTAAGGAGATAGGGAACAGACATAAAGTGGTACTCCTAGGCTAGTGGAACCAGGCCAGGGATGGGGAAGGGAGCCCTACAAAGGTTAAAGTGGTTCCATCAACTCTTATTCATATTTGTTTATATTCAGTAAAATATATGCTCACATCTGTGAGATATCTCATGGATATCTGATCATCTAGCTTCTGGACAAAAGTTCAACATTCACATTTTAAAATCTCTGCAATAGATGCTCACATATTTAGATGCAAATGAACAAAATAATTTTTATTCTGTGACCTCTTAATGAACCATAGTAGAAAAAATTGTTCTTTGGGGATGGTCATCATTATTTCACAGTGATTTATTCTAGTTGGGAATTTATATTAAGGTAGCACTGATTCATAACATTGTTTATGATTCAGAAATATAGGAGTATGTTCAGTCACCATATCACACCTACCACCAAGGCACCCATCATCCACCATAGTCCATTGTGCCCTCTACCCCTCACACCCCCCTTTTCTGGTCTCTTCAGAGGAGACCAGATTGCATTAACATATAACACATTTAGATACTCATCACAGGTGGCAATGATAAGATGGCAAACGATAGTTTTTTTCATTAAGGAAGGAATAAATAACAACTGAAGAAGGGGCTACACAGTTATTTTTATTTTTTGCAGCTCTTTGCTGGACATGTAGTAAATGATTGAGAAGGAAAGTGAGCTGTATTCCACCCCTTCTCCAAAAATGAACACATTTTCTGTAAGTCAGGCACAGAACTGCCACAGCAGATCTCACCCACTGAGTAGCACTGGACACAGGCAGTGTATTAATGGTAGTCTCAATTTTGCAGTCAGGTTTCAAGGGTGTTTTGGGGTTGAATTTGTCTGAGTCCTTTGATTTGGTTTTCTATACTTCATATATTGATGAAACTTTATCCAGTATTTGCTTTTCTCCTTCTGACTGATTTTACTTGGTATAACCCTGTCCAGTTCCATCCATATTGCTGCAAATCTCAGTTGATTTTTGTGTATTTATTTATAAAGTAACACTGGCTTACAACACTATGTATGATTTAGAGTAACACCTCTTCAGATGTTTTGTTGATGTGATGAACAGTCTCTAGGACAAAAATGTGATACTTAGTATGATTATTTATTTTCTATTCTTAGTTTATTTGTAATTTATCATGTTACTGGTCTTGTGCTATGTACTTAAATTGTGCCTATTCTCTTGTAATGTGGGGGTTACATTTCTGCTCCTCCATATATGCACACATTTTACTCACCCCCCACTGAACCACCCATTCCAACACCCAATCTTCCTCCCTCATACATCCCTTTATCCCTGTCCCCATCATTGTAGGTTATAATAAATTCAGAGTTAGTAGAAAAATCTTAATGAAATCTATGCTAGGCATTGCAGAATCCTCATTTATAGTTTCCTGACCCATAGTTATCCTGGATCTATGTGAATATTGGAGAAGAAACTCTCCTCTTCAAAAGTTAGGCTATTCTCTTAAAAAAAAAAAAAGATCAATAACAATATCAATTATGTGGACCCCCAATGTCACAAGATGAAGATGACTGTATAATTGTGTGTCTTCTGGAAGCCCCAAACTCAAATATTTTCATTGCAATGCAGTTAATCCACTTGAGTAAAGCAAATAAGATATAGAGCAATATGGAGAGGTGAGGACTGTGACAAATCTAATTCCCTTTACATGAAAAAATTAACATGCTTTCACAGTTTATCACCCCTGTTTACTTAATACTTTATTACAATGTTTTCTTTCTTCTTCCTAGTTACATTTTCTGAGTGACTTGGTGATGGCAATGAATAGAGGACTGTTTTCTCTTCATAAAATAGATTCTACTTTTAGAAATTCCACATGATCTCATATTCTGTTTTCTTTGCTGTTTACTTAAAAAGGAAAAAGAAATCTCCTAGGAACAGCTTCAGATTTCCTCCAGAAAATTTGTGGAGCTAAGTATGTTGTTAAAAAGTGGAGGAAAGTATGTTGTTAAAAAGTTACAAGTTTAAGGTAACACTTGTTTAGACTGTTGCAAGTACATGGTATCCCATCCCTATACAACTTACTTGTAGCTAAAAATCAGAGAGAAATAGGTCAGTCAGCTTTTAATGATGTCCTCTGAGATATAGCTCCCTGATCACATGTAAATATCAGACTGAGTTTTACATTCCTATGGGAGGAGATTACTGTGAGATAACAAATAGAAAAGAACTGATGTCTTGTTAGGTCAATTTGTCTCTTTGGAACCATGGTGTTTTACATAAGAGGTCATAAAACTGAAAATAATCCATATTATCTCTTTGCTAAAGAGGTGGTTAGGAAGGTCTTCAGCAATAAGCTGATGGGAGATAAATGAATGTTGGAGTTTGTTAAGTTGTAATCTATTTCTAACTGTGACACTCCCTAGCCATGTGACCTGGGTCAATTAATATAACTTTATTACGTCATGTTTACTTCTCATTTTTTTTCTATTTTTTACAAGAGAAAAGTTAAAATAGAAGTTTTCATAATGACATGTATATATCCTGTATACATGGGAAAGATTCAATAGTCAATGAAGTAATGATTATAAAATGAATCTCCAACAGTTTCTACAGGGATTTCATGGGTGTTGCCCAGAGATAGTCATAAAAATCTCCTATCTATGCTCAGTAAAGTTATGTTATTTTACCTTTTATAGGGTCCTACTAATCTTATGACAATAAGACTCATTCTGGTGACTTGCCTGTCTGCTTGTCAGGACCACTATGAAACCAAATGATCAGAGTACCTATTCATATCAGTATCTCTGATATCATTAATCTTAATTATCTCCAATTTCCTTTTGAGTTAAGATGCTTTCTTTTTTCTTTTTTTTTTATTTATCCATACAGAGCTGGGGTACAGGTCAGAGGTACAGGGGTGGTGAGAGGATTCACCAGAGGCAGAGTGGGGAGCAGAACAGGCAGACAAAGTACACTGCTGAGGGAAGCAGCGGGCGGGTCAGGAGAGGTCTGCCATGCCATGTGGTCACCTCCGGGGGCGGGTGGGAATCGAACTCATGTGGAAGTGGCTTAAGCATCTTAGTGGTGCGATAACCCACTGCGCCACCAGGGAGGGCCAAGATGCTTTCTTTTATATACCATGAGGCTCTTACTTTTGTGATCTTGATGATTATACATAGTTGTATTTCTCTCTCTTGGGTAGCCTACTTGTACCCAACCTTTTAGTGGTTCTACTTCTTTCCTCCTTAAAATAATATAGTTAGTAATTGCTTTGCTTCTATCATATATTGCAAAGATAATATTTTCCTCAAGAATCATACCACTAACAGTATCAAGTTGAATGTCCATCAACCTGCTAGTTCATCTCCTTTAAAGTATATCATTGAAAACCCTGATTTTATGTATTAGTTTTCTAGTTGGCTAAAATCCTTGGCTTCTCGTGCTTTGCTGTCTATCACATATAGATACAAAATTATCAATGAATTTCTCAGGAGGATGATGCAAAACTGGGTTCAAGATAGCCAATGTTTTTTCCACTCTTACCATAACCTTTGCCACAATTATGAAGACTTGATCAACATAGACTACTGAATTTACCTTCATATTCTATAAATAGTGTTGGAGAATTCTAAATTAAGTCCAGTCAGAATACCCAAGCTCTTGGACCCCTAATATTCTAGGAGTAATTTTACAGCTTCAGATACAGTTGGACTTCATGATATTTACCTCTTGACTAGTAGCCATTCAAGGAAATAACATGTCTTTATAGTCAAAACTAAGATTTGAAAACTATCACTTACATCCTGTATGACCTCAATTTCTGTGAGTGTTATTCTCTCATCTATAAATTAAGAGCAAGGTAATAATATTTCAAAACTACTGATGATTTAAAAGTAAACAATATGTGAATACTTAATACATTGCTCTGCATTTAGATTTTCTAGATAGTTCCTTCTTATCATTTTCCTTGGTCCTTCATTCTCTTTTTCTTATGAAGCCAAGTTTCCTACACAACTTTAAATGTGAATATTTCCATAAAAAGCTACTGTTTCTGTGTTCAGAAAATTTTAATATACAGTACTTAGTTATATTTGATTTCTCTGTAGGGTTGATATCAAAAATATTTTGCAAAGATTTGCACCAACAAATAATGAAGGACACTAACTATATACAACTAGTAGAGCTGTGCCAGTGAGTGCAAGTTCAGGTCTAGTTTTGAAGGTTAGAATTTTTAATTGTAATTTTTTTTCTTTGAATATAAGCAAAACTGATACTTAGCTTACATACATTTTGATATTATAGTGTCTATAGTAATAGCATACACAACATTGGTTGTTTATAGAAGGCATTTATTCAGATTTTTTGAAGCACTTAACAGAAGTTGTTGAATAGGAACCTTCCTGGTGGTGCAAGGTGTACTGTCAGCACTGTGAAACTATCTGCAGTGCTGCATCACGAGTTTGATCCTTGTCCAGGTAGCTTAACCCACATGGCATTGCAGACCTTTCCTGTCTTGACTGCTGCTCCCTTCTGCAGTGTATTTCAGTCAGTTGCCTGTTTTGTTCCCTGCTCTGTCTCTGGTGAATCCCACATACTCCACACCTCTGGCCTTTATGCATAAGTAAATACATCTTTTTAAACATTTTTAAATATCACTAATAGCTCAGAAGTGTGTTTAAATTATCCCTGATTATGGCATTTTAATTGATTAATTAGGATTTAATTAGGAAATATGTGCTGTTTAATTTTTTTTGGAAATTTTCTGATTTTTGTTTTGTCTAACAAAATGTTCACATTTTCTAGACGTGCTTTTGAAGAATGTGTATTTCATGAATTATTATACTTGCTAGTTAACTTATTCAAATCAGACTCTTCCCACATCTTGATGTGACTTCAATTATTTCCGTTTCTAGGGTTAGTTTTCTCTTCTGTAAAGTTGGAGATATTAGTTCTTTGAGTATTTTTCATGAAGATCCAGCAATGTGGTCTTGATAAATTATTTTGGAAAATATTTGTATCTTTCTGAAGCTGCTTTTTCCCCCACTCATTTATCTACTTATACACTATAGAAATAGCATACTTACTGTCCATCAGGCATAGAACACAGGTGGGTGCTAGTTATAAACTGATGAAAGAAATGAATTAAACCTATGTTTTTTTTAAAGGTTCTCATCTTCTCATTTCTCACAGCATTTCATGGTTTAGTGAACTAGTCAATGAGCTACTCACCGATTATATGATCATTATTATTATGTCATTTTAGAGTATGCTAAAGAGACTTTCATAATTTACATTTTATGAGCAAGAAGCTATTGTAGAAGAAATACAAATGTCTTGCTCAGTACTTCTGCTATTGATGTATGGAAATGATAGTCTGACCAATATATTGCTTATGCTCTATTTGATTCACTACATTTCCCAAGCAGAGAATTGCTTATTTTACTGCTTTTAAAGATATCTCAAGAGGAGAGCCTATAAAGAAAGAATTGACAGGCCTATTCATTTGTTAAAAGAAAAAGCTGAGTGACAGATTCATACCTCTGAGGAGGTGGCAAGGGTTGGCTTCTGGTTGTGCATTAGAAAAAAGAAGAAATGAAAACTGAAACAATTACTGAAAGGAGCTAAGGTGCTGCAAATACTGTGGCAAAAAACTAAAGCTGAGGCAATGTTGAAGGGGCATGAAGGAAATTGGGAGATCCAAGTCCTTTTATCTTCATCCAACCTTCTATTCACTCTCTTCAGTAACTCTTTGGAAATTATTTAGCAGGAGTTAGCTAGTAAAGGAAAAATGTGGTTTTCACTGGTCTAATCCTAACTCACAAAACAGATTATAGAAAAATGGGTTTGAAGGTGACAGACAACAGTGTGGAAACATCAAAATTACTCTGCTAAAGGTGAGAATGAAAGACTTGTGCCTACTGAAAGCTTCAACAATTAAAATATATCCAGCACTAATAATTCTAAAATGGCCAACATTGGATGTTTTGAATGTTCCAGGCACTACATGAGTTATTTAATCTTATAAACGATAATTACCTGTTAACAGCTAGGAAGGGAGATAATCTGGACTTACTCTTGCAATTTAGAAGTACTTAGAGTCTTTCATTTTAGATTTGTCTTCTGTATTTCAGCTTAAAGGGCTACATAAAAGTAGTATTTTCTTCTCTGGATATATCTGGCTCATTTCCTTCAACAGAAATGGCATTTCCATCCTCACATTAGTAGAGCTCCACAAGGCTGCTCTCTTTAGCCATTTAATCATTTTAACCTTGGGTCAATCTTTTATCTCCTCATGTTAACCCCCTTTAGTTCTCAGCTCATTGGACAACTTTTTCTTCTCCTATGCCACTTTCTGCTTATTCTATTTTTTAAAAAAATATTTATTTATTCATACAGAACTGGGGTATATGCCAGAGGTGCGGGGTGTGTGAGAGGTTTCACCAGAGACAGAGTGGGGAGCAGAATAGGCAGGTCATGGAAATACACTGCTGAGGGAAGCAGCAGACAAGACAGGAGAGGCCTGCTCATCATGTGGGCCACCTCTGGGGCCAGAGGATGGATTTGCACTGAAGCGGCTGCGGCTAGCTTGCAGTGCTGGGTCAGGTGTTCTTCTATTTATAATAAATAGCACATAGAAAGTGAGAGGTAACACTTTAACTTTTAAGGAAGTTTCCATGAGAAAATGCCTGTGTAATTTATTTCGAAAATATTGCATTGAATCAGTTTTCTTTTTAAATAACCTTTGTTAAATAACCTTTAAATAACCAGATATAACAGGCATACATTTACACATTATGTGATTAACTTTATTGAAAAATATTTATCGAGTATCTATCATGTGTCAATCTCAAGCCTATGTCTTTGCGATGCTGTCAGGTAATAAACAGACAAGTGTTAGTACCTGACAAGTATTACCATCACAGAGATCTTACATTGTACTGTGCACCCAAACAGTAAATACATGGACAAATAAAAAATAAAGATAATGTTATGTGTTTTATATTTTCTTTGCATAATCAATAATGCCCCAGGTTAAAAAGTGCTTTTTAGAAAATGTCTTGCATTCACTATTTTCTAAAGTTTTAAGTGTGTTTTGTTATTACTTTATAAGGAATTTTCAACATTTTTCATTTCATAATAATATTTTTAAAGTCACAAGCATGTTTTATTTCTGTGTTAGAAGAAAAACTAGTAAGAACAGCAATCAAAATATTTCTACCATATTGTTTAGAATGTTACTTGGTGAATTAGTTTTCATACAGTGATTTTTCTTTTTGAACTGCAGCTGCTTCAGTACTGAGTTTGTATAATATAAATCAATATTCACGTTCCATTTAGAAGAATTTTTCCTATCCAGCATGTTCTTCACAGCAGCCTTTACATCCTTGTTCCTTAAACTGTAGAGGAGAGGATTGAGCATTGAGATCATCACTCCAAAAGAGGGAGATGAGGACTCTAAAGATATTTTGATGATCTATGCCAAAAGAGCTTTTTGACTTTGGCTTGGCATACAGGAAGAAGATGGTTCCATAGACTATAGTCACCACTGTCAGATGAACTGAGCAGGTGGAGAAAGCCTTACACTTTCCTTCTGTGGAAGGGATCCTCAGAACGGTAGCAACAATAAAAATGTAAGAGATGGAAATTACTAGTAATGGAATGACCAGAACACTCAGATTTCACCCTGCCATGCTTTTCACATTGATTGTTATATCAGCATAGGCCAGTTTTAGGATAGCCAGAATTTCACAGACAAAATGGTTAATGACATTATTAGCATAGAATGGTAATCACATTGAGAGATGTCTGTACCACTGAGTCAACAAGTGCAGCAATCCAGGATCCACCTGCCATGGGCACATAGGCTCATTATGACAGGGTATCTCTGTGGAGAGAAAATAGCTACTTAGCGGTCAAGTGCCATCATTCCTAGAAGTACACACTCTGTGGCCCCCATAGCAAAGGAGAGAAACATTTGTACCATGCACCCAGAGAAAGAAATCCTTTCCTTACTGTCAGAAAGTTGTCAAGAATTAGTGGAACAGAGGAACTTGTCTAGCAAATGTCCAAGAAAGAAAGGTTAGAGAGGAACAAGTACATGGGAGTGTGCAAATGAAAATCAGAGATGGTAACTGAGATAAGGATTCCATTTCCCAGCAGGATCATCAGTACATCCACGAAACTAGCACAAAGAAAACTGGAGCTGTGGGTGGGAAGAAAGCCCAAGAAAGACAAATTCTCCCAACATGAAATAATTTTTAATTTCCAGAGTATATTTATCCATTATCCAACAGCACTCTGGGCAACAGAACAGAAATTTGTTGAAAGTGCCTGTGAGAGCTACCTCTTCCCACTTTTAAGAATCATATTCTCTGTTTCTTCAGTTCTGTATTTGTATTTCAGTATTTGGATGCAACATAATTCTGGGGATGATTTCTTACTGTAAAATCAGGCTACTATCAGAGACCCATCTGAATTTTTCCTAAGGTTGAGAGAAGACACATTAGATTATAGGATGTTTGAATGCCAAACTAGTTTTTACCACCCCTACTAATTCTGTCACTTTCATACACTGACTGAAAGTCAATGGTTGCAATGTGGGTGCAGTGGACAGATACTCTTTATTTGTCAATGATTCCTAGACTGCTTTAAATATTAATTATACACAGACATTCTAAAATAGCATGTAGTATCAAAATCTACATATTCAACTTTTATCCAAATAAGTTATATTTTAAAACATCAGACACATTTCTATCATGGAACTGTTACAGCTGACTGGATTTGAAGCATGTTCATTCCAACTAAGTACACTTCTTATGCTCTTATCTGCAGTCACTAGAGAGGAAATTAGTTCACAATGAATATGTTATTCTCAGCAAATCTCAATTATTTATATTACCTGGAAGGGTCATTTATGTATTTGATTACCTGTGGCTACAGGGCCAACTTATCCCATAGGCTGTAGGAGTCTGTGGGCATACTTTGGTTTCTCTTAATCCATATAAACTAGTGGATTTTTATGTTTCAATACATAATATCAGCATATTTCTCTTTATACCAAAGCAAATGTAGAATATAACTTTTAATATTACTTCATGGACAAAAGGGTTTAGCACTTATGTGCAGTCTCATGTAGTTGAGTCTCTTTAGAACTCAGTTTGATATGCTGGTGGTATCAGTAGCCATTACAGATCTGCATATGGGCTTGTTGAGGACAACAGACTCAAGAAAGGAATATACTGTATTTTTAGATTACTCTGATATTTACTTCAATATGATGAGGAAGTATATGTTCAAGTAAATTTTCTTATAGAAAAGTATTTACAAGTCTATCTCGCCATGAATAGATATGCAATAGTGTATATTGTAGGTTGTACCTAATTTATTATTTTCACCTAATGCAAAAATTCATTTAGGCATCAACTGTAATAATAGTGCTTTTATTTAGACTGTATACATTTAACTAAACCAGTTCTATGCAGCATTATTTTTTGACAAATAAAGTTTATAAGGAAACAATATATAAAATGGGTGTGATAAAGAATTTCCTTTGTTGAAGTTACATGTAATATCTGAGAATTTTAGATATAACCACATGAATGGGGGAACAGAGATATTTTTCTATGTACTTTATGTGTGTTTAATTTATCTAATCATTATCACATTCTTAAGAGATATATGCTATTTTATCTTCATTTTTAGAGGTTGAGAAAATGAGAAATGAAAACATTATTGTCTGTGATATACATAAACTTTCCTAATAGGACAACAACATTATTAATGAGTGAAAACTGTATCAAAGCATTATTATGAGATGTCCTTGAGCATTGTAGATACTTAGAATATATACTGTGAAATGAGAGCTATTTCACCATACACATTTAGTTACACAAGTACTGCTCTATATTTTGTATATTATGAAGTTATGTGTTGCTTTAATATATATATATATATATGTAATTATTTTTCATGGTAGTATTTTTCACCGAAGGACCAATGGATGATGAAGGATGCAAAGCTCAGTTCTTTTGCCAACCTCTTTCTCTGTCCCTTCTACCTGAAAACCTTAGAATCTGTTTTATGTACTGGTCTGTATTTCTTTTAATTGAAATGTACTTGACTTTCTCTAACATAATTTTTTTTT